>NC_090449.1:307197614-307822614 GCF_031143425.1 Pleurodeles waltl
CCATTGTGGCAATGTGTGTCAGATGTGTTGTTTTCAAATACATCCAATGTGCAATTGTCTATTACCTTGCAGACCACAATCCACTGTGATTCGGACCGTCATTGCCTGACCGCCATTAAGGGTCCGTCATGGCAACTGTGTGCTTGTAATATGATTGGTGGTTGGTCGCGGTGCTGTCAGCACTGGAGGTTGGACCGCCAATTTCCAGGTTGCAGCACCGCTGACGGTCTGCCATTTTTGCTTGCTGGACGGCAGTCTTGCTTGTGTAACTCATAACAGAGCGGTCTAAAATACTGCCATCATGGCGGTCATTTCAGGACCACCAACTTGGCAGTTTGGCGGTCCAACTGCCAAACTTGTAATGAGGCCCTGTGTCTGGAACTTAAAAAAACATGTAATGAGAATCAGGACAAACCGTGAAGAATTTTACAAAGATCGTGAAGTATCAGGTTATGAGCAAGCAATTATAAATTAGAGGTTTTTAGGAGACCATGTTATTTTGGAAGAAAGTAGAAGACCAGCAGGAGAAATCAGAAAGGTGTTCTATAGTACTACTATGTTAGCATAAGTTCCCCCAAAAAATCTAGTGCACAATACCCTTTGTAAAACATTTAGGCCCTCATTACAACTTTGGCGGGCGGCGGAGGCCGCCCGCCAAAGTTGCGCGTCGTGAAAACCGCACCGCGGTCGGAAGACCGCGGTGGGTATTCAGAGTTTTCCCCTGGGCTGGCGGGCGGCCGTCGAAAGGCCGCCCGCCAGCCCAGGGGAAAACGACCTTCCCACCATGAAGCCGGCTCGTAATCGAGCCGGCGGAGTGGGAAGGTGCGACGGGTGCTACTGCACCCGTCGCGTATTTCACTGTCTGCTATGCAGACAGTGAAATACATTTTGGGGCCCTCTTACGGGGGCCCCTGCAGTGCCCATGCCGTTGGCATGGGCACTGCAGGGGCCCCCAGGGGCCCCGCGACTCCCCCTCCCGCCATCCGGTTCCCGGCGGGAGAACCGCCAGGAACTGGATGGCGGGAGGGGGAGTCGGAATCCCCAAGCCGGCGCAGCAAGCTGCGCCGGCTTGGAGGATTCCTTGGGGGCAGCGGGAAACCGGCGGGAAACCGGCGGGAGACCGCCGGTTTCCCTTCTCTGACCGCGGCTAAGCCGCCGCGGTCAGAATGCCCCGCGGGGCACCGCCGGCCTGTCGGCGGTGCTCCCGCGTGCCGCGGCCCTGGCGGTTCTATACCGCCAGGGTCGTAATGAGGGCCTTATTTTCTGCTTCCTTTTAGTCACTCTGATTTATGTGTAATAATCTAACACTACTAACAACAATACCAATGGTGTGAGAGGATAATATCTACAGACAGTCACCATCTCCATCAGTTCCTCTGCAGCTCTGTTAGGAAGATCTGGCCAAAAGCAAAAGGCAGGCTCTAAGATGCATTTATTGTGCATTGTTAGGAAGGAAAACAAGCATTTGCAATGCAATTGATCTCACCTTTTCTTGAGTTAGAGCTATTGGCATTGTAAATTCATAACTGGACTTTTCTTGACACATAAATTGGTCAACCCTGCCTCATAATTTCATCTTTTCCTGACATACAATTCCAGTGGCCCAGCATTTAACTAAAGCACTTCCATTTACCTTCTTCCTCTATCTTAAAACATATAATTATCATATAAACCTTTATCAGAAATAAACTTTTGGCATTAGAATGTAATGCTCAAAACACCATAACAAAAATATCATTTGGGACGGATTGAAGGGTGAAAGGAAAGAGGTAGTCAGGAGTAAAGATGAAATAAGTGGCAAAGTAACAATGTCATGGGCCCTGGAGTAAGAAAGGAAAATGGTTCTCTGCAATTTCAGTAGGAAAATACAACAGTAATTAGAGTTGAGTGTGGTCCATTGGTCTCTGAGCCCCCGTGCCACTGCACCTGTTGATCTATTCATAACTAGGGCTCAGGAGAGAAAGCGGATGGGACAGTAAAAGAGAAGCGAAAGGAATACAACAGACAAAAGGAAGAAAGAGAAGGGGTCGCAAAGAAATAAAAGAAAGAAGGGAAAGAAGGAACAAGAAAATGAAAACACAACTAAGGGAAGAAATAGAGCAAACATGAGGCAAAAGAAAAAAATGGATGAAAGCTAGTGGATGAAAGATAAAGAGGTAAAAATAATGAAAGAAGTGTGAAAAGAAAGAGAAAAATGAACATTAGAGAAAAAAGAGATGGTGGGAGAAACAAGCCATGAAAGAACCAGGGCATGTATGAACTGACACATTTCCCACAGACACAGAATGGGAAAACCACTTTGACACTTCGGGTCCTGAGAAGTAACTAAAGAGGGATTTATAGTGAAACATGAATTGACAGATAAAGATGAGAAAAACACCAAAGAAACGAAGGAAGAAAGATCTGAAAAAAGGTGAAAGGAACACACCGCGTCAAGGGAAAGAGCAAATAAAAAAGACAAAGAAAGAATAAAGGGAAGAGAAAGAAATTGGGAAAGATTAAATACCTGATGAAGAAAAACGAGGAACGAACAAGGAAAGAAATAATCACGTTCTTGCGATTTATAAAGAGAAGGAAGCAAGAGGAAGGGGGAAATTAAAAAAAAAGGGAGAGGAGTAGAAATAAACAGTTGAAAGAAAGCAAAACTTAACATGTGGATTTTAAGAGCGAGAAAGAGAAAAGTGGGGGAGAAAGAAAACATTGAGAGTAAACAGAGTAAAGGAAAGAACGGAGTGAGATAGGTGAAACAGACCCTACCAAATAAAGATGGCAGCGAAGAATAGATTTAATTGGCTCCCCCACATCCTCAAACAGAAGTCAGAGAGTGGAACAGCAGGGGGCACTGCATAACAGCAGGAGGTACATTAGCAGAGTTGTATGTGAACCCCAATACAGCAATATTGGAACGCTTCAGATCAGGATTGGGGGTGTAGACAGAGCTGTGACTCGAGAGAGTGTGTGTGTGTGAGCCTTAATATAGAGAATAAATGTTTACTGAATGTAAGAATTGATGGAATCTGGTGGTGTTGGATGTTAGACACGAGGTGCACTGCCTGAGGTGTGTTCTGCTCTTTTTGGTCCAGGATTGGCTTGGCAGGGGGACTGAATATTAGAATTGAAATGCTGTGGTGAAACTGTATGTGAGCGGGGTGCCTGTATGGGAAAGGAAGTGACCGCATGGGGTAGAACTGAGGTGCACTGATGGAGCTGCACCCGAGATCCTAGTACTGGAACAGAAGAGTGTACTGACTGTAAGAACTGAGTTGCTCTGGCAGATGGCGTGTGCGCAGTTCTGGCACAGTGGAGGGCTTGGAGTGTGTGGACTGAGGTGCACTGATGAAGCTGCGCCTGAGGTCCCAGTACTGGAACAGCAGAGTGTACTGGCTGCAAGAGCTGAGGTGCCCTGGCATACAGCGTGTGTGGGATTCCTGGCATGGCTGAGGGCTTGGAGTGTGTGAACTGCGGTGCACTGATGGAGCTGTGCCCGAGGTCTCAGTACTGGAGCAGCAGGGTGTACTGACTGCGAGAACTGAGGTGGTCAGGCAGAAAGCATGTGTCGGGTTCCTGGCATGGCTGAGGGCTTGGAGTGTGTGAACTGCAGTGCACTGATGGACCTGCGCCCGAGGTCCCAGTACTGGAGCAGCAAAGTGTACTGATAGTGAGGACTGAGGTGCTCTGGCAGACAGTGTGTGTGGTGTTCCCTGCACTGGCACGGCTAAGGACTTGGAGTGTGTCAACTGAGGTGCACTGATGGAGCTGTGCGTGAGGTCCCAGTATTGGAACAGCAGAATAAACTGACTGTAAGAACTGAGGTACTCTATCAGACAGTGTGTGTGGGGTTCTGGTATGGGCACAGTTGAGGGGCCTGGAGTGTGTGAACAGAGGTGCACTGATAGAGCTACTCCTGGAGTCGAAGTACTGGAGCAGCAGTGCCTACTGGCTGTAAGAACTGAGTTCTCGGGCAGACAGCATGTGTGAGGTTCCTGGCACTGCCACAGCTGAGGGGTGGAGTGTGTGAATTGCAGTGCACTGATGGAGCTGCGCCCAAGGTCCCAGTACTGGAGCAGCGGAGTGTACTGACTGTGAGAACTGAGGTGCTCTGGCAGACAGTGCGTGTGGGGTTCCTTGCACTGGCACGGCTAAGGGCTTGGAGTGTGTTAACTGAGGTGCACTACTGGAGCAGCAGTGTGTACTGTTGTAAGAACTGAGGGGCTCTGGCAGACAGCTTGTGAGGGGGGTCTGTCTGCACCCGTCTGCGCCCAGACCACACCCAGCGCCAGTCCCCCTGGCCCATGCGCCCCCCGCACCACCAATCACTGATACACAGCCAATGACCTCCACGCCCTCAATCCAGGACGTTCCACCATCTGCTTCCTGTCCACTCCATAGCACACCAAAGGACCCTTCTCCTGCAGAGCCTGCAACTTCACCTGCATCCTAACCACCAAGCTCCGATACAGAGCCGCAGACAACCACCTCAGCTGCATTCTGCTCAACACCCGCTCCTTCGAAAGGCACGCAATCGAACTATGGGACCTACTGACCTCATCATCACCTGACGTTGCATTTCTCACCGAAACCTGGATGAATTCGGCCTCGGAACCAGACTTAGCCGTAGCCATACCTGAAGGCTACAAGATCACCAGAGGAGACTGCACCAACAAACCAGGAGGAGGAATCGCCATAGTCCACAAAAGCACCATCACAGTCTCCACCAGCTCCCACGACACCATCAACTCCGCCGAGCACCTCCATTTCAAAATCCACGTCAACGCCAACACCACCCTCAGAGGAACACTGATCTACAGACCGCCGGGCCCCCGACCTCACTTCTGCGACGACATCGCCGACATCATCAGCGCCCAAGCCCTCAACTAAACTGACTACATCCTACTTCCACCTAGAAAACAACAACGATATCAACACCACCAACCTACTCGACAACTTCGCCAACCTCGGCCTCAAGCAACTCGTCACGTCGCCACCCACACTGCAGGACACACACTCAACCCCATCTTCTCAGCCAGCAACCACGTCTCCTTCAGCCACACCACCGAACTCCACTGGACCGACCATCGCTGCATCCATTTCTCCTTCCAGAAGCTGGTCACTCACCATCTCACCACTCAACGCCCCTGCCGCTATTGGAACAGAATCTCAACGGAACAGCTGGTCTCCACCCTCGCCCAGGCACCTCCTCCTAGGACCCGGGACCCCAACTCAGCCGCCACCAACCTGCATCAATGGATAGATGACGGCGCCAACACCCTTGCGCCACTCAATCAACCCTCGGGCAACCACCACAGATCCAAGGCCAGCTGGTTCACCCCCGACCTATAGGCCTCCAAACGGGAATACCGAAGAATGGAGAAGACCTGCGCCTTGTACCTACCAAATCCAACCACATCGCCCTCAAGACTGCCATCCGCAAACATCACCAGCTGAACCGCACCACCAAAAGAACCTACTACAAAAGCTGCATAGACACCAACACTCACAACAACAGAGAGCTCTTTGACATCATCAAAGAGTCCTTCAACCCCAGGCCCTGCTCCTACGAACCCCTGCCATCACAGGAGCTCTGCAACTCCCTCGCCACTGACTTCCGTCGAAAGATCGAAGACATCCACAACAGCTTCAAATCCCAGATCCACTAGCCAACCACAGACAGCCACGAACTCAAAGCACCAACCAACGTTAACCCTCTATGTGCCTGGACCCACGTCAACAATGAAGACACCATCAACACCATGGCCTCCATCCACTCCGTCTCCCCCTCGGACCCCTACCCACACCAGATCTTCAACAAAGCCATCTATATCGTCGCCCCCCATCTCCGCGCCATCATCAACAGCTCCTTCGAGACAGCCACCTTCCTGGAGAGCTGGAAACACGCAAACGTCAACGCCCTGTTGAAGAAACCAAAGGCGGACCCAGATGAACCCAAAAACCACCAGCCCATCTCCCTCCTCCCCTTCCCAGTGAAGGTCATTGAGAAAATTGTGAACAGCCAACTATCCCACTTCCTGGAAGACAGCAAAGTGCTCGATACCTCCCAATCCAGATTTCGCAAGAACCACAGCACTGAGACCACATTCATTGCTGCTACAGATGACATCAGGAACATGCTCGGCGAAGGTGAAACCGCAGCGCTCATCCTCCTGGACCTCTCCGCAGCCTTCGACACCATTTGTCACCACACCCTTCGAACATGCCTCCACAACGCCGGGATCCGCAGCAAGGCCCTTGAATGGATCTCTTCATTCCTCTCTGGCAGAACCCAGAGAGTCCGCCTTCCGCCTTACTTTTCCGAATCCCCCAAAACCATCTGTGGCGTCCCCCAGGGATCCTCCCTCAGCCCAACACTTTTCAACGTTTCCATGGCTCCTCTCACCAACATCGCAAGATCCCACCACATCAACATAGTATCCTACGCAGACGACACCCAGCTGATCATCTCCCTCACGAAAGACCCTACAACAGCAAGAAACAACCTCCACAATGGACTTCACGCCATCTCCAACTGGATGGAATCAAGCCGCCTCAAGTTAAACACAGAAAAAACAGAGATCCTCATCTTCAGCAGCAACTCCTCTGCTTGGAACGATTCCTGGTGGCCTACCTCCCTAGGAGCCACACCCACCACCCAAGTACGAAACATGGGAATCATTTTGGACTCAGCACTCAGCATGACTCAGCATGTCAACGCAGTCTCCTCTTCCTGCTACAACACCCTTCGCATGCTCAGCAAGATTTTCAAGTGGATTCCCATCGAAGCCAGAAAGACTGTCACCCACGCCCTGGTCAGCAGCCGACTGGACTACGGCAACGCACTCTATGCAGGAACCATGGGCAAACTACAAACAAAAATGCAACGTATCCAAAACGCCTCCGCCTGACTCATCCTCGACGTCCCACGCCGTGACCACATCTCTGCCCACCTCAGAGACCTACACTGGCTACCCGTATCGAAGAGGATTACCTTCAAACTACTCACCCACAACATAAAGTCCTCCGCAACACAGGTCCGGCCTACCTCAACGACAGACTCACCTTCCACACTCCCGTCCGCCAGCTCTGCTCCGCCAGCCTCGCCTTCGCCTCCGTCCCCCGCATTCGCCTCACCGCCGCCGGAGAAGATCCTTCTCTCACCTCGCCGCCAAGACCTGGAACTCCCTACCGCTCCACCTACGCCAGACCCAGGACTTCCTGACTTTCAGGAAACGCCTCAAAACATGGCTATTCGACCAATAGGCCCCCCGTGCCTTGAGACCCTGATGGGTGAGTAGCGTGCTTTATAAATTACGTGATTGATTGATTGATTGATTGATTGTGCTTGCCACATTTCAAAAGCAACAGGGTGGCACATGATCCTATGCTATGTAATTTGTTTTTACAGGTATATCCCAGAGTGGCAAGTATAACACTGCCAGTGCATGCTTTGAGTGAGTTGTATGCGACACAGGATCATGTAAAACATGTGACTATAATGGTGTAGTGTACCAACCCAAGTATCTTCAAAACAGTACATAAGGGAACTTAATTTACCTTAGTGACTTTCATAGCAGGGCGGTCCTATAGTGTTTTGCTTCTTCAGTTAGTTGGATATAATCTAGGCCAATTAATATTTTAATTTCAAGTTTTTAATTTGAAATTTTCAATTTGTTAAGTAATCAACTCAGAGCTAATGTATGTAGGTATATCCATATAATTTGATTAACATGATAGTAACACCCCTGTAAAGCTGTAAGTGTTACATTCTTAAAATGGTGGAAATCATTGCTTGCTCAAAGTTAATGGATGCTTTTTGAGGATAGTAATTGTTAGTTTTGCATTCTAGTTCAATTAATAGTTTGTGAACTGTTACCCTGTGTGTGGTAAAATGTGTAGATTAACATTATGTTTGCGTTGTGCTATTCTCCGCATATTATGTAGTTGTGCATGAATGGCTGAGGACACAATATAAAATGCTGTCTTTATCCACATGTTACTCCGACAAAATCTTATTATGTTCTTGTCAGTTGCATATATAATTATTTTCTTGCCATTAGTGGTGCTGTTGTATAAAAGGAAAGGTTCATTGCTGTGTTCTGGGGCAAAGTGCCAGCTGTGCTTTATGCATACTTTTCTGACAGCCAGTACACAGGGAGGGTGGAGGTGTCAGAAGAGTACATCTGCATATTGAATGGTCTTCCTGCGCTGGGAGAGGTAGAGGCAGGGCACACCTGCATCTGTAAAGGCTATTCCCTTACATCACACAAAGGTCTGATTTCCCCCCACTGATGTCTAAAGCTATAACTGGAGGAGAGAAGGGACATTCCTGGAACTGGTTAGTTCTGATTGGAACCCCCCTCCCCTTTTTGTGGAGTCTGCACAAAAATGATTATAAGTAGAGGGTGCTGTCCCCCACAATTTTAGACACCGCATGGACCTGCCAGAGGAACCTGTTATGCTGCTGTGAGGAACCGCTATCAGAACTGACCTGTGACCTGCTGGGTAAAGGGAGGGCTGTTACTTTGCCCCCAAGGACTCTGATTTGCTGGCCCACTGCTTGCTTTTACTTTCCTTTGGACCTTCCCCGTGATCTCCAGGGGCTGGGTGGTGTGCCCCTCTTTCCCAATGTTTTATGACTGCCATACGGAAGGAGCACTTCGGTGTTTCCCTGCTTCCGCGTGGGGAGAGCGCTTTGTGTTTTCCTACTTCTGCGTGTGATGAGCGATTTATGATCCTGCTGCATATGGTGAACACTTTGTTTGGAGATAGCAGGCACGTTAGGGGGAACCCAGCGGGTGGGAGACGCAGAGTGTCTTCCCACCCGCTGTACTGGGACAGACCACAACGAGGAAAACACTGCCCTGCCGTTGCCCGCGGGTCTGCGGAAAGCCACCCATTTTGCTTGCCCTGTGGGGTCCCCCTTGATATACTTCCACCTTGAGTTCCTCCCAGGACTGACCAGAGCACTGGTCACGGGCCCTTGCTTTATACCAAGTGGGCGGCCCCTGAGCTACTGAGTGTCGGTGGCTGTTGGGCTCACCTCAAGTTAGCGTCCCTGACGTAACTTGCTATCGCTCCTGGCCCGGGGGCAAGACGGATTCTCAGAAATTATCATAACATGTGTAATTGGCACAAAGACACTTCTGCAGCCTATGTTTCTGCCGCTACACACTCCCCAGGACCTTGGGTGCAATCATTTAGTAGAGATCTCTAATTACCGTAATTACCTACCGACTGTGGTAGGCACACAAGGACCTCATTGCCCCACAGTCTACCTGAGCGACTGTCATATGTATTTTCTAACCATCGGTGCTTTCCCCCTGCATTGCATGGCCTGTCATGATGCTGGATGTCCTTCTTGCTGAATGGGTTGACCAGCTTATTTCTGGGTCTGCTTTACCTATAGAGGTAGGGTACTGTTTTCATTACTTGCATTTGGGGAACATTTCAATCTAAATGCATACCTGATGATGTCTTGGCAGTTATGATAGTGTGTTCCACATGACATGTAAATTTTGGTGATACTGATGACCTGACTACTGCTCGTGTTGCAGGATAGTAATAACCTAGGTGTTTACTTGACTACTGCTGGCTTTCGCAAAGTACTAGTAATCTATGTAATTTACCAAGCTACGAAGGGGGTGAGCTTAGGTTATCTTGGGTATGTAGCCCTCTCGCCCTGACTGGAATGATGGGTTCTGCCTGGCTTAGGTGCATACCCCAGTGTGCCAGGCTGTTACAAACAACAGACCCGCCTGTGGTTGCGGCACGGACTGACTCTGCCGCCTCCGACCCGGAAGCGGAAGGCCCTTTGACCAACCCCCTTCGACTTCCGGGAACCGAAGGGCAGAGGCAGCAACTTTGTGCCCTTTTCAGGATAAATACAGGAACTGCCAAGGAGAAGGGGTGGAACGTCGGGCAACCAGAGGAGTCGGAGACCGCCGCAAGGACGACCACCGGGACCCCAAAAGGGAGCCGAGGAGCTGTCGACACAGAAAACGATGCCGGACAAAGCACGGGGGAGCCCCCAGAATGACACCAATGGCGCAGGAGGCACCCAGGGTGAATTCCAGCCACGCTTCAGGAGAAGCATGGCCTCTCCAGCTGCGTGCCACTCTTGGGAAGGGGAAAAGAAGGGGTGGTTGGGAGGAAATTCTCAGCCTTAACAAATAGTGGGAAGTAAATTTTGGCTTTGGAACTTCATTTTGACACAAAGGAAGGGGTGTGGTGTTGGAGACAGCACAACAAGGGGAGGGGTGAAGAAGGAAGAACGATAGACCCACAAAGAAGACAGCAAGGAAGAAGATGGGTTGGAAAGGACACAGAGACAGACAGAGAAAGGTCCAATAAAGACAGTCAGAAATATTAAGAAAATCGAAGGAAGGAAGCCTTAGCGCCCACAGTAAAACAGAAAGACCAAGAGAGAGAGAGATCTCAAAGAGGCGAACAGGATACAAACGGCAGGGAAAAAAGGAACAAGAGAGTGAGAGGGAAAAACTTCCACCACGCAATACAGACCAAAGGATAGAGAAAGACTCAGAAAAGATAGACAGGAAAAATGGAAAAACACTTACCGGTGCTTTATCTTGTGTTTTCTCACATGTGCCTCCCGGGAGCCCTGGAAGAAGAGAAACCTGAAAAGGAAAACCTGAACCGCAGCTGTCACAAGAATAGGACCCAAAAACAGTACTGAATACTTCTTTTTGCACAACAAAAATAAACCTCACCTGAACTGTTAAACGCCGAATTCGTGTCCTCCTTGCATCACCCGGCCACAAGTGGGGTCAGAAGTGGGATTTCGAAACACAACAACATGGAGGAAAACCCCACACTTGCGGACATGATAGTGCAGTTGGCCGAGGGTCAGCGGCATCTGCAGTTGGTTTGGGAACAACAATTGAAGGAGGCCAAGGAAGAGCGGGAGGCCCTACAGACAGCCCTGAAAAGCCAGGCCACAATCATGGCTAATAACCAACTGGTCCATGAGAATGCCTTGGGGAAACTAACGGATACCATCGGACACACCAAAGTGCATCCCAACGTTCTGAGTAGCGTTCTTCAGAAATATCAGGAACAGGAGGACCCCGACTCATTCTTTACAAATTTTGAGCGGGTGGCAAGCACTGCCAATTGGCCCCTGTACAAATGGGGACAGTACATTGCTCCCTTCCTGACCGGTCATCTACAAGCAGCATACCAGGCGGTTAACCCAGGAGGGGTTATTCCCTACAATGAAATAAAAAAGGCAATCTTAGATCGTATTGGGTTGGACCAGGAAAGTTACATGGTCAGGTTCCGTCAGACAAAATGGATATCCCAGGAGAATCCACGTACCTCATACTATAGGGTACACCACGCTGGGGAAAATGGTTACATCCCACTGAGACCACGAAAGAGGACATGTTCGATGCCATCATACTCGAACAATACCTTGTAGATCTCCACGCAAGTACCCGTAATTGGGTCAGACAACATCCTGATTTATCCAACAGCACTACCATAGACCTTGCCTGGGCCTTCCATCGAGCCCCAGACTTTCGAGGAGCCCAGTCGAAACTGACAACATCCACTGCGGCTCGGCTGGGACCAGTAAAACCAGCTCATCCACAGGCCATGGTTCCTCGTGGTTTAGAACAAGCAACCTCTACGCAACCCTCATCCACTCGAGATCCCCTAACTGGTCCCCAATGTTTTAATTGTTCAGAATGGGGGCATATCGCCAGGTACTGCCTGTTAAAGAAGGAGACAGATGAACCAATGGAGATAGGAATGATGAAGGGACGAGTGTTATGGTCTGGCAACAAGAGAACGATATATACTATCATCATGGGTCTTAATGGCAAAGAAAGAAAAGCTTTGATAGACTCAGTGTGCAGCCAAAGTGTGGTAAAACAGGACCTGGTGAAGCCAGAACAATGGAACCCGCACACCCAAGTCCTGATCATCCGTGTCCATGGAGGCCAACGGTCATACCCTGTAGCAACGGTTTCTCTCAATTGGCGAGGAGCAGAGGAACGGCTCGCAGTGGGAGTGATTCCTGCCCTGGGTGAAGATCTAATCATTGGCACGGATTACGAGGACTTTGTTCCATTGTTAGCTAAGCCAGCCAAGAATATCTAACCAATATATGGTGGGAAGACGCACCATATGTGACGGCGGAGGTAGAAGAGAACCCCCTGAAACCAAAACATAGTCAAAACAAAAGCGGGAACAACAGCAGTCTTACCACACCAATCCCGCCCCTGGTTCTTTATGACCAGCCCCGCAACCAACAACGGTGTTAACAATGGTAGGGAGCTTCAGACAAGCCCAACGAGAGGACCCCACTCTAAAAAACACATGGCAATGGGCACCAGCCCCGGATGAGACATCAGCAGGTCCTACATTTGCCATAGAAAATAATTTGTTGTATATATCCAGTCCTACCACTCCAGGAAGATCCCCTCAACTAGTGGTTCCCCAAACTCATAGACAGCAGGTCCTTCACTTGGCACATGGGGACAATGGGGAGGGACATTTGGGAAGAGAGAAAACCGAGGCAGCTATATTGTGACGGTTTTATTGGCCAGGCGTCTACGGGGACATTAGGAAACACTGTCAAGAATGTCCGAAATGCCAACTCGTTAATCCATCACCTCATGGGGTGGCTACTTTACAACCCTTACCCATTATAGACACACCCTTCTCCCGAGTAGGTTTAGATATTGTGGGACACTTAACTCCGTTGGTGAAAGGACATCAGTATATCCTGGTACTAGTCGAACTACGCGACCCGATATCCTGAGGCTATCCCCATTTCCAGTATGCACACCAAAACGATATCCCAGGCCATGATTGAAATTTTCTCCTGCGCAGGTTTTCCAAAAGAGATACTCACGGACCAGGGAACTCCTTTCATGTCCCGGCTAATGGCTGAAGTTTGTCATTCCCTGGGGGTCCGACAGATACGGAACTCTGTATACCATTGACAAACAAATGGTTTAGTTGAGCGGTACAATAAAACCATTAAAACACTACTCCGGAAAGTCATCACCGAGTCCGGACGAGATTGGGGAATGAAGCTACCTTTGGTTCTCTGTGCATTCCACACTCATGTCCAATCCTCCACGGGACATAGCCCCTCTGAATTACACTTCGGACGGCAACCCCACACGCTTTTCGAAATGTTAGCAGAGTACTGGGAGGAATCAGAGGAGGATGTTAAAGACAACCTCACATACATGAAAGAACTGAGAGATAACCTGCACACTCTGTGGGAAGAAGCCCACACAGCATTAAGAGACGCCCAAACCAAGCAGAAAACATGCTATGACCCTAAAAGCACACCCCGTAGTATGAAAGTAGGAGACAAAGTGCTTGTGTTATTACCCTCCTGTGAAAACAAATTGCTAGCCCAGTGGCAAGGACAATATAAGGTAATAGAACAAGTCAATCCTACCACCTATAAACTGGAGATACCGCCGGGAACAGTCCGAGAACAAATATACCATACTAACCTTCTTAAGAGATGGTATGAACTGACTGACGACCACCCTACCCTGTACATAACCAAGAACCCGAACGAGACATACCCATATACCCAATCCATGATCCTCCAGCAACGGAGACACCCTTACCTCAGTTAAATTCGTCCCTCACTGAAACCTCACAAAACCCTAGTCGTCACGACTCTCGATGTGTTTTCCAAAACACCGGGCCGAACTCCGTTGATTCAACACCCCATACGCACCACTAAAGATACAGTATCCCGTCAACGACCACACAGAATCCCTGAGGCTAAAAGACAGATAGTAGAACAAGAGGTGGAAGCTATGTTAAGAGCAGGTACAATCGAACCCTCGGCCAGTCCATGGTGTTCCCCAGTAGTGTTAGTTCCAAAACCAGATGGAAGTCGGAGGGGGTTGATCAACGGACCTTCCCCTTCCGGGTAAGAGGCGGCAGAGTCAGTCCATGCCACAACCACAGGCGGGTCTGTTGTTTGTAACAGCCCGTCGCACCCAGCCAACCAGAATCCCCATTTCTAACAGGCAAACACCCATAGAAGTCAGCTAATGACAGTCCGAACCATAGCAGCTCCCGGTCACCAAAGAAATACCCAATGACACATTGGATGGATTTGAAAACAACACAGCTGACACACATTGCCACATGGACACACCTGCAAAGAACACTATAAAACACATCCCTTCACAAACCACAATCCTTTGCATTTATACTGGAAAATATTGAAGCTAGAGCAAATTATTTACCACACAGCACAGATATTAGGCACCGCTTTTTTCTCACCATCTCCTTTCACACCCAGCACACACTTTCTTTCAGTCACACCCTCTTTAGTAAGTCACTGTCACATATTTTTTTCTTTTCCACCATGTCACGTTCTAAAAATCCACATTTCTTGGAGGATGAAATGAGAGCCATGGTAGAATAGAGCCACAATTGTTTGGAGCACAAATCCAGCACGCTCTTCTTCTTAGGAAACTCGAAATGTGGGACAGGATCATTGACAGATTGAATGCTGTAGGCACCACCCTGTGCAATAGGTCATCAGGAAGAGGTGGAATGACTTCAGGGGTAAGTTCTGTTCCCTGGTCTCCAGGCACCAGCTACAGGCCAAGAAGACTGGCAGTGACCCTCCTAGTGACCCATTACATCTCTTTCCCTAGGAGGAGAAGGTCTTGGACATCCTGCATCCTGAGGGCTTGACATGAATACCTGGGGGAGTGGAGTCTGGTTAGTCACAACACTAAAAATGTCCCCAGAATGCATTAGCATGCATGCTCACAGCTCACCTTTTCCCACTTTTACTGGCACTCCACTCACCATCCCAGTGTTCACCTGTCCAAAGATCCCTGTTTGGCAACTCACAATTGAAGTGTACTCATCTGGGAGGATAACATGTGTATTGTTTTGGTGACTTACATGACTACATCTCTAAGATGACACTGTTACCCAAACCACCAGCCCAGTGTTTCCTTCACCAAATACCCTTGTTTTTTAACTCCCAGTAGAAGTGTATTCACCTAGGAGGATAACATTTGTAAAATGTGTGTAGTAAAGGCACTGACATGACTACAACTCCCAGCAAGACCTGTTATAATGGCTCCAACCACCAGCACGGTATCCTCTTCTCTAAATACCCCTGTTTGTGACCTCACAATTGACGTGTACTCACATGGGAGGATACCATGGGCTAAATGTTGGGAAGTAGAGGCAGTGACATGGCTGTAAAGCCCAATAGGCCCTGAGTCTCCAAAACCAAACACCATCCCAGTGTTTACTTGTCCAAATACACCTGCTAGTGAACCTCGCAAATTAAGTTTACACACCTGGGAGGATACTATTAGTCTATTGTGTTTAGTAGAGAGAGTGACATGTCAGCAAAGCCCAATGAGCACTGTTTCTGTAACTCCAAACACCAGCACAGTATACTCTTGCCCATATACCCTTGTTTGTCAACTCAAAAATTAAGTATACTCACCTGGTGTGCATAGTAAAGGGACTGACATGAATGCAAACACCAGGAGACTCTAATACAGTTACCCCAACCACCAGCACAGTGTCCTCCTCTCAAAATACCCTTGTTTGGTAACTCTCAAAATAAGTTTACTCACCTAGGGGGATGACATATGTATAGTGTATGTAGTAGGGGGAGTGACATGACTTCAAATCCCGGAGGTACTGTTTCCATAACCCCAAATACCAGCATAGTGTTCCCTTGTCCAAATACCCCTGTTTCTCAACTCAAAAATGAAGGTTACTCACTTGGGGGGATGACATTGGTCAAGCGTGTAAAGTAGATAGAATAACCTGACTGCAACTCACAGAACAGTGTACATTACATCAAATAGCCCAGTTTGGCAATTCACAATGTACGTTTAATCAGATGTGAGGATACCATTTGTAAAAGTGTGTGTAGTAGAGGTAATGCCAGGACTACTAAGGCCAGGAGGCCCTGTATCCATACTCCAGACACAAGCCCAGGGTCATATGCCCAAATAGCCATGTCTGTGAAATGCCAATTGAAGTTCACTCCAATGGGGGATACCATATGGAAAATGGTGGGAAGTCGAGTAAGTGACCAGAATGCAAACCCCATTTGGCCCTGTTTACTTAACTTCAACAATAGAACCTGTTTCACTTGCCCAAATCCATCTAGTAGAGGACTCACAAATGAACTCCACATACCTGGGAGGATGTAAATTGTCAAGTGTGTGCAGTAGAGACAGTTACATGACTGTAACTCCCAGGAGGCACTACTTCCCCAACTCAAAACACCACACCAGTAATCACTTGATTAAATACCCTTGCCTGCTAAGTCAGATTTGAGGTTTACTCATCTGCGAGTGACCAGGATAAAGATCATGCCCAAATCTGAGATGTCTCTGGATGCCTAGCTCCATCTTGACCTGCTAACCCAAGATGTAACTATTGAGGGAGGACAGGAAGGACACCTTTCACAGTGTGCAAAACAATTATCCCAAAGGACTCAAGATACATCACCAGAATGGAATTGGCAGCAGACACATTAGCATTGCAGTAACCTCATGATGACTCCTGTCACCATTACAATAAACGCCTGGGTCTGCCTGCATCATGGTCGAGTAGGCCTCAAAATGGGCCAAAAACCTAGCTTGCATAGCCACTGTTTCGTCTGCACTGGTGGCAAGATGACATTTTCAGTCAGACAATATTTAGCACAGCTCAACAGCTGTTTCAGGCAAGGAGAACTGCATGCTCCACAAATCTCATGTCAATACAACCAATACCATGTGTACCTTTCAATACAGATTCCAAATATGTACAAGGTGTTTGAAAAATGTCACTGTAAAGTTTTGGAGGTAGATGTCACAATACAACCAGTAACATTTTATTTTTCATATCAGCAGGTTGAGCTGCCACTGGCCACACAGAGGCCACTGAAAACACTGCCACTACCACCCTGGAAGAAGCCCTCAGTGATGAGGACACTCCTGGACATCTGGAAGTGGAGGCCGGTTCTGGCCCACCAGGGCAAACTGGTCAGACACTGGTAATGAGCCTCACTGTGGCCACATCAACAATTCCCTGCCCAGTTGCCTGAACATCACAGGCAACCATGTGCCTCCCCCAACCTGTGTCCTTAGCACAGTCTCAACCATCTTGTGTCCCCCAGTCTAGGATCCTGAGTCGCAACACAACACCTCTGACAATGATGATCCAGGGACCTCTGCGAGAGGGCACCCTGTGGCAAGGGGTCAGGGCCATGGGTGTAGGGTGTGTTGGAGGGATGCTGTGGGCCAGCAGGGTGAGTCCACAGGGGCTGATCTTGGCCAGGACATCATCAGTCACATCTTGGGAGTCTATCCGGAGTCCCAAGGCGTGATGGGCCAGGTACTTTCTGAACTCTAGGAAATGAAGCTGCTGCAGAAGAACTTCCATGGGTAAATGTGTGAATAGTGGGAGGCCCACAATATCAACATGCCCTCCCTAGCAGGGGTTCTGAGGGACGTTAACACCACCCTGATCAGAGATCAACAACAATACTCTACCCTTTCCTTTGGCATATGTACACCAAGCCCTTCCTCTGTGCCAGCCACTGGAAGTGAGGCCTTGTCAGGGGAAGAACCTGCCCCAGAGCCCCCTGCCTCTGTAGCAGCAGACCAACCCCACCCCCTCGCAAACTGGTATGTCCAGCAAAGAACCTAGGAGGTGCAAATGGAAATACACCCACCCTTACTGTCAAGTGACATCTTCCAAAATGACCTTCTTTGTGTGCCACTTATTCACTCTGTTGACTGTTCTTAAACCATCTTCCATTTCTAATGGGAAGAGTACACTTGACTTTGGACTTCTATTGGTGTGGCATCTACTCCAATGATTCCAACCACCACCATGACTGCCCCTTCACTTTTCTGTTCCATTATGCCCCAATTTATATTCTGCACAAACTTTCAATACATTCACCTATCACAAAGTCATTGTTTGCTTGCTTCTGTTCCACATTTTGCTATGTAGAGATGTAAGACCATGTGAAGCACATGAAGAAGACACAAGATACTAATGAATGGAGGGATATGTGGCTGGCCATGTCGCACTTAGGGCGACTATAGGGTGGACAGCTTTCTAGCGTCGCTCCCCTGTCCGGTAGAAGAATGGTCTGGAGGGGCCTCCGTGCTTGCTGAGAGTGGTCCACCTCTTGTTTATGGCCCCAAGGTGTGAGGAGGGAGGAGTGAGGCCAGAAGGTCTCTTAAGGGGTGACCTTACAAAGCTGGGCCTCTTTGGAGGAACGGCGATCGAACGGCAAACAAGCCAGCGAGAGAGTGTCTCCGAATCGGAACTTCGGCACCTGGAGCAAGGCAGACCGAGGTGAGTCGGAAGAAGTAGGGGGCAGGGGTGGGGGGTTGTATGGGGGATGCCCTGATCGCAATCGGGTGGCTGGTACGGTCTGCTTAAGCCAGCTGATTTCCTTCGGTTAGGAAAGTAAGGCGAGCGAACACAAACCGTGCGTCGTTATCTGCGAAATAATGTCAGTGCCCGGACTGCAGAGAATTAATAAAAAACAAAAAATGAGAAAGAGACGTTTCTAGAATCAGTCAGAGCTCTCCTGATACGAAGGATGGAGTTGCGTGTTCTCAGCCCAAACCATTACCACAGGGCCAACATTGGTTGAAGTCCACAACCCCCCCGCCCTCCTACCCCACCCCAACCCCAACCTGTCCTCCCCTAACCCCCGCCTGCCTCCGCCCAGGCAAAACCACCGGCCCCCGCGCAACCCCCAACCAAGTTACAATCACTCTCGCGTCGATGCAGAAATTCCCACGGTTCGTATAAGTGTAGCACCACCCTCCCGCCTCCCGCGCCTCCACTCACCGTATAGATCGTCCCACCACTGTTGCGGGCAGCACAACCTCAGCGCAGCGGAGCCCAGGTGGAGGGCCGCCCCTCCCCGGGGCACCGTCGTTGAGTGTCTCACGCGGGAGGCCAAATGCCGGTGCGGGGCATCCCCAACACTTTGCAGGGGCGTTCAGACACGGGCCCACCGGGGCGCAGGAGAGGCTTAGAGCTGCGCGCTCCTCCCCGGCTTGCCGCGGTAACGGGCGTTGCCGCGTGGCATGCCCATACCCCGCCAGACGCGCGGCTGAGGCGTCACATGGGGGGGCAAGGCAGGAACAGTGTCGGTTGCGCTGCACTAGGCAAGAGTGCGCGGGAAGCCCAGGAGCACCGAAGCGCACATGGGGAAACGCTCGATCTTTTATTCCCCACGCTGGGTGGCTTAGTGATATCGAGTCTGATGGAGCATAAGGTTTTGGGTTCGAGACCCTCCGTGGTCGGTTGTGAAAGTGTATTTCCGCCTGGCAAAAATGTATTTGGTGCGGCACCGGGCGAACTAGTAGAGCTCCATCACAGAGCAATGTGTGGGCGAAGCGCTAGTGGGTGTTTTTTATAAAGGCTACGTGGCAGCACATGCCATTGTTTGTAAAAAAAAATTACAATAATTATATATAAAAAAAAAAAAAAGAAATCATGCGATAATAGGCCAATGGAATTGCGGTATATCGTATTAGTGAGTGCACATAAAAAAAAACAATATATATATAATATAATGAATAAATAAATAAACGATAAGTATATATCATTTTGCATTGGTCATACATGGGGCAATGCGCGTACAGAAAAGGCGAAGCACCACCATTAGGGTAATAAGCAGACCGGTGGCGCACATGGTAAGCAGGGGAGGGGCGCCGCGTAACCGCCAATTCAGGGAGGTGGCAGGCGAGCGGGTAGATGGCCAGGCCGGGCTGCGACGCCTTAGATTTAGGTTTCCCGGTGGTGGTGGGGTATGTCAGAGTGGCCAGACGAAAAAGGGGGGCAGTCACTCGACTAGTACCCCGCGGCATTCGATTAAAGCGTGCTAAGGGGTAGCCGCTATCAAGTCCCACCGGCGGGTAACGCAGTAATATGTGTCGGACGCTGGCCCCGCTTGGCTTCCACATGATGGCTGATGTAGCGGCCAGGAGGTCACGTAGGGAGCTGCACCGCTGAAGTGGCGCTGGGGGCAGATGGTGGGCTGGCAAGGGCAGCCTCAATTATCTAAAAAAAAAAGGGGAACGGAAAATGGGGGTGAGCGCTCAAGTAACTAGGGCTGTATCGCCAAGGGTGCGATAATGAAGGTGTTGTATCTTATTTGCAGACCCGCACGCACTTCGGCTATGATGGAAGTCCACGATTCCTCTTCACTTTTTCCCCCCGAGGAGAACCAGGAGGAGGCTGAGATCTGGGCGAAATTCATGGCCATGGGACAGGCGAATGGTTTGGAATGGGCAAGGAAGATGGTGGCTGCGCAAGGAGCCCAGCAGCAGTTGGAAAACCCCGGAGCGGCAAATACGAATGAGGTGCAGCCGTCAGACTCAGGCCTCTGTCTCCTAAGCGGGGAGAGTGTCGTAGCGCCTGCCAAACGGAAGAGGCCAGCAAGGGCCACGGCTGGGAACAAAATCAAAGAGGCCAAGAAAGACTCGGCGGACAGCAATTTAGCGGAAGGCCCCGCAACTTCTCAGAAGGACAGCGGGACAAGGAGAACTAAGAAAGACATTCTGGAACAGGAGGTGGCTGGTGCTAGTGGGGTGCCCCGCACAGCTGGGGGTCACGCCACAGGGGCGACCATGCGAATTGAGCAGGAGCAAACAGGACAGCCCGCAAAGAACGTGTCCTGCGGCCCCGTCCCAGGAGCATCGGTGCAGGGGTTGCAGGTGGGACTGGGTAAGATGATGGAGGCGATGAACAGCTTCATGGTGTCAGCAAAGGTGCTAGCGGGTTTGGGCATGGACGATCAGGGCTCTAGTAGCAGGCGAGCATGCGCAGGGCAGGTGTGGGGCCAGGGCTCGAACTCTCCGCCGAAGGGGCAGGGCGAGGTTCCGGTGCATGGAGTCGAGGGGTCGGTCGGGCCTGCGACAGACACTTTAGCAGGTGCGAACGAAAAAAGGGCGGTTGTTAGGTCTGATCCCCCTTGTTATCTGGGAGGTCATCACTGGCTTGGAAGGTCCCTTTATAAGCTAGGGAGAGAATATGGAAAAGGGAATTCATTGATATTTTCTCTCTGCTCACATTTGCCAAAGAGGGCGCAGACATAACGGTACCCACCAAGGAGGTCGAGAAGCATAAATGGAAGAGGAAGGTTAAGCCAGAGGAATCAATAGACAATTGGCTAGAGACATTCACAATGCTGCATACAGTGATCATGGAGAGGTTCCGCGAACAGGAACCGGCTCTATGCAAGTATAACCGGGTCATATACGAGGAATATACCCGCAATAGGGGCACAGGGTGGCTGAACTACGACAGGGAATTCAGGCAAAAGATGGAACAGGCACCGGAGATGGCATGGGACTGCCGCGAAATTGAACTCTGGGTGCAGTACATGGGCAATGACAGCAGGCCAGCAACCAGTGACCCCCGTTTCGCTATACACAAGCAAGCGCGGCCGTACTATTTTAAGCAGCAGCTTAGGCCCTCCTTTCGAGGGAAGCCCCCGCAGAGGGGGAGAGTGGTTCATCAGTATAGGTTCAACAATAATTCATGCAGGCTATACAACGGCGGCACATGCTCCTGGGGTCCCATCTGCAAATTCACTCACAACTGCTCCAAGTGCGCCGGCTGGCACCCTGCAGCTAAGTGCAGCAAGGTGAGCAAGACCGATAAGCCAATGGCTACCTATGCCGGTACCAAGCAGCCCTAATCATCCGCAGTCACATCACACTTCATTAGCTCCTTCTCCCATACTTTTAAACACTTTAGTACGTATCCTTAAAGGCTACCCAAGAACAGCCGAACGCGAGCTTTTGTTCAGGGGTTTCAGTGAAGGTTTTAGGATCCCTTACTCCGGCCCGTCAGTTACGAGGGGAGCTAATAACTTACACTCAGCCATGGAGGCCCCGGGGGTGGTGCAGGAGAAGCTAGAGAAGGAGCATCAATTGGGGAGGGTGGCTGGCCCCTTCACCCAGCCACCCCTTCCAAATTTCATTGTGTCTCTGCTGGGGATTGTGCCAAAGAAGGAGCAGGGCAAGTACAGGTTAATCCACCATCTATCTTTCCCTAGAGGGTCATCCGTGAACGACTACCTCGAGGAAGGAACATGCTCAGTTTGCTATGCTTCATTTGATGAGGCTATTGACCTAGTTCGTGGAGCAGGCAAAGGTGCGCTCATGGCGAAGGCGGACATTGAGTCCGCGTTCCGCCTTCTCCCGGTCCACCCGAGTAGCTTTCACCTCCTAGGTATGAAGTGGGATGGTCAATACTTTTACGACAAGTGCATGCACATGGGTTGCGCGGTGTCATGTTCCTTATTCGAAACCTTTGCTTGCTTCTTGGAATGGGCTCTGAGAGAAAGCACACCCCCAGGGAGTTCACTGCACTACCTGGATGACTTCCTCTTTATCATCAGGGCTGGTTCAGGTGACTGCAGGGCAACCCTTAGCACATTTGAGCACCTCAGTCAGTCACTGGGGGTGCCATTGGCTCCTGGAAAGACTCAGAGACCTACTGCGTGCTTGACATTCCTGGGCATTGAGATTGATTCAACGGAAGGGATGTGTCTATTGCCAAAGGATAAGGTCACGGCTCTGCAGGCTGACATCTGGCAGGTGCTGAGCAAGGATAAAGCAACGCTAGCCACAATTCAGAGCCTCCTAGGCAGGCTCAACTTTGCAGCGAGGATTACACCAGTGGGCAGAATATTTGCCAGGCGGCTAGCAAGGTCGACAGCGAAGGTGAAGAAACCCCGACACATGGTGCGCCTCAGTGCGGGCTTGAAGGAGGACCTGCACATGTGGCTTTCATTTTTGGAGGAATTCAATGGTTCCTTACTGTGGCGCTCCGCATGGTGCACCAGTCAGCAGCTCTAGCTCGCCACCGATGCTTCAGGCAGAGAGGGGTTTGGGGTCATAGTAGACCGTCAGTGGTGTGCGGCGAAATGGCACAATGCATGGGTTAGGCATGGACTCACAAAGAACATTACCGTACTGGAAATGTTCCCAATTGTCCTCTCTCTCTATCTGTGGCCACAAGTGTTACCCAACAAGAGGATTACATTCTGGTCGGACAACATGGCAGTAGTGCAGGCCATCAATTGCCAGTCCGGGAACTGCCCAGTATTGGTAGGACTGTTGAGGGAGCTAGTGAGAGGTTGCCTGTTGAGAAATGTGGAATTTCACGCGCAGCATGTGCAAGGGGTGAAGAACGTGGCCGCTGATGCTCTTTCTCGTTTTCAGTGGGCAAAATTCAGGGCGGCTTGCCCCCAGGCGATGGAGGAGATGACACCGTTCAAGGCGGAGTGGTGGCGTTTGGCTCAGTGGAGCAAAGGATAGGGGCGCTGGGAGAGTTATCACTGGTCCCTGCTACCCGCGCCAAGTACAAGGCGTGCTTCAACAGGTTCACATCAGTAACACAGTCATGGGGAGCTGGTGACGCCCACCCACCGGCCACAGGGGTGCATCGCTTCGTACTATGGGCAAAGGACAATGGGAAATTGCATGCGTGGTTCTCTAGCCATTTCTCAAAATTGAGGGGAGAGGGAGACCCGACGGCCGGTTTCCAGTTGAGGGCAGCACTGAAGGGATGGGCCAGACAGGAAGGAAAGACACCCGACCAAAGGGCACCCATTGATCTAGACATGCTCAGGGCTTTGGTGGGGGCACTCACAGCCATTTGTAACACACAGTACGAGGAGCTGTTATTCAGTGTCACATTTTCCCTAGCCTTCTTCAGAGCGTTCAGGACCTCAGAGTTAGTGGCGAGGTCGAGGAGCGACACGTCCGATAGGGCACTGAGATGGGGTGATCTCAAGATGGGCCAAGACATGGCTGAACTAAAAGTTCGGCTCTCAAAAGCTGACCAGAAAGGGATAGGTGTGGTGGTGCATTTGAGAGTACTAGGGGACCCCAAATGTTGCCCGATCGAAATCCTCAGTAGGTACATTGCATGCTGTCCCTCAATACCAGGATACCTATTGCTCCACCAAGATGGCCAGCCTTTGACACAGTTCCAATATAGAAGGGTCTTGAGCTGGGCAATCGCAAAGGCGGGGTGCCAGGGGTGTAAATGGTCAACGCATTCCTTTAGAATCGGTGCGGCCACCACGGCCTATGAGGAGGGCCTGCATGCAGAGGCCATTCAGCGGATCGGATGGTGGCAGTCCGGAAGATACAAGCTGTACATCCGGTCCATGGACCCTAAGGGCTGTTAGCATGAGTCTCCCCGAGGGGCAGAGCATTTAGCGCACTACGCCAGGAGGTGGGGGGCGAGGGGGGACTAGGGTGCAAAATGTGGGGAGTATATTGTAAACGTTATGGAGCCTTGAACATGTGCGATCACGGTTGTCAATAAATAGTGTGGTAATGCTTACCTTCTTGTCCGTCTAGGCGCTAAGACAATATGGGTGATGGGCCACTCATTGGTGGACAGAGCAAGACACCGGGCCAGAGAGAGTGTCTGGAAGCACGGTTTCAGCAACATCAAACTCGCCGGGATGGGGACCCCAGGAATGAGATGGGCCATGCTGGAACCTAGAGTCCGCCAGCTGGTGGGGGAGCAAGGGTTTAAGCCGGACATTCTTGTAATCCACCTGGGCGGGAATGACCTCACAACTTGTGGGAGGGGCCCACTGTTGCAGGCCATGACGCAGGGCCTGGCCAGAATTGCCGCCCTGATGGAGGGTGGGGAAATAATTTGGTCTGAGATTATCCCAAGGGAGGTGTGGCAGGGAGCCAGGTCTCTTGCCGCAATTGAAATGTCCAGGAGGAGAATCAACCTGTCGCTACAAAAGTTTAAGAATCAGCATGGATTTGGTTTCATCAGACATACCCTGCTGAGTAGACGCCTGAGCAGTAATTTTGCGGCAGATAGGGTACACCTGTCTGACACGGGCGCGGATATTTTTCTAATAAATATCAGAGACGCTCTCGAGAGAGCAGGCTGTAATTAGCATTTAAAGGGGGAGCACAGGTGGGGGGGGGCTCGGTTATCACGAGATGCCATCCCCGAGGCTTGGCGGAGTTACAGGGCGATCCTAAAGCTTTAAAATTGATTAAAAGGCCTCCAGATGGTGATTCCTGGAGCCAAAGATATTCCTCAGGGCACTGGGAGCCTTTACGGCGGGGCCTGGGATGACGCGACGGCGCTCCTTAATCACGCAAGGGACAGTTGGAATCCTGAGCAACTGTGGAGACTGGCCGGGGTCTCGCTCTGACTTGTCAGGAGCATGACAAAACTAATAAAGTGGTAAACCACGATAAAGGAACGAGCTGTAAGATGCTAAGCACATTGATGCAGAGAACACCAGACGGAACAGCTCTAGCTTTCTCAGGATGGGTGTCGGCCAATTTTAATAAACTCATCTCCCACACCGGGATCACCCGTAAGCTAACCCTACCTGTGTTATCAATAAACCTGTGACATATTATACCCACAAGTATTGTCCTGGCATTTATTATGTTGCATGCATGATATTGTGATAAACGCTAATTGTACACACCCTAAAGGGCTAGGGGTAGCAGCGCTATGTTACAGTGCAGTGTCTTGCTGAGGATTACTACCAACACACACAAACACATTGCAACAAGTGTCTGGTCACACCAAACATTTTATTTCACTGTACAGCACATAGGCTGTTGAAATGTCTGGCCTGTCATAGCCAAGAATGGCTGGCTCATATTGAGTCAAGGTACATATACCAAAGCACAGCCCCCCAGACCACGGAAGGAAGGGCCCTGTCAGACACTGTCCTGTAGAATAGGCAAAGAGAAAACTGGATGGTGTCACCAGCTTGAGCCTTATCACATACCACACCAGAGTAACCCAACATCACATAAACCAAGGTACAGACAGAGGGCAGTACAATATTCCCTGACCACAGGTCCATCATTATCCAATGACCATGCATGTGGTGGTATGGCACAAGTATATGTCAGTGTTGTGATACAGGCAGTGTGGCCTGCGATGATGAAACACATCCACAGGTTCATACAGGTCATACAAGAAGAGTTTTTAGCCAATGTGAAGGGTGAATGCCTAGCTTGCAATTGATGACTACATATTTCATACCCACATGATGCAATTGGCCCAACACAGCACACCAAAGAAGTACAATGTGCATTTCAGACCTTCCACCCAAACATTGTTCAAGCCTTGGCACAGGTCTCATACACCCCAAATCTGTGACCTACATTCCCTAGGACAATCCATGTCCAGTTTCTACGTCAGAACAGCATTAGATACTTGCCAATGCCACAACTCTGAAATACACCCATGAGGATGTCATGGTGAAGGTACCTGTACAAAGACAAAACAAGGAGTAAGAACTTAAAAACATACCTATTACACAAATCACATAGCAAGCATCTGGAAGTGGAATACCAATGCAATGAGACTGTCGAAAACAAAGCAGCGTCATCAAGGTGGGTATGTGGCAAAGGCTAATTAATCAAGCACCCTTTGGCTGAATATTTCAGAGTATCAGCTCCCTAGTTGTTGCCAAAGCACTCATCTCCACACATTCTCAGACCTACAGTACATTGTACAATCACAGTCTTGACATCACATGACATACTTACACTCATGAAAAGTAGATGTTGATGATATCTTCCCACAAGTCAGCTCCTTCATCATCACCACTGTCATCCTCACTTGGCATTTCAAGATTTTTACCTGGTGGCACTGCAGGCTGCCCCTCCTCTGGGACGTGCAGGAAATGTTTTCACAGGGTGATGTTGTGGAGAATACAGCACGCCACAGTGATCTGACACACTTTCCCGGGTGAGTTGAGGAGGGCTCCACCAGTCCGGTCAAGACAGCGGAATATGGCCTTCAGGAGCCTCTGGGCCTCATTGAAGCGGACGTCCCCTGGCATAATTGAATTCCTTATTGGCGTCAACAACCAAGGACGGTTTGGATATGCGAGACTCCAATTAAGACATGGGACATCAGTGCAACAATGAGTCACTCACTTCACTATTGTAGCACCAGACACTGGACACACACATGCAGGACAGATGTGACTTACCAACCGATCAGGTCCTCTCTGGATACAGCTGAGACATCAGCGGGTATGGTGTTGTTCTGCATTATGAAGGAATCATGGGCAGAACCCGGATATTGGGCACAGACCTGAAAAATGTAGAGATCCGCCAAACAGACAACTTGCACATTGATGGAATGGAAGTTCTTTCTGTTGTGGTATACTTATTTATTGGCCTGCGGTGGGACCAAGCCAACATGTGTGCCACCAATGGCCCCCATCACATGTGGGGTGCATGGATAACTATAAAAGTCAGCCTTCAGATGGGCTAAATCCTGAAGTTGGGGAAACTGGATATAGCTGTCCAGGTGTTTCAACATTGCTGAGAGGACATCCTTCAACACCAGACTGAACTTTGGTTGGGACATGCCAGCAGCTAGGGCCACTGTACGTTGGAAGGACCCTGTGGCCAGGAAGTGCAATACCAAAATGACTTGTACAATGGGTGGTATGCTGGTTGCATAACTAATGGCTGGCAGATCTGGCTCCAACTGATGACATAGGTCCACTATTGTTTGCCTATTCAGACGGTAAAGGAGGAAATTGAGGCATTCTTCCATGGTCTGAACGTCTGGCAGTGGACAGTAGACCAGAGTTTATCGCATCCTCCTTCTCCCTGGGTACCTATGTACAAGACAATGATTTCTAACATTAGTCTGTGTGTCCACAGCAACATACATGATGCATCTCAATGATATCATGTGACAAGGCATTTATGAATGGATACACATGGCAGCCAGTACACATAACAGCTGCAAATAACACAAAAGTCATGTGTGACCCCCACGGTTTCCACACGTGTCCACAACATGTATATGGACCAAACTCAAAGAATTGCCCCTTGAAATATGACTCGATATCCCTACTGCCAAAATGACTATCGGCGGAGATGAACTGTGCCACACTGTTAAATGCCATTTGTGCCCGGCAACATATTACAATGGTGTTTGAGTAGCAGGACATACATGACAAGACAGGATTAGCATGTCTGTGTGGTCAAAAATAATTTTTTGAATATGAGACATAGTTTATAAAGCCCAATACTGCATTTCAGGCCCCCAAAATGGCGGCTGCCTGACCTATTCCACTAGACATTAGGAGCTGCCCGCGACCACCGGCAGACATCATTGTGGCGGTTGCAACCTTGGTGGACACAGCCAAAGGCTAACGTTGTTGCCCGTGGCGGTTGAGGCCAATGGCTGTGTCTGCCAGCAGTGGCGACCACGTACGTGGCGGACGTGACCGCCATGTTCTGCAGATTTGTTCACTTGACTCCTGACACTGCTGCCAGCAAGACCTCCATGACCTGAACTGCTGTGTACTGCCTCTGGGAGCGATCATGCTCTGTCCAGCAGGTCATAGGGCCCCTGCCTTCCCTCCAGAGGAGCTAGAGAGGCTAGTGACTGAGGTCCTGCCCCTGTATGAACAGTTCTATGGTTCACCAGAGGAGCAGGTAAGTACCTCATGTGCACAATTTTCTCTGTACTTAACCATCCTTTCCCTCCTCACAGGCTAGAATGTGGCCATGTGTGCCAGTTTGACTACTCATGTTCCTGTTGTTGCAGTCTGTGCGGCATCAATGGGAGGGACAATGTGCAGGTATTGGTGGCCAGTGCCATATGTTAAGTTCAGTCACATTGTGTTGTGTGGGGTTTTTGAGCTCCTAGATCCTCCTTTTATTGAATGCATAAATCTAGGCGAGCAGACATTACTACCATCCACTGACATCTCTTTGCTCATGATTGTTGTCAACGTCAGACAACATAAATATGCATGACAGCATGAGCTGAATATTCATGTTGTATGAGTCAGCTGAGAATAATGTGAGCAATGAGTATGATGACACAGATTTCTAAACACATCTGCCCTTGCTAAACTGTTGGTTGAAAGGCATATCATGAGTCACTCTGACCTTCAGGTCATGCCAAATTGCTGTTGGTTACATGATGTACTGTCATGCATGGAAGTGATGGAAGTAGAGGGTTATGTAGGTTCTGTCATCCCAGCCTGCAGAGACCAGGGCCTGTCACATGTATCTCCCAGTATGGGACTTAGTCTAGGCTGGGATAGAGACACTGTGGCTATGCAACTGTGGCACTGTGCCCACTCCCTGCACACCAGCAGATCCTGTCATGTGTCAAATATGAGGCTCTGGTAGCAAATTCTGTCCAGAATGCCTCATTTGTTTGAGTAGATTAGGAATGGGTACAGAGGTAAGTCATTAATGTAAGCCACTAGTTTTCAAACTTTCTAAAGTCGCCCCCCCAGTGGGGGGAAACAAAATCACTGGGCTTCCCTCAGAATTATTCACAATTATCCTTATAAGTTGGCAATGTTTAAAAATGTCTATACTTATTTAAACAATGCAGTTAAGTTTTGTTACCTTTTTTATAATACAACAAACTGTTTTCTGCTTAAATCAAAGCACTATTATCAGCATAATGTATTCTTTGGCAAGAGCTTGGTGCCCACTCTGGGTTCCCTTGAGCCCCCCTAGGGTGTTCTTTCCCCCAGTTTGAAGACCATATGTGCACTTAGCAACATTGTCAATGTGTGTGTTTGACTCATGACACGTCCCTTACTACCACAGCTCTGTTGCCACCTTCCCACAGGTTATATTTGTCCTCTGCAGACTTATTGTACAAAGGACAGTCCCACAGTGCAGACAGTGTGTTGCTTCCTGGGAGGCCAGGAAATGTGACTTTCACTTGGTCACATAGTAGAAACTGTAAAATGCATGTCTTTGTTGGATGACATCTCTGTGGGATGTACACATATGTCGAAAGGAGTTTTCTGTGGTACAGAAACATGGCACAGAGCCCCTCCCCCTGAAGTAGCATGAGTCTGCATTTGTTAGTCCACATATCCACACATGGACAGGGAAGACACTTTTTGTACCCACCATATCTGTGTCTTCATTGTTACTCATGTGTAATGTTTGAGTTTGTACTCTGGCAGGTGCCTGCAGTGAGTCATTCTCACAAGGTGTGAATGTGTTCGTCCCTTCACTCCAAATGAGTTTACCCTTCAGAAGCCACATATGTGTGATGGGTTTCATAGTGGCTCTCATCACAGTGCAGGTTGCTAAAGCATGGGCTACATGGTGTCAGTAAGCTTGCTTAGTCATTGTAGACCATGAGCACAGTAGTGGGCTGGTCTGCAGATGTAAAAATGTGTGTGTGTTCATGTCCCTGTACTTATTTGCTTTTGTGTGTCACTCTTGGGGAGTAATGACAAATAGAAAAGTCCTAGCTTTACGTCACTGACATGTATGTGACTTAACCATTTGTGTAGAAACGTAAGATCATGATCTCTTGATTTGTCTTTTGCATCCGTGTAGGTCAACACCCATCAAAAGAAGGGATTATGGAGAGCCATCACCTGGAATGTGCAGACCCCGGGGGTGCACAGACAGCAGAGTGCCCACTGCAGGAAACGGTGGGAGGACCTGAGATGCTTGTCCCGAAAGATCTCTGGGGTCCGGCTGGGGATGTCCTCCAAACGTGGGTGGGATGCCCATCGTACCATGACCCCTCTATTGGCCCACATTCTGGAGATGACCTATCTGGGCATTTGAGGGCAGCACAGCAGCCACAAGGGGGTACATACAGGGCATATTTCTGCCTGTTACATTGCCAAGTGAATGAGTTAGGTTTTGACAGCTCCCCCAACAGTTATGGATGAGCCAGGTGTCACACAGTAGATGAAGTTTTGTTTGTTTAGACATGTCATGTGGTGCATACTGATGTGCCTTGCCTATTGGCCCAGGGGCCTAGAACACAACTGGGTAGACTCCACAAACCAATTCCTCTCCAGGGACGACATGCGGCTGGGTACATTGATCAATCAACTACTGCTTTTTATTGTAGTGTGTGTAATCTCTATGCATCAGACCACTACTCCCCAATGTTACAGGCCAAAGATAAGCAATGGATCACTTCCCTCTGCCATGTGTCTGGGTAAATGAGTATATGGGCATCTGCCACCCAGAGGCTAGTTGTCTCCAGAGTATAACAGGTGCTTGTCCCTCACTGCAGTCTGTAATGTGAAGATGGCCAACATGCATGAGCCAGAGCTTACATTGTTTTTTGGGTCAGCTATAGATCAATACTTCCCTTGGTAAGTGAGGAATGCCCATTGACATGACTTATGTGCCATCACTGTTTCTAACATTCCCTGTGCTTACATGTGTTCCTTTTTCTTTTGAGAAACATTTGTATGCTGCTTTTTCATGCATAGTCTACCTATGTTGATGGGGTGATGTCTGTATTCCCTTACATATATGTGCATGGCAAACTGTGTGTGGAATGAGACATTTATAATGGGGGCACATTTCATGGTGTTCCACAGATAGCAATGTGTCACCATTGTTTATTGGCTGACACATTCCCACATGCATCAAAACATGTCATTTGGCATGTACAACTGCGGTAGTAATGTAGGACATGACAGGTAGGCCTAGAGGTTTGAGCCACAATGTGAAAATCTATGCCCTTGGTGTGGCATCATGTGGAAAAGTGCACTTCACATGTGTAATGGGTAAGGTTAGTGATCTGACTGTAGGCCAGTATCATGGAGTGACTTGCAGTTATGTTGGAATCAGATGTGTTTGAGTACAAGCATTCATCCACAGGCATACATCTGGGTCTGCATGAATGGAGACAATTATGTAGCTTCCAATTAGGCAACATGTTGAAGACCTTCTACAATTACTGCAAATCACTGGCCCTCTCCAACCTCCAAGGGACTAATAGTGTCTACCGATGCACTCCGAGTATGTCATTGTAAGTGGTGCCAGACATTAGTGGTGACTACCCTAGAGTTTGCCGATTCATTGTTTTGTGGATTTTGGGGACATCGCTCCCTGACATATTGTGCATGAGGTCTACAGTGTCCATTCCCAAGCTATGTGTGTGGCCTATCTGAGCAACATTAATACTACCGCCAAGACTCCATTGAGACAAATATCAGTCGGTGAAGTGTGCATAGTGGAACTGCTTCCAGTGTGACATGAGTATTTCCATGCCACCTTCTCCAGGCTATTGCACTTATGTCATCAACATGGCAGGATTTTGGAGCATCATTTCTTATCGGTGGGTCATTATGTATGTGACAAATAGATGTGCGCATGACCTTGTGTGGGATCTGTGGGAATGCATTTGGCATAGGCCTACAATTGTAGGATGACAGGTAAAGGAGGTCTGCTCCATGGAGCAAAGCTTTGAGAGTGATGGGGTGTCCTACTTGTTGAATGATTGTTGTGATTGCACAAATTCATTATCACAAAATAAAATGATGGACGAAGTATTGAAACTTTTCAAACACTCACCCCCAGTAACAGATCTGTGTTTAATCCATCAATATTTTTCTTGCCATGTCACCCCAGTTCGGACCCAGCTATATGCAAATCAGTCTTGACCCTGCTCCCAATGGGAGCAGTCTAGCCCAAACTGCCAAGCCAGGTCCTCCCTGGACAGGGTTCAAGCATCCTGGGACCGGTTTCTGGGTATTACCCTTCATCTGCCCGGCTAGCTTAAATCCAGTGGCGCAGCAAGCAAGGGACCCACGTCTGGGCATACCCTAGCCACTTAGGGTGCACAAGGCAATATCACAAAATAAAATGATGGACAGAGTGTTGAAGCTTTTCAAACACTCACCCCCAGTCACAGATCTGGTGGTTAATCCATCGTTATTTTTCTTGCCACATCACCCCAGTTCGGACCCAGCTATATGCAAATCAGTCTTGACCCTGCCCCAATGGGAGCAGTCCAGCCTGAACTGCCTAGCCAGGTCCTCCCTGGACAGGATTCAAGCATCCTGGGGCCGGTTTCAGGGCATCACCCTTCATCAGCTAGGCTAGCTTGAATTGCACAAATCCATCCATGCAATTGCAGTTGTCTGCGATCTTGATTTTCCTGTGGGCAGCTGTTGACAGTTCAGATGGCATGCATTCATATGGCATAGCACATGTATGGGCCACTTAGGTGCAGTTTGTTGCTGGGCCCTACTTGATATCATGGTAATGTTTGCTAATCTGCGCTGTTGTTCAAGTGCGATCATGTAGATCAGATGACCCTATTTCTCTTTGTCTTTGCAGCATCAGCTCCAGTAAGTGAAGGAGACGGGCACAGCCAAGTGGGGAAGCATCTGGCCAATGGACCTCGGGGCAAGACACCACAGACACTGAGGGGCCCAGTGGCCTGCAGGGCGAGGGGAGTGCCACGGGGGAGACTGGAACAAACTCTTCATCATTGGATTCTTCATTCAGTGGCCACTACCTAGTGGTTGCAGACCCATCGGGGAATCCACCTGTACCATCTATATTCACCACCCCTCCGTTCTAACACCACCCTCCCTCTTGCTTCCCATCCAGTTGGCCGTGCCTTCTCAACCAAGAGAGTGGGCATCTCCTTTGGTGCAGGCACCTCCGTTCCATCCCCTGCTACCCCTGCTGCCCTCAATGAGGAAGCTATTGACCTCCTGAGAAGTATCTCTGTGGGTCAGTCAACCATTATGAATGACATCCAGGGATTGACAACTTAGCTCCAACAAACAAATGCATTTCTGGAAGGTGTTCATGGTGCAATGGCTGTCCTACAGAGATCTTTTCAGGCTCTGGCCTCCACACTGACTGCAGCCAGTCACCCCCACCTTCCGACCCACTCCACCTCCTTCCCAATTCAAATCCCCACTTCCCTAACCTACCAAAGCACACAGGCTGATCTGCACGCACCCACCTCAACACACAAGAGCAGCACACACATACACAAGCACCACAAAACACACCGGCATGCAAGCTAACAACAGACACCCACAGACATAACACCAATCACCACTTCCCTCAACACCCCACATGCAACATCTAGCATACCCACAGGCATCACCACAACAGTCAGTGACACAGCCACCACACCCAACAAACCTGCAGACACCACACCAACAGACACCCAGAAATCAACCACAAGCACCATGCCCGCAGACACCACCCAGACAGACACATAGACATGCACCACATCCAGAATCCCACAGTCACCACCCAAATGGACATTCACACAACCACCACTCCATCCCCCAGCACCTACACCTCCCAGACCCCCAAGACACACAAATTACTCACTCACCCACCCAACAGACACCGACCAAACACAAGCATACCTCCCAGAAGCACACACCCACGACATCCACAGCAACGCAACAGACAACCAACCACTCCCTCAACCTCCAAATCACCACCCTCTTCTGCTGAAAATCCCTGTGTACCTAAGAATGTTTTTTGGTTTGACCTTGACCTTTCCGCTGTTCCCTCCACCCTACCCGAATCCCTACAGGCCACCACTCACCTCCCAGCCCCTCCTTTCAACCTCCAACGCCTCCCCTGCTCTCCCTGCAAGCAGCCATACCTCTCCTCCCAAGAAGAAGCCAATCCCTCCCAAAGAGCAGACCACCTCTCCCAAACCCAAGACCAAACTATCCCTCCCAGATCTGATGCCCCCACCCCCAAGGATTATCCATGAGATGCCTGTCTATCCACTTGATGCCCCTTCTTATGAAGGTTCCCTGGGAGTTAGGAGTCAAGTATGGGCACAGAGATGTGCATTGCCCAATAAGTATAGACTGGCCAATGGCCTTGGACATTTTGAATTTTCTAATCAATAAACCCAAACAGTTGTTTTGTTGGGTACACATTTGTCCTGTAATTCCTTGTTACCTTTATGTTGTTCCTGAGTAGCTGGTGTTGTCAGCCTACAGTTGTGTGTTTCAGTCTGCTTGCTGATCCATTTTCTGTTGTTTGCAGTATCTGACTTTGTGGGCAGTGCTGGTGTACCCCAAGATAAGGGTATATGTTGAGTGTACGGATATGTGGGTGTAAATGCATTGGTGGTGTCATGGCATTGTGTACTGTTTGTTATGGTAAGTATTTGATCTTGTGATGTCCAATGTGAGCATGTATGGTGTTAGATTTGTGCCCCTGATATGGATTATGTATGTATTCATCTGATGTGTGTCAGCTTGAGTTTTGTTTGTGTAGATATGGAGTGTGTTCAATTCAGCTTTGTTTGCATTTGCCTTTGCATGTTAGAATTTAGCTGTGTGTACCTTGCAGCTAGTTTATGTAGAGGTATGGCCCATGCAGTTGGAGTTGTATGTGATTTGTTGATCATCACTTCCACATTGTGAAGATGGGCATGTCATTTGGGTCTCGTATTGTTTGTCTCCGAGATACCTGAAGGGCCAGTTCCTGCGCAATAGTTGTTTTATGGGCATTTGCAAGGTGATATGTGTCCTAGTGCGGCCTTCTTCCCCTGGTGTTCCTGCTGGTCCCATCCCTATTGTGCAGGTTTTCTTTGCATCATGAGCTTTGTATATTTGTCTCTCTGTATAATGTGCATCCCATTCTCCTTCTATTGTGTTGCAATGTGTGTGTCCATTGCAGGGCTGTTTAATGGAAGTGTTGTTTGTGTTCCATGCCACATCCATATATATGTGTGGTGAATGTGACAACAGTCCATGGCATGTGAGGAATGTGAGTATGTGAGTTGTAATTGTAGATGTGATGTTGGTGTGTTGGTGTTTTATGAGACAATGTTGTGTACACTTCATTGTGCCTGTGATAAGTGGACGTGTGTTTTTGTGTGGTGTTGGGGTGCAGTGTGACCAACCTGCCCAGAGGGGGCGTATTGTGACTGTTTATGTGTCCTGTTTTGTGTAAAATTCTGACCCGAGACACAATGAGATGTGCACTTGGTGCCCGTAGCGTGACCCCCATCTCATGTGGACGACCACGCTACGATCTGTTGTTGCATTTAATAACTCATGTGAGTGTGTGTACTTACGGTTGGTTGTACCCCGGCAGCATTGATTTTGTGCACCTTCGATGATCATCAGCAGCAGCAGGACATGTGAGAAGGACTCCATGAGTGTCTCCCTTTATAGTCCCCGTTTCCACCTGCTGAGAGGTGGTGGTTGGAACGCCACGGTCATATTAGCAGTGTGCAACCTCATAATGTGTTCGGTGAAAACACATGCTCTGCTGGCCTGTTTGTGCTGCCTCATGACTGCGGTGGTCTGTGCTGCCTGGCGGTGCCGGCGGGACTGCGACAGTCTTTGCTCCAATACGAGCCTAACTCATAAACTGGCAGTCCAACTGCCAACCAGACGGCAGTCGGACTGCCAACGCCACCAAGGCTTTCCTAGGAAATCGTAAAGAGGCCCTAAGTTGCATTTTTTTACTTTTTAGTTATGTATGTAGTCATGGTTGTTGATGTTTGCCATTTTGGAATGATGCCATTCTTGTTTCCATGTTGTTGTAATTTAGTTTTTTTTGGTTAATGATTAGTTTAAGTAAAAGCTTTGACTTGGTGTTATTAGTTTATAATATTTTAATTTATGTGACATTCTAATTTCTATTTCTTTTTGTTGGAGGTGGATTTTTAATTTCTTCAGTGGACAAGCTGGCCACCAAACTTGCGAGGAGGACTCCCCCACCATGGTATCATTGTATCATGTTGTTCCGCCAGCCAGGGTTGTAATGTGGCTGTTAGACTCCAGGAGTGTGGCGGTCCGACCGTCACTGCAAATGTGGCGGTCCTCGGACTTCCACTCTCGTAATGAGGCCCATAGGGTTGCAGACCTATCATCAAGCTGCAAGCTGCAGGACAAGATGGCCAGAGGCTGAGAAAGGGTGTAGTGAAGCACTCTGTAATGAAACTGGAACTTTGCAGGTTTACCCTGACCTTTTGCTCCCATTTTGACTATTAGGTACTGGTGTAATGGTGCTCAAATGCCCTGAGCCCTACTAAACAGGACTCGTGCATGTTCTCCGATCCTTAAAATGGTGCATGTTTAATTTGCTTGTCCCCAATTGGCACAACATAACTTACTGGTAAGTCCTTAGTATATGATACCGGGGGTAGAGTGTCCCCCAGAGTCTGAAGCATTAACTTTGTCACCCTGATTGGAACAAGGTAAAACATAGCTCCCAGTCTGCCACTGCAGACCAGTAGGGCGGTTTAAAACTGCTAACTCAACTTTGCCATTTAAAGTAATGGCAAATCCCAAATCTCACTTGTTAATATATGTGAGTCACTTCTATGGAAGGCCTGAAGAGCCCTACGGCAGGTTAAAAGGTGGAACGTACTTTTACATGCTCCAGGATTAAAAACCCTAAATTGTTGTTTTTACTTTGGACAGGCTCGTAGCCCCTTCGGCAAGTACAAAGATGTAGGCTGGTAACCCAGCCCTGCTAACTTCAGAATGGCACTACTCAGGCTAACACTGTTTGGTATCAAAAGATTAAGGGGGTCATTACGACTCCGGCGGTCGGCGATAATATGGCGGCAAGTACCACCAACAGGCTGGCGGTTCCACCGTCATATTATGACATTGGTGGGTTGGCTGAAGCCAACCCGCCAATGTACCACTACGACCACCACAGCGGTAACAGTCACCGGGCTGGAGACATCCATCTCCAGCCCGGCGTCCTCTATTGTGGCACCTGCGGGATTATGACCCCGCCTACTGCCATGTTTTTTGTGGCATTCATAACGCTATGAAAACCATGGCGGTAGGCCACATCAGTGACAGGGAATTCCTTCCCTGTCATTGATAGGGGTCTCCTCCCCTTCCACTCCAGTTACCCCCTACCTCCCCAACCCCCACACCGTTCACGCCCCCTTCACACACACGCAAACACACACTCATTCACACATGCCTACACGCATGCATACATCCATTCACACACACATCCGCACACATGTTCAAACATACACGCAGACACGCATTCACATTTCACAACATACACGCATTCACAGGTCCGTACATGTGCACACGCATTCAACACTCAACACACACCTGCATTCATGCACACACATACATTCACACCCCCACACGCACACACAACACCCCCCGCCCCCCTCCCCTGACGGAGACCTGACTTACCTGGATCCAGGGGGTCCTCTGGCAGAAGACGGGACGAGTGCTGCTACTGCCAACAGCGTCCACCAGCAGAACACCGCCAGGCCGTATTATGGGTCATAATACTGCTGACAGCAGTCTACTGGTGTGACGCTGCTGGTGGCAGCAGCGCCACCTTACTGCCTTCTGCCGGCATGGCCAGAGCAGGATTTCGCCATTCTTGTGGCAGAAATCCAGCTGTGGTCATAATATGGTGGACGGCTGGTAATCGCGGCAATTGTCTTTTGGCGGCCGTCGCTGCGGCGGTAGGCGGTTTTTACCGCTGCGGTTATAATGAGGGCCTAAGTGCATTAAATTCAATGTAATGGTTAAATCGAATTTAATGCCACTGTTGGGCAAAGCGCAACTTTAGAATTTGCCACTTTGGTTGCCCAGGATTTAAAGTGCCCATTTATTGATGTAAACAGGTTTGTACTGCAGTCAGCTTTCTCCCTTCCATGGGAGATGTGCTACTGACTCTCAGGAAAGGACACAATAAGGACACAATAAGGCCTCCATGGGAGAGAGGTGTTCTCTCCTTCCTGCAGGAAGCCACATACATGTTAGCTCAAAAGGTGAGCTACAAAGGAGAAGCCGCTTTTGAAGCCCAAATGGTTAACACATAGGAGAGGGGCTTTCTATTGTTTAGGCAGACAGGCTGGCACTGGGGACAGAAGAGGAGAAGGCAATTGTCAAACCGTTTTTTCCAGGGGCGTATTGTCCCTTGGTAGCTGTGGAAGGGCTAAGGAGCTCTGAGTGTCGAGAGAGAGATCTTGCCATGTTGGGAGTGGGCAGACAGGTGCATCCTTAGATAGCCAGATGCAACACTTCCCAAGAAGTGATCATCAGGAGAGCGGGAGCCTTGTAGCCCATTGGCTACGGACTGCATCCTATCCTGCGAGCATTTTCTGAAGATAGATAGAGCACTCCTAGCACTCCGACCTCTACCGACTTGGATGAAGGACTTAATAATGACTGCCCTGTGGGTGAGGCAGCGGGGTTGACAGCCCCCTAACCCCGTGAGTTTTGTGGTCGGCTCGTCCGACTACCAAACTCATAATGAGCCCCTCAGTCATCAGTCCAGTGGAAGTAGCAGGAGGCACACAACAGGCATCCAAACAGTCAAAGACGCCATTTCAGCCATCACCACACTAGCCTATTTGAACCTTCAGTGCCACACTATCATAGCTGTGGGTGCCAGGCTGAAGTAACTAGGGGCTATACTAACACAACAGCTCGAGAGTGGAGAATGGGTACCATTAGCCTATGTGAGCCACTTATTGACTCAAACAGAGCAATGCTACTTGCAAATAGAGAAAGAGGGGATTGCTTTAACAGGGAGTGGCAGTACTTTTATCTCCATGTCAATGGGCCCCCCTCGTGGGCACCACAGACCACCACATAAGCCTTAATTCCCTTCTTTCACGGCGCAGCATCAACTTCCTACTATGCATCCAAAAATGGATGTTGCATCTACAAGACTATGACTGCTGCTGCCGAGCAGAAAATTGAGGATGAACCTTGGACTGCCCCAGCCCAATAGGAACTCAGTGAGCGACTGATCAAATCCCTGAGAAGCCGCTGCCAGCTCCAGCAGCTGCTTCAGAAAGCTCGGAACCACTTGATTAAGCAAGCAAACAGAGGCCAACAGCAAGAAATAACTTAAAGAGTCGAAAAAATAGGACTCAGTATCATCTCCGAGAGAACCCTGCCCCATCAAACAAACTCATAGACCACGCTATAGGGTATTAGGATTTCACCATGCGTAAAGGGACAGGACTGTATCCTTTCCAGTTGACCAGTTATGGGTGCAGATTAGCCACTGGCGCTCAATGTTCTTGTTTATGGTGTCTAAATTCTTAATAATGACATGTGTTGTTTGGGGTTTTTTTTGTAGGGGGAAGGGTTGTAGTGTTTACCAGTGATGTAACTGGTAAGCACCAACAGATCATAATATGGGGGAGGGATTTGAGTTGACTACCCGTTAGAAACCAGACGGCGGATCATTCCACCCCTGTGGAAAGAGGCAATAAAAGGCTAGGCGGGAACGAGGCGCGGCAGATGCAGCGCCCAGACCGTGTCAAGTAACGTGACCAGTGAATCCAACAATGATGGTGTCCTATGTGTTTATTGGTCGGCGCCCATTCACCATACACCGCTCATGCTAGGCCAAACCCTGCACCGCACCCTATGCCCTTTGCTGCAGTATGCCAAGACGCCTCTAAAGTAATCTTGCATAAGGTGGCCATTAAGGTAATCTTGTTTGATGTTGTCACTACCGCAAGCCAATACTAGTTGCTCGGGATTGATTTTCATTGAATAAAAGCATCCCTTAGTACAAAAAAGGCTGGAGGCCCTGTTCTAAATTGTAGTCCTACGCCTGTGCTAGTGCGGGTTTTATCATCGTATCGTTCTACTTTTTATGCATAACAGTCTGAAATGGCAGGACTATTACTGTGAATGAGTGCTTGCAATTATTCTTATATTTGATCAGAAGCAAGCTACGTAATGAACTGCGGAGTTTGTGTGCCTGTACACATACGTAATGAAACCACTGTCACAAAATGCATCCATTATTGTGTGCACAGACTACTTCCATGGGAAGCAGCCAGAAACCAAACCAGGTGTTCACCAACGATATTCACCCAAGGGATACTTTAATGACTTACAATGAAAAATTATATATTTAAATATGTTAATGTATTTGATTAACAGGAAACAACCTGTGACGAAAAGGTCAGGCAAAGAGGAGAATGCCGTAAGCATTTCAGTGACAAATGTGTTTACTTTTAAAGTAACCTGGCAAACATTAAACAATTTTAGAAATTGGGAATTGTTTAATTGTGCTAAAAATGCTTGAATTTTTAATTCCTAGAGAATTAAAATTGTTTCCCTGACACAAAGCATTATAAATCAGAATTTAGCCCAAAATGCCTCTTTTCCAGCTGTGTCGTTTAATTCCTTCATTGCTTGGGTAAAAAGATTCCAAAGAGGGGAGCTCGTCATATTCTGACAGTACTACAGGCATGGGTGTCAAGCACCTCTCTCATCCCTCCGAGTATTAACTGCCTAAGGCACTTCTCCTCCTTACTCTGTCTGCTTCTTTCTTCTTCTAGCAAACATCACGTGGCCAAACAAAGAGGAGCAGAAAGCTAGCATGTGTTAATGCAAGAATACTAATACTCCACATGGGTGAAAATATCTTGAAAGAAAGCAATGAACATGAATAGCCTGTGAGGTTAAACCGCACATAACTTACTCCTGTTTTCCTTCCTGTGAGCGAACCCAGCCTTACCTGTACCTGTTTGGGAACCCTGCAAACTCTCAGGCCTTCCTTCTATTCCTGATATCTAAGTGTTTTGTTCCTCAGAATCGTCATTCTCCTGGGAGGAGCCATCAGCCTGTAAGTGGGGAGGTGTGTCTCCTTCAGATGCAGCATCATATCATGATAGTGTTCTCACAGGCATAGGTTGGTATTAGACCTGGCATCCTTGGTGTGGTTTTCTGTCTTTTGGCCTCTGCTTCCAGTATTTTTGACTGAGCGTTGGACTTCGTTTTTGGTGGCTTTGGTACTCTGAGCACTTTACTACTGTTGACCAGTGTTACCTTGCAAGTGCTCTATATCTAAATTGGGATCATGATTGGTTATCCCTGATTGGCATATTTGATTTACTGGTAAGTCCCTAGTAAAGTGCACTAGAGGTGCCCAGGGCATGTAAACCAAATGCTACTAGTAGGCCTGTAGCACCGGTTGTGCCACTTTAATGAGTAGCCCTATAAACATGTCTCAGACCTGCCACTGTAGTGTCTGTGTGGGCAGCTCGGAACTGTCATGTTGACCTGGCAAGTGCACCCACCTGCCAGGCATAAACCTTACCTTTTAGTACATATAAGGCATCCCTTGGGTAGGCCCTAGGTAGCCCCATATGCAGGGTGCAGTGACTGGCCTTTGCTGTGAATCCTGCTTGTGAAGTTTCTCCAAGGGCTTGGATTGAATTTGTTTCCTGTTAGGAAGTCTCAGGGATATCAAAGACTTCATCTGCCAGCACCTGGGCTCTCTTGCTGAGCCTACCATACTTGCCAAGTGGTGCCACTCCAGTCCCGGGGCCCTTGGAAGGAGAAGCTAATAAAACCTGAGAGAAAATCCACTCACCGGAGCAGAGCACCTGAAAAATTTGAAGCAGCGCCTGCACAACAGCTAAAATATAAATGCAGCATCAGTGAAATTGACGCATTATCAGCTCAGCGTGGATTAATCGCTGCCGTGCATCTGGATTTTCTACGCATCGTCCCTGGGCATCTAATCTTCAACATCACTGCACGGACCCAAGGCTGCCTCTCTGGACATTGACGCATCCCTTCCCTGCGAGGAAAGAATCGACACATCACTTACCCGGCGGAGAAAGAATCAACGCCAGACCTCACTTGTGAGTAAGGAATCAACACATCGCTTGCTTTTCTGATGCACCCTCCCCCTGTGGCTTTATTTTTGACATATAACAGCTACTTTATGCCAACAAAATGCATCTATTGATTCTTATGGATTAAGACTATTTTTTAATTTAACATTTGATATCTTTAGTTGTGTATGTTGGATTTTTTTTTGTTTTGGTCTTGTTTGATTTAGATAAATATTGGCTATTTTTCTAAACTGGTGTGAAGTCCTTTCGCAGTGTTTTTACTGTGTTACTGTGTGTGTATGTACAAATGCTTGACACATTACTTCTGAGATAAGCCTGACTGCTTGTGCAAAGCTACCAAGGGGGTGAGCAGGGGTTATCTTAGGTGTGTGACTCCCTTACCCTAACTAGAGTAAGGGTCCATAGTTGGACAGAGTGTAAACTGACTGCCAACTAGATAACCCATTTCTAACATTGGTGCTCAGCGGTGAAGATAGGACTTGTATTTGTACTTGACATAGAGTGATTGGCGTACACTACTGTTTTAGTGAATACCATTATACACCCACATACTGTTTTTCTCTTGGATTTTTGCTTTTTTTGTCCTTTTTGGGATCTCTCTGCAGTTTGAATTTTTGCACTTTTGTTGAGCCTTATCCACAAACATGTCTCAGTAGGGGGAGCCATCAACAGGTGCTACAAATGTGGTGTTTGAAGTGGAGAAGTTGGTGACCTATAATGTGTCTCAGCTCAAGCAGTTTTGCAAGGAGTTCAAATGTCCAATCAAAAGCCCCACCAAGAAGGAGGAGCTGCAGACAGCAAAACAGGCTGAGGAGCACACAGTGGAGGAGAATATCTCTGTGGATGAGGAGGTGCATAGCATACATGATGACTTGATGGATAACCAGGATCTGCCTGGAGGGAGGGCCTCCAGGGAAGGCAGCAGTGTTTCTTTTAAAGGACTGACCCCAGAGGAACTGAGGGACAGACAAGCAGAGAGAAGGCATCATTTGGAGCTTAGGAAGCTCAAGCTGGAATTGGCCAGAATGGAGAGAGAGGTAGATGCAAAGTAAATGGCAATGGCCATGGAGGAGAGAGAAATGTTGTTAGCTCATGAGTTGAGATTGAGGGAGCTGGATCATAGGTGCAAGTCCAACACATTTGATGGCAGCAAAAGCACAGTGCAATCTGAAAGGATGGTGCACATTCTCAAATATCTAGTGAAGGATTATAAGAGGGAGGGTGACATATACTTGTGGTTCAAGTGGTGTGAGTCAGCTCTCCATATAACATTGGTCCCTGAGGTACCCTGGGGGGCAGGTCTGTGGAAACAATTTGAGGTAGAGGGCAGGGACACCTTGACAGCCCTAGGGGATCCTCAGTGGTGCACCGACTCTACCATCAAGGACTTCCTACTCACTAGGTATGGTCTCACTCCAGCAGTACAAGAAAAAGTTTAGGTCTTACAAGAAGCAAGATTCTCAAACTTGGTTGGAATGAGTTGATTGTTTTTGCGGACCACTGGATGGGTGGGTGAAGGGCAGCAAAGTAACAACTTTTGAGGGGCTGTACAATTTGATTGCATGGGAACACTTTTATAGTCTTTGTTTTCCAGAGCTGCACTAGCATCTGATTGACAGCAAGCTGACTGACCCCAAGAAGCTTGCCCAGGATGCGGTCCGTTGGGAGAGTACCAGGATCCAAAAGAGGTATGAGGGAGAAGCTGCCAAGCGTGGGCAGGTTCCCCATCGGAAGAAGTGGGGTGCAAGGGTAAACAGGGAGAGTTCTCTAAAGGGCCCCAAACTAGTTCCCAGCATAACAATTCCTATACCCTAAGTGAGAAGAAGCCTTGGATCTCTACATGGAAACCTGCAATGAAGGGTCCCCACAGGTGGTAAGCATGTGATCGGGAGGGTCAAATGAGGAGGGATCCCAAGCAGGCACTGGCACCCACTGATACACAGGGTTTGGCTAGTGTAGCACTTGGGGAGGAGTTGGTTTCATGAAAAGAGTGGGAGCCAGCTGAGATTACCCTTGCCTCACTAAGGGACAGTGAGATGGTCCAGAGGACCCTCATGCTTGAGAACACTAAGAAGTACAGGCAGTGGGCAACCATCAATGTACAGAGGTTGGAGGCGCTGAGAGACACAGGAGCCCGTGTGACTACTGTCAGGTGCCACCTGGTGTCTGAAGAGCAGTTTGTCCCAAATGTGCTTCGTTAAGTAGTTACTGTAGACAGCTCTGAGTGCCTGTGCAAGGAGGTACAGGTTCCGTTTGAATGGGGAGTGGGTGGTGTTCAGGTTCCTTGAGAGTAGCTGTGAGTCCAACCATACCTGTTGTCTGCTAGGTAACTACCTGGAGGATTCCCCTTGGTGTGTGGTGGAACGTCAGGTGCACTTGGAGATGTTGGGTCTGCCTCTGTGGGCATGCATGACCACCCAGTCTAGGGCAGCCAGTCAGGGTGATCAGGAGGACCTGGAGCATGAAAGAATGGCCCAGGTGCCTGCCAGAAAAAGGAATGGCAAGGGGTGCGGGAAACCCACCCCAGAAGTTCCCACGGTCCTGGAGCAGGGTGCAGTGGCTGGCATGGAGTCTGGATCACATTGGATTTACTAGGAGGTTGACATCCTGGATAGTGAGCCTAAGTTTGCTGAGTATGGGGCAGCACAAGTGCTGGTGGAACCCAAGTGCTTCAGAGACTTTCTACTGGGTCTGGCTCATGATGTGCCTTTGGCAGGACATTTGAGGTAGGGCAAAACTTTTGAGAGGATTGTCACCCACTTCTAGTAGGCCCAAATGTGCAGGCACTCTGATGCATACTGTAGGTCTTGTCAGACTTGCCTGTCATGTGACAAGAGTGGTAGGAGATGCAGGGTTACCCTCCAACGATTCCCTGTTGTGAGCATCCCTTTTGAGCAGGTGGGAATCAATGTTGTGGGGCCTCTGGACCCCAAGACAGCCATGGGCAACAGGTTTAGCCTGGTCTTGGTGGAAAATGCCACCCAGTACCAGGAGGCCATCACTCTGAGGTCAGTGACGGACCCCATGGTGGGCGGGGTATTGATGGGGATTTTTACCCACATGGTGTTCCCCAAAGAGGTGGTGTCCAACCGGGGAACCAAAGTCATATCTACATTTATGAAGTCTCTATAGAAGGAGTGTGGGGTAACCTACAAGATCACCACTCCTTACCACCCCCCAAGGAAATGGGTTGTTTGAAAGGGTCAACCATACCTGAAAGGCATGATTATGGGTCTGTCAGAACCCAGGAGGCATAAGTGGGCCGTCCTCTTGCCATGCCTTCTCTTTGTATAAGAGGTACTGTAGAAGGGACATGGTTTTAGCCCCTTTGAGCTGCCTTATGGGCACCATGTGAGAGGACCTCTGAGTCTGTCGAACGAAGGCTGGGATTAAGCTGGGATTAAGCTCTTAGTAGCCCCCCCAGGATGTATTTAGCTATGTGCTGGCCTTCAGAAACCAGACCGCATGCTACAGGAAGCTTGATCAGGAGAACCTGGAAGCAGCCAGTAAGACATAAAAGGATGGTACAACCAAAATGGTATGACCAGAATGCCACTCTGGTTGAGTTTCAGTGTCAGTCATGGCACCAGTGGAGCCTTGTGCTCCCCAGGACAAGTGGACTGGGCCTTTTGAGGTGGAGGAGCGCAAGAGTAATGTCACCTATCTGGTGAATTTGCAGACTCCCAGGAACCCTTTGAGGGTCCTACATTTGAACCATCTCAAACTGCATTATGAGAGGTCTGAACGGACGATGCTCTTGGCAACAGATGATGGAATGGAGGAGAAGAGTGAACCTATTCCTGACCTCCTATGTGCCCAAGAATAAGATGGGTTTGTGAAGGGTGTGACCCTCTCCTCAACACTGACCCTGGAACAGCAAAGGGACTGTCGCCAGTTGCTGGGATAGTTTGTCTTTCTTTTTTCCTTGACCTCAGGGGTCACTTGTTTGTGTACACTGGGGACAGTCTACCTGTGAAACATCAGATCTACAGGGCGACTGACAAGGTTAGAGCCAGCATGAAGGATGAGGTTTCCAAGATGCTACCCTTAGGAGTGATAGAGTTCTCCAGCAGTCCTTGGGCCAGCTCAGTGGTCTTGGTCCCAAAGGCTGCTGCCCTCGGTGGCACTACTAATTTTAGGGTCTTTGTGGATAACTGTGAACTCAACACTGTTACTAAGGCTGATGTACACCCCATACCCGAGCTGATTAGCTTGTAGATGGGCTAGGATCTGCCAAGTTCCTCAGTACGTTTTACTTAATGTCTGAGTACTGGCAGATTATCTTGACCGATGGGGCCAAAGAAAGTTCAGCATTTTCAACACCAGAGGGGCACTACCAGTTCAGGGTCATGCGCTTTGGGTTGAAGAAGGCTCCTGCCACCTTTCAGAGGTTGATCAACCAGGTTTTGACTGGGCTGGAGGATTTCCGCTCCGCCTACCTGGATGCAGTGTTCAGCTCCAGCTGGGAGGATCACCTGCATAACCTCTGTAAAGTGTTGAAGGCCCTTCAGAAGGCAAGCCTCACTATTAAGGCCAGTAAGTGCGAGATACGGCATATATCTGTGGTTTACCTGGGATACCAGGTGGGGAGTGGCCAAGTGGCCCCCTTACAACCTAAAATTGATGCCATTCTGGCTTGGGAACCCTCCAAGACCCAGACAAAGGTGAGAGCCTTCCTAGGTCTCAGAGGTTACTACAGGAGATTGGTCAAGGGGTATGGGACAATTTTTACCCCTTTGACAGAGCTGATTTCCAGGAAGCAGCCAAAGAAATGATTTGAACTAAGGCTTGTCCGACCACATGTGCACGGCACCCGTGTTGAAAGCACCGACTTCTCCAAAGAAGTTGATGTGCAGACTGATGCTTCAGAGCATGGTGTGGGGCAGTTCTAGCACAGCTAATTGAAGAGGGCCTACACCCTTCAGCCTACATTAGGAGAAGGTTACTTCCCAGGTAACAGAGGTGGAGTGCAATTGAGAGGGAAGATTTTGCTGTGGTCTGGGCACTGAAGAAGCTACGACTCTACTTGTTTGGGACTCACTTCGGGGTTCAGACTGACCACAGGCCCCTTGGATAGTTAATGCAGATAAGGGGTAAAAACCAAAAACTGTTGAGATGGTCCATCTCCCTACAGGCAATGGACTTTACGGTGGAACACCACCCTGGTACAGAACACGCTAATGCTGATGGTCTATCCAGATTCTTCCCCCTTAGTGATGAGAACTCCCATAAGGTTGGGTAGTTCTCCCTACTTTCAGCTATGGGGGGACTCGTGTGACACCTGGCGTCCTTGGCTTCGTTCCCCCTGACTTCTTACCTCTGCTTCCTGTATTTTTGATTGAGTGCTGGACTTTGTTTTTGCTGGTTCTGGTGCTCTGAGCATTTTACCAGTGCTGACCAGTGCTAAAGTGCAAGTGCTCTCTATTTAAAATTGGATTATGATTGGTTACTCCTGATTGGCATATTTGATTTACTAGTAAGTCCCTAGTAAAGTGCACTAGAGCTGCCCAGGGCCTGTAAATCAAATTCTACTAGTGGGCCTGCAGCACTAATGGTGCCACCCACATGAGTAGCCCTGTAAACATGTCTCAGACTTGCCACTGCATTGTCTGTGTGGGCAGTTTGGAACTGCCATGTAGACCTGGCAAGTGCACCCAATTGCCAGGCCCAAACCTTCTATTTTAGTATATGGAAGGCACGCCTATGGTAAGCCCTAGGTAGCCCAATGGGCAGTGTGCAGTGTATTTTAAAGGTAGGATATGTACTGATGTGTTTTACATGTCCTGATAGTGAAATACTGCCAAATTAATTTTTCACTATTGCAAGGCCTATCTCTCCCATAGGTTAACATTGGGGTTGCCTGCAAATATCTTTTAAGTGCAGTTTCCATTGGGAGCAGATAGAGATGTGGAGTTTGGGTTTCTGAACACACAATTTAAAAATACATCTTTTGGTGAAGTTGTTTTTCAGATTGTCTGTTTGAAAATGCCGCTTTTAGAAAGTGGGCATTTTCTTGCTGACCATTCTGTGCCTCTTCTTGGCTGCTGAATCCATGTCTGGGTCAGACTGACAGTTGGGATGTTTGTTTTTGTAAATGCACTCTAGACAGTAACACAAAGGGAGATGATCTGAGGTGTATCCTGCATTTCCTGATGGGTATTCCAGGGCTAGAGTGGGGGGGAGGAGCTGACACCTGCATTTGAAAGGGCTGTGCCTGACCTCACACAATACAGTCTCCAACCCACTAGAGTGTGGCTGGGGCAGGGCAAGGAAGAGGCAGGGTCTTGTGCACTACAAAGTCTTTCCTTTGAAGTTTGCCTAATTCAAAGGCGGAAATGAGTCTAAGTACTGGACTGCTGACCCCACAACTTCGAAACACTTCTGAATGAAGATAAATCTCTGCCAAGGAGAAGAGCTGGAGAGCTGTGAGGAGGAGCACTGCCCCTTTGCTGTGTGTGCTTTGCTGGGTTGGCCTGCAGTTGCTGCTTCTGCCTCAGAATGGACAAAGACTGGACTTTGCTGTGTCTCCTGCTTGTAAAGTTTATCCAAGGACTTAGACTGAGCTTGCCCCCTGTTGAGAAGTCTCAGGGACATCAAGGCCTTCATCTGCCAGCATCTGGGCTCTCTTGCTGAGACCCCCTGACTTGCCAAGTGTTGCCACTCCAGTCCCTGGCCCCTTGGAAGGAGAAGCTGAGGAAACCTGAGAGAAAAGCCATGCACTGGAGGCGATCAGCAGGAAAATTGGCATAGCCTCTGTACCTCATCTGAAAAGTCGACGCAGCTGCTGTGAAATCGACATATTGCCAGTTCAGCACGGATTCATCACTGTTGTGCACACAGATTTTTCACTCATCGACCCTGGGTGTCAAATCTTCAACATCACCTCACGTACCTGAGGCTGCCTGTCTGGAAATTGACACATCCCTTCCCTGTGAGGAAAGAATCGATGCATCGCATACCCGGTGGAGAAAGAATCAACACAAGGCCTCACTTGCGAGTAAGAAATCAACCAATCGCTTGCTTTTCTGATGCATCACAGGTATTTTGTGCTAAAACAACACATCCATAGATTCTTATGGATTAAGACTCGTTTTACTTTAAAATTTGATGTCTTTACTTGTGTATGCTGAATTGTTGTCGTTTTGGTCTTGTTTAATTTAGATATACATTGGCTATTTTTCTAAACTGGTGTGGAGTCCTTTTGTGGTGTTTTCACTGTGTTACTGTGTGTGTACGTACAAATACTTTGCACATTACTTCTAAGATAAGCCTGACTCCTTGTGCCAAACTACCACAGGCGTACGCAGGGGTTATCTTAAGTGTGTGACTCCCTTACCTTGACTAGAGTGAAGGTCCCTACTTGGACAGGGTGTAAATTGACTGCCAACTGGAGAACCCATTTCTAACACTTGGTCAATAAGACCTTCAGATTTCCCATAAATCATGTTGGTATAGAATGTTAAAATATATTATATGAGAAGCAGGGTGCATGAGAGGAGCTTAAGAGCAGTGGAAAGGGAGAGATATGCAAATTGGGGGGAGCACTAAGTGAGAAACACAATATTTTGTAAAATAATGAACACTTTTCAGGGCTTTGAAATCAGAGATACGTAATAGTGTATCTGTGGCTTTGTCAGTGTGTGCGTGCATAATTTTCCAGGTGAAAACCGACAGACACCTCACCAAACACGACTGAGAGCAACTGTACCCAGCTATTCATCAGAAAATAAATCTATTGGGCCGTGTTACACCCCAAAATCCCCTGAAGCTATACTGCTGAGTGTCCTATGTTGTCCAGAGTGATATTATTACTGTTTTGCGGTGGATTTAAAAAAAAATATTTTACGAGTGAGTCCCCAAAAATTCTGGGACTATTGTACAAATGTTTCACTGCTGTCTAGGAGGTATCCCCACATCTTATTAAGGTAGTTGCATTTCCACTCTGGCGGACCTTACAAACCCAAGCACAAATGGTATTACACAATCTTCCATGGTCACAGGATCTGTGCTCCTGGGTGGACCATAGGTTCCCATAAGAATGGTGTTTCTTGTCTTCCTGGTTCACAGCTTTGCCATTTCCTGGTAGACGCCAGAGGCCCAAGTAAGAATGTGTAGTGTTTGATATGTTGTTATATAGATTCCAGGAAATGTTTATACCTTGACAATGATGTTCTTTTCCTGTGTTGTCCTTTTCCCCGTTCCATCACTTGTTGTTGTGTGCGTGGGGCCTCATGCTGGTTGTGAAACACTGAGGGACATATTTGATGGTTGGAAGGTGGAAGGTGGTTATTTTAAGGGAAGATTCACATGTAGAAACAATAAAGGCATTTTCCCTTATGTCATATCCTGTTGTCACTAGATAAGAAATTTGGCAATAGGTGTTTGATGTTGCCGTGCCTTCGAAACCCAGGCTGGTAAGGTAGCAAACCTGTTTACCGGCACCCCTCTCATTCAACCCCTTTTGCCTGGTGCTTCACTATTCAACCTCTTTTTGCTTTCAGCGCCTTTTCAAAACAGCATGCTTCCGCGTTCTGGCAGCTGTGTGTATATGCCATCATCCAGCTTGACACCCGACATGCGTCTATTGCGATATCCTTCCTCACCATGCGCTAATTGTAGCTCCATTTCTTTTATTAGAGCCAGTATCTACTGCACCAGAATTCTCTGCTCAGGTCCGCCTTGCCTGGTGACATGGCCATCTGCCATGCCCTCTCTGGCACTTTGTGGCTGCTGCACAGTATACGCTCTGGATCTACAGTGTTTTCCAAGCTATTGGAATCATTACTGACTCAGTATTGCTTAAAGATGATTGTACTCACCAAGTAACTTGTAAAGGAGAACCAGTAGTTAATCCAATAAAATTTCTTCACACAAGGAAGTCTTAATAGAATTGAGACACACTTTATGGTACTCTATACATTCATATAAAAAAGGAATACCTTATAAAGTACAGTGCCTTTAACTCTGTTATTCTGCTGTGCTCTTTACTCATATTGATCCAGGTGGCTGGTGTAATGAATCACATTTCATTGTCTGCAATTTTTTTGGATGCATCAGATGCATCCAGGGAAAGATGGGGGCAATTAATAAAACGTTTTGGGATGCACTTGGTGGCAATCAATTGATTAGAGAATAGTACAGAATGGAAAACAGCACTCTAGGTAGGCAGTTTATTTGATAATGTGAGTCCAGCTGAGAAACCTGAAGGTGAAGATGTCTGGAATTCATATACGGAGACAAAGAAAAGATTGGGGGATTACTTTAATACAGCTCTCAGCATCATAATGGGGAGACACAACTTTGATTACAGATGTTAAGCTCAAGTAGAACCTGTTGAGTCTTATGCCGCCCACTTTATACATGATTGTTTCATTTTTGTATTTTTTTTTGTTATTTGTAAAAGCGCATTCAGACCAGAGGTATCGAATCGCTAAGCAGGTGAGAAGGCTATAGCGAACAGCCAAGTCTTTAGATGCTTTTGAAATGGCAAGAGGGACGATATCTCTGTAATTTTTGGAGGGAGCGAGGTCCAGAGCCTGACAGCTGCCACTGAGAAGGCTTTGTCTCCCCATTTAGCTTTTTTACTTCTTCCTGTCTGTGCCAGCCTAAGGCCAGCCGATCTTAAAGGACAGTTGGGAGTGTACCAATTGATGGATGATTGCAGGTATCCTGATCCTTGGGAGTGGAGGACCTTATGAGTCAGGCACATTGCCTTAAAGGTAATGCATTTTCTGATGGGAAGCCAGTGGAGTTTCTTCAAACCTTCTGTAATGGAGGAGAATTTTGGCAGCCCAAGCACTAGCCGAGCTGCAGCATTCTGTATTATCTGTAACTTGTGAAGGGAGGATTGGGTTATATTTAAATAACGGGCATTACAGTAGTCCAGTCTAGAGATTATGAGGGTCAGCACCACTGTTGTCCCGAGGTCTGGAGGAATAAATGGCAGAACGTTTTTTCTTCATCATGTGCCTTCCGAAATCCTGATGAAATGATCAGGGATCAACAGGGATAGTAATATGTACAAGGTACACAAAAGCACAGGAAAACCTATTATGCTATAACAACCGAACATTAGACAAGGCTATGAGTACAATAAAAAGTTGTGAATACTCAGCAAAAGGTATTAAAATGTTAAAAAGTTTAATGAGCTTAACTTCGTAACAACTAAAAAAAGTCCTAACAGTACAAGAAGATGACTATGCACTCAACAATCTTGAAGGGCAACTTGAGGTTTTGGTACTAATGGTAGCTGTTCTCAATGTGTGTGATCTTCATGACCAACCAAGGAGCACTGTACATTTTAGTTGATACCGGATCTCGTGTTACAATTATTTCAAGAAGGGGATACGACGAAATAACTGATACATAAAATTACAAGCCAGAGGCTTACGGTGGGTACAAAATTCATTTAGAAGGTGTCTTTGAAGCAATTATCAAAGTTGAAGGAAGAATAACCAAAAGGAAAGCTTATGTTGTCAATCAAGAACTAAATATTCTGGGATGGTCTTAGCAAAGAAAGCTAAGTATGATAATCAACCCTTGCAAAGTGCCTTATCTATTTGCAGTAACCAACTTGCATCCACAAGAATTTGAACCTGTATTCAAGGAAAAATTGGGATGGCTAAATGGAATCCAACATTTGATCAAACTGAATGACAACGCAGTCCCTGTTCAAAATAAAGTATGAAATATGCCAATATCGGTGAGAGAAGAGGTTAAAAAAATCTTAGATAAGTGGTTAAAGGATGAAATAATTGAACCAGTAGATGCTTTATCATGGATGTCCCCGATTGTTATTTCAAAAGAAAAAAGTATCTGGAGGGATCAGATTATGCATAGATTTAAGGCAGCTGAATCAACAGATAATTGTGGAAAAACAACCCATGCCTAACATTCATGAAGTAACCGCAACACTCAACAGGGCAAAGGAATCTTCCACACTATACTTCACTACAGCATATCACCAGGTGGTATTACATAATGAGTGTTGGGATCTCACATCATTCATTACACTTATGGGAAGTTTCAGGTTTTGCTGTATGCCCTTGGCCTTAGTTCAGCATCTGCCATCTTCCAAAAAATCATGAGCAGACTATTTTATAGAATAAATTGAGTAAAAGCTTTCCAAAATGATGTACTGATTTTTTCAATAGATAGTGAAAGTCACCAACATTTTTTAAAGGAAGTACTCACTCACATGCAGTCCAGCGGATTAACTCTTTTAAAAGATAAATGTACATTTTTAAGAAAAAGAGGTGAAATATTTGGGCCATGGCATAACTGCCAATAGCATAAAACAAAACCCAATCTTGATTCATCAATAGTTAATTCTCCCAGGCCCACAAATAAAGATGAACTAGGATAATTCCAGGGATCATGTGCATTTATTCAAAATTCATATAGAATTATTCAGACAAAGTTGACCCAATGTGAAAGTTCATTAAAAAGGAAAATTACTTTGTATGGAATGATGCCTGTGAAAGTAGTATACACCTATTAAAGAAAGAAATACAAAGTGCTCCTCATTGAAATCCTTTGCTGAATTGCTTTGTTTAATTGTGACTGTAGATACAAGTCAAATTGAACTTGGAGCAGTACTAAGTCAAAACAAACATCAGGAAGACCAACTTTTGTTTTTGTTTCATGAAAACAAAGAGAACCTGAACTGAAGGACTCTGTGATTGAAAGAGAACTTTTAGCTTGTTTGTGAGTGGTAGCAAACTTTAATAGTTTCCTATGGAGTAAACGCTTTCTCATTCGTACAGACCACAAACCCATGCTAACTATATTGAGCAAATGCAGTACAGATAGGGTGTTCTCTTTTATAACAAAACTGTCATGCAAATTACATGACTATGTATTTGATATGAAGTTCTTTCCAGGTAAATCTAATGTGTTGCAGACTTCTTGTCAGGTATGTCATGCAATGATGAAGATGACTTGAATGGCATGGATGATGATTTAGCGGTTGCTTACTTGGCAGATGAAGCTAGAGACATTAGTATTGTGTGCAGAAAGCAATGGCTCTCTGCCCTTTGCAAAGATGTAGAATATCATCTTATATCATCTTATATCTAATGTCATTGTAAAAGGGTAGTCTAATGAAAAACAGTTGGAAGATGTCATAAAACCTTATTGGAAAGTTAGTGATGAATTGACTGTTAAAGGTGCCATGAGTATAAGGAATGATAAACCAGTTCCCCACTCAGATATTAGACCACAACTCCTTTAGTTAGCTCATGAGGGACATAACAAAATGATGGGTACAAAAAAGGTTAAGGGTGGAAAATTGGTGGCCCTTAATGGACCGAGATGTTGAGAGGTTGCTGCAAAATAGCTGCACATGTAAAAAAGCAAAAAAATTGATAAGTACACGGACATGTCCCTTAACTCTTGCACCTTTTCCTGACAGGCCTGGGCAAAATGTGGGAATAGATTTCATCAGACCAATGTACAAATTACCAGTAGAAATGATATTTGCCATAGTTTGTGTTGATGACAGGGGCAATCCTACGACTAGTAATGTTTTAAACTTCCTGAAGGAAGTCTTCGCTAGGGAGGGGTTTCCACATCACATTTTAAGTGACAATGGATCACAATTCTTGTCATCTGAAATGATTGCATTTCTGAAGGCTTCCGGAATAAATCACTGCAAATCACCTTTATACCATCCCCAAGGTAATGCGCAGGATGAACGTGCCAGTCAAATTATTAAGAAAACCATTCAGTTGGCATTGAAGAGTAAGATACCTGTAAGAGAGGTAGAACGCACCCGCCTTTGGGCATAACATACTACTTCACTTAATTTTACTGGTGCCACATCGTTGAATTGAAAAAAGATCCAATTAGTAATGAAAACTCTCGGGAAATGAATGATAGTTTGCATGAGGTGGTTGTTGAAAAACAAAACAGTATTGTGACCAGCGAAAGGCAGTAGAAAACCCCAGCATAACTGTAGGTGACATGGGTAATGATTAGGTGCCCCAAGATAAAAACAGGTAGGACCAGGTTTGGAGGTCTCTTGCAAGTAATCAAAACATCTGGGTCTGCCAGTAGATTGGAAAATGGTGGATGCTGGAATATGTCACATGCTTTTCATGCCATTCCCTACGTGGCAGGAAATGCACAACAATTGACATTTAGAGACAGTACTAGTCAAGATGAATCAGCCAACATGTCTGATTTCTGTTCATGCCATTATATACCTGTAAACAAACCCACTCATTAACAAACCCCCTACGACAGGGACGAGTGTGGTTCAATACAAGCAGATAATACACAGCATAGGTTTAATTGTAGAACTTCAAACAATGTGGGAAGGCCTTCAAAATGTAAAGATTTTGTGATCTTCTAACTTTTTCTAAAGAGGGGAGGAGATGTAGTGTCAGATATATAGTTATATAGATTCCAGGAAACATTTATACCTTGACAGTGGTGCTTTGTTTCCCTATGATGTACTTTTCCCCTTTCCATCGCTTGTTATTGGGTGGGTGGGCCCATGTGCTAGTTGTGGAACATTGAGGCATATATTTGGTGGTTAGGTGGCGGAGGTGGTTATTTTGAGGTAACATGTACATGGTTTAGCAAAAAAGGCTTATTATCGTACCTCACATCCTGTCATCACTACAGAATGGTGTATAATCGTCCTAATTCAGCGCAGTTCTATTGGTGTGAAAATTGTGCCTACTGACCCTACTGCATTAAAGAATCTCTGCTTCTGAGTATCCCTTGATGAGCTGCGAAAGAACAATGTCTTCCACTCTTCCTAAGTCACAGAGGTGGTCATTATGACATTGGCGGTCTTTTTCTAAGACTACCGTGATGACGGCTGCCAACAGCCCGCCGCAGAGGCGGTAAATTGCCCGCCAGATTATGACACACAAACACAAAACCTACTGAATACTGCCACAACCTCAAGTCCGCCAGACCCAACTAAGGCGAAAAACTGTCAGACCCACCACCCATTCTGCTACTCCAGCGAAACACCGCCCTCCAAATTATGACCCACGAATCACCACAGCAGACATTCAATGGTGGTCAACCATTGGCGGTGCATACCGCTGCTGCAGAATTGGGCACCCATCACCACTACAAGCCAACATTGGCATGTTAAAAAAACTACACCTGACACATTAACAGACCCTACACAACCACCAATAGCACTATAAACCACACCCCTACACAACCTACAATCCCTTGCAAACACGAAAAGACTGCTACACCTTGCCAGGTCAATCCCTTTCAGGACTGCACCCACAACAAATCCACCTAAACATCCATCACGATTCACACACCAGACACCCCACCACAATACTGAACACCATCTGCACAACACACACAACACACAATAGGCATGTCCCCACAAAAGCACCCCTGTTTCACAGATAAGGAGTTGCAGGTGATGGTAGAGGAATTTGTCAGGGTAGAGCCATAGCTGTTTGGTGCGCAGGACCAGCAGATCTCCATTGCCACGAAGGTGGAGCTATGAAAGAGGATCGTGGATAGGGTGAACTCTGTGGGACAACATCCACGCACAAGAGACGACATCCAAAAGAGGTGGAACGACCTACGGGGGAAGGTGCGTTCCATTGCATCAAGGCACCAGGTCGCCATCATGAGGACTGGCGGAGGACCCCCACCTCCTCCCTACAGCTGACAGCATGGGAGGAGCAAGTCAAGGCAATCCTGAGGGCCTAATTGGAGTCACTGGAAGGCTAGACACGGGTAAGTCACCATTACTTACCTACCACCACGATCCCTGATTGGCACATACCCCTCTCACCCAGACTCCCTTCACCCCACTCCATCCTATACAGAGCACCACCCCAATGACCACAGGTAAATCTGTACCCCTGCATGACCTACCCACGGCAGGCACACCCCTCCCAGCACAGCATGCACACACACCAGAAATACATGGACAGCATGTTGTACTACCAATCCAACACCATACACTACCAAAGGTGGGAGGACAACACCAAAACCATAGGGATAGGTAGAAATGCAAAACATGTTACAGAAAATGACCCTAACAAATCACTTACATCCCCATAGGTGCCAAAGCCAATGTCAGCGGCGAACAGGTGCCACAACAACCCAGTCCCCCACCATAAGATGCCTCCAGTGAAGCTGCAATCTGGATGTCTCGAGCTGGATGAACTCCCTTGCCCATCTGGGACCCCAGGTCAGTCAGCTTCAACATCTCACAGACAGTCTACTCCCAGACCCCACGACTCAAACACCACAGCTGCCCCCCAACGTCCCCAATCCACTGTCCCAAGGACACGTCGATCAATAGTGTGCCCATCTGTAAAGGGACCCGAGTCAACACCACACATGCAAGATTAAGAAAGTCCTGGTGTAAGTGGGAGTGGGCACACTCTTCAGGGGACACAGGCACAGGGGGGCAGGGACAGTGGCAGGTCAGCTGTGCACTGGGGTGGCAGGCACAGGGAACCGACTGCCCAGGAGGCACTCACACATGTCCTGCGGCATACCAAAAATCCCAGGACAGGTTGGGCCAGGTCATCACCGTCATGCAGGAGAACCAGCGGCTACAGGGGGTACATCACCAGGAGGTCATGCAGCAGATGCAGGACCTAAATGCCAACATGGCCTCCATTGTAGGGGTGCTGGGCGACATGGCCAACACCATGTGGGAGAACAGAGTACACCAGCTGCCCACTACCACTAGCCACTCCCCTCAGCAGCCATCAACATCTGCTGCAGCTAGTGCACAGGAGGACCTGCCGCAGGACCCACAGGCCACCAGCATCCCTCTCTCTGCAGCAGAAGAACCACCCACAAATGTTCCCTGCAACCCAGACAGACACCAGAGCCTGTTTCCAAGACCACTGCCAGGAAATGAGCCCCTCCAGAATGTCCCTCTTTTGTACCACTGAGTCACCTTGTTCACTTTGGACTTCCATTGCTCCTCATCCTATGGCCCCATGGACATTGTACCTGTGCTCCTGACCAAATGGACAACTACACTGTGGTTTACCTCAAACACCACCCCACTCTATTGCACTGTCCCTTCATTATTGTCACTTCAATAAACACCCTTGAACACAACTGGTGTAATAGTGCTTGTTAGAAATAGGGTCTCTAGTTGGCAGTTGGTTTGCACTCTGTCCAAGCAGGGACCCTCACTCTAGTCAGGATAAGAGAGATACCCACTCAGATAACCCATGCTCACCTCCTTGGTAGCTTGGCACGAGCAGTCAGGCTTATCTCAGAAGCAATGTGTAAAGCATTTGCACATAACACACAGTAATAAGTGAAAACACTACAAAATGACATCACACCAGTTTTAGAAAAATAGGCAATATTTATCTGTGTAAAACAAGACCAAAACGATATAAATCCAACATACAGGGGGTCATTGCGACCCTGGCGGTCCATGACCGCCAGGGCCGGGGACCACGGAAGCACCGCCAACAGGCTGGCGGTGCTTCCAGGGCCATTCTGCGCCACAGCCAGAAAAGGGGATCCGGCGGTTTCCTGCCGGTTTTCCCCTGGCCCTGTGAATCCTCCATGGCGGCGCTGCTTGCAGCGCCGCCATGGGGATTCCGACCCCCTTCCCACCAGCCTGTTTCTGGCGGTTTACACCGCCAGAAACAGGATGGAGGAAACGGGTGTCGTGGGGCCCCCTAACAGGGCCCCATAAAGATTTTCACTGTCTGCGAACGGTGAAAATCACGACGGGTGCAACTGCACCCGTCGCACCCCTGCAACTCCGCCGGCTCCATTCGGAGCCGGCTTCCTTGTTGCAGGGTCTTTCCCGCTGGGCCGGCGGGCGCCCTTTTGGCGGTCGCCCGCCGGGCCAGCGGGAAAGCCAGAATGGCATCCGCGGTCTTCTGACTGCGGAGCGGCCATTTGGCGGTGACCGCATGGCGGGCGGCGACCGCCGCCCGCCGCGGTCAGAATGACCGCCACAGTGTTAAAGATATGAATTTTGCAAGATTTACTCAAAAATACAGTTCCTTGAAGTTGATAGCTCCACCTGGGACTATCACGGCGTTGTGATCAACAAAACTAACAGTTCAGGCCAGCCGTGGCATCGTGGGCAAGTTACAGTGTCGGGAAGACCCGCAAACAGTACTTTGGATTTGCAGGGCGTTGTGATCCTTGCAGTGAGCTCTGGAGAGCAGCGTTGCCGGAATCGCGGTGTTGGTTCAGGAGTCGGTGCGTGGTTCGTCGGGCCCTTGAAGTCACACGCATTGCGGATCGAACTCTGGGCTGATGAAGTCAGGAGCGCTGGCGTGGATGGCCTCGGGCTGCGGTGCGAAGGGGGAATGATGCGACATGTGGTGCTCACAGGTCACGGAGCAGGCAGCGGCTCGGTGACGGTGTCCAGCGGCATCGGTGAGACCAGGACTGCGGTATGAAGCGGGGCAGTGCGGTGTCACCAGGTCACGGTGCAGGCAGCGGCGTCATTGTTGCTGAAACGCTATCATGAGTAGGCCCAAGCCAGCGGTGCAGGATGCGATGGTGCTTTGTGACCCTCACAAGCGGTGTCCACAGGCCATGATGTAGGCAGGATGCCTGGTGATGACACTGGAGTCGATGATACTGGCGTCAGTGGACCTGGGCTGCAGTGCGGGATGGGACGTGCTTTATGTACCTCACGAGCGATGTCCATAGGCCACGGTGCAGGCAGCATCGTTGAGGATGCCCAGGCTGCAGTGTGAGCAGGCGTTGCCGGAATGCAGGGCCCACAAGTCGTGGTGTGAGCAGTGGCTAGGTGATGTCATCCGATGACGCATCGGTGAGACCAGGGTCGCAGTGCGAAGCGGGATAGTGCAGCTTTGTGCGGGGTCGGCAGGTCACGGTGCAGGCCAGCGGCGTCATTGGTGGCATCGCAGTGGTTTCTCCTCTTGAACAGCACAAAACACACAGTTCCCAGAGCTGCAGGTCGAGGAAACTGAAGTCTTTGGTGCCCCTGGGACTTCCAACAGGAGGCAAGCTCTATTCCAAGCCCTTGGAGAGCATTCTCAAGCAGGACACACAGCAAAGTTCACCCTTTGCACTCTTTTCAGGCAGAAGCAGCAACTGCAGGCCAGTCCAGCAAAGCAACACAGCAAAGGGACAGTACTCTTCCTCCAGCTCTTCAGTTCCTCTCCTTGGCAGAGGTTCCTCTTGATTCCAGAAAGATTCTAAAAGTATAGGGTTTTGGGTCTTCTTCTGATACCCATTTCTGCCTTTGAAGTTGGCAAACTTCAAAGCAAAGTCTCAAGTGTTTGCAAGATCCTTCCTTGTCCAGGTCAGGCCCCAGACACACACCAGGGGGTTGGAGACTGCATTGTGTGAGGGCAGGCACAGTCCTTTCAGGAGCAAGTGACCACTCCTCCCTTCACTGTTGCTCAGATGGCTCATCAAGACATGCAGGCTACACCCCAGCTTGCTTGGTGTCACTGTCTAGAGGAGAGGTGTGAACAGCCCAACTGTCAAACTGACCCAGATGGGAAATCCTCAAACAGGCAGAGTCACAGAATGGTTTAAGCAAGAAAATGCCTACTTTCTAAAAGTGGCATTTTCAAACTCCCAATCTAAAAATCAGCTTCACTAAACAATGTATTTTTAAATTGTGAGTTCAGAGATCTTTAACTCCATATTTCTATCTACCCTCAAAGGGAACTTGCTCTTTAATGTTATTTAAAGGCAGCCCAGTGTTAACCTATGACAGAGATAGGCAACAGTGAAACACAAATTTGGCAGTATTTCACTGTTAGAACATGTAAAACACACCAGTACATGTCCTACTTTTTAATTACACTGCACCCTGCCCGTGGGGATACCTATGGCCTACCTTAGGGGTGCCTTACATGTACCAAAAGGGAAGGTTTGGGCCTGGCCAGCGGGTACACTTGCCAGGTCGAATTGGCAGTTTAAAACTGCACACACAGACACTGCAGTGGCAGGTCTGAGCCATTTTTACAGGGCTACCAATGTGGGTAGCACAACCAGTGCTGCAGGCCCATTAGTAGCATTTGATTTACAGGCCCTAGGCACCTCTAGTGCACTTTACTAGGGACTTACTAGTAAATCAATGCCAATAAGGAATAAACCAATCAACAATACAATTTACACAGAAAGCATATGCACTTTAGCACTGATTAGCACTGGTAAAGTGCCCAGAGTCCCAAAGCCAACAAAAACTTGTCAGAATAATTGGGATGAAGGAGGCAAAAAGAGTGGAGATGACCCTGCAAAAAGGGCCAGGTGCAACAGTGCTTTATCAGACAAAAATGTGCAATGTAATGGACTGTATCATACTGTGCAAATATCCTATAAAATGTAATTCTGTCAAACAGATGTTGTGGAAGAGTCTGTAGCCATCACATCAGTACACTGTTGTTACCACACAAACATCTGCAAAAAGGGAAGGCATAAGTGACAGTCAAATGAAAGTGTAATGCAGTGATTGGCTCAACACAGCTGGCACACAGCAATTAACAGCTCCACAGTCTTACCTGTGTGTCATTGGAACTTCTCCTGTATGATATGTGTCCTATTGTCCACATCCTCCTCCTCCTCCTCACTGTCCTCAGTATCCACTGCTGCCACAGGTGCATTGTCACCCGCCCTCCTCCAACAGGTAGGGCACATGGCATCTGAGGGCCAAATTGTGCAGCATACAGAATGCAACCACAATCTGGCACACCTTCCTAGGGGCATAGCACAGGAACCCACCTGTCAAACGGAGGCACCTGAACCTGGCTTTCAGTAAGCCAAATGTGCGTTCTACAATCCTTCTGGTATGGCCATGTCCCTCATTGTACCAATTTTCAGCCCCTGTTCTTGGATTCCTGAGAGGGGTCAAGAGCCAGAACAGGTTTTGGTAGCCAAAGTCACCTGTAAGTAGTGAGAGACACACATTACCCATTTACATTGGCATGGTGTACATCTCCAGTTGCCATACCCTGACATACATTGTGTGAAGACTCATGCTCAACTATGAGCCACACTCTGTGCCTCTGTAGTCGTGCCATCACCTGTGGGACGCTGCTATTCCTCAAGACATAGGCACCATGCACAGATCCAGGATACTTGGCAGTGACATGGGAGATGTACTGATCTGCAAGGCACACCATCTGGACATTAATTGAGTGGAAACTCTTCCTATTCCTGGATACCTGCTTATTTGCCCTGGGAGGGACCAAAGCAATATAGGTCCCGTCAATGGACCCGATCACATGTGCTATGTGTCCTATGGCATAGAATTCAGCCTTCATAGTGAGAAATCTTCACTCTGGGGGAATGCAATGTAGCTGCTCATGTGTTTGAGCAAGGCAGCCAAAACCCTTCCAAGCACAATAGAAAACATTGGCTGTGACATTCCTACAGCCAAGCCCACAGTCACCTGGAAAGAACCACTTGCGAGGAAGTGGAGCACTGAGAGTATGTGTATTGCTGCAGTGCTAAGGATAGCAGGCATTAGATCAGGCTCCAATTGTGCACACAGCTCAGCAATGGTGGCCCTTTCCAGACAATAGGTTAGTATGATGTGCCATTCCTCCAGTGTAGCCAAGTCCACAGGGGGTCTGGACACTGGTGCTTGACTCTGTAGTGGTTAGTGTCTAAGTGAGCTCAAAGTAAAATGGGTGTGACTACAGGACCTATGGACACACAACAACATAGTACATAGAGCGTGTATGTATGCAGGAGACTGGAATTGTCTAGATGTGAACAGTTGATACCAATGACACATGTATACCTTCTCAACATGAGTGCTAGCAGTAGGAAATAGCAACCGCCTGTCCTGTATGCAGGGACAGGTGGAAGTGACCTCACTCCGCCAGAGTTAGGCGTCATGGCGGAAGGCGGTCTGCACCGCCGTGCAAATCCTCATTGGCTAACATGGGGCTCTATGGAGTACAGGAACCAAGGATGATCAAGGCCGGCTGTAATGGTGTTCGCTGCAATGGACATGACGGCCATTTTCTTTCTAACACTTCACGTGATTCCTGACTTTCCACAGTACTACATCTCCACTGTGTGTGCTCCTGTGACCTGTGTCTGGAACCTGCGATGGCCTGTGCTACAGAGGAAAGGGCCCCAGCCTTCACATCTGAGGAGTTGGAGAAGCTTGTGGATAGGGTCCCACCCCTGTATGGGCAGTTGTATGGGCCTCTAGACCAACGGGTGAGTACATAATGGGTATGTTGGATGCAACATAGCTGCATGTAGATGTATGTGTGTGCTGGCAGTGTGTCATTTGGGGGGGTTGGCTGCAGAGGTACAGGTCATGTGTGTACTTGATGAGGGGCCAATGCAGTATGTGAGCCATTTGTGTCACAGACTGGATTGTATAGTTCACGGTGTCCCTCTGTCTGTGTTTCCTCTGCAGGTCGGCGCCCATCAAAAGAAAGGGTTGTGGCGTGCCATGGACATGCGTACCCTGGGGGTCCATAGTCGGCAGAACATCCACTGCAGGAAACGGTGAGAGGACCTGAGATGTGGGGCCTGGGAGACTGTGGAGGCCCTGCTGAGGACGGTCTCCCAACGAGGGAAGGGTGCCTGTCGGAGCCTCACCCCCCATTTGGCCCACATAAGGGCAGTGGCCAATCCTGAGTTGGATGGGCGCTTGAGGGCAGCACAGCAGCCACAAGGGGGTGAGTACAGACTGTGTGGTATTTTGAATTTGTTGCCAGCCATGGGGTTTGGGTGCAAGGTTCTTGTCAGTGGATGCCCCAATATTCTGGTTTAGCTATTCCTGTGTGGTCCAACTTAGCTATATAGGGTGGTATGCATTTTTGGTATTGCTAAGTAGCTAGCTTACCATGGCAGACAGGACTTATTTATTCCCAGTAGGTATGCAGTTGGTAGTGTTTGGGTCCCTTACTGCTGTTGTACCTAGGCAATGGTTTGTCACTGTGTTCCATACTGCGCAATGTAAGTCCCAGTGAGTGATTGTGATGTCTATGCCATATGTGCTGTTGGTGCTGTGGTTGGCCCTGTGCTCTCCCCCCCTCCTTTTGTCATCCTCTCCATGTGTGCATTAGCCTCATCTGGTGAAGGAGCAGGGGCACCGGCGAGTGGGGGAGCTGCAGTCCATGGGACCCAGAGGCGGAGAGCACAGACGCCGAGGGGATCAGTGGGTTGGAGGGGCGAGGGGAGCACCACTACAGACTCAGATTCCTCCTCCGATGGGAGCTCCCTGGTGATGGTGGACCCCTCTGGGACCACCCCAGGTACTTCATCTTCTGCCATCCCCTGTACCAGCACCGCCATCCCAGTAGCCCTCCACCCAGTTGCCCGCGTCCGCTCACCAAGAAGGGTGGGCATATCCTTCGCCCCATGCATCTCAGGCCCTGCCCCAGTCAGCTCTGCTGCCCTCAGTGAGGGGGCTATTGACCTTCTGAGATCCATCTCTGTAGGGCAGTCAACCACAGTGAATGCCATCCTGGGACTGGCATCCCAGATGCAGCAATGCAATGCCTTCCTGGAGGGCATTCATGGTGGCTTGGCTGCCCTACAGAGATCGTTTCAGGCTCTGGCCTCGTCTCTGACGGCAGCCAGTGTCCCTATTTCTTCTGTCCCCCCTCCAACTACCTGTTCCCAGTCCCATAGCCCTCTTTCCCAACCCATCCCACGCACACAATCTGACAAGCATGCACACAGAACAGGAGACAGGACATGCACAGACAAACACAGGCACCACAATTTACTCCACAAGCACACACACAGCCAAAACCCAGATGCACATACTACAACAGACACTGCCTCCACTGCCTCCACTGTCTGCCCCCCTCCTCATCCCCCCTCCCGGTCACATCAGCACTCACACCTGCATGCACTGCATCATCAGTCCCAGATCCTGCCACCTGTACCACCTTGCCCACAATCACCACAACAACAGACACGCAGACATGCACCCCACACACCACATGTGCAGTCACCACCATCACCACCTCATGCACCACACCCACCTCACTTTCAGACACCACCACAACATACATACGCATGTCCTGTTTGTTCTCCCCCACCCTGTCTGCCCCCTCCAAAGACACATAAACGCTCTCACTCAGACAACCAACAGCCATCCACCTCACACATGCACACTGTCCATGCACCTGCACCCAAATTCAGCACACCTCCTCCTCCTAGAACCACTCCCTCTACCTCCACTCCCATTCTTCCTCCCACATCCTGGTCCTAGGAAGCTTTTCGTTTCCTGCCTAGACCACTTCCCCCCTGTCCTGCCGGTGAGAGAAAAGTCCCCCCCCACCAGCCCAGTAGCTCCAGCTCCAAGTCGATTCCTGTTCCTCCCCCTAAGAGTACTCCTGCCACTAAGGGGAAAAAGTGTGGCACTCCGACCCCCCCATCCCAAGGCCACTCCTCCGTCCCCAAAACAGAAGGGCAAGGACCAGGTACCTCCCAAACCCAAACCCAAGGACCCCCTCCCAAGACGAAACCCCAATCCCTGCCGCCTGAGGTGGGTGGTGGCCAAAGGTATGTGTCCTGGCTTTCTTTCCTTCTGGATTATGTTGGTGTGGTATTTCTCTACAGATGGCTCTGGGTGTGTGATATGTGAGTATGGTGTGTGTTGTGTGTCACTCTCCTCTCCCTCCCTTGCCTGCTAGGCGGCTGTACTCACTGTGGTCATCGGCGTTGGTGCTCCTGGACTACCATTGCGTGGTATAGCATCGGGATGACTTCCAGGTCTGGTTCCATGGTGGCCGTGGTCTCCTCTGTGTCCTTGAAGGTGAGTATTTCCTTTTATATGATGTGTTTCCGCCAGACTTTTGGTGGCGGTGATCCCGCCCCAGAAATCCTGTCTGTCTGCTATGTCATAATGTGGTGAACAGGTCATTGTCTTCTGCCTGCCTGAAGTGGGCTACTGCCGTGGTCCGTGGGTGGACCACACTGACAATCGGGTGATACTTTGGCTGTCTATGGGAGCCATGGTCTTAATTTGACGGTCTTCACCCCCAGCCTGGCGACGGTACTACCGCCGGTGTGGTGGTCTGCTAACCGCCAAGGTCAAAATGAGGGCCAGAATGTCTACTCATGCGAGGTTCCTAAAGACCAAGGTAAGAATTATGACCCTCATTACAACCCTGGCGGTCAGTGATAAAGCGATGGTAATACCGCCAACAGACGGTGATAAAAAAAATGGAATTATGACCACGTGGAAACAGCTCACACATGCAGCCACTTTAACAAATCGACTGCCACGACGGTAGCAACGAGCACCACGGCGGTAACCGCCAACAGCCAGGCGGAAGACAATGTACCACCCACTCTATTACAAGAGGCATATCTGCCACCTTTTACGGGGCTGTACCAACAACATCAAAAGCATGGCGGAATCAGTACACAGAAGGCAAAGGACTCACCTCTGGAGACTCAGGGGAGAACCATGTTACCATGGAGGCCGAACTGCAGGTGTTCCCCATGCTGGTCTACCTCCTCATACACCAGGAATACCAACGCCGGCGATGACGACCACGGTGAGTACTGCCGCCTAGCACACAGGGGAGGGGGGAGGAAAAAGAGAGTGACACACACACACAACACTCCCACCCCAACACCATACACACAAACAGATACATTAACATTACACATCCTCCCCGTACCCCTCAGGAATAATGCAAGGACAAAAGGAAGTGAGTGTAATAAGATACAAAACTAGAAATACGTCCTCAAAAATCGAAACCGTATTTTCATATATGCAAATGGAGGGACACTGCCCAGTCCATAATGTCCGTGGGCCACAGGGCCACATCACACAGGCCAAGGCGCCTCCTTACTCCTGCATCAACACGGAGAAAACACTGCTGGGGCATCAGGTCGAAAATACACAGGCATCTCAGGTGGATGGGGAATGGGGGGCACCTTAGCCGGAAGATGGTACAACACTTCTTGTTCAGGAGGGGGCTCCATGCCCTGTGCTTGGTCCTGGGGAGTGCAAAGACACAGCCTCTCTAGTGGGTGGTTTGCCCACTACTTGGTCATGGGGAGCGCAAAGCCACAGTCTCTCTAGTGGGTGGTTTGCCCACTGCTTGGTCCTGGGGAGTGCAAGGCCACAGACTCCCAAGTGGGTGGTTTGCCCACTGCTTGGTCCTGGGCAGTGCAAGGCCACAGTCTCTCAAGTGGGTGGTTTACCCACTGCTTGGTCCTGGGCAGTGCAAGGCCACAGTCTCTCAAGTGGGTAGGTTGCCCACTGCTTGGTCCTAGGGAGTGCAAGGCCACAGTCTCTTTAGTGGATGGCTTCTCCACTGGTTCTGGAGGGGGCTTTGTGCCCTGTATGCTTCATCCTGGCAAGGGGAGATGAGTGGATGCCTTCTTCCACTGGTTCTGGAGTGGATGCCTTCTTCCACTGGTTGTGAAGGGGGCTTTGTGCCCAGTGTGCTTTATTCTGGCAAGGAGGGGATGAGTGGATGCCTCCTTCCACTGGTTCTGGAGAGGGCTTTGTACCCAGTGTGCTTCATCCTGGCAAGGAGGGGGTGAGTGGGTGCCTTCTTCCACTGGTTCTGGAGGAGGCTTTGTGCCCAGTGTGCTTCATCCTGGCAAGGAGGGGGTGAGTGAAGTCCTTCTTCCACTGGTTCTGGAGGGGGCATTGTGCCCAGTGATGCAGTTCTTGGGGAGTGCAAGGTCACAGTCACTCGCTTGGGTGTTACACTCACACGATTTGCAGTGGTCAGGATGCATTACAGTCCATGGAGGCAGGACTACACACTGCCCAGCACCGGCAACGGCTGCTCAGTGGTGGCAGTGCCAATGCTGGTGTCGGGGCTGCCAGTGTTGGGGGGAGGCTCGAGCCCTTCCCCTGCAGCCTCGAACGCCTGCCCACTGGGGCTGCTGCTGCTGGCAGTGGTGCTGGTGGCGGTGCTAGTGGCAGTGCTGGCAGTGGTGGGGGGTGGCTGCAGGGGAAGGGCTGAAGCCTCCCCCCACCACTGCCAACACTGCCACCAGCACTGCCACCAGCACAGCCTGAACACCATGGTTGGTGTTGAGGGCTCAGATTCAGTCCCAGCACTAGGCCTCCTGTCCTTCCTGACTGCAGGGGCAGGCCCCTTGCCGTCTGGTGGTGCCTCCTTGCCATGTGGTGGTACCTCCTTCCCCTTGGCAGCTGGTGGTACATCCTTGCCCTACCCCATGGCAGCTGGTGCAGGCACACTGGCAGTGCTGATGGGTGTTTCCTTGGAGCCTCTCACACCTGCAGTAGCTGCCAAACAACTGTGGCCGTGGACTGGGTGGCTGAGGTGCTAGCCTGGGTTCTGACCACCCTGGCCCGATGTGAAGGACGGGGGTAGGGGTACGGAAGAGGTCAACGGTGGAGAGGAAAAGCTTCTTAGGGACACTGGGGCAGGAAGAGGATGAAGGTTTGGGAGTGGAGGAAGAGGGAGTGGTTGTTGGAGGTGTCTGTCTGCTGTGTTTGTGTGCAGGTGCATGGGCTGGATGCTGTTATGAGGTGGATGGCTGTTGGGTGTACTTTGGAAGGAGGGGGCACAGACACTGCGGGAGAGGACACAGGGGATGTGTGCATGGATGTGGGGGTGGTGACTGCCAGTGAGGGGCGTGTAGTGATAGGCGTGATGGTGATTGAGGCAGTGGGTGTGGATGTAATGCATGCAGGTGTGAGTGGAGACTCTACTGGAGGGAGGTGGATGAGGAGGAGGAGGGGGACACAGTGGAGGCAGTGGATGTTGGTGTGTCTGCATCTAGATGGTGTTTGTGTGAGTGCCTGTGGGATGATGTGTGGTGCTTGTGTTTGCCTGAGCCACTCATGTGTGTTGTCTTGGGTGCATGCTGCTCTGAGTGTGTGCTTGAGATAGGTTGTGGTTCAGGGGAATGGGACTGGGCAGAGGAACTTGGAGGGGGGATGCTAGAGTCAGGAACAATGGCTGCCATCATGGAGGACTCCAGAGCCTGGAATGATCTCTGTTCGGCCACCATGCCAGAGTGAATGCCCTCCAGGAATGCATTTGTGTTTTGCAAATGCCCTGCCAGCCCGTGGATGGCATTCATTATGGTTGACTGCCCAACAGAGATGGATGTCAGGAAGTCAATAGCTTCCTCACTAAAGGCAGCATGGCTAACTGGGGCAGGGCCTGAGGTGCCTGGGGCGAAGGAGATGCCCAACCTCCGGGGTGAGCAGGCACAGGAAACTCGCTGAGGGGCTGCTGGGAGGGTGGTGCTGGTACGGCGGTGGCAGCTGTACTTGTAGTCGGGGTGGGCACAGAGGTGTCTGCCACCACTAAAGGAGCTTCCATCGGAGAAGGTGTCCCTTCCTGTCTCTGCCATGGTGCTCCCTACGCCCTCCGTCCCACTGGTGCCCTCACCGTCGGTGGATTCGGCCTCATGGGCTCTGTGGGATGCAGCTCCCTCCATCGCCGGTGCCTCTGCTCCTCTGCCATATGATGCTAATGCACATAAGGACAGGATGACAAAACAAAAAGGGGGGGAAGAGACAGAGGATACACTTGGTCAATGGCAGCAACAATACCACTGTTGGTGTACACAACACACTCACCCACAGGGAACAGCCCCACGCACTAGGCAAAGCACTACCAGTCACAATGCTAGTCACCAGCCCATGGACAGGAATACCTAACCCCTATTGCAGCATACATTAGACCCACAGAGCCCTACCAGTAGTGGATGCCACTAGCTTGGTTGGAGGTGGAGTTCATCAGCCCCTGTCCAACATGGAACCTACCCTGCATTGTCCAGCCTGGCCTTGGGGCACCAACAGGCCCACATCTCCCACCCGGATACCACCCCACCATGCGTAAGTAGTATATTGGGAAACTGTACTCACCCCCTTGTGGCTGCTGTGATGCCCTCAAGCACCCATCCAGCTCCAGATAGGCCACCGCCAGTATGCGCAACATCAGGGGAGTCAGGGTTCGATGGGCAACCCTTAATCGTTGGGAGGCCATCCCCAGCTGGGCCTCCACCGTCTTCCGTGCCCAGCGTCTCAGGTCCTCCCACCGTTTGCGACAGTGGGTGCTCCGCCTGCCGTAGACCCCCAGGGTCTGCACATCTTTGGCGATGGAACGCCATATACCCTTTTTCTGATGGGTGCTGACCTGCAGAGGAAATACACATAGAAAAAGGGTATCAGTCATACCGTCAGGCCTGTTACAGCATATCCCTCCCACCCCCTTACGCACACACATTGCCCAGCACGCTGCCCAGGACCTCTCAACCACCCCCCCTTACACGAGGGCATCACATGAAGCACTACATGCATTCTTGCCCCATGCATCGTGCCCACAGTGTACTCACCTGTCTGGAGCCCCATAAAGCATTCGGTGCTGGGGTAGGACCCATCCACCAGTCTCTCCAACTCCACAGCGGTGAAGGCAGGGGCCCTTTCCCCAGTGACTCGAGCCATGGTCGGTTCCAGACACAGGTCACAGCAGCACTTGCAATGTAGGTCCTCTCCTTTTGAAGGTTATGTAGCAAGTGAGAGAACAGATAGAAAATGGCAGTCACGTCCATGGCGTAGCGTACCGTCACCACCGGTGTACATCACCATTGGCTACTGTAACCCATAGGGCCCAATGACAACCAATGAAAAGTTGCACGGCGGTACTCGACCGCCTCCCACAACGTCACACAACGTCAGCGGCATTACCTCATTTCCACAAGTCCATCCTACCACAACAGGCGGGTGCCATTTCGGTGTGAGGCAGGCCATGGCACCTAACTCCGTCACAGCACACATAGGCACCATTTGGGCCTACACAACAACATACTGTTTCTGTCTCAACTTGCAATGCACTGTACATTTCGGAAATGTTGAATACTGACCAGATGCTCATCATTTTGCCTCCTAGATTACAACCACTGCGGATGAATAGGAGATGGAGGCATCCCCCTGTGTACAGGCCCCTAGTGGACTTGGCAACAATGGAGGACAGGCACATTATCCTCACCAACAGACTCGACAGAGCCACAATCCAAGAGCTGTGTGCCCAATTGGAGCCAGACCTGATCTCTGCTATTCGTCACCCCACTGGGATCCCCATTCTTGTGCAAGTTGTAGGAGGCTGGCCTGGCTTGTAGTGGGTACCAGAGGTACTTACACCTAGTGTCAGGTCCAGTTGTCCCTTATTAGTGTAGAAGAGGTGTTTCTAGCAGCTAAGGCTGATAGAAGGTAGCTATAGCAGAGCAGCTTAGGCTGACCTAGGAGCCATGCAAAGCTCCGACTATGCCACTGGTGTCATATGCACAATATCATAAGAAAACACAATACACAGATCTACTAAAAATAAGGGCACTTTATTTTTATGACAATATGCCAAAAGTATCTCAGTGAGTACCCTCAGTATGAGGATGCCAAATATACACAAGGCATATGTACACATTACCCAAAATATGCAGTAATAGCAAAAGGAAGTAATGCAAGCAGTGTAAAGTTACAATAGATTGTAATAGGTGCACATAGGTATAGGGGCAACACAAACCATATACTCCAAAAGTGGAATTCGAACCACGAATGAACCCCAAACCTATGTGAGCTTGTAGAGGGTCGCTGGGACTGTAAGAAACCAGTGAGGGTTAGAAAAATAGCCCACCCCAAGACCCTGTAAGGTAGGTGTAAAGTGCACCTACAACCCCCAGAGAGCACAGAAGTCGTGATAGGGGAATTCTGCAAGGAAAACCAACACCAGCAATGCAACAACAGTGGATTTCCGGACCTGAGTACCTGTAAGACAAGGGGACCAAGTCCAAGAGTTGCGACAGTGTCGAGAGTGGGCAGGAGCCCAGGAAATGCCAGCTGAGGGTGCAAGGAAGCTGCTACCGGTTGGAAGAAGCTTGGTGTTTTGCAAGAACGAAGAGGACTAGGAACTTTCCCTTTGGAGGATGGATGTCCCACGTCGTGAAGAAGCTTGCAGAGGTGTTCCCACACAGAAAGACTGCAAACAAGCCTTGCTAGCTGCAAGGGTCGCGGTTAGGGTTTTTGGATGCTGCTGTGGCCCAGGAGGGACCAGGATGTCGCCACTTGGATGAGGAGACAGAGGGGGCGCCCAGCAAGTCAGGGAGCCCTCACAAAAGTAGACAGCACCCGTAGAAGTACCGGAACAGGCACTTAGAAGAGGAGTGAACCGGAGTCCACGCAAAGTCACAAAAGGGAGTCCCACGACGCCGAAGGACAACTCAGAAGGTTGTGCACTGCAGGTTAGAGTGTCGGGGACCCAGGCTTGGCTATGCACGAAGGAAATCCTGGAAGAGTGCACAGGATCCGGAGCAGCTTCAAATCACGCGGTAACCAGCAATGCAGTCTAGCGTGGGGAGGCAAGGACTTACCTCCACCAAACTTGGACTGAAGAGTCACTGGACTGTGGGAGCCACTTGGACAGAGTTGCTGAGTTCCAGGGACCACGCTCGTCGTGCTGAGAGGGGACCCAGAGGACCGGTGATGCAGTCTTTTGTTGCCTGCGGTTGCAGGGGGAAGATTCCGTCGACCCACAGGAGATTTCTTTAGAGCTCCTGGTGCAAGAAGGAGGCAGGCTACCCCCAGAGCATGCACCACCAGGAAACAGGCGAGAAAGCCGGCAGGATGAAGCGATACAAGGTTGCAGTAGTCATCTTTGCTACTTTGTTGCGGTTTTGCAGGCGTCCTGAGCAGTCAGCGGTCGATCCTTTGGCAGAAGGTGAAGAGGGAGATGCAGAGGAACTCTGGTGAGCTCCTGCATTCGGTATCTGAAGAATTCCCCAAAGCAGACACCCTAAATAGCCAGAAAAGGCAGGTTTGGCTACCTAGGAAGGAGGATAGGCTAGTAAGAAAGGTAAGAGCCTATCAGAAGGAGTCTCTGACGTCACCTGCTGGCACTGGCCACTCAGAGCAGTCCAGTGTGCCAGCAACACCTCCGTTTCCAAGATGGCAGAGGTCTGGGGCACACTGGAGGAGCTCTGGGCACCTCCCCTGGGAGGTGCAGGTCAGGGGAGTGGTCACTCCCCTTTCCTTTGTCCAGTTTCGCGCCAGAGCAGGGCTGGGGATCCCTAAACCGGTGTAGACTGGCTTATGCAGAGATGGGCAGCATCTGTGCCCATCAAAGCATTTCCAGAGGCTGGGGAGGCTACTCCTCCCCAGCCATCACACCTATTTCCAAAGGGAGAGGGTGTCATACCCTCTCTCAGAGGAAATCCTTTGTTCTGCCTTCCTGGGCCAGGGCTGCCTGGACCCCAGGAGTGCAGAAACCTGTCTGAGGGGTTGGCAGCAGCTGCAGTGGAGACCCCGGAAAGGCAGTTTGGCAGTACCCGGGTTCTGTGCTAGAATGGAATTGGGGTGACAATTCCATGATCTTAGACATGTTACATGGCCATGTTCGGAGTTACCATTGTGATGCTATACATAGGTAGTGACCTATGTATAGTGCACGCGTGAAATGGTGTCCCCGCACTCACAAAGTCCCGGGAATTTGCCCTGAACAATGTGGGGGCACCTTGGCTAGTGCCAGGATGCCCACACACTAAGTAACTTTGCACCCAACCTTCACCAGGTGAAGGTTAGACATATAGGTGACTTATAAGTTACTTAAGTGCAGTGGTAAATGGCTGTGAAATAATGTGGACTGGCAGGCCTGTGTAAGAATAGTCAGATCTCCCTATGGGTGGCAAAAGAAATGCTGCAGCCTTATAGGGATCTCCTGGAACCCCAATACCCTGGGTACCTCAGTACCATATACTAGGGAATTATAAGGGTGTTCCAATATGCCAATGTGAATTGGTGAAATTGGTCACTAGCCTGTTAGTGACAATTTGGAAAGCAGAGAGAGCATAACCACTGAGGTTCTGGTTAGCAGAGCCTCAGTGAGACAGTTAGTCATCACACAGGGAACACATACAGGGCACACTTATGAGCACTGGGGCCCTGCCTAGCAGGGCCCCAGTGACACATAGACTAAAACAACATATATACAGTGAAATATGGGGGTAACATGCCAGGCAAGATGGTACTTTCCTATACAAGTCCTATCAGTACTCCATTTCTTTGCAACTGGCTCCTTCCAAGTGAGAGTGGTCTTGGCAGCAGGAGTGTCACAGCCAATGTTCTCAATAGTGCTGACCAGAGTGTTGTCTGCCCTGATGAAACACATGCACAGCTACATTGTGTTCCCCCAGGTGGAGGATTTGGCCACAGTGAAAGCTGACTTCTATGCAATGGGACATATCCCCAACATCATTGGGGCAATTGATGCTACATAGATTGCATTTGTACCCCCAGGAGAAATGAACAGGTGTTCAGAAATCGAAGGAGCTTTCACTCCATGAATGTGCAGATAGTGTGCCTGGCGGACCAGTACATCTCCCACGTCAATGCAAAGTATCCTGGGTCTGTGTATGATGCCTTTATCCTGAGGAATAGCAGCATCCCATAGGTGATGGCTCAAATCCAGAGGCGCAGGGTGTGGCTGATAGGTGAGCCAATGGTCCCCACCCAGTATATATTGTTGTATGGGTATGGGGTTGGCCATAAGGGTTAGCGTCTGGCTAACTGCTAAACCCTATGTATTTGTAGGTAACTCTGGTTACCCCAACCTCTCATGGCTACTGACCCCTCGAGGAATCCCAGGACAAGGGCAGAGGAGCGTTAAAATGAGGCACATGGACGAACAACAAGAATTATAGAGCTAACCTTTGCCCTCCTGAAGGCCAGGTTTCGATGCCTCCATTTAACAGGTGGTTTCCTGTCCTACTCATCCAAGAAGGTATGCCAGATCATTGTGGCATGTTGCATGTTGCACAACCTTGCCTTACGTCGACAGGTGCCTTTTCTGCAGGAGGATGAGGCTGGAGATGTTTATTTATGTGCTAATAAGTAGATGGGGTATTGCTATAGGCTGGAGGGTGGTGGAGGAGAGTCCAGGGAATAGTTCCAGTCTCTTTGTATCACAGGTGCATTGTCCAAGGGGGCATAGGGAGTGGAGCAATGGCAGTTCAAGGTGGACAGGGTGACAGAGTGGGACACAAGGGTGACAATCAGGAGAGTCTTATTTCCTGGTGGGGGTCTTGTCAATAGTCTCTGGCTTCTGCCTGGATTGCAGAAACCGTTTGTGGGGTGGTTCTCCTTCTGCAGGGGGTGGGGTGCTGGTGGCCTGTTGTTCCTGTGGCGGGGCCTCCTGTCCACTAGCGGCAGTGGAGGTGGAGGGCTGTTTATCGGTGTGCCTAGTGTCAGGGGCCCGTTGTTGTGCCACTGCCTCCCTCATGGTGTTGGCCATGTCTGCCAGCACCCCTCCAATGGTGACCAGGGTGGTGTGGATGTCCCTCAGGTCCTCCCTGATCCCCTGGTACTGTCCCTCCTGCAGCTGCTGGGTCTCCAGCAGCTTGGCCAGTATCTGGCCCATCGTCTCCTGGAAATGGTGGTATGCTCCCAGGATGTTGGTGAGTGCCTCCTGGAGGGCCGTTTTCCTGGGTCTGTCCTCCCCCTGTCGCAGAGCAGTCCTCCCAGATTCCCTGTTGTCCTGTGCCTCTGTACCCTGATCCGTGTGCCCACTGCCACTGACCCCAGGTCCCTGATCGTGTTTGTGAGGTGTTCAGGGGTCCCTGAAGTGGTTGGACACACTGCTGATTGATGTGTCCTGGGGACAGAGTTATGGGCCCACTGGGTGGGTGCTGTTGTGTTGTTTCCTGAGGGGGAGGCTCTGTGTTGCTCTGGGACTGTTGCTGGGTAACCAACTATCCGGAGGTCCCTGATGGGCCAGGTTAGTCTTCCAGATCCAGGTGTGCAGAGCTGCTGTCTTCACTGTGGGCCTCTTCTGTGGGGGAACTGGATGTTGCTGGCTCCTCTTCTCTGGTGATGTGTGGGGGACCTGTTGCGATGTAAGTGCAGTGTTATAGTTTCTGCGTGTGACATATTGTGCATGGGTGTGTTGCCCTCCTAGGTTGTGATTTCCCTGGTAACTTAGGCTTGTGTGTGTGATGATTTGGTTGGCTAAGTGATTGTCTCAAGAGTGCATGCTTTGGTGATGGGTGTCCATGCAGGTCTGTGATGGGTGTCCATGCATTGGTGTTGCATGCAGAGCTTGGTATTGGGAGGGGTGGGTTATGATGGTGGGGTGATGGTGGGGTGTTTGTGAGGTGGTGGAGTGATGAGAGTGAGGGTGAGGGTGGGGGTATGTGATGGCATGAAGGTAGGGGGGTGTTAGTAATAGAGATTTGACTTACCAGACTCCAGTCCTCCTGCTACTCCTGCCAGGCCCTCAGGATGCAGTATTGCCAAGACTTGCTCCTCCCACGTTGTTAGTTGTGGGGGAGGAGGTGGGTCCTCTGTACTGCTATCTGGTGTCTTGCAACCACGGAACGCACCTTCTGTAGGTCGTTCCACCTCTTCCTGATGTCGTCCCTTGTTCTGGGGTGCTGTCCCACGGCGTTGACCCTGTCCACGATTCTCCACCATAGCTCCTTCTTCCTAGTGATGGATTTCTGCTGTACCTGTGACCCGAATAGCTGTGGCTCTACCTGGATGATTTTCTCCACCATGGCCCTTAGCTCCTCTTCTGAGAACCTTTGGTGTCTTTTTGGTGCCATGGGTGTAGTGTGAGTGGTGTGTGTGAAGGTGTGTGGGGTGATGTGTTGGGGTGTGTGCTGTGAGGTGGCTGGATGGTGTATGGGTGATGGTGTTCTGTGGCTCTCGTTGTGTGGGTGCTCTTGCTGCATCTCTCTCTAGTGGCAATTGTTTGTTAGTCGTAAAGGGATGTGGGTATTGTGGGTGTGTGTTTTATAGTGATGTGAGTGTGTGGGTGTGGTGTGTGTATTTGTGTCACGTGTTTGTAGTTTGAAGTGTCCAATGTGGTGTTGTTTTGTATGTGTGTGTGTATTTTGAGCGCAGTGGTAGATACCGCCAATGGTTTACAGTTGTTGAATGTCCGCCGTGGTGAATCGTGGGTCATAATGCTGTGGGCGTAGTTTTGTTAGCGTAACGGTGTGGGTTTTGCTACCGCCATTTTATCACTGACCTTTCGGCTGACGGTCTTATGTGTGTGCCTGTATTGTGACGGATTGCTATGTGTATGTCATAATATGGGCAGCAGTAAACCGCGGCGGTATGTTGGCGGCAGTCAGCGTGGTGGTAAGCAGGACTTACCGCCAATGTCATAATGAAGGCCTATGTCTCTTAGCCTTCAAGGGACCCAGCATTGCCCCTTCTGGTTGACTGTATAGACCCCTGTCAGAAAGCTGTTCATTGGTCATATCAACTAGATGTTTCTGCTTATCTACATGTTTAGAAAACAAAAAAGTGTATTAAAATCAGTCAGTGCTTATTACTTTTGACTTCATTCAAAACCATTACATATTTGTCCCTCATACACATCAGGCAGAGACCAGCCATAAGCACATAAAACTTGATCTTGCTCCAAAAGCATGTGCAGGTGAGACAATGGGGCCTGATGCCTGGTCAGAGATAGGGGTAGGGGCCTGCTGATTTATTATTCTATGGTTACCATGCTACAGGCCATCCAGCTTCTCAGATCTGCATGTGACTAGATTCATATACTTTCATTTTCTTGTAGTCACAAAAGACACTTAAATTCTGTTGGTGTTTAAAAATTAATATCATTAAGTTTGTTGGTAATTTTACTAGTAGTGAAACAAAATTTACAGGATCATTTAGACCCTGGTGGCTGGGCAACCTGTTTCTCAAAAGAGGCCATAGTCTCCGCCTCCCCTGGTTGGGGAACTCCTGTCATATTTAGAGATCCAACCTGCTTATTGAGTGTCTCTATTCTGAACGTTCAACCACCAAAGAAGCAGTAGAGTTGAATGCCAGGAGAGTGTAATCTTGTTTTTCTTTACTTGCCCTGCATTCTGTTTTGTTTTTCATAAATGTCCTTGTCATCCACTACATCACCCTCCTCAGAGCTCTCTTGAAACTCTGTTGTGCTGTTGTCTTAGGCCAACCAGTAATCAGCCCTTGTCACTCTGGCTTCTCTTTCCTGGCACCACTTGATCACCCAGCCATCACGTCACTTGAATGAATGAATGAATGAATAATTTTTTGTAAAGATAATAAAATACAATACAATCAAAGCAACGAAAAAAAGGAAACAGTCTGTAATGCATTTACAATCGAATACATATTACATACATATTATTAAAAACACTCCATAATTTAATCGCACATACCATAATAAAAGACGTTCCTGCATGATAATCTAGAACCATCAATAGGAATAAAAATAAAGCCGGACCACCATAGCCCAGGACCCCACATGATACTTGATAAACAGAGGGGCTCACAGTACGCAAGCCCTAAAGTGCTTTAGTGCTTGAATGCTCATTAAGTTAGATACCGGTAATGGTCGGAGCTCTATCTGCGTCGTTGAAGCTCAACAACCTAGCGAATTACTACAGACCAATGAGGCAAGAGTGGGAGAAAATTCCAATCATAGTAATCCACTGCTCGCAGTTCCCCTAAATTTGGTTTAGGCAATTTTAATAAATTTAGTCAATAACACATTCAGCATTAAATATGCAGTTTCCAGGGACTTAATAATGGCCTGTCGACGGGAGCGAATTCCCAGATCATTCCATTTACTCCGAAGCAGAGACCTACATTCCTTAAGTAGAGCTGGACACAAACCTACCACATGTTGTATTGTTTCATCCACAGTACCACAACCCCTGCACATCACGCCCTCTCCAGAAGTTAACCGCCATAAGGGTAGATGTTTCAAGAAATCCCAATCGCCCATCCTTAAGGCCATAAATGCCTCCTTCAAATGAAACCCCTAGGAACAGGAGAAATAGCTTGATAGAGTACCTGGCTTAAAGAAATTAATTACCGACCAGGCATGATTGCGTTTAGCAAGGAACGAGCGATCCGAATAGTACGAGTGAAACTGTACGATCTTTTTAACACCTAGTTTAAAATGGGGGGGTTGCTTACCCAAAGGTAATCGGCTTCCAGTCGCCGTTTACATTCAACCAAGAAATGGAAGTGAGATCCTTTTTTTTCGACACACTGATTTCTTGCCACAGAACTGCCTCCAAGCTACCTTCCTTGGCCTGATGCAGCTTATGACAAAGCTTCAAGAAAGCGCCGGCACCAACTGCCAGCTGATCCGGAAGCCCAAATTACAACCGTGCCTGCGAGGGTGAAGCGAGATGCGGTACATGGAAGACTCTTTTATAGATCTTATTTACCAGCCTATTTAATAAGGAAGAGCCTTTGCCCAACAAAATTTCCTGACCTTAGGACAATGAGGGGATAATCTTCACCTCACTTGATCTCCCCTACCACCACCCTCTCATTCCGTCATTGGTGCTTCCATATGGCTATCCTTTCAGGGTAGCCTATTATTCTTTCTAAGGCCCTACCACACACACCCTTAAACACTCTACAATGAGAGGGAAAGTATAAAATCTATTGGAATCTTTATTTCTGTGTTACCTCAAATAAGCATGTTTGTTCTATAAATGCTCACTATGGCTGCAATGGGGGCATAAAAATAGCCCTTTGGTTTAACAACACATTAAACTCAAATATGTGGAGTAACTCTTTAACTGCACCCACCAAAATTATAAGTTTGGCAGATCACACTACACCCCAACAATTTTCCGAAAGTATATTTCAGAAGGTCAAACATGTCTGTGTTTATCAGATGAAAAAGGCCCACTATTTACCAGAATATGTGGATTTTTCTGCAGGCAGGTTAACCTTGCCAAATGTACTTTGGCAAAGTTGTGGCTATATAACGTTTGTTGCAAAATTCATAATTCTGGTATTTGCAGCATGAGGAATTATTGCTCATTTTTAAATATAATGGGCCATTCAACACGAGGGCCTAGTGGAGCAGAAAATATGAATTTGTTTATATTTTTGTACATTGTTTACAATGTTTACAATGTGCAGAATACATCTTCACACTTGCTTGCATATGTATACACTGATATCATTGTTGCTTTTGAAACAAATCCTCTATGATGTCTAGAACTGCATTTTTCTGAAGTGTGTTAACTATGCCTCAGTTTACACCTAAACGCAATCTTGTCATGACGAAAGTAACCTCTGTCACTCTAGTTCTTTTCTTTCCCCTACCCACTCCCCCTCTCGAAAACTCTGCAGCACACAGTCACGTTGAGGTGTACTGATTTATTAGCACTGTAATTGTTTGTCTGCTCTCGAAGAATTTTCAGGCAACCAGAAACATTCTGAAGGTCCTTCTACTGGTTTACTGTACCTATTCATTAATATATTGAATTAATTGTTCGTGTATCTAGTTTTGTTCTAGCATATCTGACAACACTAGCAGAAAGGGTGCTGAAAAAGTATTTATGTAGTGAGATAGTGCTTGAATGTTATGGCAATATGATGTTAATTTTTCATGTGCTCTGATTTGCAGATGAAATCCTACATTTGCTCACACTGCAGTGAGTTTGCTGATCCTCTAATTTCACATTTGAAAATAATGCATTACAAATCCTTGATTTTGGGGGTTCCACTAAGGATGCTGTCTGTTTCTTCTGCGATTTTGAGCCTACGTGTGAATACTTTCTGACCTTTTTGTAATCTCTGCATAATTTTCATTAACAGCTTTCATGGCATGACTCTGAACTGCTTAATGTTTTGGTGCTGTAATGAAACCCTTTAATGTTGCTGTTTATCTAAATCTCAGTTAGTGACTGGGGCCATTTATTAATTTGATTGTATGTTGCTGGTATTAGTGTTTGGGAGGTAACTTAACATGGTTACACATTGCCCCATGAAACTGAGGTTCAACACCATCTCATATCCAGTGAATTTGAGCATTCTGTTTGAGTTAAATGTGGGGTGTCTAAAATGTCAGGGTACCCCTCATCCACAGTTTTTGATATTAGAGGATGGTTAAAGAAGGCCTCCTGCTTTTAAAAATACATGTTTCCCAGGCCTAAGTCATAGTGGATTTTCCAGTGTGAATTTTCCTGGTGGATTTTGCCAAGAACCTGACTTGCAGTGTAATTCCTGTAATTTGGAGTGTAAGTATGAATAAGGGGAATGATTCTGGTGTCTGCGATTGATCTTGAAGTGTTGAGTCTTGTGCTGTGAAAAAGATAGATATGCTGTATGTGAGGTATTTGGATGTGTGATGTTGATTTTGGGTTTAATTTGGTTGTTTGATCACTGCTGTTTGGATGCACTATTCTTATTTGTGATTTGTATTGAAAAGATTTGTGTCTATTATTGGTTTGGTTTAGTTCTCTGATTTGCCTAAATCCAAGATCTTGAGATACTGTGGTATTACTTGTCTGCACTAGATAGTGTGCATTGCGAAGCACTGCATGCGCATGGAGAGGATTTTCTGAATGAATGACATTTATTTTCTAGGAGTTTGCATATCTCATCTAGATTGCTGTCCTTTATTCCTAAGAACACAGGAGTAAGTGTATTACCCATGGGTGGACAGTCTCTGGTTGGGTCTGCTTGGTGTGAATAGTGTTAAATCAGCACTGTGAAGATGCTCCTCCTGTTTCTATTATTTGTGAGATTTGTCTGATTCTAAGCTACTGATTTTCCTCAGAAGACAATGTTTATTTTGGTTTATTTAGTATACGTTTATTTGGAAAGGCTGCACAGGTTAGTTTCTTCATTCATAGACAAGATGTGTTGTGATTGGTTGGTCAGCCAGGGATCTGTACTGTTATTGGTGAGAAGTCACCAGAAAATCACACAGTTATTAGCTGGTTGTTGACAGAACCATCCTTGGTTGACCTTCGGCATAGCCACACTGGAATTGGTTGTTGTTTGCTAGGGTATTGTGTGAATATTTGGATTGTTTTGAGCAACACTGATGGGTGCTGAGTTGAAAAAGTCTAAAGCCCCAAGTATACCTTCTACCGAGGGTCAGGAATGTCCTGCTGCCTGAACTCCTACATATGATATAATGACAGACTTTGAGCTATATATGTGTACCTTTATTTCTGAATGGCATGAATATACCTCTTTGGACAAAGAATTGCAGGGCGGAAAGCTAGATTTTCTTGAGATATACTATGTATGAGAAAAGCTGCTACCTAAACCTACATAATTTGAGGCATTGAATAAATGGGATGACTACACAGATGTACAGAAAGATGTTGAAGCAAATGAAAGGTTCATTTAGACCATGGCTTGAAAGCAAGTGGGATTGGCTGAAAAGATGTTGAACAGTGGATATGATGGAGGGAGTAAGAATTTGCTGTGAAATAGTCAGAGACAACAGATAACAAGAAAACTAATCAGGGAGCTAAAGAGAAACAGACTCAAGACTTAGATGAGGAGGAGAATTTTTTAAATGATCATTTGATTCCAGACCGCTTCCATATACAGTTGGAGTACAGAGACAGGGTCTACCTGCAGTAACATCAGACATGGGTATAGTGGTAAAAAGTGCGGGGGTATAAGCACAGGGCCTAACAGCACCTGCGTTTGCAGGTAGAATTGCTGGTATACTATCTAAGATTGTAGTGACAGCATTGCTGAGTACTAGTGAGATGCCTCTGCTCTTTCTCTAGTCTGTTGTTACTGCTGTTATTGAAGAACCTCATGATGAGATAATTATTGTCAAGATTTTAAAAATTGATTGTAGGGAACTTTTACATGGAGCAATTGACCTGAAGAGATTATTTTGATGAAATTAGGTATTTGATCAAGAAAGCAGCAAGATATCCAAGTGAAGCACATGACAAACTTAAAGAACTGGATGATGAGTGTGAGGTAGACATCCGTAAAATGAAAAATGTATGGAGAAATTACAAAATGGATCTGATTAATGATGAAATAAAAAGAATTGGGTTTATTGACCTAAGATCTCACATCAAAGATTTAGTTGAAAAGACAAGGCAATGGAGTGACTTAAAGAGCTATGGAGAAAGGTGGAAGAAACAGGTTACCAATAAAAAGAAAGGCTATGGAACAAGAAATAAGGCAAAAGGGTCAACTAGTAGTGATAAAGAAATGGGGACAGTATCATAATTCCTACTAAGAGAGGTATATGTTGGGGATTATGAACATGTGCCTTGGATGAGAGGTGATCTTTATGCTTTTACGACAAAACTTCTGAAATTATGAGAGGAACCTGAAAAATGGTATAAGAAGGCTCATAGATTGACTATTATTTCAAAAATGCTTTGGACTAATTTGAATCTGTTGTTGAGATAGTGGCTCCTAGTAATTTGTGGCTTGAGTGTAAAGTTGCTGTTGGTTGACTGACTGAAGAACCAGCTAGGGTTGTGTCTAATTATGTTCCCTTTAATATGGTTGCCGACAATACATGGAGATGCTAGATCATTTGAAATAGAATGTGCCAGAGAAAGACATTAATTTGACAAAGATTTTGAAATCCTCACAACAGCAGAAAGAGTCAGTGCATGCTTAATAAGGGAGACTTATACAGATTTTTAGGGAACAAAGTAGAGTCAACAATCCCAAGAAACATGGTTCCCGTGGTTTTGTTTTTACTGTTGTTGTGAACATGCTCAGTTCTCATATACAGCAGAGTGTGATGTGATGTGTTGGCAGACAAATAGTATAGATGAAATTTTCTTGAAACATGCCAAATACATGAGTGATTGGTTTGATGTGAAGCAGGTGAAGCAGAAAATGAGCAAAGAATGCTGATGGTTGCCCAGACGAAGCACTTTTAAAGAAATGGCAGAAATGAGTTGATTGGTTCTGACTTGGGTTATATGCCATCTGACAATGCTGGAATGAATGTGCAGTCCTCAATGCAAAAGGTGTGAAAATGAAAATGGAATGCAAATGCAGTGTTGTGGAAGAGGGATTGTGAATAAATCTGGAATTAATGTACATGCTAACATGCTGGAGGAGAGTACTGCTTGTCATTTCTGTGGTAAAATCGGTTATTGGAAGTGGGAATGTCAATGAAATCCAGCTCAAATCCAGAATTATTTTGTCCCCTAGATGCAGAGAAATGTGAATTAGAGGCAGATACAAAAAAGTGGCCACAGCCAAACTATCTGATGTGCAGACTTTGCATGATCATAACCATTTTCAGATGAGTATACCTACAGACCCAGTGTTGCAGCAAACTTTCAAAAACAAAATGTCATACAATTCATGGTATCAACAGAATCCATTGATTCTGAGTAATGATTTACCTCTGTTTTCACCAGAAAATAATTCCCAATGATGATGCCTGAGGGTGAGGAAGTCATGGAGGAAGACCTAACAACCCATATATTGATGGTGAAGTCAATCACCACCCGTTTGTTTTCTTGACAGATATGGGGGCTACCCGCTCTACCGGTCATTCTGTGGACATTCTAAACTTACCCCTCACAGTGGTCCGAGTTATAGGAATGGGTAAAAAACAGATTATTTATCTGGTTATTGCCGATGTCCCTGTTATAATAGGGTCAATGGAAAAAGAAATCATCTGTTCATTTTGTGTGATTCAAGCCTTATAGAATTGTTGGGGAGAGACATGCTTTGTAAGATGAACTGCATGAGTTGTTGTACACAGGACAGTCCAGTCCAGTTGTTCCCAGGCCTGACCAAAGATGATTTACCTCTCAATTAAAGACATGCTGTGAAAGAACATGAAGGATTTCTCTGGCAAAGAGAAGGATTAATAAAAGTTCAAAATCTGTTAGGATTAACATCAAATCTAATGCTGCTTTCTTCAAAACCAATGCAATTTCCCCCAGTACTAAACAATACAAACTTTCAAGAGAAGCAGAGGAAGGAATGAAGCCTGTCATTGAAAATATGCATTTGCAATGCATTGAGTCATGTGTTTGCTCGAGTAAAGCTTTTAACGTTGTGAATTCCTAACTGGACTTTTCTTGCCACTTAAATTAGAAATTAAAAGTAAAACAGTTGACATAAGCGAGCCGATTCTTAGCGCCATTACCACAATGAGTATGAGCGCGAAGGAGAGACACAAAAGGAAAAAGAAGTTCACTCGCAGTCAAACGTTACTGCAATCATGCAATTATCCATGTAACAGGGTCGATGGCCAAGGCGGTACCCAAACCTCCCCAAGGAGGGACGAATGAAAAGCATTTACCAATGATAACAAAATAAATTTGAAAGGCGTGCCCACAAATGAGTGATGGTGATGGGCATGGGGTAGGTGTGGTTAAAAACCCACAGAATAGGTCGGAGAGCTTGCGGGCTCAACCTAAAAATGAGTGAACAGGGAATTCTTTGGAAAGCGCTTGGTAGCCCTTGCAACTCTCCTGTGATAGGAATTAAGAAACTATGTGGTGAACTGAGAATAGTGCAGGATATAAGAAAAATAAAAAAATAGAAATCACATGGAACTTAGGGCCAGATGTATGAAAGCATTTTGCATTCGCAAACGGTTCGAATGCCCGTTTGCGAATGCAAAATGCCATTTCAGAATGTATGAAATACATTCTGAACGCAATTTTAAGGAATCGCTAAAATAGCAATTCCTTAAAATTGCAACCCTGTTAAGAGATTCGCAAATTGCGACTCTCTAAATTAGAAATCACAAATAAGGATTCCTTATTTGCGATTTCTTAGCACATGTATGAAGCAATTCCTAAATGCGATTTTGGCATTTAGGAATCGCTAATTACCATCAAGTTGAACTTGGTGGTAACCATGTGCAAAATTAAAAAATGCATTTAAAATACATTTTTAAATTGTACATGTAAAGCACACATGCCCTTTTGGCATGTGTGCACCTTACATGTCCCCAACATTTTTTTTGGGGTGCAGCAGATGGGGCCTTAGGCCCCCAGCACCCTGGGGTTTTGCATTTCCAAAATTGTGATTTCTGTTTCAGAAATCGCAATTTTGGAAATGCAAAAAATTCACAGATATGGGCCAACAGGCCCATAGCTGCGAATGGGGCCGGTATCGCAATTTGCAATTCGGTAATAGCATTTGCGATTTTTAAGAAATCGCTATTACCGAATCGCAAATGTGATACATGGCACTTTGCGAGTCGGAAATAGCGTTTTCTTAAAAATCGCTATTTCCAAATCGCAAATGGCCGTGATGATACATCTGGCCCCAAATCAGGTGTAATCATGTTCCAGATTCTATCAGATGCAGGATGGTATAACATCATTGACTTATCCTAACATTTTTCTCAATTCCTCTCCATGAAGAATTTCAATGCTCATTTACATTTCAATTTTTTTTTTTAAAGTGTTGTTTGGTGTAAAGTCCCACAAGGGTATACCAAAAGTCCATACATTTTAGTCAAATCCTAAAGAAAGATCTAGAAAATTTGAGGCAGCCCTATAACTCAGTCTTAGTGTAATATTTTGAAGATCTACAAGTTGCGTCTAATTTTCAAGCAGACGATAAACTGGACACTATTGCGTTATTGACTCATTCATCTCACTATAGTCACAAGGTTTCCCTCAGAAAAATGCAATATTGTAAAAAGGAAGTGTTTATCCAAGTCATAATACTACAAATGAACAAGGAAAGTATCAAAAGAACCCTTTTCTGCAATTCTAAAAACAAATCCTCCTATCATCCACAGGGAGGTGAGGATGTTCCTGTGAATTTTTGGCTACTGTTGTCAGTGGATTCCACACTTTTCCTTGATTGCAAAGTCTTTAATAAGGCTAGTGATATCTGGTACTACTTGATGAAGAATGTTTAAATGCTTTCTGGGTGTTGGGGGAAAGTTTTGGTAATGCCCCCCCTCTCTGAATTCCTGATTATGATTTAGAATTGTACATTTTCTGTTGTAAGAAAGGTGTGTGAGCACTCGTAATCCTAACACAAAAACATGGAGGAATCATGAGGCAAGTAGCCCATCTATCAGCTTTGTTGGATCCAGGCTGTTTGAACACACTTACAGCTGTTTACATTGCAAGTGAATAAAGTGAACAAATTGTAGTGGGACATACATTGATTGTATTTGTTCCACACGCTGTTGAGATTTTACTGACTTGGACACAAACTTGGCTCATGACAAGCAGTCGACTGACCAGATATGAACAAGTCATTCTGGCAGCTGAAAACATCTCACTTGGAAGGAGTAATTTCTTAAACCCTACAAAGTTGCTTCCTATTCCAAACAAAAGCTATGAAGACAAAACAGGACTGATGATGATGATGATGATGATAATGATGATGAACTAGAACATGAGTGCTTCAGTGTTACAGAGTTATGCACCAAACCATGACTAGGTGTTAACGACATTCCTCTTGAAATGACTGATCTGACCTTGTTTGTTAATAGGCCCTGGTGAAGAGATTATCATGCAGCACTGAGTCCGCCTATGCAGTCTGTTCTGTTTCTGAAGTCCTTGAAGCATCACATCTACCAAATGTAACTTCAACACAAGTGGCAGAGTTGGGTGCATTGCCCTGAGCTTGTTGCATGTTAGTAAAGTCAGAACCAGAATATTATAGTCAAATAAACTGATGCCAAAACACCTTTGAGAGTGCATGTGAAAGTGATTCAGAAGAAGATCCTTCTTGAGAATTCCTAAAGGACTGTTAAAGAATACAAACTGAATTGTGAAAAATGTTGAGAATCACGATTAAGAATGGGAGAAAAAATCTCGAGAACATGGACTGAATGGAATTTGAAAAACAAGTTTTGAAATATATTTTGTTATTGTTTTCAAAGAACTAAGATGAAAATATGGGGACATTATTATTGCTTTAAAGAAAACGGTTTATTTTTTGGAGCTCAAAGATAAAGGTTTTTTTTCAATTCCCAATAAAAGAATGGCATATAGCAAATGTTGCAAAGTTATAAGTCTAATCACCTTGCTAATGATAATTCTAATCTTCATTGGCTTGTTGTTGTGCCTCCTTTCCTTGGTGAGATATAACTCCAGAGAGCTTGAATTTACTACAGTACATCATGGTGTTAGACATAATACACTGACGCGTAGCGAATGTTTAGCTATTGGATTTCATGATAATATGTACACTAAAATGTTGAATGAGTGCGTTGAAATATGGGTAGTTAGAGCTTTTAATATACAATGATTTGGACAATTGAGTATGAGGGTGAAAGTGAATGTGAGAAATGTTGTGTTATAAACAGTGATTTCCTAATTGGTGAAGAGCCAATATTGAGAAAGATCTATTATGTGTGTGGTAAGGCTGCTTATTTCAATTTGCTGTGCTATTGGGTTAGATCATTTTATCTTGCTTTAGTGTTCCCTAGCGTCTATTACATATGTGGGAGGGATGATGCAGTGAGTTTTAAGAGAGTGAAATCTAGATTTGGACAGATTGTCTTAGATATACTAGGAGTCATTATTCCACCTCAGGGTGTGGCTATGAATTGTGTGAAAAGTGGGCATCTATCCACACCTTTGGATTGGCTTACTTCAAAGACAGCTGAAGCCCTGACTCACATTCTGAATTAATTGCAATAAGAGCAATGATTATGTAAAACTGCTTCAGCGCTAGACATCCTTCTTGTGAAGGAAAGTGGTGTTTGAAAAGTACTGAAGGCAAAAGAGTACTTTATCTTCAAACCTGATAATAGTAGGGTTCTTAAAGTATATTTACAAAACATTACTAACATTTCTCGTGATGTCCAAGTTTTAGAAAAGCTATGCATGTTGGGTTAGTGAGATAGTTAAGGGTTTTAGCAAAGTTGGTGAATGGTTTGATGGTGCGATAGGGGAAACATTAAAACTAATCCTAGCCCCTGGAACAATTGTAATGATTTGTGCAATTGTCCTATTTCTATTGTTCAGATTTTTATAGGTGGATGTTTCTAAATTATGGTGTAATGATGAAAGAGAGAATAAGAACTTGAGATGGAGAATATTAAACATTGTGTTTACAACCAGCTAAAGTTAATGGAGGAGACAACCTGGAAGAAGCAAAAAGTGATGCAGACCCTTCATAAGTTGTGGATAGCTAACCTTAATAATTGTGTTTTTAGTGATTATAAACTAATCAGAGTGGTGATTTGTGGAAGATTTTTGTGCATTCATAATTTTGCACATCATTAACAATGTGCAGAATACAAATACATATTTGTTTACACATATACACACTGATATGCTACTGTTGTATTTTAAACAACTTCTCTGTGATGTGTGGAAGTACAACCTTCTGATATATGTTATCTAGGTGTAAGTTTAGACATAAACGCCATCTTGTCCAAGATGAAAGTTACTTGTGTCACACATGTTCTTTTCTCTGCCCCAGGTGCTTAGCCTTGGATGGGTTGCACCCCACAGTTTAAAGACCACCGAACTATGGGGATATGCTCCTTAATTCATATTTATTTTTTATTTTTTGTTTCTAATGTGACTGTTTTTCTGTATAGCATTTTAAAAAGAATTTGATTGTTTCCTTTGTCATCTGTGATTGGTGGGGAACTGGAAGATGGAGCCGGCTTTCCATGCAAGCATCAGCATGTTTGTGCACCAGCGTCTTGCTGTCTGTGGTGTTTCGTACAAATTGTCCTCATTCTTTTTCCTCTTGACCTTAGTGCATGTATCCTGGTGTTTCCTCAATGCGTAACCTAGTCATGAAGATGCAGGTTTAGTAAAGCAGTGGGGTCTTTATTACCAGGCTCTTTGGCCCCAGCATAAAGGAAGATTCTGAGGCGTAATGGGAACTGGTTGGAAAGGACCCTCTGTCAGAAAGCAGAGTCCCACATAGAAGTGGTGGCTGAGGCAGGCAGTTGGCAGAGGTGGTGGATCCTGACAACGACTGCTAGAGGCAGCAGCCAGCACTGGTTGATAAAGATGCTTGCCGAATTCGCTCAAGGTGAGCACTCTGCCTTAGCGGTATGTGGCCATTAGATCTGTCTGTGAGCAATGTATCCAATAATATCGCTCCCAAGGTAGGCAGTAGGAATCATGGTGATCTAGATTGAGCAGCTGCATGTATACCTGAATGGTAAAAATAAAAAGTAGGCCCAATGCAAGTGGCCATTCAAAGGCTCAGAGTGCACCTGTGCATAGAAAGACACACTGATGGCTTTCTTCTAATAGTAGTTTATGTTGCTGTGGTAACTTGTCACCATTTCTACCGACTTTAGGCCCTGTATTCTGGTCCTTACTGGTCACTCACACTTTAGTGAATAAAGGTAAGTACTCATGAATCTCCTAGATTATCCTTTGGCCTCTAACTGGAGAGGTGAATATGACCGGGAAAAGCTGGGTTGTCTACAAGAGCAGTTCCTCAGCAAGAGGAGGCTCCTTACCAGTGACAGGAAGTTCAGACCCCCAGATATTTAACGGATAATCCCAAAGTAACAAAATTGTAAAATATGGAAGACACCTAAAATGCAAGGGCAATAAAAGATCATGGATATGCCTTCAGTTAATCTATCCTGTATTATTACAGGACACAACGAAAGGATGGAAAGTGACACCTGGTATGTTAGATTACATGCCAAACGCCCCTGCAAGATTAAACACAGCCAGGATACCTCATGCGTACGAAGGCAGCACTCAAGTGTCCAATTTTCAAGCAGTCTCTCAGACCTTACTCACATAGTTATCAGAAGTAAAGAGCGAAGGCATTTGGGAGTCTAAAAATCAAAAACAGGAAGGGGTCTAGTGGATATGTATAGCTATAAAAGGAGAACTATAGGAAGAAGGGCCTTGTGGATTTCAGAAGTATTTGCTGATTTAAAAAAAAATAATCAATACTTACTTAAAAACATCAGGCAGGTAGTGGAAGTGAGTGTGTCTTGAGAGACTATGCCACGATCAACTTGAATCTCCAAATATTTGGGTAGCAGATAGTCATACCTTTACATAAACCTACTTAAAGCTAACTAGATCCATAGGTCCAACTAAGAAAATGTACTAACTGATCTTTAAGAAGACTGTCTCATCCAGTGATAGGAGAGTGATGGTTGTTTTTCCAAACCGTCCTAGGAAGCTGATTTTCTAGAAATGGCAAATATTTCACTGCCAAGAAGCTTCCATGTCCGTCCGTTTACCTTAAAATCTAGTTATGATTGCATTTAGAAATGCCACTCAATGATTTTAGAGTACTCTTCTTGAAACTTTCTTTTTTCCACCTAACTATTGAATTGACCGTTGGTCCTAAGGGATGCAAGAACTCTAAAATACATAATACAAAGTAGTTTTCCTTATTCCCACCCTTCACTAAACTCAATTCTTACTTGGATTTGTATGGGCTTGAACCCTAGCATTTGAGACATTTAAGCAGTGCTTAAATAAAAACATGCCGGTGCCCAAAGCCCTCCTCTGAAACTCACGCCTGTTGCAATTAAATGTTCGAGCAAGACATACTGAGGTAGCTAATCCTGAAGCCATCCCAGGCCTCTTTAATTCATTTGCAGCCACTCCCCGCCCCTTCAGCTCAACAGTGCAGCTTTCTGCTTTCTCTCTTTGTGACGCTTTTTCGTTTTTCTCTTCCTTCGGCTTTCCAATATGTGTCTTTTGCTTGGAGAAAATGCTTTAGGCAGAAGAATAAGAGCCGGCCCTCATAAAGAAGTGCTGGTGCCCCGCTCCGGAAACCACCAGCTCAAATTAAGCACCGCATTTAAGCTCTCTCCCACATCCTAGCAATTGTATTCTTCCTGTTCAATATTTTGTAGGCGCTGCTTTGGACCGTTGTATGTTTTAATTTCATGTTTTCAGTCTGCTTTTCTAAATGTATGTTGTATTTTTTAAAATATGTTGCAGATTTTTATTATCATAATTGTTGCTGTTATTTTTTCTAAGGCTTGCAATTGTCTCAAAGGCCTACTGGCTCTAAACACACATTAACGGTCAATCACACTATCACTAGCCGTTACATAAGCAGCCAGGTTTTAAATGACTTTCTAAATCTACTCGATGTTTTAAATACTCTAGATGTACTAAAGGCCCAGCTGGTAGAAGAGGGTTTAAATAAGAACTGGCAATTGAAAACCGTGCAGTCGGCATTGCTCTGTCTGGATTCCTGTCAGTGACTTCACGCTTCAGTCAGAACATTCTTTGTGCCACGGAGCTTCAGGTACAAGGTTCACCATGCACAGCAGCCTTGGACGGACGTGCGCGCTCATATTTCTCATATTACACGTGGAAAGGCAGCGCAAAATAATATTAAATTATGCCCTTTCCCACAGATGAAATGAGTGGCTGGGGAGTTCAAGGGATGTCCTTGATAAAGAAAACACTGGATATTTGTATCTATTTATTTATACTTTCCTTGGGCTAGAAAGAGAAAATAGAAAGGGCCTTTTTGATCATGAAGTCTGTGGTTCTCAATTCTTAACAAGGACTGGCAGGTGCCACTGAACGTGGGTGGCAGGGTGGGACGAGGCGCGACGGGACGGATCAAAATAAAAAAAATAAAAAAACACTTACCTTCGAGGGGAGACACATTCTTCTCCCCTGGTCCTCATCCTCTGCCCCGGGTGGACACAGGCTCCCAGCCAATCACGCCACTGCTGTCACCAGCATAACAGCAGCTTCATGATTGGTCTGAGCAGCCTAATTCACCGCTCAGACTGGGAGTGGGGGACTGTGCATGTTCTCTACCTGGCTGTACAATACAGCTGAGTAGAGAACATGCAAAGTGCGCATGTCTGTTTGACATTGTGGTGCATAGCCCTCCTCTGGCCCTCCTCCAGCCCCCTCCATCCAGACTTCCCCACCCCTTACTCCCAGGAAAAATAGTAATATAGTATATGTTATTATCGTTTTATTTTTCCTTTTTCAAAAATCCAGCGGGGTGACGCTCCTCTGCCTTAACGGAGGAGTGGCCCTTGAGAGCCAATAGGTCTCACTTGCATTGTGACATAACCAATGCAAGTATGCAGCTTTTTTTCTGTTTGTTTTGTCCTTAGGACGCTGGGCACTTTACCACTGCTAACCAGTGCTAAAGGGTATGTGTCCTACGGTAACTATAAGTCACACCCTCGCTATGCACAGATTTATCATCAATACTTTTACAGCAAATGTGACAGTGATATTACCAATTGTGTCATAGAAGATGTCATGAGTGATGTAATAAATGGGGTAATTAGCAGTGCATGGTGAGGCTGCGAATTATAGTTACCCTAAGGCACAAGTTATTGCTACTTGAAATAATTCTAAGTATAACAGCGAACTTCTATTGTTTTGTTTGTGTAAAACCTGAACCAAACTACAACGTCCCTGTTACCTTTGCTTTTTTAGTGAATTTCTAAGGTTTCTAAAATTCTATTTACTAGCTATAACGTCCCTGTAACCTTTGTTTTCTTCAGTGAATTTCAATTTTTTTTTATTGTTACTTAAGATGTCCATAGCAATGCATGTTGGGGTGGGGGTACACGCAGGGCCTAGCCTGGCATTGTGCTGCCCCCACCCAAGCTTGCTACTCCTGCCTCTCCTTTGCCTTTCACTGTCCAAGTCCATGCACCTGCTCCCTTATTACAGCCTTCTATGGCCGTTGTTCAGCCACTGCTCTTCCTGCCTGCCCTGAACAGTTAGCTTGCTGTCCCATCACCTTACCCACTATCCTCTGTTGTCTGAGTCCATGCACCAGCCCCCTCCCTCCTGCCCTGCATGGTCCGATGTGCTCTCACTGCCCTCCATTTAGCTTGATGTCTCTGTCCACTCCTCCTGGCCTCCATTGCCCAATTCTATGTCCCATTGTTGCCCTCCTGCTCAGCCTCTGTGCTTAGTTTGCTACCCCCATCCTCCTTCCCCTTGCTCCTGATGTCTGTGTGCATGCCCTGCTCCCTACTTTTTGCCGACCATGGTCTATGGACACCTATGCCCCTCTTATCTACTTTGAGTGTTCTCTTGAGCTGCCACTGCCCCTCCCACCTGTCTAGATTGGTCAGATGGCTGCCGCCTGTCCCTGCCATCTTTACCCTTGCCTGTCCGAGTTCATGCCCCTATCCCAAGCCTCCTGTCCTGCATCGTCCATTTTTCTGCCACTCCCTTCTGCCCTCCGTGCTCTAGTGTGCTGCAACAGCTCCTCCTGCCTGCCCTGCGTGGTCTGTTGTGAAGCCCCTTTCCCTGCCCTCTCTTGTCTGTGTCCAGTCCCTACCCCTCCCCTCTGCCCTCATTGTCTTTTGTGCATGTCTCTGCCCTCTCCCTCTTACCTCCCATGGCTGTTGTGGTGCCACTAACCCTTCAGCTTGCCATGCATAGTCATCTGTGCTGGCACAACCCCTCGCACCTGCCTGTGTGGTCAGCTTACTGCCACTGACCCCATACCACCTTCCCTTTGCTGACTGGGTGTATGCCTTTATAGTTTCACTGTTGCCCATCCCGCCTGCCCTCCATGGTCAGCTTGCTGCTCCTGCCCTGACCATTTGCCCATGGCCTCTGTTTTCAATGTGCAGGCCCCCTCCTCTCTCTCCTGCCTTGACTGGTCCGTTAACATGCTCCTGCCCCTCCATCCAGCCCATCATGGTCTATAATGCTGCAACTTTCCCTCATGTCTGCCTGGTTTGGCCAGCTTGCTGCCCTTGCCTCTATTTCTTCTGCTCTCTCTTGTCCAAGTGCACGGCCCTACTGCTTTCCATAGTCCGTTGTGCTGAACTGTCATCCCGCTAGTCCTCTGTGGTCTATTGTGCTGCTGCAACCCCTGACGCCTGCCCTGTAAGATCACTTTGGTGCCCTTGCCCATCTCCTTCCTGCCCTCTGTTATTTGATTCCATGTTCCTACTCAATTCCTCCTGCTTTCTACGATCCACTGAACCACACCTGACAACATTTTGTACTTGGTAAGAGGGAGATTTTGAACACAAAAAACTGGGGAATTGATTTTTACGCATTGACTTACATCGAAAATGAGGAGATTTTATGCAGGAGACAGATAAAATAAAGCCCTTTTGGGCTTAAAAACATTAGGAGCCTCCTTCCTGAATCGAGTCTGTTGGCATAGATGGTTGTACTGGCTCTGCCTCTTCCTTCTGCCCTCAGTGGTCTTTTACTGCCACAGACTCTCTTGCCAGTCCTGCATGGTTGGTTGTTGACCTTGCCCCCCCTTCCCCTGCCCTCCATTGTCCATTGCACTGCCACTGCCCCTCCCGCCTGCCCAGCATGGTCAACTTGTTGTCTCTGAACCCTCCTCCCTACCCTCAATTATTTGATTCTGAGCCCCTGACTTCTGCATCCCCAGAGTATCCTGATGAAAGACTAGATTGCTAATATTCTATATTTATTACAAAAGTGTGGCATGCCTGCCGTCATCTTGTGAGCGCGTCTGGCCTTATTAGGTCATTTATAATTTAATTTTTAAGGGGCCACTTTAGAGATTCGATGGACCTTTTGACTACGCTTGGAGTGATTCCACTAGGAGCTTCACCTTTAAACATCAATCCTTTTCACCATAACCAATAAACAAACATTTCCTCTGGAGTCAATACATTTTCACGCACTGTGGCCCATTTGGCCACGAATAACCACACCTTTAAGTAAAAGTTAGAAAGTTTATTTCCCTATATTAACAAACCTAGAGTCACGTAAATTAATCTCAAAACCAAATGATAAACATACATGAATAACACTGGTTGACCATATCTTCTAAAGAATCTCAATTTAACTAAAACTACAACAATTACGCAATCAAGAGTCACAGTAAAAGTTACTAGCAAGAATAACTGTGCAATATAAATAGCATACATCTAGATTCAACAGGAGGACAAACATAAATTCTTTGTTAATTGCAAGTTATCATTTCCCAGGGCTCCCTAACTTACCTTCTGATTAGAATAGCATGTTTGGACTTCATGCAAAATGTTTTAGTCAAAGTTAATTTAGAAAACATCTAACTATGGCTCCATCAAAATAGCGGTTGGTCCCTAGAAACAAAGAACAAAGCCTACAACAAGTACAATAGCATTTTATTATACCTCTCCTCAATATGGATCAGAAAGCTGTAATTCTCTTTGTCAGTTGGTTGGCTTCAGTAACAGGCAGTGAAAGGGAAAGGTTCAGAAATGGGGACTCTAAACTATCTGAGCCATTTAAGGAACAATAACTAAGGGATCAGCACTCAGCATTAGAAACTTAGACAATAAAATAAAAGTTAGAAATAAAGTCATCAGGAACTGTTCAGCTCCTCAAACAGAAACCACTACAGGAAAGTCAAAAAAGGATAAGAGCCTCTCTCATCTGTGCCGTCGAACTAACTTTGAATTTCCTAAATAACTTTCCACCCTGTCATTGGTCAGAAAATCGTACGTTCTCAGTTAGTCGAATAGAAATAAAAACCTAAATCCAAAATGTAACTCATCTGTCTTTCACATGTTGATGATTGGGTCTTTTTCTCCTGTTCCCAGCATCAGACTCATTAGGTAATGTTCTTGTTGCCTCCGTACGCCAGTCAGTGCATCCATTGTTGGTTCCTGGGAGCATCGCTGTCTCATGCATCAAACTTTACAAAGTTGCAACTTCTACTACAAGACATTCTAGCAGGCAGTTCTCATGAGAAAGTTAAAGACATCTGCAAAATGTTTGGTCAGCACAGTGCGTACAATAGAAGCATCAAATCTCAGTTGTAAATTGCCCACTATTTTATTAATCAGTGCAGTTTAATATCAGGCTGTGCAGACTAGGCCCAAACCTCGCTAACTTAAGGCCTAGAATAAATAAAGCAAATACATAGCACATAATCATTATTATGACATACTACTACAATGTTCTTTATGCATGCACTTCAACTAATAATAATATGCATTTAATAAAGCATTTAATGGAGGTCACTCAAGTGGGCACATTTTCAAAAACGCTCATTATTTTTGTTTACCTTTTCTATACAAATTCTTAACCCATATCAAATGAAAATCATTAGTAATAAATTCAGCTTTCACAATCCCTCCTCTTATGACTAAATATGTCATCACAATTTACATCATTCCGTACAAAATGTTGTTCACCTAAAATTTGCTTTCTCTGTGACTTTTATTCCGTCTTTCCCTTTTTGAATTTTCTCTAAAGTACTTCTCCATTTTAATTTCTTCCTTCCTCTGATCATTTCTCAGTTTCCTCATTTTAATCACATGATACAATTTATAAACTCCCCATGCTCCAATTATACAAGTCACAAGGATCAATATTACTTGTAATATTTTCTAAATTATTCCTTGCCCTAGGTTGTCCAGCCAATTTCCCACAGAATCAAAACCTCTGCCAACCTTTTCCCAAATTCCTAGTTCCTTCAACTCTTTCAAATCAGCGCTATCATTAGTCAAATTATTAGTAAGGCTTCAAACCTCTTTACTATATTGTTAGGTAAATATGTGCTACAATGTTGTGAGTTCAGCATTTTACAAACTCCGCCCTGATTTCGATCAAGAGCTCGCTCCCCCACGTCCGCAGCACCACCTTGCTGTGTCCGTGTCCCTGACCCCCGCCCATGCTGCTGCTAGCGTGTTCGAGGCCCTCCTCCACCCGCAGGCATCCACCTGCGCCTCATCCCTGGTGTCTAGTAGGCTTCTGGTAAGCGTCGCTAGACTCGTGTGCATTGTGCCGTTTTCACCGTATTTGTGACTGTATTCTGTGCCTTGCTTTATTGTGCCTTTTTGCTCCATTTGCTTCCATTTGTGCTTTTTTGACTGTTTTGTGACTCCTTTTTGCCCCTTGTGTGCTCCCCTTAGCTGCGTTTCCCATCCGCTGCCTTCCTGCGGCCCCGCCCCCCTCGCGCCCCCATTTGCCGCTCCCTCCCGCTTCCCAGCTGCTCCTCCCTCCCCCCTCCCTTCTTAATGGCAGGCGCTGCACGTCGAGGGTGAGCGACCTCTGACCTGATTTCGGTCAAGAGCTCGCTCCCCCACGTCCGCAGCACCACCTTGCTGTGTCCGTGTCCCTGACCCCCGCCCATGCTGCTGCTAGCGTGTTCGAGGCCCTCCTCCACCCGCAGGCATCCACCTGCGCCTCATCCCTGGTGTCTAGTGGGCTTCTGGTAAGCGTCGCTAGACTCGTGTGCATTGTGCCGTTTTCACTGTATTTGTGACTGTATTCTGTGCCTTGCTTTATTGGGCCTTTTTGCTCCATTTGCTTCCATTTGTGCTTTTTTGACTGTTTTGTGACTCCTTTTTGCCCCTTGTGTGCTCCCCTTAGCCGCGTTTCCCAGCCGCTGCCTCCCTGCGGCCCGCCCCCCTCGCGCCCCTATTTGCCGCTCCCTCCCGCCTCCCAGCTGCTCCTCCCTCCCCCCTCCGTTCTTAATGGCTGGCGCTGCGCAAGCCCGTCTGTGCCCGTCCGCGCCTGGACCGCGCCCAGCGCCACCCCCCCTGGTCCGCACGACCCCTGCACCACCAGACGCCGCTACTCGGCCAACCAGCTCATCGCCCTCAACCCCGGCTGCTCCACAACATGCTACCAGGCCTCACCAAAGTACACCAAAGGACCCTTCTCCTGCCGCGCCTGCAACTTCACCTGCGACAGAACAAAGAAACCTGCAACAACCGGCACAAACCACCTCCACTGCTTAATCCTCAACACACGCTCCGCACGCAAGCACGCCATCGAGCTCTGGGACCTGCTCGACACCACCTCCCCAGACGTAGCCTTCCTGACCGAAACCTGGTGGAACGACTCCTCAGCACCTGACATCGCCATAGCCATCCCGGACGGCTACAAGATCATCAGAAGGGATCGCCCCAACGGAATCGGAGGAGGAATAGCCATTGCCCACAAATCCACCCTCAAAATTCACTCCCACACGGACGACACCCTCAAGACCGCTGAACACCTACACTTCCGGATCCACACTGACCCCAACACCACTCTCAGGGGAACGCTCATCTCCAGACCCCCAGGACCACAAGCACCCTTCAGCGACTCCATCGCCGACCTCACAAGCACCCACGTGCTCCCTTCTACGGACTACATCCTCCTTGGAGACCTCAATTTCCACTTGGAGAACAACAACAACTCCAACACCGCATCTCTGATTGACAACCTATCCAACCTCGGCCTCAGACAACTGGTCAACACACCCACCCACACCGCCGGCCACACGCTTGACCCGATCTTCTCCACAAGCAACCACGTCACCTTTAACCACACCACGAACTTCACTGGACCGACCACCACTGCATCCACTTCACATTCAAGAAGCACACCAAGCACCACCGCACCCAACAACCACCACACTGTCGCTGGAGCAAAGTCACCAATGACCAGCTGACCAGCAGCCTCACCCAGAACCCACCCACCGACCCAGACACCGCCGCACTCAACCTACGACGGTGGATCAATGACTGCGCCAACACCCTCGCACCACTCAAGAGGCCCACAGACAACCAAGAAAGAAAAAAAGTCACCTGGTTCACTGACGAACTCCTAACCTCCAAACGCGTCTGCCAGAAACTAAAGAAGAAATGGCTCCTCGAACACACACCCGACAGCCTGTCAGCCCACAAGGAGGCCACCTGCAAGCACCACCAGCTAATCAGACTCGCCAAACGATCCCACTTCACAGAACGCCTGAACAACAACGCACACAACAACAAAGAACTCTTCTGCATCGTGAAAGAGCTCTCCAACCCCAGCGCCAACGTGAACGACATCCCACCATCCCAAGAACTCTGCGACGCCCTGTCCACCTTTTTCTATCAAAAGATCACCGACATCCACGACAGCCTCAACACCACGCCTCCGTCAGACCCCACCCCCGGAAACTCCACCTGCACCAACTGCCTGACCACCTGGACCTACGTAGACGACTCTGAAACACGCAGGATCATGAACTCCATCCACTCAGGATCCCCTTCGGACCCATGCCCCCACCACGTTTACAACAAAGCCGACTCTACCATCGCCCCCCAACTTCGAAAGGTCATCAACTTATCCTTCGAAACCGCAACTTTCCCGGAAAGCTGTAAGCACGCCGAAATCCACGCCCTCCTTAAGAAGCCTAAGGCAGACCCCAACGACCTCAAAAACTTTTGACCGATCTGCCTGGTCCCTTTCCCGGCGAAGGTCACCGAGAAGATCGTCAACGCTCAGCTTACCCAGCACCTCGAGGACAACTCCATCCTGGACTTCTCCCAGTCCGGTTTCAGACTCAACCACAGCACGAGACAGCACTCCTCGCCGCCACAGATGACATCAGACAGCAAATGGACAACGGCGAAACATCAGCCCTCATCCTCCTGGACCTATCCGCAGCCTTCGACACGGTCTGCCATCACACTCTATTAACACGCCTCCACGAAGCCGGAATACAAGAAAAAGCCCTCAACTGGATCTCCTCATTCCTCTCTGTCAGAACCCAGAGAGTCCGCCTCCCACCCTTCTGCTCCGAAGCCACCGACATCATCTGCGGCGTACCCCAAGGCTCCTCACTGAGCCCGACGCTGTTCAACATCTACATGGCCCCCCTCGCACAACTGGCCCGTCAGCAAAACCTCAACATTCTCTCTTACGCCGACGACACCCAGCTCATCCTTTCCCTCACCAAAAACCCACACACCGCCAAAGCCAACCTCCACGAGGGAATGAAGTCCATCGCCGAGTGGATGAGACACAGCCGACTGAAATTGAATTCCGACAAGACGGAGGTCCTCATCCTCGGACGCACCCCCTCCGCCTGGGACGACTCCTGGTGGCCCACTTCGCTGGGAGCCCCGCCAACGCCAGCCAACCACGCACGCAACCTGGGTTTCGTCCTCGGCTCCGCCCTCACCATGCCCAAACAGGTCAACGCAGTTTCCTCCTCCTGCTACAACACCCTCTGCATGCTCCGTAGAATCTACAAATGGATCCCGACGGAAACCAGAAGAACGGCAGCAGCAGACTAGACTACGGCAACGCACTCTACACAGGCATCCCAGAAAAAGACATCCGACGCCTCCAACGCATCCAAAACGCCTCCGCCCGACTGGTCCTCGACGTACCCCGCCGCTGCCACATCTCCCACCACCTGAGAGACCTCCACTGGCTCCCCGTGGACAAGAGGATCACCTTCAAGCTCCTCACCCACGCTCACAAGGCACTCCACAATGCCGGACCAGCCTACCTGAACTACAGACTCAACTTCTACGCCGCCAACTCCGCTCTGCCAACCTCGCCCTCGCCATTGTTCCCCGCATCCAGCGCAAGACCTCCGGTGGCAGATCCTTCTCCTACCTTGCCGCCAAGACCTGGAACACCCTCCCGACCTCCCTGCGACAGACCCAGGACCTTCTCACCTTCAGGAGACTTCTTAAGACCTGGCTCTTCGACCAGTAGCAGCACCCCCCCCCCTTTTTCAGCGCCTTGAAACCCTAACGGGTACGTAGTGCACTTTACAAATGTTGTGATTGATTGATTGATTGATTGCTAAAAGGATGTCTAACGCAAGGCAGTTCTGAAGAGTCATAGATTTTACCTCAGCCATTTCTCTATCCATTAGGATCAAGGATCCTGACAAATTTGTCAGCATGTTATCCAAAATAGTTGTCAACTTTAGAATTTTCAAAGAATTCAGAATAACTCCCATTGAAGGAATTATTGCTCCAAATATGTCTCCAACTATGCCAGAATATGATTTTCTCTTTTGTCTAATATGATGTAATTTATTCACTTTAGGTACTTGATTCAGGTTCTCAAGTTAATGAAACTTTGGGAAAACTATCCCCAAATAACATGTTCCATTATCCTCTTGGAAAACGGTAATATGCATTTGGTCCACAGATGTATTAAACTCCTGGAATTGCTGTATCTTGTCCATTTAACATGAACATCCATTTACTCTGAAACATGTCTACATTCACAGGTTCCTACAAACAATGTATCAGTTCTTGATTTAGGTCTGTATACACAAAGGTTCCCTACGTGCTATGCATCTAAAGCTAATTTCCCTTGTGTCTTTATGTCGCTAAATGCATGATCATTTCTAAATGTCCTTTTTTCTAAGCCCTTCTCGTACTTCTCCTTTAATGCTGTCCTCCTGTCATCTGTCTGATCTAAAAACCTATTTTCTATAGGTGTAAGCAAGCATGTGAGGTTGTTTCTGTGAGCTTAAGCTGTGCCCAAGTTCAATGTAGGTTCAAAGAATCCTCTCACTAATTTTATAGTATTTGCCTTAACTACTCTACTCAAATACTTAATCGTAGGAACAAACAAAAACACTACGTCGTGATTTGAATAGAAATACTGAATGTATTCCTGGTTATAGAATCTTGTTAGTAAAAGACTACAACTTATTCAATAAGTAAGGGGGAAACTATGGTAAGTAATTCCTTCCACCACTGATGAAGGAATCTGTGCACAGACATAACACTCTCTCACATTCATTGTCTCAACATACCCACGCGATAAGTGGTAGAAGACATTAGAAGAAAGTTTTCCTTGGGTACTGTCTACGTGCAAATACTTTCCATCTATTCTAAATTGTCTAATTCTGTGAGTGTTGTAGTTGTCTCTAAAGCAGAGGTACAGTTGGCTACAATCTAGTCAAGTAGAGTCATACTCACATTCAATACCAAACACAATATCATGCACACAGTCGCCAAACCAAAACCTATGTATTTACAGTACCTACTCTTCCTAACCTGTTGGTTGTGGTTAGTCATGATCTGTAAATAATCAAAAACTTGAAGGGAAAAATTATAACTACGCAGCAAAACAAAACAAAAATCTTCAATCTTCCTTAAACAGTTATTTAGAGCTTTCAGTCTTTCTTCCAGGGCTTTCTAAAAAATTAGGTGTCTTGTCAAAATCGGCGATTTGTCAAAATCAGTTCAGCAGCTTGTTCAATCAGGTTATTTAAAAGTCTCTTCTGGTTACTTCCAATTGTCTTTTTTTGCACTTTCTTTAGTTTCACAGCTTTACAAAGTTCAGTTAATTGATTTCTTCACATGCCAAAGTATTGACCTGGAATTTCTTGATCAATACAAAAAGACAAAAATTCACTTTGCATTCGCTTGTCTTTGCATAAGCCCATTCAGGACCTGAGTACCTTCTGCTTGCAGTTCTCTTTCTTTTTAACCCTCGATCTCCATTTAACTTTCTGTCGCTCAAATCTTCTCTTCCTACTGTAGCTATTTCTTCTTCAATTGTTGTCACTGTAATTTCTTCTTTTCTTTTGGCTTGTGATTTCGGCCACTTATCTCCTTTCAGTGGATCTTTTGTCAATGCTCTTTTCAGTGTTGGACTTGCAACCTTTCTTTGTTCTGCAGGATTTTTCTTTGATGTACCTGCAACTGGTTCAGGAAGAGTCAGATCATTTTTAGTTTGATCCGCCTCAAATCCTTCCACTTCGGGGTCTGTTGTTTGCTCTGGTTGTCTTTCAAGACCGTCTGCTTCTGGGAGAGCTCTCCTCTGACTAGACTCTCCTGCTACCTCAGTTGAGGCTGTTTCACTGTCACTCTCTTCTATATCTTCCACTTCGTCTCTCACAGGAGTGTTTGCAGTGTTTGCGGTCTGCTCAGATTCAGTCTCTGATTCCCCGTTTCTTTCTCTGTTTCTGGGGTTTGCTCAGAAGTTGTTGGTACTCTCACCAACTCTTCTTCATTGTCCAAAGGACAGGGTACTTTCCGAGTATGACTGGCATGAATCCAGTTCGGAACTCTAGTGCACTTCACAGCTGTAATAGTGACCAGTACTACCTGGTATGGCCCTTTCCACTTGGGCTCCAAGCAAGTCTTCCTCACATGTTTTCTGATCACAACCCAATCTCCCACTCTCAAGTTGTGGCTTTGATCGTGAGACGGTTGCAGTGTGGTGGCTTCCACCTGTTGACAGAAAGAGCGAACTACATCAGCCAGACCTTTGCAGTAATCCAACACAATATCATCTGTTATGTTCACAAGGGCATTTGCAGGAACCGCTGGCAATCTTATTGCTCTACCCATGAGGATTTCATGCACCGACAATCCAGTTTTCCTGTCGGGTGTGTTTCTCATACTCATCAGAACCAATGGCAGTGCGTCTGGCCATTTCAGATTTGTGGACACACACATCTTTGCACTTCTTGATTTCAAGGTACCATTCATTTGCTCAACAAGTCCTGAGGCTTCAGGGCGGTAGCTACAATGCAAATTCTGCTCAATGTTTAAAGCTGAAGATTACTTCATTGTTGAAGTGACTTCCTCTATCTGATTCTAAACAGACCAGAAACCGAAAACAAGGTATCAGCTCCCTAAGCAATTACTTTGCTACCTTAAGGCTGTCATTTCTTCGTAAGCTTCAATCCAATGACTAAAGATACAAACAATCACCAACACATGTCTCCAACCTCCACACACAGGCATCTAAGTGAAATCCATCTGTATTCTACTAAATGGACCTCCAGCTCTTCCAATGTGGCTCATGTTTACCACACTCCCTTTTCCCACGTTCATTTGCTGACAGATGATGCAACAATGGCAAATTGCTTTGGCAACCTGTCTAAACTTTGGATTAAACCGAAATTGCTTAAAAGTTTGAATCATGGCATCCCTTCCAACATGTTCTTGTTCAAGATAATATCTAACCATTTGAGTCAACAAACTGTTTGGTACAGCCACTTGTCCCTCCCTGGGCACCCAGACATCATCCTCACGCTGGACACATTTCAGTTATAGCCAAGTTTTCTTTTCAGTCTTGTCAACATTATCGTGGATCGCTTTCAATTCTTCCTAAGTGTCAATCACGTTTAGAGTATAACTGCCACTATGTTCTTCCTCAGGTAACAATTCCCATTTGTCTTTGAACAGTATATGGTTCAATGAGCAAAACCTTGCGACTTGATCCGCATATCCATTTCCCATTGACACAAAATCTTGTGACTTCAGGTGTGCACTGCATTTCACCACAGCAATCTTCTCAGGCATTTGTAAAGCTTGTAATAAATCATGAATTCTATCACCATTTCTAACTGGTGAACCCAAAGAGGTCAGGAAACCTCTCTGTGACCATAGCTGGCCACAATCGTGGATTATTCCAAATTCATACTGGCTGTCTGTATAAATAGTGACTTTAACCTGTGCAGAGACATTGCATGCTCTCGTAAGGGCTACCAATTCAGCCACTTGTGCAGAATACATTCCTCTGAGCCAAGACGCCTGGAATATACCGGAAATTGTGCACACAGCATATCCTGCTCTCAATGTTTCCATGTTATCTCTTAAACAGGAACCATCAACAAAAATAATTTGGTCATTTTCTTCCAACCGCGTATCTTGGATATCAGGTCTCGGTTTTGTGCACAAATCAGTAACCTTCAGACAGTCATGTTCAACTTCTTTCAATTTGTCAACCTCAATATTCTCCTTTGGAAGCAAAGTTGCTAGGTTAAGCAATGTACATCTTTTTAATGATACATTGAGCAACCCCAGGATAATGGTCTCGTACTGTGTCAGTCTAGCGTTAGTAAGGTGTTGGGTCTTGGTTTGGGTAAGCAAAACATCAATGGAGTGAGGGACCATAACAGTTAAAGGGTGTCTCATCACAATGCTCTCACTCTGAGTGAGGCTCAATCCAACCGCGGCAGCTATGCGTAAACAGCCTGGCAAAGCTGCTGAAACTGGGTCCATAGTAGCTGAAAAATATGCTACTGGGCGGTTTACACCACCATGGACTTGAGTCAAAACAGACAAAGAACATGCATCACGCTCATGACAAAACGACATGAAGGGTTTTGTGTAGTCAGGCATTCCCAAAGCTTGGGCTTTGCACAGACTCTCTCTCAATTCAGTAAAGGCTTTCATACAGGCTTGGTCTAACACTAAAGGATCAGTAACTTCTTTGTGAGTTAGCTTCTGCAATAGTTTTGAAATGATTGAAAAGTTGGGACTCGACTGACGACAATATCTCACCATTCCCAAAAACATCCTGACAACTCTTTGTGTCGCTGGGGGATTCACCTGCAATATGGCTGTGACCCTTTCTCTGGAGATTTTCCTTGTTCCCTTCTCATTTAGGTGACCCAAATACTTTACTTCTTTCTGACAGTACGGTCATTTTCTTGGGGACACTTTGGCCCTCATAACAACCCTGGCGGTCGGTGTTAAAGCAGCGGTAACACCGCCAACAGGCCAGAGGTAAAAAAAATGAGATCACAACCACAGCGGAAACCGCCAACATAGACAGCCACTTTAACACTCCGACCGCCACGGCGGTAGCAACAAACACCTCGGCGGTCACCGCCAACAGACAAGCGGAAGACAATGTACCACCCACACTATCATGAGAGGCCAATCCGCCAGCTTTTCCGGGGCGGTACCAATGACATCAAAAGCACGGCGGAAAATAGTACATCGAAGGGGAACTACTCGCCTTTTGACACTCCACGAAGAACCAGGACGCCATGGAGCCCGAATTGCAGATCCTCCCAAAGTTGGTGTATTTTCTCATACACTAGGAAGTAGAAAGAAGGCGGCGATGACGGTGAGTACTGCACCTAGCACACAGTGGGGGGGAGGGAAAAGAGAGTGACACACACACGCGGCATGCAACACCCCCACCCTTACACACAACAACATACAGACAAACACATCCAACAACAATACAGATACACCCCGTCACCCCCTGGAAGAACACAAGGAAAAAAGGAAATTAGTTTAACCAGTATTATAGTGGAACATTCAGATATAGCAAGAGAAAATCAAATAATCAGTATATACAAAAGTTCACATTATATACACAAGGCCGTACACTGTCCCTTGTAAATGTCCGTGGACCAGTGGTCCCAAAAAGAATGTGCAAAGCCCACACATGACACCTGCCCCAAAACAAAGAGAAAAATGCAGGGGCATCAGGTCGAAAAAAACACAGGCACCTCAGGGGGAAGGGGAGGGGGGCACCTCAGCTGGAAGATGGTACAACGCCACTGCCCCTCGAGGGCCCTCCATGCCCACTGCTTGGTCCTGGGGAGTGCAAAGCCACAGTCTCTCAAGTGGGTGGTTTGCCCACTGCTTGCTCCTGGGGAGTGCAAAGCCACAGTCTCTCAAGTCTCTCAAGTGGGTGGGTTGCCCAGTGCTTGGTCCTGGGGAGTGCAAAGCCACAGTCTCTCAAGTCTCTCAAGTGGGTGGGTTGCCCACTACTTGGTCCTGGGGAGCGCAAAGCCAAAGTCTCTAAAGTCTCTCAAGTGGTTTGGTTGCCCACTGCTTGGTCCTGGGGAGTGCAAAGACACAGTCTCTCAATTGGGTGGTTTGCCCACTGCTTGCTCCTGGGGAGTGCAAAGCCACAGTCTCTCAAGTCGGTGACATGTTCCGCTGGTTCTGGAGGGGGCATTGTGCCCAGAGTGCTTCATCCTGCCAAGGATAGGGGGAGTGGATGCATCTCTCCACTGGTCCTGGAGGGGGCATTGTGCCCAGAGTGCTTCATCTTGCCAAGGATAGGGGAAGTGGATGCATCTCTCTGCTGTTTCTGGAGGTGGCCTTGTGCCCAGAGTGCTTGATCCTGCCAAGGATAGGGGGAGTGGATGCATCTGTCCACTGGTTCTGGAGGGGGCATTGTACCCAGTGATGCTGCACCTGGGCTGTGGCAGTTAACATCCTCTCGTCTGGGTGTCTGAGCCGCAAGATGTACATGGAACAGGTAGTATGATACTCCATGGAGGCAGAGACACACTCCATCCTGCGGCGACTCAGGCTGCCAACTGCTGGTCGTGCCGGTGCTGGTGCCTCAAGTGGTGTGTCCAGGGTCCAGGATGCCACCTGCAGCCTCGGACGGCTGCCCACTGGTGATGCTGTTGACATCCGATATAGTGGTAACGGCTGGGCATGTGGTGGAGCAGATGGTGGTGCTGGTGGCAGTGGTTGCGGCAGAGATGCTGCTGGTGCTGGCTGTGGTGCAGGTGTCTGTTGTAGTGGAGGGAGACACCATACTGTCTCCGGCAGCCTCGGATGGCTGATCCTTGGGGAGGATGCTGCAGACTGACGTTGTGGCAGCGGCGGTGCAGGTGGCGATTGTTGCGGCGGTGGTGACTGTGGTACAGGTCGCTGGCATCCCTGAGGAAATGGTGGTCACCAGCCCCTCACCATGAGGCTTCGTGCACTGAGGTGACTTGCCCTTTGTCATGTGTCCCTTCCCCACCTTGGCAGTCGCTGCGGGACCTTGGCACTGTCCTCTCTGTGTGTGGTTGATGCCTTGCTGGGTGGGTAGTTCAACTTTCCCCTGCTGGAAGCCAGCCCATTTTTTACCTTGGCAGGTGGCGGAATTGTGCGGTCCTTCACATATGTAGGTGGCACACTGGCAGCTCTGACAGGTGCCCCCTTCGATCCACCCGGACTTGCGCGGATAACAGCAGACGCAGATGTGGTGGCTGAGGTGCTGGGCTGGGATCTAGATATCCTGGCCCTAGGGGACGGACGGAGGGGAGGTGTAGAGAAGAGGTTAAAGTTAGCTAGGAAAAGTTTTTTAGACACACTGGGATGGGAAGATGGAGGGGGTGTGGGAGTGGAGGAAGAGGTAGTGGTTGTAGGAGGTGTACGTCTGCTGAGTTTGGGTGAAGGTGCATGGGCTGGAGGCTGTTGTGAGGTGGATGGCTGTTCAGTGGGTGTGTGCCTGCGTTTGTGTATTTTGGGAGGAGGGCTCACAGACACACTGGGAGAGGACACAGGGGACATGTGAATGGTAGTGGGGGTTGTGACTGCACGTGAGCGGTGTGTTGTGATGGGCGTGCTGATGATGGAGGCATTGGCTGATGATGAAGTGCATGCAGGTGTGAGTGGAGACGAGACTGGGAGGGAGGTGGAGGACGTGGAGGAGGGGGACACAGTGGAGGAAGTCTGTTAATGTGTGTGCATGCTGGTCTGAAGGTGTGCTTGGGATAGGCGGAGGTAGAGGGGTTTGGGTCTGGGTAGTGGAAGTTGGAGGGGGAGGCTGGACACAGGCACAATGGCTGCCATCAGTGCTGAGGCCAGAGCCTGAATTGCTCTCTGTTGGGCTGCCACGCCAGAATGAATGCCCTCCAGGTATGCATTTGTTTGCTGCAAATACCTTTCGACACCCTGGATGGCATTCAGAATGGTTGACTGCCCAACAGTGAGGGATCTCAGGAAGTCAATAGCCTCCTCACTGAGGGCAGCAGGGCTGACTGGGGCAGGGCCTGAGGTGCCTGGGGCGAAGGAAATGCCCACCATCCTGGGTGAGCGGGCACGGGAAATACGCTGAGGGACTGCTGGGAGGGCAGTGCTGGTAGGGGGGGTGGCAGCTGTACCTGTAGTTGGGGTGGGCACAGAGGTGTCTGCCACCGCCAGGAAGCTTCCATCAGAGGAGGAGTCGCTGTCGCTGGTATCCCCTCCTGTCCACGCCGTGGAGCTCCCCTCGCCCTTCGTCCCACTGGTGCCTTCACCCTCCATGGATTCACCCTCACGGGCCATGTGGGATGCAGCTCCCTCCATTGCCAGTGCCTCTACTTCTCCGGCAGATGCTGCTAATGACCACAAGGACAGGGTGACAAAACAAGAAGGGGGGGGAGACAGAGGACACACATGGTCAATGCCAGCAACACCACTACCATTGGCGGACACAACACATACACTGAGCTGCCCTATGCACCAGGCCTTGCCCAAAGTGTCACCATGGTAGTCACCAGCCCATGGGGTACAATGCCTAACGCCAGCACATGCGCACCTGACACCCACAGGACCCTGCACACTAGTAGCTGCCCAATTGTACCATTTGGGTTGGGGTGCTTCTGAGCCTGCAAACAAGGAACATACCCTGGCATGACCACCCTGGCCTTGGGGCACCCACAGCCCACCTCCCCACCCAGCTAGTTCCTAAACCGCGCAGAGTCAGCTTTATGACACTGTACTCACCCCCTTGTGGCTGCTGTGATGCCCTCAAGCGCCCATCCAACTCCAGATAGGCCACCGCCAGGATGCAGAACATCAGAGTGTTCATGATACGACGGGCACCCCTTCCACGTTGGGAGGCCAGCCCCAGCTGGGCCTGTGCCGTCTTCTTGCTCCAGCGGTGCAGGTCCTCTCATCTATTGCGGTAGTGGGTGCTCTGTCTGTGATAGACCCCCAGGGTCCGCACTTCCTTGGCGATGGCACGCCAAATACCCTTCTTCTGGTGGGCGCTGACCTAGAGGGAAAGTACAGGAGGAAAGGAAATTACTCACCCGTCCGGAACGTTATACCCATTGCCCACCAGTTCCCACTGATGCCCTGACCACATACATTGACCATCCTCACATGCAGCACTCAGCCCACCCCCCCAACATGTGCCTTACATCCACACCAATCCAAACACGCATCATGCTCACAGTGTACTCACCTGTTTGCCTGGAGGACCGTGGAGTAGCGTGTACTGGGGGAGGACCCCATCCACCAGTTTGTCCAACTCCTCTGCAGTGAAGGCAGGGGCCCTTTCCCCAGACACTGTAGCCATTGTCGCTTCCAGACTCAGGTCACAGCAGAACTTGCAGTGTAGGTCCTCTCCTGTTAATGGTCAGGTATCAAGTGAGTGAACAGATAGAAAATGGCGGTCACGTGCGCGGAGGTGCGTACTGTCACCGCCGGTGTACATCGCCATTGGCTCCTTGAACCCATAGGACCCAATGATAACCAATGCAGAGTTGCGCGGCAGTCGAAGACCGCCTACCACAACGCTGCACAACGCCAGTGCAGTTACCTAATTTACCCTTGTCCCTCCTCACAAGTCAGACAGCCGCCATTTCAGGGGTGCACATGCATGGCACCTAACTGCGTCACAGCACACATTCGCACATATACGGACTCACGATTTCCACACACGGATTCTCTAACATTACTTCAGACACAGTTGTGCTGCCTATGTGGAAAATGACCCTCTGCTCACCGTTCTCCTCCATAGGCTAAAACCACTGGGTCAGATGATGAGATGGCGGCATCCTCCGGTGTACAGACCCCTGGTGGACCTGTCGACAATGGAAGACAGACACATCATAATCACATACAGACTTGATCATGTCAGAATCCAAGAACCGTGTGCCCAATTAGAGCCAGACCTGATGTCAGCTATCCGCCAGCCCACAGGTACACCCCCCAAGTGCAGGTCCTGTCAGTGCTCCATTTCCTGGCAAGTGGCTCCTTCCAAACTACAGTGGCCATGACATTTGGGATGTCTCAGCCAATGTTTTCTAACGTGATGAGCAGGGTGTTGGCAGCCCTGCTGAAACACATGCGCAGCTACATTGTGTTCCCCCAGGTGGATGATTTGGCAACAATGAAAGCTGTCTTCTATGCCCTGGGACATATCCCCAACATCATTGGTGCCATTGATGGTACCCATGTGGCATTTGCCCCCCTCCCCCCCCCCCGGAAAAATGAACAAGTGTACAGAAATAGAAAAAGCTTCCATTCGATGAATGTGCAAATGGTGTGTTTGGCGGACCAATACATCTCCCATGTGAATGCCAAGTACCCTGGCTCTGTACATGACGCCTTTATCTTGAGGATTAGCAGTATCCCTTATGTAATGGGCCAACTCCAGAGGCACCGGGTGTGGCTAATAGGTGAGCCCAAGGTCCCCACAGTAGGAGTAGGTGTCTGGCTATGGGGTGGTCCCTAAGGGTTAGTGTGTGTCTAACAGGTATCCCTAGAAATTTTCAGGTGACTCTGGTTACCCCAACCTCTCATGGCTACTGACCCCAGTGAGGAATGCCAGGACAAGGGCAGAGGAATGCTACAATGAGGCACATGGGCAAACTAGGCATATTATTGAGAGGACGTTCGGCCTCCTGAAGGCCAGATTCCTGTGCCACCAGCTAACAGGTGGCTCCCTGTACTACTCACTGAAGAAGGTGTGCCAGATAATCGTGGAATGCTGTGTGTTGCGCTACCTGGCATTGAGACGCCAGGTGCCTTTTCTGCTGGAGGATGAGGCTGGTGATGGTCTTGTGGCAGCGGTGGAGCCTGTGGACAGCGAGGAAGAGGAGGCAGAGGATGAAGATATTGACAACAGAACCAACATCATCATGCAGTACTTCCAGTGACACAAAGGTAAGAGACAGTAACTTCTTTTCACATTTAAGTATACTTTAGGACATTGTACATGGCAGCCTCTTATCAGTCTATGGACACTGACTGTTCCCTGTGGATTTCCTTTTTGCAGATCTGGGTACCCCATTCCACCTTCTGCTATGTGTGCTGCTGCCCAACAACTGTCATACATTGGTATGAGTAACTGAATATTTGCATTGCAATTTGTTGCTAATGTTGTGATAATACATATAAAAAAGATCAGACTAACTCCAGATTGTTTTTTGATTAAAGGGTGTTTATTTAGGTGCTAATGGGGATAGGGGTATGTGCAAGGGGCCGGGGTGATGGTGGAGGAAGGTTCATGGTAGAGTCCAGTCTCTTGGTATCACAGGTGCATTGTCTAAGGGGGCATAGGAAAGGGAGCAATGGCAGTTCAAGGTGGACAGGGTGATATAGTGGGACAGAAGGGTGACAATCAGGAGGATCCTATTTCCTGGCAGGGGTCTTGGCAGTGTTCTCTGTCTTCTGCCTGGCTCGCATGGACCGTTTGCGGGGTGGTTCTCCTTCTTCAGGGGATGGGGTTCTGGTGGCCTGTTGGTCCTGTGGCAGGGCCTCCTGTCCACTAGCGCTGGCGGAGGTGGAAGACTGTTCATCGGTTTAGGTAGTGTCAGGGGCCATTTGTTGAGCCACTGCCTCCCTCATGGTCTTGCCCATATCAGCCAGCACCCCTGCTATGGTGACCAGGATGGTGTATATTTTGGTGAGGCCATCCCTGATCCCCATGTACTGTCCCTCCTGCAGCCGCTGGGTCTCCTGAAACTTGGCCAGTACCGTGCCCATGGTCTCCTGGGAATGGTGGTATGCTCTCATGATGTTGGAGAGTGCCTCATGGAGAGTGGGTTCCCTGGGCCTGTCCTCCCCCTGTTGCACAGCAGTCCTCCCAGCTTCCCTGTTGTCCTGTGCCTCTGTCCCCTGAACCGTGTGCCCACTGCCACTGACTCCAGCTCCCTGATCGTCCTGGGTTAGTGGGGTTGCCTGGGGTCCCTGTAGTGGTGGACACAGTGCTGATTGACATGTCCTGGGGACAGTGGCATGGGCCTGGTGGGTGGGTGCTTCCTGAGGGGGTATTTCCTGAGGGGGGAGGTTCTGTGGTGGTTTGAGACTGTGGCAGGGAAACCGACTGTCCAGAGGTCCCAGATGGGCCAGGCTGGTCATCCTGATCCAGGCGTGCAGAGCTGCTGTCATCACTGTGGGCCTCTTCTGGGGGGGACTGGATGTAGGTGGCACCTCCTGTCCGGTGACGTTGGATAGGGGTCCTGTCAGGATGCAAATGCATTGTTATTGTATCTGTGTGTGCCATATTGTGCAATGGGTGTGTTCCCTGTATGAATGTGCTTGCACTGTCGCCTTGGCCTTGTGTAATTGCTGATATGGTGGGCTGGGTGAGTCTATCTAGTGTGCATGCTGTGGTGCTGGGTGTCCATGCAGGTCTGTGAGGGGTGTCCATGCAATGGTGTTGCATGCAGGGGTTGGCATAAGGATGGGTGGGTTGTGATAGTGGGGTATACGTGAGGTGTGGGAGTGATGGGGTGAAGGTAGGGGGTAGGAGTTTGTGATGGCATGTAGGTAGGGTGGGGGGGATGAAATAGTAAAGATTTGACTTACCAGAGTCCAGGCCTCCTGCTACTCCTGCGAGGTCCTCAGGATGCATGATCGCCAAGACTTGCTCCTCCCATGTTGTTAGTTGTGGATGAGGAGGTGGGGTCCACTGCCAGTCTTCTGTACAGCAATCTGGTGTCTTGAAACCACGGAACGTACCTTCCCCTGTACGTCATTCCACCTCTTCCTGATGTCATCCTAGGTTCTTGGATGCTGTCCCACGGCGTTGACCCTGTCGACGATTCTCCGCCATAACTCCATCTTCCTTGAAATGGGCGTCTGCTGCACTGTGATCCAAATAGCTGGGCTCTACCCAGATGATTTCCTCCACCATGACCCTTAGCTCCTCCTCAGAAAACCTGGGGTGTCCTTGAGGTGCCATGATGTGATGTGTGAGGTGATGTGTGGGGTGCTGCGTTGTGATGTATAATGTGATGTGCGTGGATGGTGTATGTGTGATGGTGTTCTCTGCCTCTGGGTGAAGGTATGGTCTTTGCTTTTCTCTCTCTTTTCTAATTTGTTCGTTGAAAGGGTTGTGGGTAATGTGGGTGTGTGTTTTATAGTGGTGAGTGTGTGGTGTGTGTATGTGTGTGTCAGGTGTGTGTAGTTTGAATTATCCAATGTGGTTGTGTTTTGTATATGTATGTGTATTTTGAGCGCGGTGGTGTGTACAACCAATGGTTTACCACGGTTGTAAGACCGGTGTGGTGATTATTGGGTTGTGATACTGTGGGCGTATTCCTGTTGGTGTGACAGTGTGGGTTTTGCTATCGCCAGTTTATCACTGACCTTTGGTGTGGCGGACTTGTGTGGGTGTCTGTATAGTGGCGGATTTCTCTGTGTTGGTCATAATACCCGTAGTGGAATACCGCTGCGGTCACAGTATGTTGGCGCATGCCGGTAAGCGGGATTTACTGCCAGGATTGTAATGAGGGCCTTCATGTCCATTTTATCCCAAAGACTAGATCCAAAAATGTAAAACAGAAAAGAAATTGGCTAGCCTCATGAAGAGGTATTGAAAAGAATGCTTGTGACAGGTCCACTACGGTGAACCATTCAGCATCAAATGGGATCTGAAACAATATCACAGCTGGATTTGGCACCACAGGACAACATTTAATCACACTATCATTCACTTTCCTCAAATCCTGAACAATTCGAAATTTCCCACATGGCTTTCGCAATCCCATTATTGGTGAATGACATGGGCTGCTCAATACTTTTAAAATGCCTTGGTTTACAAATTCTGCAAATATAGGTTCAATTCCTTCAATTGTATCTTGTGTCATGTGGTATTGAGAAATCTGGGGAAAAACAGCATTTGGCTTGACCGGAACCTTAACTGGATAAAACTCCTTTAATTAGTCCAATGTCTTTTCCAGTAAAATCCCACACTTTCATCTTAACTGTTCCCTGTCAGTCAGAAGGAAGATCTTGCATTGAAAAAACTGGAAAGAAACTGATCAAAGGGTACTCATCATTCACTGTGCCACAATTTGTTTCTGTGGCAAGTCATCTTCATCATCACTATTTGGCTGAATGGCAATTCCAGCATTTGAGCAAGTAATTGAACATCTTGTTTTGCATAGAAAATCCCTTTCCAGTAAGGATATCAGACTCGAATCATAATCTACGAATTTGTGTAATTCTTTAAAATTACCAATTTTAACCTGTACTGGTTTGGTAATTGTGTTTGTCAAATATTGATTTGCAACTCCTACATTCTGTACTGTTTTCCCTGAAAGGGACATGTTTGGAATTCTGCTGTTCTTACTGTAGAGTGTAGCTCCTGTGTAAACTAAAAATGAGACTTTGTGACCCATCACTTTTCCCTTCACTTATGGACCTTTCTGATCTACTTCTAATGAAGCTGCTAAAACGCATTCTTCTTCATCCAAACTCTCACTCACCCAGTCATTGTTTATTCCATCCTCACTGTGTAATGGGTATTGGTGTATTGGGTTATTACTTTGGTTAAGCCTTTGACCTGTGACCTCCTGAGGAAGCATCACCTGCCGCTGCTCCATTTGGGTTTGAGGAATTTGAATTTGCTGCCTAGCCTAGCTACCATTTGAACTTGGGATGGCATTTACTGAGAATGGGGCATCTGCAAATGTGGCATTTGCAATTGGGGCATAGGCTGAAATCCTTGCACCTCATTCATTTTACTTTGGAAATTTGGATTTTGACCTCTCACTCTCGGTCCTCTCATATTTGGGAAAGAATTGATTTTGTTTGTCTGCTGAACAAAACCTTACTGTACTAACATTGGACACTCCAGTTTCCAAAGTAAGAGGCCTCCGCAAGCGTGACATGCTAATATTCTTTTCATCCCTTGAACATTGTTTTGAACAACCACAATATTCAATTCAGGACCACGGTTCACATTTCCAATTCCACCACGCTCTACCTCTTGCTTGATTCTGAAACAACATGTTTCTCTGCTGTTACTGTGGGAAACTTCATTGCATCCCTAGTTGTGCTGCTTTAATTTGCATCACCATTGCCTTTTCTTTCAGCTTTCTCTGTTTCAACTCGATCTCATCAATACAGTACTTTGCATACTGCTATACTTCATCAATCGGCTTCGCTTGCCAACAAATCAAATGACTCAATCATCTGGCTAATTTCGGGTCTCAATCCTTCATCAAATCTGAACACAAAATGAATCATGTCTTTCGGCTCAATTGTTTCTATCCCGCTGGAATGCTTAAACGCCTGCAACAATCTCTCGCAGTACGCATGCATTGATTCTTTCCCTTCCTGAGCTGTCCTGTATGTTCTCTGCCAATCAATATTCTTGGGCGAACTTCTCGTTTTCAGAAATTCAATCACTTTATAGTAATATTTAATTACGCCAGGAGATGGTGCACCTGTTGCTGGATCTCTCTGAGGTGATCTTGTTGGCCAATCTACACTTCTCTTGCACTCGACCCATAAGTCTGCAAGAACCAGCATTTCTAACAGGGTGGTCTAACAGGGGCCATAGTTAAATGTTTTCCAAATAAACTTTGACTAAAATTGTTTTGCGTGAAGCCCAAACATGCTATTCTAATCAGAAGGTTAGTTAGGGAGCCTGGGGAAATGTTAACTTGCAATTAACAATTGATGTTTGTTCACTTGTTGAATCTAGATGTATGCTATTTCTATTGCTCAGGTATTCTTGCTAGTAATTTGGACTGTGACTCTTGAATGCTTAATTGTTAATGCTTTAGTTAAATTGAGATTCTTTAGAAGATTTGGTCAACCGGTGTTGTTTATGTACATTTACTACTTGGTTTTGAGTTTAATTTACATGATAATTGCATTGTTAACATGGGGAAATAAACATTCTAACTTTTACATAAAGGTGTGGTTATTCATGGCCAAATGGGTCATGGTGTGTGAAGATTGCTGACGTCCAAGAATATTTGATGATGTTTAATAATTATGATAATATACTTGCATTGAATTTGAGACTTATGCTGGAATAACTCTAAGCGCAGTCAAAAGGTCCATCGAACCTCTAACTCTTAATAAATGAAATAATAAAAGACCAAATAAGGAAAGACACGCTCACAGAGATGGTTGTAGAGGATGGGTAGTCTCCTTAAGAGGCCACCATAAAGTTGAGAGATAGGGAAGAGAGTAGGATGGTCCGTCTCCTTGAGAAGCCATCACAAAGTCTTTTCCCCTAGAGCTGGTAGAAGAATTGGATGCATAGTCTCTCTAAGAGATCAACATAAGGCATAGATTGGGTTGAGAAATTGCTAAAGTTTGAGATTTACAGATTCGATGATACAAAGTGAAAAGATTATGGCCCTCATAATCATATTGGTGGTAAATTCCGAACTCCGTCTCAGTGACTGCCACCAACATACAGCTGCGGAGGCGAACATCCGTCTGCCAGATTATGACACACACACACAAAAACTGACAGAAAACAGCCACAACCTCAAATCCGCCAGACCCACTGAACGTGATAAACTGACAGAGCTACGACCCATATCGTTACGCCACCAATACTGCGCTCTCCAAATAATGATTGGTGATCACCTCTGTGGCAGATATGGCCACACAAACACAAAATAAGACAACATTGGCCAGAACAAAAAACCCACACCTGACACAAATACACATACCCCACACACCCATCAATAGCACTATAAAACACCCCTTCACATAACCCACAAACCTCTGCAAACACAACAAGACGGCTACACCTTGCGAGGAGTATTGCACGCACATCACAACTACCAATTCAGTTGACACGCACCACACACCCCACCACATCACACATCACCCCTGTACAACCTACACACACCACACAACACCTGTGTCCCCACAAAGGGATCCCTGTTTCACATACGAGGAGATGCAGGTCATGGTTGAGGAAATAATCAGGGTAGAGCCATAGCTGTTTGTAACACAGGTACAGCAGATATCCATTGCCAGGAAGATGGAGCTGTGGCGGAGGATCATGGACAGGGTGAATGCCATGAGACTACATCCACGCACAAGGGACGACATAAGGAAGAGGTGGAACGACGCACAGGGAAAGGTGCGTTCTATTGCATCAAGGCACCAGCTCGTTATCCAGAGGACTGTCGGTGGACCCCCACCTGCTCCCTCACAGCTGACATCATGGGAGGAGCAAGACTTGGCAATCCTGCATCCTGAGAGACTCACTGGAGTTGCCAGAGGACTGGACACTGATGAGTCAACATTTACTACCTATCACCCCCCCCATACCTGCATGCCATCTCACCCCCACACTGCCTCCCATCACCCCATTCCACCCCACACAGTGCACCACCACAATCAGCAAACCTAAATGCCAAGCCCTGCATGCCATACCCACTGCATGCACATCCCTTCCAGACCCTCATGTACACCCACGACCAATGCATGCACAGCATAGAGAACTAACAATCCCACAGCCGAGCACCATACACAAACAAAGGTGGCAGGGCAACAGCAATAATATAGGGGAAGCTAGGGATGCAGAATACGTCAAAGACATGTAGCATAATACACCACTTACATCCTCACAGGTGCTACAGCCAATCTCAGCGGCAAGGAGGAGCCACGGCTACCCAGTCTCCCACCAGAAGATTCCCCCAGTGATGACAGCAACTCTGGAGTTCTGGATCTTAATGAACTCCCTGGCCCATCAGGGACCACTGGTCAGTCGGCTATCCCAGCCCACACCCAGTTCACCACAGAGCCTCCCCCCTCAGTATCCAACACCACAGCAGCCACCCAATATCCCCAGACCTCTGTTCCCAGGACATGTCAATCAGCAGTGTGCCCACCTGTACAGGGACCCGAGTCCACACCTCACAGGCAAGACAATGAGGGTCCCGGGGTCAGTGGCAGTGGGCACACCATTCAGGGGACACAGACACGGGAGGCAAGCGATGGTCCGAGGACAGCTGTGTACCAGGGGGAGAACAGGCTTAGGGAACCGACTGCCCAGGAGGCACTCACTAATGTCCTGGGGGCATATCAACAATCCCAGGACAAGATGGGTCAGGTGATGAACATCATGCAGGAAACCCAGCGGCTGCAGGGGGAATACTACCATAAGATCAAGCAAAGATTGCAGGCCCTGAACACCACCATGGTCTCTATTACAGGGGTGCTGGGTGATATGGGCAACATCATGAGGGACCTCATAGCACACCAGCAGGTCCCTTCCACTAGCCAGTGTACTGTTCAGCCCTCCACATCTGCTGCAGCTAGTGGACAGGAGGCTCTGCCACAGGACTCACAGACCACCAGCACCCCTACCCCTGCAGAAGGTGAACCACCTCGCAAAAGGTCCCTGCGACCCAGACAGACACCAGAGACACTTGCAAGACAAAGACCACTTCCAGGAAACTAGGCCCTCCTCAATGTCCCCTTGAGTTCCGCTGTGTCACCTTGTCCCCTTTGAATTGCCATTGCTCCCCTTCCTTTGGCCCTACGAACAGACTTGCCCACTACACTGGACTATTCCCAACCATCACCCCACTCTATTGCACTTGCCATTGTATACCAATTTTCAATAAACATAAACACCCTTGGACACAACTTAAGTAATAGTGGTTTATCTACAGGTACTGTAAAATGTATTAAACTGTAATGAACTGCATGATCCTGTGTAAATGTCGAGTAACATGTTGATCCATCCTACAAAAGTGTCTTAGCAGTCTGTACACATCACAGCATTACATTGTTGGAACAACACCAACATCTGCAATAAGGGAAAGCCTAGGTGACAGTCAGGCGAGATGCAAAGGTAATGACTTACATTTTGCTACAGTCACACAGCACAGCACTAAAATGTAGAAATGTTTAGTTCAACTGTCTTACTTGAGTGTCATTGGAAGTACTGCAGGATCATATGTGACCTGTTGTCCACATCCTCCTCCTCTTCCTCCTCACTGTCCTCAGCGTCCACTGCTGCCACAGTTGCATTGTCACCCCACCCTCCTGCAGATAGTCCACATGCCGTCTGAGGGCCAAATTGTGCAACATGCAGCACACAACAACAATCATGCAGACCTTCTCAGGGGAGTAGCATAGGGGGCCACCTATCAGCTGGAGGTACCTGAACCTAGCCTTCAGGATACTGAAGGTCCCTTCAACAATCCTCCTGGTTCGTCCATGAGCATCATTGTACCTATTGTCAGCCCGTGTTCTTGGATTTCTAATAGGGGTCAGGAACCAGGACAGGTTTGGGTAGTGGAATCACTCCTGAATGGCATACACTGACATTCATTGGGTGGGTACTAAGGCTCACCTATTAGCCATACTCTGTACCTCTGTAGTAGTGCCATCAGCTGTGGGATACTGCTATTCCTCAGGACAAAGGCATCATGCACTGACCCTGGATACTTGGCAGTGAAGTGGGAGATGTACTGGTCAGCAAGGCACACCATCTGGACATTGGGTGAGTGGAAACTCTTCCAACGCCTGTACACTTGTTCATTGGCCCTGGGTGGCACTAAGGCATTATGGGTCCCGTCAATGGCCCCTGTTACATGTGGTATATGTCCAATTACATAGAATCCAGCCTTCACAGTGGGTAAATCATCTACCTGGGGGAATGTGATGTAGGTGCACAAGTGTTTGAGCAAGACTGCCAAAACCCTTGCAAGCACAATAGAGAACATTGGCTGTGACATTCCTGCAGCCAAGCCCACTGTCACCTGGAACAAGCTAGTTGCCAGGAAATGCACAAGAGGGGGTATTACTGTGGTGCAACGGATAGCAGATCAGGCTTCAATTGTGCGCATAGCTCTGAGATTGTGGCCCTGTCCAGACGACAGGTGAGTATGATGTGCCTGTCCTCCAGTGTAGCCAAGTCCACAAGGGGTCTGTACACGGGTGCTTGCCTCCTCCCCTTATTCCTCCATAGTAGTTGGTTCGTGAAGGAACTAAAAGCAAGAAGGGAGTGACAACAGGCACCATGAACACACTACATCAGTGTACACAGAGCATGCTTGTATGTTGGACACTGGAATTGTATAGGTGAGTACATTTGACTACAATGATGCACTTATCAATCTGTACATGTGTACCAGCATTAGAAAATAGCACCCGCCTGTCCTGAATTCAGGGACAGGTGGAAGTGGCCTCACTCCGTCGGCGTTCGTGTCATTGCGGCAGGTGGTCTGCACCGCCGTGCAATTCCTTATTGGCTAACATGGGGATCTATACAGGATCCAATGATGATCAATGCCAGCAGTGACGGTGTTAACCACTACAGACGTGACTGTCATTTTATTTCTACCACTTCACTTGATTCCTGACTTTCCACAGGAAGACATCTCCACTGCGTGGGCTGCTGTGACCTGTGTCTGGAACCTGCTATGGCTCGTGCAACAGGGAAAAGGGCCCCAGCCTTTGCGTCAGAGGAGTTGGTGAGGCTTGTGTATGGGGTACTACCCCTGTATAGGCAGCGATATGGGCCTTCAGTCCAACAGGTGAGTACACCATGGGTACATTGCATGCAACATGGCTGCATGGAGATGTGTGTGTGCTGGCAGTGTGTCATGGGGGGAATGGCTGGTGGCAGCAAGAATGCAGGGGTACGGGTCAAATGAGTGCCTGATGAGGGGTTAATGCATTTTGTAGTCCATATGTGTGTAAGGCTGGATTGTCTGGTAAATGTCCCACTATTTGTGTTTCCTCTACAGGTCAGCGCCCATCAGAAGAAGGGGTTGTTGCATGCCAACGCCAAGGACGTGCGGACCCTGGGGGTCTATAGCAGGAGGAGCACCCACTGCAGGAAACCGTGGGTGGACCTGAGAAGCTGGGCCCGGAAGACTGCGGAGACCCAGATGGGGACGGCCTCCCAACGAGGGAGGTGTGACCATCGGAACCTGAGCCCCCTCATGGCCCGCATACTGGCAGTGGCCTACCCAGAGCTGGATGGGCACTTCAGGGCAACACACCAGCCACAAGTGAGTGAGTACAGTGCGGTTGACAACTGACTCCGTTGCCTGGCATGGGATTTGGGTGCAGGGTACTAATCAGTGGATGCCCCAATATGCTAGTTTATACATTGCTATGTGGTCCAGCTTATGTTAGTAGGTTGAAATGCTTGTTTTTGATAGCTAGCTAGCTGGCTTCCCATGTCAGACAGGGCTTAGCTGGTCCCAGTTGGTGTGTAGCTGGCAGTGTTTGGCTCCTACGTGCTGCAGTACTTAGCCAATAGTATGCCAGGGTGGCCCATACTGCACATTCTCAGTCTCACTGTGTGACAGTGATGTGTATGCCATTTGTGCTCCTGGTGCTGTGATTCACCCTGTGCTCCCTTTCTTCCCCCCCTCTTTCCTTTTGTCATCCTGTCCATGTGGGCATTAGCATCATATGGCGAAGGAGCAGGGGCACTGGCGAGTGAGGGAGTTGCAGCCCATGGGACCAAGGAGGCAGAGTCCACAGACGCCGAGGGGACCAGTGGTACAGAGGGCGAGGGGAGCACCACAGCGGGGACAGGAGGTGATACCACTGACTCTAATTCCTCCACCAATGGGAGATCCCTGGTGGTGGCGGACCACCCCAGTTACAGGTTCTACCGCCACCCCCGTACCAGCCCCGCCCTCCTAGTAGCCCCCACTGAGTTTTCTGTGCCCGCTCACCCAGGATGGTGGGCGTCTCCTTCACCCCAGGCACCTCAGATCCTGCCCCAGTCAGACCTGGAGCCTTCAGTGAGGAGGCTATTGACCTCCTGAGATCCATCTCTGTAGGGCAGTCAACCATAGTTAATGCCATCCTGGGGCTGGCATCCCTGATGCAGCAATGCAATGCCTTCCTGGAGGGCATTCATGGTACATTGGCGGCCCTACAGAGATCATTTCAGGCTCTAGTCTCTTCACTAATGGCAGCCAGTTTCTCTGTTTCATTGGTCCCCCTCCAACTACCACTTCCCAGGCCCAGTCTCCTCACCCCCACCGCATCCCACGCAGACATTCTGACAAGCATGCACCCAGAACAGCACACAAGACTCGCACAATTAAACACAGGCAGCACACTTCAGCCCACAAGCACTCACACAGCCAACACCCAGATACACACATAACATCATCCACAGACTCCACTGTCTCCCCCACCTCCTCCTCCCTCACAGTCACATCCTCACTCACATCTGCATGCATTGCATTACCAGTCCAAGAACCTGCCACCTGCACAGCCTTGCCCACAGTCACCACAACAGCAGACCCACAGACATGCACCCTACACACCACATGTGCAGTCACCACCCCCACCATCACCAGCTCATGCAGCACACCCACCTCACTTGCAGACACCACCACAACATCCATCCACACATAATTGTTGTGCTCCCCCAATCCTGTCTGATCCCCCTCCAAAGACACACAAATGCTCTCAGACCCCTAACAGCCATCCACCTCATACACGCACTGTCCATGCACCTGCACCAAAGTTCAGCACACTGCCGCCTCCTACGATGACTCCCTCTACCTCCACTCCCATCCCTCCTCCCACATCCCGCCCCATTGGCCCTAAGAAGCTTTTCCTTGCCAACCTTGATCTCTTCCCTCCTCTTCCCCCCACCCGTAAGAGGAAGGTCTCACCCCGAGCCTAGTACCTCAAGCACCCAGTCTGACACTGATCCACCCACAAAGCCTCCAGCTGCCACTAAGGGGCACATGAGTGCAACACCAGGCCCCCACCCTAAGGACACTCCTCCCCCCCCAGAAATGGAGGGCTAACGTGCTGCCCCCTCCCAAACAGACTTCTAAGTCCATGGAGCTACCTCCAAAACCTAGGGTCAAGGAGGCCCCACCCAAATCCAAGGTCAAGGAGGGCCCACCCAAATCCAAGACCAAGGAGGTCCCACTCAAATCCAAGGAAGGAGGCCCCACCCAAAACCAAGGAAAAGGAGGCCCAACCAAAATCCAAGGACAAGGAGGCCCCACCCAGATGCAAGACCAAGGAGGCCTGACCCAAATCCAAGGCCAAGGAGACCCCAACCAAATCCAAGAAAAGGAGGCCACCCCAAAACTGAGCCCAAGGAGGCCCCATCCAATAACAAGGAGGCCCCTCACAAAACTATCCCCAAGAAGCCCCTTCCTAAACCAGAGGCCAAGGAGCCCCTTCCATCACCAGTGGGCAAGAAGACCCCTCCAGAACCAGTGGGGAAGGAGACCCCTCAGTAAACAGAGGACATGGAGCCCCATCCAGAACCAGTGGGCAAGGAGCTCCCCCCATCACTAGTGGGCAAGGTGCCCCCTCCATCACCAGTGGGCAAGGAGCCCTTTCCATCACCAGTGGTCAAGGAGCCCCTCCAGAACCAGTGGGCAAGGGGCCTCCTCCAGAACCAGTGAGCAAGGAACCCCATCCCAAAGAGTGGCAAGCCCCAACTACCCCACCCCGTCACCTGAAGTGCCTGCCCATTTCCACCATGATGCCCCAGAACAGTGGAGTCCCAATGTTGTCAGGAGTCAAGTTGGGGCTTGGACTTTGCCTGGTGGGCCTTTGTGACTTTGGACTGGCCTTTGGGCCTGCATGTATACATATATATGCAGTTGTGTATGTTTTTGCATTTTGAATATTCATCCAACTGTAACACAGTGGTTGGAACAGTGTATGTGTCCTGGCTTTCTTTGTTACGGGGTTCTGTTACTGTTGTTTTACTCTGCAGATGGTTCTGGGTGTGTGGTGTGTGTGCATGGTGTATGTTGTGTGTGTATGTGTCAATCTCCTCTCCCTCCCTCCCTTGTGTGCTAGGCGGCTGTACTCACCGTCGTCGTCTTCGTCAGTGTTGGTGCTTCAGGACGGCCATGGCGTGGTACAGCATTGGGAAGTCTTGCAGTTCAGGTTCCATGGCGGCCGCCGACTCCTGTGTGTCCATGGAGGTGAGTGTCTCCTTTTATAGATGTGTTTCCGCAAAGCTTTTGGTGTTGTTGCTACCAGCTTGGAAATCCTGGCGGTGTGCAATGTCATAATATGGTGGGCAGATCCTTGTCTTCCGCCTGCCTATAGGTGGCTACACCGTGTTCAGTGTTTGTACCAAGCTGGCAGTTGGTGTGGTACATTGGCTGTCTATGGGAGGGTTCACCACCATGGTCATTATTTGGCGGTCATTACCGCCAGCCTGTTGGTGGTGATACCGCCACATTAACCCTGGCAGTCAGAAAACCGACAGTGTCATAATGACCACCTATGTCTCCCTAAGAACCCACCATGACTTTCTGAGAAGCTTGGAGCTTGCCAATGCTTGTTGAGGATGTTCTCGCGTTCTAGTGACAGTGTGTTTGAAATAGGTTTTTTGCTTGCACAAGCTTAAGGAAATCACAGGTGAATTGTGATGTTTGATAGTTTCTAGGGAGTTTGCATACTCTAGATGAAGTTGTTTAGGGAGTTTGCGTACTCCAAAGTGTGAGAATAGGGAAGTCATCGAACTTCACATGTGTGTGCCACTTTGTGCTAAAGAATTGTCCATGTGGTTGTTGGTATATGGACCCTGCGTGGTCTAAGACTCCAAAGCATTGAATAAGTGTATGAGACACTTGCTTTATGTTGTAATTTGTTTGTTTAATAGGTCAATCGGGCACGGTTAACAAGTCAAGAGTGCATGTTAAAGTGAGGTTTTTGAATTAGATTTGGCAAGTCCTGTGTGCACCAGGATAGACCCAGTGATCAGCTGAGAGTGAAATTTGCTGGTCGAATTTTGCTTGCGATTGAGGGAAACTGAGATAGAAGGAGTATCTGTTAGAGCAAAATGCCACAATGAAAAATCAGTATGGTTTCTGAAGCGATTGTATTACCTGCCTGTAGTAAACAGACACATTGGGTTTTGATTTTATTTAGTGCTTGCAATATTTGCATTTAGTTTTCCATGAATTTGAGTTTAAGAGGGCAAGCCGAAAGACTTTGTCAGCCACTGTGCATGTGAGTGTGAGGTCACTGGAGTCGCGCTGGGACAGGCCAGTTACTGTGAAAAGCTGCGAAAGGATTGGTCGACAACCATGGAGCGTGATTGGTTGAGAAGGTTGGCGAAAAGGATTTTGGGATTGAAAGTCACTTCCTGATTTGATTGAAAGTTGCATAAATTACAGAAAATGAAATTTTTCAAAGCTTTAAAGAGAGCCCTAACAGGAGATAAGTTTATTCCAACTAGAATAGGAGAAATTACACCACCAGAAGGTACACCCACCTATATTGTATTCGAAGAACAGGGTGCTGCGCCATGACTTTGGTTGAAACAATGGTGCAAAGAAACAGAGAGAGATGGGTGCTTAGCATTCCGTGCCCACTAGACCTTTCATTTGAGGATTTTAGAAAATTTGAGGAGAGTACTGTATGATTTGAAACCTCCTCCGAGACCCGCACAATTTGAAGCAATAGCTATTTGGAAACTAATGGCTAGACAGCAACAACAACTGAAATTTGAGAGAAGAATGAGAAAAGCTGAAAAAACTCTAGCAGAGGCTAGATGGGATGGTGAACAAATGTTTTGGAGAACTGAGACTTTTCAGGGAATTAAGTTGTTTCCTGCAATCACACAGAATGAGGCTAAAAAGTGTGCTAAGAAGAGTGATTCATATCCTTTAGACAATAGAGAGCAGAAATCCACAGGGTCTAGGAAGTCTTTCACACACAATGAAGAGTCAGATGATGATGCAGTTACTGAGAAATCGTTCCCCACCAAATGTAGCATATGAAAGAAGTTCAAGTACCAGTGTAGACCTTACAGCTCCAATAGCAATTAAATACATACAGAGCCAGGTACAGGTTAGTCATAATGTTTCAGCTACTTCTGCGATTCAAAGACCTATGCCGCAGATGGAGATACCTAGAATTTATCTAGATGTACCTTCTGTAGATACTGCAACAAACCTAGTGGTTCCGACAGGACAAGTTTACCAGAAGCCGACTTTGATTCAGATCGAGTCTACCACTAATCTGATGTCCCTGATACAGACACAGACGTTCCTGAGATACACTCCCATAATAGGATCACAGACTGAGATTTCTACATTGATAAGTCAGAATACAGGAGCAATGTACCCGAGAGACCCAAATACCTGATCAAGACCAGATGCAGTGTCAGTACCAGTTACCATAGGTCCAGTCATACCGTTGTTTTCCCAGGGATACAATAAGAGCAGTGAGCAGAAAACCCTGAACCCAAACATAGAGAGGGAGAGATTTGAAGAAGGCGCAAGAATGATGACCCCCCCCGATGAGACTGACATTTGATGGAACAGGCAGCTTAATTGATTTGGGTTCCTTTTGAACTCCTCCAAAAAGTCAAGGGAGATTCGAGACATGTCCTAATCCAAGCATGGTGACACCAGAAACTCCGAGCCTAACGTTACAGCAAGTGCCCGGTGAAAGCAATAACAACATTTCATTACAAGGTTTGACAGCTCGGCAGTTCACTGACTGGTTAGAGAAGTTGAGTAGCACCCAAGGAGATTCCAGAGGAGGAAGTGAACTGAATGTTACAGGCTTAGCTAATAGGCAGAAGACCTAATTGAGGGAACAATGGGATTTGACAGAATTGATTCTTTCTAAGAAGATGAGTTACATTATTTGTGCAAGCTAATTACCAACAAAGCAGGAATAGTACATCATAAATTGACAGACTTAGCAGGAAAAATGTGACGTAGAAATTGAGAAAACAAAGCACTTGAACAGGAGTTACAGGTTAGATTTTGACTCCAAGGATTTTGAGAACATGAGAGTCCCGGGAACGATAATTCACATTAGAGAATTGATTCAGAGCATACAAACATGGGGAGTATTGGATAAATGGGAAGGCAGATGGGTAAAAAAAGAGACAAGAGGAAAAGGGATTCTGCGAATCTTACTGCGAATGTGCAGCAGACCGAGGATCTGGTGAAAATCTTACCAATGAGAGAGATTCCTGGAGGAAATGTTGCATGTCCCTTGGAGCAGAAGTAACATTTTGTCATTTACAAATGATTATCCCAGGTTAAGAGAGAAGCCAGTAGAATGGTACCAGAAAACAGATTGGTTTGTGAAACTCACAAAATGCCCATGGGAGGATTGGAACACCCTGTTAGAAATAGTAGTTCCAGCAGACTTATGGGTCGAGTGCAAGAGGAGTGTAGATTGGCCGACAAGAGAACCTCCGAGAGATCCAGTAATATGTGCACCGTCTCCTAATGTAATTAAATATTACTATAAGGTGATCAAATTTCTGAAAATGAGAATTTCACCAAAGAACATTGATTGGCAGAGAACAGACAGGAGAGTTCAGGAAGGGAAGGAGTCCATACATGCATACATCATCATCAATATCTCTTTATTCGATTGTATCTCACAATCATAAAAGTGGGTAATACAGACAAATAGCACCAATCGACAATCACATAAAAAGAAAAAAAATAAGAATGTAAAATAGATCAAACCATACAACAATTGGTTCCATATGATAAATTCACAGCAAAAATCTAAATTCATATATTATTCTTGAAAACAATATAAAATCGATGAGACAGTGTAATTAATAAGAAATCTAGCTTAAAAAAGTATAAAAGTTGAAGACCTCCCTGATTTACCTAATAATAAGATCTGGCCTTAATTATTGCACATAAATATAAAGCTAATCCATTGCAAATCATAATTGATGGAAGAGACAGCAAGTATATAAAAGCTGGGCGACATTGTGTAAAATGCATGTAGTTTAAAAGAGGAATCACGTACACTTTCCTCAACTCAGAATCAAATTTGCAAAAAAAGACTGTGTGCATGGTACTTTGATCAAACACTGATTCACAAGGGCATTTTTCCAGAGCTAATGTCCAGTCATTGGTGTGCGGGAAACTGACGAGGTGATGGAAATTCTCTAGTCTTAGGCGTGTGAGGACATATCGATGTCTCGAGTTCGATACATATTTTATATATGGTTCCATGCCATTAACTTGTTGTAGCAATTGATTCCTTCTTACACTAGATTTCTTTGCCTCAGTGGCCCACCTCAGATCAGCCAAATGAGTAAGGCAAATGGTTTTCAAGTTTTTCCTAGAAATTGTTTCCATTTTCTCAGGAGTATAATATAGCTCAGGATGGCCCAAATCCGTAAGAAATTTATTTCTATAGTTCAACCATGGGATTTGCAACGAATAGGTTAATAATTGAACATCTTCTATGATAGCCCTATTCAGCCTAGCGAAGTCAGAAGTCCAAACTTTGTGCCAAAGTAAAATTGGTTGCATATTTATTAGATCTGTAATGTATGTTGCCCCCATTTCTGTATGGCACACCAAGGTTGAAGTAGATTTTGGAACACATAGGATGCACTTTAAAAAATCATTTTCAACTAGCTGTAGGACATTGCAATTCCTATATCCCCAGAGGCCTGCCCCATACAGTGCAACAGAAACACATTTTGCATTATAAATTGCCATCATGTCTTTAGGGATAACCCTACCAACCTTTTTAGAACATTTTTTAACAGCCATAATAGTTTTCATCAATAGTAATTTTCTAGTCCTCATAGCTTGCAACCAGGAGCCTTTGTTGTCAAACATGACGCCTAAATATGAGAAGGTTTCTGTATCATCTAGTTTCACACCTTTTAACATGAGTTGTTTTTTTTTTACAGTTTTTATACCACATGTCATTGAAAAGGTTTTAGAATAATTAATTCTGAGGCCTAAGTCTTCCATGTAATTATCAAAGAGTGTTAGTAGTCGCTGCAAAGCTACTGGGGTACGTGCCATCAGAACAGCATCATCCGCGTATAAGAGTGCTGGGATCTTTCGGGGGCTAGCTTGTGGGAGGTCTCTTCAAGCAGTAGAAAGTACCTTCTCTAATTTATTAATGTATAAAGCAAACAATAGAGGAGCTAGAGCACAACCTTGACGTACCCCCCGTTTTATAGAAAAAACGGAGGTACATTCCCACTGAGACCCGTAACGTACCCTAGCATTAGCTCCAGTATATAATTCGCTGATGAAATGAAGTATAGTGATATCTACCCCCATACCCAATAAAATAGACCAAAGTTTGCTATGGATCACACAGTCAAAAGCTGAGGTCAGGTCCACGAATACAAGATATAAGGCTCCTGACTTAGCCTTCGTGTATTTACTGATTATAAAATCTAAATTCAGGGCCTGTTCCATGGTCCCTAACCCGGCCCTAAAGCCATATTGTAGGTCAGAAAGAATATTGTTAACTTCCGTCCATTCCTGCAACCTGTTTAGGACAATTTGTCCAGCAATCTTTGCAAGGGTATCAAGCAGGGAAATTGGGCGATAACATGCAGGATTTTGGCGATCTCCTTTTTTAAATATTGGGACAATAATGGACTCTGCCCAGGTTGGAATAAAGGCTGTGGCACAACAGGCTTGCAAGACCTGGGTCAGTAGTGGGCACCATTACAAAACATTGGACTTATAAATGTCATTTGGAACCCCATCTGGGACTGGAGCTTTCCCACTCTTACTCGCGTTGATAACATCAATAACCTCATTTAAGCTAAATGGTGGAGTAATAGGGTGGAAGTCCAGTCTATGGGCGCTTGAGTCCAAGGCCAAGTTTTTTCAGGAATGTATTCCGGAAAAGTAGGTAACCCACTCCTCTTCCGTGATGGCTAATTCAATAGTTGGTGACGTTCCATCATACAGAAGGGGGGAATTCACAATCCTCCAGAATTTAACATTATCATTCTGGAGACTTGCTTCGTGAAGAGAGTGCCAGGCCTCGTTTTTCAGGGTCTGTTTCCTATTTTTTATGGCCTTGTAATACTCTTTCCTGAAGAGAGTAGTTCCATGTCTTTCAGGGTTTTGGCTATGTAAGTGCTGTTTGAGTCTCTTATGGGCTTGTGTACATTCGCTATCAAACCATCCTTTGTCTCCCCGAGATCGAGATTTGCCCCAACTTGCAGTGAGAGAATGTTTAATTCCAATAGTAATTGCAGTGAATGCTTTAAAACAATCCTGTGGGCTGATGTTATCTGATAGACAAATTTCAAACACATTAGTGAATTTACTCAACAGCTGTTTCATAAAGTCTATAGGTTCGATCTGTGACCACCGAATAGTATAACCATTTCTTGCACCCAGTTCGATGTTCACTACCTTCTCTACTGAACCCTTATGTTTTTTTGTAAGCTGAGGCAACACGAGCCTTAAGCTTTGAGGATAGTGGTCACTAAAGGCAATATAATGAATTCTATACTCTGATAAACAAAAAACAAAGTTGTTAGACACTAGTATAAAATCAATTATCGTATTAGCACATCTTCCATTAAAAGTTGGTTTTAACTGTAAATTACTATCATTTAGGCTATTACATAAAAGGAGGTTGAATTTAAATAATGCGTCATTCAACAAATTACCTTAATGATTATGTATAAAATGAAGTGAATCTTCATTTCCTCCTGTGCCAGAGGAACAGGATTTTATGTCAATTTGAGGGCACAGATGTACGTTAAAATCACCCCCCATACAATAAAAGTCTCTTTATGTGAGGACTCACATACATGATCCAAGTCATCCTGCAATTGCCTAAGTATAGATAAAAATCTTAGTTGGGGGGCATTATTATAAAAGTTAATGTTGTGCTTTATTTTTTAATTCGCATTTGATCAGTTGATAAAATGTGTTGGCATTAAACTAATGTGCTTTATTAAATCAAACTTGTTGGAGATAAAAGTACACAATCCGCCTTTCGCCCTACCCCGTAAGCCAGGAACTGCAGGGGTATGAAATTTCCTAAACCCGTTTATGTGGATAGGATCCACTAACCAGGTTTCTTGTAAGCATACACAGGAGAAAGGTCCGATAAAACCTAACCAATCCTTATTCTCAATTTTAGTGCGCAAGCCTGGAACGTTCCAAAATAAAATATAATCTCTCAATGTGTTTGTGCCCTGTCCCAGAAGTGCATGTTGTGTTGCATTCATTATTGGTGGAGGTGTATTACTCTCTGCGTGAGATGTGGAAGTTATTATAAGAGAGGTCATTTGAGCAGGCACTCCATCTATTAAAATTTCATCGCTGACATTCTGTCTTAGTGATTTTCCAGTGACCATCTTTTCGACTCCCGTACTCCCTGCCAGACCATCACCACCCTTCAATAGATCAGGAGTAGAGCTTGTAGAAATACACCTGATCCTACCCGCTCCTTGATCTATTGACAGTCAATCGACTTCTTCTAAGGAAAGGGCGTGAAATCTATTCTTGGTGGGGACCGTGTAATTTCTCTCAAATCTGCTTGATTGTTTAGCAGAATTCAGGGTAGGTCGATCGTGCTTTACATTACAATTATAAAAGAAACCTAAAGGAAGGAGTGAAATGCCATGATTGGGAATCTGTCGCAAACTTACGTTTCTCAGAAAGTCTTCGACCAAATTTGGAGTTTTAAACGAGAGCACCAATCAATCACCTCCAAATATTTTATGGTTTCTGCCCACCCATTTTACCCTTCTGACTATTTTAATATCCTCAAAGAGTGATTCTGTCATACCAGGTTTCATGCGTGTCCCTATCCAGTTCAGGGATTTATTTCTCAAAGCTGACCATGATTCCCTATTATCCACAGAAAGGGTAAGGACATTTGCGAGGACTACCACATAGGGAGTTGCCGCAGGAGGAAGATCTAATGTGTCTCTTGGTGCTTGAGGAATATCCTGGAGAGGTTTCATACTGTTCTGTGGTTCTGAACCATTAGAGTTTAAATGTTGGGAACTTCTAATACTGGTTGACGGAAAACAAGAGTCTACATGTCGTTGAGGGATCTGAGGGATGATAGGTGGGTGTTGACACTCTTTACGGGAGATTGAATTTCGAGTTAAGTCAATGTCTCCACTATGTTCAGTAATTGCAGATGTTAAGCCTAAAGGCTGAGCCTTCATTAGATTAAGCATTAACTCTACATTTTCCTCCACTTGGGTCAGACGCTTTATCATTAGCTCGAAGGATGACCTGACTAGATGTTCCAAGGCATTAATAGTGTCTAAGTGTGAGTTATTACTTTCGCTGTGGGCTGTTTAGGCTTCTGACCAGTTTTAATGTTTTCACAATCAGTTTGAACTTGTTCAGTAGGTTGGATGCCGAACTTGCCATGTCTGTTTATGTCGGGTAGCTCTTGACTAGGGACTCTACCCTTCCTAACTGACTTAGGTTTCCTTATGCGTTTGGGTGAGGGTGGATGCTCGTCTATATCTGAAATGGACTCATTTAGGAATTGAATGCATCCATTTAACCCTTTGGTTTGAATTCCGCATTCCATCAACTTAGTTGGATTTGGAGAGGTTGATACTAGCGAAGGTGAATTATTGGAGGGCCCCATAGGACCCTTCTGAGTTAGTATCTTTTCCTCAACGTTAGTAATCTGTTTGTCGATAGCACCCATTGCTCCTGAAATAAATTTTAATATTGAGGAATGGTCTTTCTGAGAAGTAACATCTTTTACACTGAGTTGCTTCCTCTTACCCATTTTAGCTGATTTTTGTGCTAAAAAAGTCAACCAATATTACTCTAAAGCACTCCTGGGTAAGAGCTAGGGTTGAAGGAGCAAACACAGATAAAACTACCTCATAAAATCTAAAACTATACAAAACTATAAATATAAATATAAATATGATTAACCTGCACAAAGGGATGAAAAAAAAAAGGTGTCTGGGAGAGTACAAAATTAGTTACCTGACAACAGAGAACAGCAGTTAAAAGTACCTGTCAAATATCCTAATACCCGCGCACCTCTAAGTCCACAGTCACAGAGAAGATGTTGGGGGTGCCCAGCCCAGCCTCTTCCTGGCGATGACGGGCGAAGGACGGGCCCGCCCTTGGCCCGAGCTTGGCCCGGGTGCCGCCCGTGCGCTTCCCGGGAAGCGGGAGCACGAGCAGGCCCTTATCGGGGCTCTTGGCCCTGCCCCCTTCTTGGTGCAGTGGAAACGCGCTGCCCGCGAAGCGGGAGTGCGAGCAAGTCTTTATGGGGGCTTTTGGCCCTGTACCCTTCCTGGTGCTGTGGAAACGCGCTGCCCGCAAAGCGGGAGCGCGAGCAGGTCCTTATGGGGGATCTTGGCCCTGCCCCCTTCCTGGTGCCGTAGAAATGCACTGCAGCGAAGCAGGAGCGTGAGCAGGCCCTTATGGGGGCTCTTGGCACTGCCCCCTTCCTGGTGCCGTGGAAATGTGCTGCCCGCGAAGCACGAGCAAGTCCTTATAGGGGCTCTTGGCCCTGCCCCCTCTCTGGTGCCTGGAAACGCGCTGCCTTCAGTTGTTCTTTCACTTTTCTGTTTAAGCCATTGTCACTTTTTCTTGATTTTACAGCTTACAGTTGAACAAGGGGAAATATCTGACAAATTTCGACAGCAGTAGCATTTATTACAATGTAAATTCTTACCCTCCTTGTATTAAAGGATGGGCCCCATCGGGATAGCGATAAGCATCAGTGGTCCAGGCTTGAATAGTCAACCCGCTCGTGTGGCCACCGGGTGGACAACCTACCCCTGCTCCGCGTCCCAGAAAACATGCATACTATGAGAGATTGTTACAGGCGTTCAAACATTACAATGGCACAAAAATGATTGAGCCGAAAGACATGATTCATTTTCTGTTCAGATTTGTTGAAGGACTGAGTCCTGAAATTAGCCAGATGATTAAGAGTCATTTGATTTGTTGGCAAGCGAAGCTGATTGATGAAGTATTGAAGTATGCAAAGTACTGTAGTGACGAGATTGAGTTGAAGCAAAGAAAGTTGAAGAAGAAGGCAATGGTGACAGGGATGCAGGGAAATTTTTCACAGCAGCAGGGAAACATGTGGTTGCCAAAGCAGGCGAAAGGTACAGGTCATGGTGGAATTGGAAATGCAAACTGTAGTCCTGACTTGAATACTGTGGTTGTTCAGAATGATGTGCAAGGAATGAAGAGATTGTTGCCATGTCACGCTTGCGGAGGCCTCGGGCATTGGAAACAGGAGGAGGATGTTAGGTCTGAAAGGTATTGTTCAGCAAACAAATGAAATCAATTCTTTCCCATTATGAGAGGACCAAGAATGAAAAAGTTTCAAAGTAATGTGAATCAAGTGTAAGTTTTTCAGCCTATGCAACAAATGCAGATGCCACGTTTGCAGATGCCCCAGTTACAACAAATGCAACCTCAGGTTCAAATGGTACCTAGACAGCAAATTCAATTACCTCAAGCCCCAAATCTAGCAGCAGCAGTTGATGCTTCCTCAGCAGGTCATAGGCCAAAGGTTTAGTCAGAGTAACAGCAGAGTACACCAATTCCCCCTACAAAGTGAGGATGAAACGAATGATGATTGGGTAAATGAGAGTTCGGATGAGGAGGAATTTGTTAGCAGCCTCATTAGAAGTAGAGCAGAAAGGTCCATACGTGAAGGGAAAAGTAATGGGTCACAAAGTCTCATTTTTAGTTCACACAGGTTCTACATGCTCTACAGTGAGAACTGAAGTAGTTCCAAACCTGCCCCTTTCAGGGCAACCAGTCCAGAGCGTAGGAGTTGCAAACCAATATTTGACAAATCCGATTACAGAACCAGTTCAGGTTAAGATTGGAAACTTTAACGGGTTACACAAATTTGTAGTTTGTGATTCGAATCCAATATCCTTACTAGGAAGGGACATGCTATGTAAAACAAGATGCTTAATTACTTTCCAAATGGTGGAATTGCCATTCAAACAAATAGTGAGGATGAAGATGACTTGCCTGCAGGAAAAGATTGGGACACAGTGAATGAGGAGTACCCTTTGATCAGTTTCTTTCCAGTTTTCACAATGGGAGATCTTCCTTCTGATTTACAGGGTACAGTTAAAATGAAAGTGTGGGATTTTACAGGAAAAGACATTGGGCTAATCAAAGGGGTTGAGCCAGTTAAGGTCCCAGTCAAGCAAAATGTGATTTCCCTCAGATTCCTCAATACCACATGACACAAGAGACGATTGAAGGGACTGCACTCATAACTGCGGAATTTGTAAACCAAAGTGTTTTGAAAGAAGTGATGAGCAGCCCATGTAATACACCATGTAAAGGGGTTGCAAAAGCCATGTGGGAAATTTGGGATTGTTCAGGATTTGCGAAAAGTAAATGATATTGGGGGTCATTCTGACCCTGGCGGTCACCGACCGCCAGGGCCATCAACCGCGGAACACCGCCAACAGGCTGGCGGTGCTTCCTGTGCCATTCTGACCGCGGCGGTAAAGCCGCGGTCAGAAAAGGGGAACCAGCGGTTTCCCGCCGGTTTTCCCCTGGCCCAGGGAATCCTCCCGCCGCCATGGGGATTCCGACCCCCTTCCCGCCATCCCGTTCCTGGCGGTTTTTACCGCCAGGAACAGGATGGCGGGAACGGGTGTCATGGGGCCCCTGGGGGCCCCTGCACTGCCCATGCCACTGGCATGGGCAGTGCAGGGGCCCCCTAACAGGGCCCCATAATGATTTTCAGTGTCTGCTTTGCAGACACTGAAAATCGCGACGGGTGCCACTGGACCCGTCGCACCCCAGCAACTCCGCCGGCTCCCTTCGGAGCCGGCTTCATCGTTGCTGGGTCTTTCCCGCTGGGCGGGCGGGCGGCCTTTTGGCGGTCGCCCGCCCACCCAGCGGGAAAGTCAGAATGACCGCCGCGGTCATTTGACCACGGTGCGGTCTTTTGGCGGTCTCCGCCCGGCGGGCGGCACCCGCCGCCCACCGGGGTCGGAATGACCCCCTAAGTGTTGTCCCTTGGTGCCAAATCCATCAGTGATATTGTTTCAGATCCCATGTGATACTGAATGGTTCACTGTAGTGGTCCTGTCACAAGCTGTCTTTTCAGTACCTCTTCATGAGGACAGTCACTTTCTCTTCTGTTTTAAATTTTTGGATTGAGTCTACTGTTGGTGAAGAATTCCTCAAGGGTTTTCAGAGTCATCGTCCAATTTCAACCAGATCCTAAAACATAATCTGGAGTCATTGGAAATGACTTTCGAATCAACGTTAGTCCAGTACATTGATGATTTGCTGAGTGTGTCAAAGTCAAGAGAAGCATGCAAGTATATTATTGTCTTACTGAAACACTTAGGGAAGAATGGGCATAAAAGGGGGTCATTACAACCCTGGCAGACGGTGTTAAAACGGCGGTAAGACCGCAAACAGGCCGGCGGCAAAAAAAGGGAATTATGACCGTGGCGGAAACCACCAACAAAGACAGCCACTTTAACACTCCGACCATCGCGGCGGTACAGACTAGCAGCGTGGCGGTCACCGCCAACAGACAGGCGGGAGACAAAGTACCGCCCACAGTATCACAACCTACCAATCCGCCACCTTTTCCGGGGCGGGTTCACCGTAGATAAAATCACGGCGGAAACAGCCATTTCAATGGGAAAAAGCTCACCTCAAACACTCCACGAGGTAGGAGGGCACCATGGAGCCCGAACTACAAATACTCCCTGCGATAGTCTTCCTGCTCCTGTACGATCATCATCAACGCCGGCGCCGAAGACAATGGTGAGTAACGCACCTACGAAATAGGGGAGGGGGGAGGCAAAAGTCATGGACACACACACGCAACACCCCCACCCCCACCCGACCCTCACCCACTACAACACACACACCAATGCATGTCCAAACATCACAGTAACAACCCCCAACCCCCCCGGAAGAATGCAAAGACAAAGGGAAATGAGTGCAACCATTGTAATGTATAAAAATATGGTAAGCTAATATATACAGATATATATACACACATTCAACAAAATATACATCACGATTAATAGGTCTGCACCATTCAATGTCCGTGGACCACTGGCCCCAAAATGCATGGGCGAGGCCCACACATGATACCTGAGCAAAACGGAGAGAACACTGCTGGGGCATCAGATCGAAATACAAAAGGCACCTCAGGGGGAAGGGAAGGGGGGCACCTCAGCCGGATGACAGCACCACGCCAGATCCACGAGGGGGCTCCATGCCCATTGATGTATCCTGGGGAGTGCAAAGCCACAGTCTCTCAAGTCTCTACAGTGGGTGGGTTGCCCACTGGACCATCCTGGGGAGTGCAAAGCCACAGTCTCTCAAGTCTCTACAGTGAGTGGTTTGCCCACTGTTCAATCCTGGGGAGTGCAAAGCCACAGTCTCACAAGTCTCTATAGTGGGTGGGTTTCCCACTGCTTTATCCTGGGGAGTGCAAAGCCACAGTCTCACAAGTCTCTATAGTGGGTGGTTTTCCCACTGCTGTATCCCGGGGAGTGCAAAGCCACAGTCTCACAAGTCTCTATAGTGGGTAGTTTTCCCACTGCTTTATCCTGGGGAGTGCAAAGCCACAGTCTCACAAGCCTTCATAGTGGGTGGTTTTCCCACTGCTTTATCCTGGGGAGTGCAAAGCCACAGTCTCTCAAGTGGATGACAGTCTCCACTGGTTCTGGAGGGGGACAGGTGCCCAGAGTGCTTCCTCCTGCTAAGGACAGAGGTAGTGGATGGATCTCTCCACTGGTTCTGGAGGGGGACAGGTGCCCAGAGTGCTTCATCCTGTTAAGGACTGAGGTAGTGGATGCTGTTCTCCACTGGTTCTGGAGGGGGACTGGTGCCCAGAGTGCATCACTCTCCCCGTGACGGTCCCAGTTCCGTCACTGCCCCTGCCGCACATGGGCTACCGGTGCTTGAGTTGGCGGTGCTTGCCCTGTTCAGCGGTGCTTGCCATGGCGGTCTTTGCCCTGCTCAGCGGTGCTTGACTATGCAGTTTCTGACCTGTTCAGCGGTGCTTGCCATGGCGGTCTTTGCCCTGTTCAGCGGAGCTTGACTTTGCTGTCTCTGACCTGTTCAGCGGTGCTTGCCATAGAGGTCTTTGTCCTGTTCAGCAGTGCTTGCCCTGTTCAGCGGTGCTTGCCATGGCGGTCTTTGCCCTGTTCAGCGGAGCTTGACTTTGCTGTCTCTGACCTGTTCAGCGGTATTTGCCATGGTGGTCTTTGCCCTGTTCAGTGGTTCTTGCCCTGTTCAGCGGTGCTTGCCATGGCGGTCTTTGCCCTGTTCAGCGGAGCTTGACTTTGCTGTCTCTGACCTGTTCAGCGGTATTTGCCATGGTGGTCTTTGCCCTGTTCAGCGGTTCTTGCCCTGTTCAGCGGTGCTTGCCATGGCGGTCTTTGCCCTGTTCAGCGGTGCTTGACTTTGCTGTCTCTGACCTGTGCAGTGGTGTTTGCAATGGCGGTCCCTCATTGCCCAGCGGGGCTCTGGCTGCCGGGGCCCTCCTTGGCACTGACTCTGGCGGTGGTCTCCTGATCAGTGACGATGGGACTGCCCTCCTGAGCACTGACTCTGGCGGTGGTCTCCTGACCAGTGACGATGGGACTGCCCTCCTGGGCACTGACTCTGGCGGTGGTCTCCTGACCAGTGACAATGGGACTGACCTCCTGACCAGTGACGATGGGACTGCCCTCCTGGGCACTGACTCTGGCGGTGGTCTCCTGACCAGTGACGATCGGGCTGGCGGAGGCCTCCTGGGCAGCAGGGATGATGGCGGCCTTCTCCACTGTGCTGCTCTTCCCAGACTTTGGTGCTTTCTACTGCCCCTTCCCCACCTTGGGAGGAGTCACAGCTGAGTCGACACTCCCCCGGGACCCTTGTGAGCGGCTTTGCTGGCTGGATTCTTCCCCCTATCCCGTCAGGCACTGTCCAACTTCTGGTGCTTCACAGGGGAGGGGACTGGCTGTGCTTTGGCTCTGTGTCACACTGGCTGCCCTGGTGCCCGGTTCACTCCACATACCTCTAACAGGCACCACTGGTACGGAGATTTTTGGGCTGAGGTTCTAGTACGGGACCTATGAATTGGAGGGGGGGGTGGGAAAGAGGTCAACGTTGCTCAGGAAAGGTTTCTGACGAACACTGGGACGGGTAGCTGGAGGGGGTCTGGGAGTGGAGGAAGAGGAGGTGGTTGTAGGAGGTGTGACTTTTGATGATTTGGGTGCAGGTGCATGTTCTGGAGGCTGTCGTGAGGTGGATGGATGTTGGGTGTGTGTGTGCCCGCGTTTGTGTACTTTGGGAGGGGGCGTCACAGACACACTGGGAGAGGACACAGGGGACATGTAAATGGTAGTGGGGCTGGTGAGTGCAGGTGAGCGGGGTGTGGTGGTGGGTGTGCTGGTGCGAGTCCTAGTGGCTGTAGTGGTGGTGCATGCAGGTGAGAGTGTAGACGACACTGGGAGGGAGGAGGGAAACGACGAGGAGGGGGACACAGTGGAGGCAGTGGATGTTGCTGTGTCTGTATGTGGGTGATGCTTGCGTGAGTGCCTGTGGGATGTGTGGTGCCTATGTTTGCCTGAGCTTCCCTTATGTGTTGACGTGCGTTCAGGCTGGTCTGATGGTGTGCTTGGGATAGGCAGAGGTACAGGGAACTGGGTCTGGGTGGAGGAAGTTGGAGGGGGGAGGCTAGAGACAGGGACAATGGTTGCCATCAGTGCTGAAGCCAGAGATTGCAGGGTTCGATGATGGGCAGCCTGAACAGAATGAATGCCCTCCAGGAATGCATTAGTGTGTTGCTACTCCCTTTCTACACCCTGGATGGCATTCACAATGGTAGACTGCCCAACAGTGAGTGACCTGAGGAGGTCAATGGCCTCCTCACTGAGGGCAGCAGAGGTGACAGGGGCAGGGGCTGAGGTGCCTGGGGCGAAGGTGATGCCCACCCTCCTGGGTGAGCGGGCACGGGGCGAAGGCTGAGGGGCTGCTGGGAGGGCGGTGCTGGTAGGGGGGGTGGCGGCTGTACCACAAGGAAGCTCCCATCGGAGGACGAGTCCGTGTCGCTGGTTGCTGATCCGGTGACCGCCGTGAAGCTCCCCTCGCCCTCCGTCCCACTGGTGTATTCTGAGTCTGTGGTGTGGCCCTCCATGGCCATGTGGGATGCAGCCCCCTCGTGCTCTGGTGCCACTGTACCTCCACCTGATGATGCTGATGCACAAAAGGACAGGGAGAGCACAAAAAGGGGGGGGGGACGACAGGAGAAAGACAGGTTGAGTGCATGGCTTACCGCTACCTTTGAGGACAATACAGACACAGCAGCCCCCTGCACTACGCCGCGCTGTTGGGCTCTACAGATGCAGTTCTTGGGATATGGCCTACATGGGTATGGTGGACATCTGCACACATAGATGACACAGGGGCATGTATACCTGTACTTGGCACTCTACAGAGGTGTGGTGGAGTGCCACATGGCCTGCATTACGGAGGGGCCTAGCCTACGGAACTCGCCCTGGCCTAGGGAAACCCACAGCCCTCCTCCCATACCCAGACCCCTCCACTGCGCGCAAAGTCAGCTGAATGAGAGTGTACTCACCCCCTTGTGTCTGCTGTGATGCCCTCAAGCGCCCATCCAACTCAGGGTAGGCCACCGCCAGGATCCGGAACATCAGGGGGGTCATGGTGCGACAGGCACCCCTCCCACGTTGGGAGGCCATCCCCAGCTGAGCCTCCGCCGTCTTCTTGCTCCAGCGGCGAATGTCCTCCCATCTTTTACGGCAGTGGGTGCTCCGTCTCTGGTGGACGACCAGGGTCCGGACGTCCTTGGCGATGGCACGCCAAATATCCTTCTTCTGGTGGGCGCTGACCTACATGACATGTACAGGGGAAGAAGAGTAGTCATTACCAACTGCACCGTCGAAGTGAGTGGCCCACATCCCTGCCCTTGCCATGTGGCACATGCATTCACAGTCCTTCATGCTCGCAGAACTCTGCCCCCTTCCTTCTTAGAACCAGCCCTCTCCACCCAGGCATAGCCCATACAACTTTCACCCTATGTACTCACCTGTTGGTCTGGCGGACGTAGAGTAGCGTGTACTGGGGGAGGACACCATCCATGAGCTTCTCCAACTCCTGAGCAGTGAAGGCAGGGGCCCTTTCCCCAGACGCACGTGCCATTGTCTCTTCCAGACCGAGGTCACAGCAGCACTTGCAGTATAGGTCCTCTCCTGTCGAAGATCAGGTATCGAGTGATTCAACAGATAGAAAATGGCGGTCACGTCCGCGGCGGTGACGTCCGCGGCGGTGCGTATCATCACCGCCGGCGCACTTCGTCATTGGGTCCTGGGACCCATAGGGTCCAATGTTAACTAATGCATGATTGCGCAGCGGTCTTCGACTGCCTACCGCGACGGTGTACAATGCCAGCGCAGTAATCTCACATCCAATTGTCCCAGTTTGGAGGTCAGGCAGCCGCCATTTCAGGGGCCCACATGGCTTCATTTTCAACTGTGTCACACATACTTAGGCCTGGACTCAACACTCTTACAGACAACTTTTTGGATTATGTTTCGTGTTCTGTGTAGCTGTGGGTACATACCTCTGAGTTGCTTGACTGTGTGGTCGCTTTTGTCCTTTCTAGGCACCGTCAGCTGGGACATGTGAGGAGATGGCGGAATCCTCCGGTGTACCGACCGCTGGTGGACCTGTTGACAATGGAGGAACGACATTTAATCATCACCTACAGGTTTGACCGTGCCACAATCCAGGAACTGTGTACCCAGTTGGAGCCAGACCTGATGTCAGCAATCCGCCATCCCACAGGAATCCCCCTCAAGTGCAGGTGCTATCAGTGCTCCATTTCCTTGCAAGTGGGTCATTTCAAACAACAGTGGCCATGGCATCAGGGTTGTCTCAGCCTATGTTTTCCAACGTGTTGTCCAGAGCGTTGTCTGCCCTGCTGAAACACATGAGGAGCTACATCGTTTTCCCTCAGGTGGAGGATTTGGCTACTGTTAAAGGTGACTTCTATGCCCTTGGACATATCCCTAACATCATAGGTGCCATTGATGGGACCCATTTAGCTCTGGTCCCCCCCACAGGAGTGAACAGGTGTACAGGAACCGGAAGAGTTATCATTTGATGAATGTACAGATGGTATATTTGGCAGACCAGTACATCTCCCAGGTAAATGCTATGTTCCCTGGCTCAGTGCATGACGCCTACATCCTGTGGAATAGCAGCATCCCTTATATGATCGGTCAACTCCAGAGGCACCGGGTGTGGCTATTAGGGGACTCTGGTTACCCCAACCTGTCATGGCTATTGACCCCAGTGAGGAATCCCAGGACAAGGGCAGAGGAACGCTACAATGAGGCCCAAGGGCGGACTAGGAGGGTGATCGAAAGCACCTTCAGCCTCCTGAAGGCCAGGTTCAGGTGCCTCCATATGACAGGTGGTTCCCTATTTTACTCACCAAGGAAGGTGTGCCAGATCATCATCGCCTGCTGTATGCTTCACAATCTTGCTTTGCGACGCCAGGTGCCTTTTCTGCAGGAGGATGGTCCAGATGACGGTGTTGTGGCAGCTGTGGAGCCTGTGGACAGTGATGAGGAGGAAGCAGAGGAAGAAGACATTGACATCAGGGACTCAGTCATACAGCAATATTTCCAGTGACACACAGGTGAGAACACTTTCTTGACTACTACAAGTACTTTCACACTTCTACCTCTATCCTGTCTGTCAATTTCAACCAGAATTTGGTAACTGAGTTGTAAATTTCCATTACGGTTTCACAGGTGTGGTTACCAACGTGTGTCATCTGCTTGCATCCTTCATGGTCTTGTGATGTGTGAAATAGGTATGTTGACATTACTATTGTGAACGGATTTTGTCACAGTCATTGCTAATACACATTTTCTAAATCACAGACTGACTCCAGATTGTTTTGTGGTTCAAGGGTGTTTATTGAAGTGCTAATTATTGGAGGGGGTGGTAAACTGGTGAGGGGTGATGGTGGAGGAATGTCCATGGCAGAGTCCAGTCTATTAGTCTCACAGGTGCACTGCCCATATGGGCATAGGAAGTGGAGCTGGGGCAGTTCCAATATGGATAGGGTTACAAAGTGGGACAGTGGGATGACAATCAGGGTGGTCTTATTTCTTGGCGGGGGTCTTGCCATTGTTCTCTGTCCTGTTTCTGGATCTCAGGGACCGCTTGCGGGGTGGTTCTCCGTCTGCAGGGGTTGGGGTGCTGGTGTGGTGGTCCTGTGGCGGGCGTCCTGTCCACTAGCACCGGCGGAGATGATGGGCAGTTCATCGTCCATGCTAGTGTTAGGGGCCCCTTGGAGTGCCACGGTGTCCCTCATGGTGTTCTGTATGTCCTTCAGCACCCCTACGATGGTGCCCAGGGCGGAGCTGATGGTTCTGAGTTCCTCCCTGAAGCCCAAATACTGTTCCTCCTGCAGGCGCTGGGTCTCCTGAAACTTGGCCAGGACCGTAGCCATCGTCTCCTGGGAGTGGTGGTATGCTCCCATGATGGAGGAGAGGGCCTCGTGGAGAGTGGGTTCCCTTGGCCTGTCTGCCCCCTGTCGCACGGCAGCCCTCCCAGTACCCCTGTGTTCCTGTGCCTCTGTTCCCTGGACCGTGTGCCCACTACCACTGTCCCCAGGTCCCTGTTGTTGTTGGGGTGATGGGTTATCCTGGGTTCCCTGTAGTGGTGGACACACAGCTGGTTGACGTGTCCTGGGTACGGAGGTATGGGCCCGCTGGGTGGGTGCTATGCTCGTGTTTCCAGAGGGTGGAAGGTCTGTGTTGGGCTGTGCCTGTGCGAGGGTAACCGACTGTCCCGAGGTCCGGGCTGGTCATCTGGATACAGTTGGCCAGAGCTGCTGTCTTCACTGTGGGCCTCTTCTGCTGGTGGGGTAGAGATGTCTGGACCCTCCTGTCTGGTGACGTTGGGTAGTGGTCCTGCAGGGGTGTAAAAGTATGATTATTGCATGTGTGTGTGTCATGGTGTGCAATGGGTGGGTAAGCGTGTACCCCAGTGCTTGCATTCCTGGGTGGGGGCTTGTGTGATGATGGTTGGGGGGTGTTATGGGTATGTGCCGTGGGCATGCTTTAGTGAGGGGTGTCCATGCTTTGTTGTGTCATGCAGGGCTTGGTGTTGGGATGGGTGGTTTGTGTTATTAGTACATTAGTGAGGAGGTGGAGTGATAGGGGAGGGGGTAAGGGTGGGGGTGTGTGATAGCATGCAGGTAGGGTGGGGGATATGATAGTTAAGATTTGACTTACCAGTGTCCATTCCTCCACCGACTCCTCCGAGGCCCTCAGGATGCATAATGGTCAAGACCTTCTCCTCCCATGTTGTTAGTTGTGGGGGAGGAGGTGGGGGTCCGCCACCAGTCCGCTGTACCGCGATGTTGTGCCTGCAGACCACGGAACGCACCTTCCCCCGTAGGTCGTTCCACCTCTTCCTGATGTCGTCCCGATTTCTTGGGTGCTGTCCCACTGCGTTGACCCTGTCGACTATTCTTCGCCATAGCTCCATCTTCCTAGCTATGGAGGTGTGCTGCACCGGTGCTCCAAATATCTGTGGCTTTACCTGTACGATTTCCTCCACCATGACCCTGAGCTCCTCCTCGGAGAACTTGGGGTGTCTTTGGCGTGCCATGGGGTGGTGTAGGTGATGTGTGGGGTGGTGTATGTGGTGAAGAGTGTGGTGATGTGTAGTGGTGTGTGGTGTTTTGTGCGTGGATGTTGTGTGGGTGATGGTGTTGTGTTCCTCTTTGTGGTGGGGTTGTCTATTCTGTGCTCTCTCTCTCTGTCCTTCTTTCAGATTTTTTGGTCGTAGGGGTTTGTGGGTGATGTGGGTGTGTGTTTTATATTGTGTTGGGTGTGTGGGAGTGGTGTTTGTATGTGTATCAGGTGTGTGTAATTTGAATTGTCCAATGTGGCGTGTTTTGGAGATGTGTGTGTATTTTGAGCGCGGCGGTGTGTACCGCCAATGGAATACCACAGTTGAAAGACCGCTGCGTGGATTCGTGGGTCGTGATAGCATGGGCGTGTTTCTGTTGGCGTGACGGTAGAGGTTTTGTTATCGCCAGTTTATCACTGACCTTTGGTGTTCAGAAACAAATTGGAATTGTTACCTGAAGAAGAGGAAATATGCCCAAATGTTGCACCTCATGTCATATATACTTAGGAAGAATTGAAAGCACTTCAGGATGATGTTGATAGAGGTGAAAAAAGAAACTTAAGTTAAAATGTGTTCAACGTGAGGATGACGTATTGGTATCTGGGGAGGGACAAGTGGTTCTGCCTGACAGTTTGTTGACTCAAATGGCTAGGTATTATCATGGTCAAGCACATGTTGGAAGAGATGCGATGATTTGAACATTTAGACAATTCTGGATCAATCCAAAGTTTAGACAGGTCGTCGAAGCAATTTGCCATTGATGCATCATCTGTCAGCAGATGAATGTGGGTAAAGGGACTGTGGTCAATATGACCCACATAGGAAGAGCGGGAGGTCCATTTAGCAGAATGCAGATGGACTTTACTAAGATGCCTGTGTGGAGGACTGAGATATGTGTTGGTGACTGTTTTCATCTTTAGTCACTGGATTGAAGCTTACCCTACACGAAGAAAAGGCAGCCTTACAGTAGTGAAGTTACTGCTTAAGGAACTGATACCGCATTTTGGTTTTCCGGTCTCTTTAGAATCAGATAGAGGAAGTCAATTCAACAATGAAGTAATTAAATTACTATGTTCAGCTTTAAACACTGAGCAGAAGTTGCTTTGTAGCTACCACCCTGAAGCCTCATGAATTGTTGAGCAAATTAATGGTACCTTGAAGTCAAGAATTGCAAAGATGTGTGAGCCCACAAATCTGAAATGGCCCAGCGCACTGCTGTTAGTTCTGATGGGTATGAGAAACAAACGCGTCAGGAAGACTGGACTATCGCCACATTAAATACTCAAGGGCAGAGCAATGAGGTTGCCAGCGGTTCCAGCCAATGCTCTTGTGAACATGACAGATGATATGGTGTTGGATTACTGCAAAGGTCTGGCTAATGTGGTTCGCTCTTTCTCTCATCAGGTGGAAGCCACCACATTGCAACCATCTCAAGATCAAAGACACAACCTGAGAGCGGGAGATGGGTTGTGATCAGAAAACACATGCGGAAGACTTGCTTGGAGCCTCGGTGAAAAGGCCCTCACAAAGTAGTACTGATTGCTACTGCAGCTGTGAAGTGCACTGGAGTTCCAAATTGTATCCACTCAAGCCATACCCGGAAAGTACCCTGTCCGTTTGACAATGAAGAAGAGTTTTTGAGAGTACCTACAACTTTCAGGTGAAACACAGGCTCAGAGGAAGAAATGGGAGAATCAGAGGCTGAATTTGAACAGACTGAAACCAGTGCAAATACTCCTGTGAGAGACAAAGTGGAAGACCTACAGGAGAGTGACAGTGAACTAACCTCAGCCTCAACTGAGTTAGCAGGAGAGTTTAGTCAGTGGGGGGCTCTCCCAGAAGCAGACTGTCTTGCAAGACAAACAGAGCAAACTACAGACCTCAAGGTGGAAGGAGTTGATCAAAATGATCTGACTCCTCCTGAACCAGTTGCAGGTACATCAAGAGAAAATCCTGCAGAACAAACAGAAGTTTCAAGTTCAGCACTGAGAAGAGCATTGACAAAAGGTCCACTGAAAGGAGATAAATGGCCAAAACCACAAGCGAAGAGGAAAGAAGCAATCACAGTGACAACAGTTGAAGAAGAAGTTGACACAACAAGAAGAGAAGACTTGAGTGATGGAGAATTAAATGGATATTGAGATTGAAAAGAAAGAGAATTGCCAAAGGTACGCAAGTTCTGAATGGACATATGCAACAACAAGTGAATGGCAGAGTGAGTTTCTGTCTTTTTTTGGCACGTGAAGATCAATTAACTGAACTTTGTAATCCTATAAATCTAAGAAAAGTACCAAAGAGAGTCTGTTGAAAGTAACTGGAAGAGACTTTGAATTACCTGAATTGACAAGCTGCTATACCGGTTTTGACAAGCTACCTATTTTTTACAAAAGTCCTGGAAGAAATACAATAAAGCTGTAAATAACTGCTAAAAGAAGACTGAAGATTTTTGTTTTGGATTTTTACTGCATAGTGATAATTTTTCTATTCTACTATCTGATTCTTTACAGATCATAAATTATCATAGTCAACAGGGTAGAAAGGATAGGTGCTGTAAATACATAGGTGTTGGTTTGGCGATCGTATGTATGATATTGTGTCTGGGGTTGATTGTGAGCATGACTCTTCTTGACAAGATTGTCACCAACCATACCTCTGCTTTAGAGACAACTACTGTACTCACAGAAGTAGATAGGTTTAGGATAGATGAGAAATATTTGCATGTAGACAGTACCCAAGGGTAACTTTCTTCTAATGTTTTCTATTGCTTATTGCGTGAGTATGTTGAGATGATGGATGCAAGAGATTGTTATGTTTGTACGCAGATACTCTCATCAGTGGAGGAAGGAGTTACTTACCATAGTTTGCCCCTGTGAGCACATCTGACCTTATTTGGTTTCTTATCATTGATTTGTAACAGGACACGTTAGAGGTTTGATGGATCTTCTGACTGCGCTTAGAGCAAATCCCACCATAGGACTCGATTTCAGTACAAATCAATCACAATATCAATCAACAGTATCAATAATCTTTGGAGTCAGTAATTCCACACACCACGACCGCTTTTGCCGTGAATAACCACATCTTTATGTAAAAGTTAGAATGTTTATTTCCCTATATTAACAATGCAAACATCACATAACTTAGGGCCAGATGTAGTAAACTTCTGAATTGCGACCCGCAAATTGCGTGTCGCAATTCGGAATGTTGGATGGTGTCCCTGACACCATCTGCGACTCGTAAAGGGGTCGCAAAGGTCCACCTCATTAATATTCATGAGGTGGGTCGCAATTTGCGACCCCCTTGCGAGTGGCGGCATTCACAGGGATGGTGGCCTGCTGCAGACAGCAGACCACCATGTCTGTGACTGCTTTTTAATAAAAAAGTTGTTTTTGTAATGCAGCCCGTTTTCCTTAGAGGAAAACGAGATGCATTACAAACACGAAAAATGAAACATTTTAGTTTCATTTTTTCAAAGCAGGCAGTGGTCCATAGGACCACTGCCTGCTCTGTAAAAAATTTTGCAGTTCCATTCACAACGGGGAAGGGGTCCCATGGGGACCCCTTCCCTTTTGCGAATGGGTTACCACCAATTTCAAATGGGTGCAAACTGCGATTGGTTTGAGACCGCGGTCACAAAGCAATCCTGCATTGCACTGCGACTCGCAATTAGGAAGGGGACACCCCTTCCCAATTGCGACTCGCAAACCTGTTTTGCGATTCGGTAACCATGTTACCGAATCCCAAAACGGGTTTTGTGCATTGCAAAGTGCATTTTGCACTTTGCAAACAGCGATTTGTTCTGTTTGCGACGTGCAAAATGCTTCCTACATCTGGCCCTTAGTCTTAAAATCAAGTGGCATACATACAGAAATAACTCCGGCTGACCAAATCTTCAAAAGAATCTCAATTTAACCAAAGGATGCATTGTTATGCAATCTAGAATTACAGTACAAATCAATAACAAGAATAACTGTGAAATAGAAATACCATACATTTAGATTCAGCAAAGAAACAACATCAACTGTTGTTAATAATTAGCAAGCATCTTCTTTGGGTCTCCTAGCTAACCTTCAGATTAGAATAGCATGTTTGGGCTTCATGCAAAACAATTTAGTCAACACAAATTTGGAAAAACAGCTAGCTATGGCTCCATCATTGGACCAAGAAAGGAATAGTTCAGAACAGGGGATTCTAAGCTATCCGAACCATTTGTAAAGCATAGTCTACGGATCGGCATTTAACATCAAAAGTCTAAGCAATAAAGTTAAAGATCGAACTCTCGAAGTAAAGAAAAACAAGGCAAGTACACCTCACCGGTGGAAAAGGAAAATGGGAATAAGCCTCTCTTCTCTCTGTGCGGTCAGGCTAAGTTTAAATCATCTAAAACTCTTCCACTTTGCTATTGGTCAAAGAACTTAACATGATGCTGTGTAACTAGGCCTAAGACCTCGCTAACTTAAGGCCTACAATTAATGAAGCAAATACACAATAAGGAATCATTAACATAACAGACTACTACATTAATCTAAACATGAGCACATCAATTTGTTTTTATAGGCAATTATAAGGACACTTCATGATTACTCTCTGCTACTCAAGTAGGCACATTTTCCAAGTTGTGCATTATTTTCTATATTAGTTAATTTTCTATGCAGATTTAAGATTCAACATACATAAATATTTATTAGAAAAAATTCAGCATTCATACCCCTTAGTTATGGAATAAGTTGTAGTCTTTTACTAACAAGATTTTATAAACAGCATTACATTCCCATTTGTTCCTATAATTAAGTACCTGAGTAGAGTAACTAAGGAAAACAACATAGAGTTAGTGAGAGGATTCTTTGAACCTACATTGACATTTGGCACAGCTTAACCACACAGAAATAACCTTGCATGCTTGCTTACACCTGTAGAGAAGAGTTTCTTAGATCAGACAGATGACAGGAGAAAGGCTTTAAAGGAGAAATTAGAGAAAGGTTTAGAGAAAAGGACATTTAGAAATGATCATGCATTTATTGACATAAAGACACAAGGGAGATTAGCTTTAGATGCACACCACGTAGGAAAGCTTTCTGTATATATAAGCCTAAATCTAGAATTGATATGCTGTTTGCAGGAACGAGAGAATATAGACATGTGTTTTTGTTTCAGAGTAAGTGGACATCCATGTTAAATGGACAAGATCCAGCAATTCCAGGACTTTATTACAGCTGTTGATCGAATGCGTATTGCTGTCTTCTGAGACAATGGCATGTCACATGTTACTTGGGGATGGTTCTCCCAAAGATTTATCAACTTGAGAACCTGAATAAAGTACCTAACTTGACTGAATTACATCATGTTAGACAAAGCGAGAATCATATCCTGGCATAGTTGGAGACATATTTGGAGCTATAATTCCTTCAGTGGGAGTTATTCTGAATTCTTTGAAAATTTGAAAGCTGTCTACTTTGTGGATAACATGCTGACAAATTTTTCAGCAGCCATGATCCTGATGGATACAGAAGTGGTTGCGGTAAGATCTATGACTCTTCAGAACTGCCTTGCGTTAGACATTGCAGCAGGCACTTCTCATGAGAAAGTTAAAGACATCTGCAAATGTGCACAGTGAGAACAATAGAAGCATAAAATCTCAGTGGTACATTTTCCACTATTTTATTAATCAATGGAGTCTAATATGAGGCTGTGCAGACTAGGCCCAAACCTCGCTAACTTAATGCCCATAGTAAATTAAGCAAATACATAGCACATAATCATTATTGTCCCATATTACTACAATTTTCTTTAAACATGCACTTCAACTAATAATAAATTGCATTTAATAAAGCATTACATATTTCTGACAATACATTTTCCAAAATGCACATTATTTTCTTTATGTTAGCTTTTCTAAGCAAATTCTTAACCCATAACAAAATTAAAATCAAGTAATACATTCAGTTTTCATAATCTTGATGTGATTAAAACTGTAATACTTAAAACATTTCCTTTCAAATGATAAAATGAGTGGGTATTATTCCCATAGAAACTATTGTTAGGGCTCTAAAAAACTAAAATGAGGCAATATTTTCTGAGTTCTCAATAGCGACAAAGTTGATGTGGTGCTAAGACTAGAGCTGCAGACTTTGCAACCGGAGAACTGGGTTCTTGTTACGGCATCAGCTAGACATCCGGTGATTCTGGGCAAATTACTTATTCTCCCCATGCCTAAACCCAAAATGAATGTGTCCTTGTGCAATGTAACTGATGCTCATGTAAAGCATTCCAATACCTTTATGTCAAGCCTGGACTATATAAACTGCAAAAAATAAAACAATGAAGTGTTTTGCACACTTCTGACATTGGGCTATACTTGAGCTACATTTGGATGATATTTGTGCTACATTTGGACTCTTTTTTCTTTGGTGGCCATCTTGGGAGACTTCTTTGTTATGAATCTCCCTAATTTTATGACAAGACCTGAGGCTCCTATTATACAGAAGTCTTTTCTTTATTTTTAATAGCAGCTCCAGTCAAGATCACATAAGGCAAACAGCGAACAGCCAATGGGAAAACAAAAGTAGTTCGTAATAATGCACCAATCACGGACAGATCCATGTAATAATACCTATCTTGACTGAAAACAGCCCTCTTTTCTTGCTGCTCTTCAGTCAAGATAAGTATTATTATCTCGTTGTTTCATTGACGTGTTAGCACGTTTCATTCAGGCGCTGTGTAGTTTCGTTTGAAAACGCTTTGTATGCCTTTGCAATAGCCGGCTTGTCTGCCGCATACATTTCTTTGCGCTCGCGTCGTGCGCTCTCACCAAACGGCCACTTTGACCGTTTTTCTCTTCAGCGTGAATAGACATTTTAGCCTTCGCGCATTGAAGAGACACATTCGCGTACCGCGGCTCCTGGATTGAAAGTGTCCTGCGTCGCTCAGGGCCTCTGTTTCAGCTCCCCTCAGCTGAGGCCGGTCTTCTTCCATTCAGCTCTCGGAGCTTTCTGCTCAGTTTACTGAGTTCAGCCCCGCCCGTAGGCGGAGCCGGGCAGCATTTTTTCCTCTCTGAGAGAGGTTTAACCCTTGCTTGCCCTGTTGCAAGTTTTGCTGGTTTCTGCTATCACCATGGACAGCGCTCGATCCCATTTTTCTCAAGATGAGGAGGAAGACGTCCTGAAGGAAAATTTTAATTATTTTATTCAAACTTCTGTTGATCAGGCTATGGCTGCCTCTTGGCAAAAACTCTCAAAAAATTTGGAGAACTCTGTGGTAAATCTAGTGTCCAAGACCATGCTGGCCCATTCTGCGGGGAATGCAGAAAACGTCCGGTCCCTTCAAAAAATGTTAAAACGACTCTAGCTGGAAGTGACAATATTTCACACATGGCAGAGGACATGGTTCCTCAAGGGCCTCCTAACAAGGAGGGGTTAATATCTAAGTCTGTACGGAAATGCATGGCAAAATCTAAACACCTATCGTCCCCTATTAAAATAACAAAGATTTTGGGCACAGACGACGAAATGAACGACCCTGACTCGGATGCGGATAGTTCCAACGAGGACTTTGGAGAGTTTTTCTCCCCTCCTCCACACAAAAAATTAAAACATTTGTCAGGGTCCAACACGATTCTTGATTCAGAAGGGGTACCTATGTTTGACCCTTGTGATATTCAACACCCAAATTCCACAGAATGGGCCCCCTAAGATCATGTGGCGAATTACGTGACTGCCAGACTTCGAACCCTCCTGGAAAAACTGAAATCAGAGTGTCTCTGACCTGCTTTATCTTAAAAAATTACGGCGACACCGGCGATTGACACCTCGCTGCTTACGTTCTTCACTAAATATGGCAAGGACCCCCGTAATGGGGTAGATAAAGCTTGGTCCATGTGCCAAGATAAGCTCTTGGACATTGTGGGTCCCCTGACCCGCATATTTGATATGGCGGAATCAGCCCGGCTGGAACATTTGTCCATTGACCCAGAGAAGCTTTCTTTATGGGCACAACGTGCAGTCTGCTTGTAGGGGAATGCTAATTCCTCCATCAATCATGAACGGAGAAAAGGACTCCTACTCAAGCTGGATCCTAAACTGGCTAACCTAGCAGGTTCGGATCCAGGTGTAAAAGTGGAAGGCTTGTTGTTCGGTGATTCGTTCATAAAAGAACTCAGCAAGTATGTGGCTACCTTCTCCTCGTTGGACAAGGCGCAGCAATCTTTAAAAAAGATGTTTGCTTCTCGGGTTTTCACCAGGGCCGTCAGAGGTAGGAACCGCTTTGCCGGCCGGTCCTACGCCAACCAAGGTTCCCGCGGTCCCTACCATAACACCTCTCAAGACTACAGGCCACAATTCTATCCCCAAAGAAGCAGGGGTTCAGGGCTAAAGGAAGCCGCAACACCAGATACGCTGCGCAAGCCGGTAAGTCAGAATACCTGTACACCTGTGGTGGGGGGGTCGCATTGCTAAATGCCTGTCAAAATTGAGGATCTTACAAGAGATCCTTGGGTTTTAAATACAGTGCAAGGTTATGTTATAGAACTCTTTTCAGAACCTTTTCAAGAGAGTTTCCCTGCTCCTCCTCAGTTTTCGCTTCAAATGACTGATTTAATTTTGTTAGAAGTCCAGTCTCTTCTTCAAAAGCAGGCAATTATTCCTTGCTCTCCAGATTCTTCAGGCTTCCTCAGCTCAGTTTTTCTAGTTCAGAAAAAGAACAAAAAGATGCGCCCAGTCATCAATCTGAAACAGTTCAATCAGTTTGTTCTATATCGTCATTTCAAGATGGAGACCATTCTTCATCTCAGAGATACACTACTCCAAGGAGATTGGTTAGTAAGGTTGGATCTTCAAGATGCCTACCTTTCAGTTCCCATTCATCCCGCCTCCCAGAAGTTTCTTCAATTCCATTGGGCAGGTCAATATTTTCGTTTCACTTCTCTTCCCTTCGGCCTTTCATCTGCCCCGTGGTGTTTCACGAAACTAATGAAGCCGGTAGCATCCTTTCTCAGAGCTCGAGGCATTCGTCTGGTGATTTACTTAGACGACATTCTGATCATGAGTCAGAGTTGCACTTTGCTACTGTCTCAGGTTCACCTTGCTTGCACTCTGTTGGAGGATTTGGGTTTTATCATAAATTACGAAAAATCTTCCTTGGATCCGATTCAAGAGATCGAGTTTCTAGGGTTCTTAGTGGATTCCGTATCAGCTACTCTCCTTCAACCGTCATCAAAGATCAAATCCATAAAGTCCGAAATTCTCCTGATCCTACGCAGTTCTCGTTTATCCCTCAGATCTTTAGCAAGGATTGTAGGTCGTCTCTCTTCCTCAATCCAAGCGATTTTCCCGGGTCCTCTGCATTGTCGTGCGTTACAAAGGCTAAAAATCCGTCACCTCCAAAAGGGTCTAGCTTATTCAGATGTTATCGCTTTAGACCAAGATTCACGCGCAGAACTCAAGTGGTGGATAGACCATTTAGACACCTGGACTGGCAGGGCTATTTTCGCATCAGCCCCAGATCTTGTATTAGAGTCAGATGCAAGTCTGTCGGGTTGGGGAGCCCGGTGTGGTACAATCTCGACTGGAGGCTCATGGTCTCTAGAGGAGTCAAAACTGCACATAAACTGTTTAGAGATGCTTGCCGGCTCCTTTGCAATCAGGAGCCTCACAAGAAACAACATTTCTTGTTCACTTCTGCTCAGAATGGACAACATTTCAGCGGTGCGCTACATCAATCAGCTAGGAGGCACAAAATCCAAACCTTTAGCGGAATTAGCAAAAGGGTTTTGGGAGTTCTGTCTTCAAAACAAAATCTCTGTTGAAGCCGAATATCTTCCGGGCAACCTCATTGTAGTAGCGGATCTGGTACTCCCGTTATTCCCAGGATTCCAGCGACTGGATGCTCAATCTGCAGGTGTTCAACATCCTGCTCCACAAGTGGGGCCCCTTCCATTTAGATAGTTTTGCATCACGTCTCAACGCGCAACTTCCACGATTCTTCAGCTGGCATCCGGATCCTTAGCTCTAGCCTTCGATGCGTTTACTCAGGATTGGTCATCTTCCCTCAATTACGCCTTTCCTCCTTTTATCTTGATTCCCAGAGTATTGGCTCAAGTCAGACGTCAACGAGCTTCCATAGTCCTCATAGTCCCTTACTGGCACTCCCAGGTGTTGTTCCCTTCACTCCTGGAACTGTCAATCGAAACCCCGCTCCTGATACCCTCCTTTCCAGATCTTCTGACCAACCCCCAAGGCCTCCATCACAGTCTAATTCTTCAAGAGTCCCTGGTCTTATCGGCTTGGAAAATTTCAGGGAATCCTGATCTACCGTTTCTATTTTGGCAGAAGCTGCAGCCTTCATTGACCGGGCAACAGCTCCTGGGACAAAGAAAGCTTATAGATCAGCTTGGTCTCTCTGATGTTGCTGGTGTTTGGGAAGACAAGTTGATCCCTTGACAGCGGATGTGTCTATGATGGTCAACTTCCTGGAGGCAGAAGCCAGTAAGGGTAAGTCCTTTTGCACTATTAATTTATATAGGTCTGCGATTCCTTCTGCTCACGATTACTTTCAAGGAAAGCCTGTTGGTGAACACCCTTTGGTCTGCCGTCTTTTAAAGGGAGTAAAATTTTCTAATCCGCCAAAACCTAAATACAGTTCTTTATGGGATGTTAATGCCGTGCTAAAACTGTTTTTTTCTTGGCCTGACAATTCTTTGCTATCTTTAAAACAGTTGTCGTCTAAGCTGGCTATGCTTTTATGTTTAGTATCTTTCAAACGCTTATCTGATGTTAGAGCCCTGGATGTTACCGCTCGCTATTTTACTCCCTGGGGAGTTCTGTTTAATGTATTGAGACGTACAAAAACTAACCTCTCTTCAGTTTTTTATCCCTTTTTTCCCGATCATCCCAAACTCTGTGTGGGTCAGTGTTTAAAATTTTATGAACAACGGACAGCAGATCTGAGAAAATTCTCATCTACCCAATTGCTAATCTCCTTCAGGAAACCTTACAATCCTGTGTCCTCTTCTACTTTGGCTTGCTGGGTCCGCTGGATTATGTCCTTAGCTGGTATTGATACCTCTGCTTTCGGAGCGCATTCAGCTAGAGGAGCCATGGCGTCCAAAGCTTTTTGGGCCGGTTCTCGTTTGGTGGATATTCTCAGGTTGACTGTCTGGTCTAATGATAATACTTTTAAAGTGTTTTATTGTAAACCAATTCAACATGCCTCCTTAAATGATATTGATACGCTTTAAAATTGCATAATAGGAGCCTCCCGTCTTGTCATAAAATGTAGATTTTCCTAGTAATTTATGAAGGAAAGTCTTAATTTTATTAAAGACACGGAGGCGAGTATTATTCCACTGCTACAAATTCTAACTCTGTGATTTTGTCACCCTCCCTTTTAGCTTCTACATCAACACAGCAAACTTCCTCCTAGAGACCCTTTATGTACGGTGTCCTCTTCGGTGTTTCCTCTCAAGGACTTTCAAGGGATGGATCGTTACAACCTTCCGGTCTTCCTCCAGAGACTTTTGTTCTATTTAAGTTTTATCGCTCTGTTTGGCGTTTTGTATTTGTTGTGCTATTATACCATTGTTTACTTCTCATTGAGTTTTGCACAAGAAAAGAGGGCTGTTTTCAGTCAAGATAGGTAATATTACATGGATCTGTCCGTGATTGGTGCATTATTACGAACTACTTTTGTTTTCCCATTGGCTGTTCGCTGTTTGCCTTATGGGATTTGTAGTTGATCTTGACTGGAGCTGCTATTAAAAATAAAGGATAGACTTCTGCATAATACCCGCCTCCGTGTCTTTAATAAAATTAAGACTTTCCTTCATAAATTACTAGGAAAATCTACATTTTCTCATTTACTGCAGTATCCTCAGTAGAAATGCTTTTAGTTTTCTACTTCAATTCCATCAAGATGTGTTCCGACGTGCCACACTTTTGGCATAAATGGAGAATGCACTCTAGTTGATCATTAACACGCTGTGGTAAAGCTGCTGATCACCGGGAGTTAACTGTTGAAACTGCATGTTTCAGTCTGTATTTTGTGAATGCTGAATTTACTACTAATGAATTTTATGTATTTTGGATTATGAATTTGCACAAAGTTTGAGTAAGATAGAAAATAATGTGCATCTTGGAAAATAATTACGAAATGTTTTTATTAAATGCTTATTAATATCAATTGAAGTGCCCGTATTTAGAGAGTTAGTAGTAGTGTGTTATAGTAATGATTTTACATTGTGACTTTGCTTAATTAATTATAAGCCTTAAGTTAGCGAGGTTTGGGCCTAGGTTTGCACAAGCCTCATAGTAAGCTGCACTGTCTAATACAATCCTGGGAATATATGTCCAGAGAAATCAATTCATGTATTCTGCACACTGCATTGATCAAACGTTAGCAGATGTCTTTAACTTTCTCATGAGAACTGCTTGCTAGAATATCTTGTATTAATAATTGTTACACTGTATAGTTTAATATCTTGTATTAATAATTGTCACACTGTATAGTTTGATGGGTGAGACAGCGATGTTCCCAGGAGCTAACTATGGATGCACTGACTGGAGTACGAATGGATACAAAAATTGTTATCTGACAAGTCTAACAATGGGAACAGGAGAAGAGGAGCTAATCATCGACATGTGAAAGACAGTTTAGTTATATCTCAGATTTGAGGTTAAATCCTTTTTAGACAAATTGTAAAAGTGCGATTGTTTGACCAATGACAATGTGGGAAGTTCTTCAGGTGTTTTTGATTTAGCCTCACTGCACAGAGAGGAGCACTCCTTTTCCTATTTTGATTTCCTCCATAAAGGTTTGATTCTATTCTGTGTGGGGAGCTGAACAGTTCATGATACTTTATGCCTATCTTTAACTTTATTGCTTAAAATCCTAATCTGAATGCTGATCCTTAGACATTGCTTTTTAAAATGGTTTGGATAGTCCCCGTTCTGAACCATTACCCTTTCACTGCCCGTTGCTGATGCTGACCCAACCGATGTCCAACTGACAAAGATAATCACAGATTACTGATTCATATGAGGAGAGATCTAACAAAATGCTACTGTTCTTGTTATAGATTATGGTGGTCATTATGACCCTGGCGGTCTTCTGACAGCCAGGGTTAATGTGGCGGTATCACCGCCAACAGACTGGCAGTGAGGACCAGCACATTATGAGTGTGACGGGTTGGCCGCTTCCAACCCGCCACATCTCCACCCATACCGCAATGGTGGTATCAGCCGTCGGGCTGAAGATGTTCATCTCTGACCCGGCGGTCCACAGAGGACTGCTGGTGGTATTAGGACCCTGCCTCCCCCATGGTTTCTGTGGCGGTAGCACCTCTTCGAAAACAATCGCGAGAGGGCTACCGGTGACAGGTAATTTCTTCCCTGTCACCGGTCGACGGCCCCCCAACCCAGCAGCAAACTGATGACCCACCCTACAGTCACAGTGCCCACCACCCCCCACTCACATAGCGCCCCCCAACTCCCTTCTCCGTACATGCACTACTCATATACCCACTCACCTACACTTTCAGACATGCATCCACTCACACCCATTCATACACTCACACGCAAACCATCCACGCATTCACTTACACATACTCACACGCATTCAGGGACGCTTATACATAAACATCCGAACACGCATCCTCACATGCATACACACTGACATGCAGACACACACTCACTTCAACATTTATACATGCATTCACTCACACGCATACAACCACCCATACACCACAACACTCACAGTTGCATTCACACATGCACACACACATGCATACACACATGCAGACACCACATACTCATATATGCACACACAACACTCCTCACCCCTCACCCCCTCCCCTGTCGGACGTTCGACTTACCTAGTCCGGTGAGAAGGTCGTCCGGCAGGGATGGGGTGCTGCTGCCGCTGGCAGCACCCCTCCAGCAGGACACCTCCAGGCCGTATTTATGGTCTTAATAGGGCTGGCGGCGCAGTGCAGGTGGAACCAATGCCAGTGCACCACCGCCCCCAGCATGGCTACTGACTGATGTCCGCCCAAAGTGTGGCAGAAATCCAGCAGCACCCATTATATGGCAGGGGAAGACCGCCAGCACTGGCAGTCTTCTGGCACTCGTGGCTTTGGCGGTCTCGCTAAGAGACCGCCAAAGTCATAATGATGGCCTATGTCTTGTGTTTGCAGGTACCAATTAATATTTTGATAGAGCCATAGCTAGATGTTCTCCAAATTCATGTAGACTAAATTGTTTTACATGAAGTCCAAACATGCTATTCTAATGAGAAGGGTAGTAAGGGATACCCAGAGAATGTTATCAAATGATTAATAAACAATTGATGTTGCTCAGTTGCTGAACCTATATGTATGCTATTTCTATTACGCAGTTGTTCTTGCTATTGATTTGTACTGTAACTCTTGAATGTTTAGTGAACAATGTATTAGCTAAATTGAGATTGAGATTCTTTAGAAGATTTGGTCAACCAGTGTTGTTTTTATATGTTTATCAGTTGGTCGTGAGATTAAATTAAGTGACATTAGCATTGTTACTATAGGGAAATAAATCTTCTAACACTTACCTAAAGTTGTGGTTATTCATGACCAAATGGGTCATGGTGTGTGAAGATTACTAACTCCTATGAGTACTTGGTGATGTTTATGACTCATGTTGATGTAATTGTAATGTATTTGGGACTTATGGTGGAAATACTCCAAGCGTAGTCCAAAGGTCTATCAAAACTCTAATGCGTTCCCTTATGAATTAAACATTAAAAGACCAAATAAGGGCAGACACGCTAATAGAAATGGTAGCAGAGGATGGTTTGCCTCCTTGGGGTGCCATCATAGAGTCTTTGTATAGTTCATCTCCTTATGAGGCTATTATAAAGTTGTTTTTCTTAGAAATAGGTAGAAGAGTAGCATGGTTTGTCTACTTATGAGGCCATCATGAGGTCCCTTTTTGCCCTCTAGAAATGGTAAGAGGGTAGGACGGTTTGGCTCCTTCAGAGCCCATCATAAGGTCCTTTTTCCCTTTAGAAATGGTAAGAGAGTAGGATGATTAGCCCCCTTGAGAGGCAAGCATAAGGTCCGTCTTCCTCAGAAGTGGTAGAAGAGTTGGATGGGTAGTCTCCTTAAAAGATCAAATTAGGTCACAGAATTGGTAGAGAAACTGGTAAAGGTTAAGATTTTCAGATTCAATGATACAAAGTAGAGAGAAAATGTTTCTCTAAGAACCTACTATGACTCTCCCAGAACCTTGGAGCTTGCCAATGCTTGTTTGAGGATGTTCTCAGCGTTCTAGTGTCATTGTGAATGAAATAGGTTTGTGCTTGCACAGCTTAAGCAAATCGCAGGTAGATTGTATGCTTGTAAGGGTTTAGGGAGTTTGCGTACCCCAAATGACGTTGTAGAAGGAGTTTGCATACTCCAAAGTGTGAGAGTATGGAAGTCATCGAACTTCACGTGTATGCGGCACTTTGTGCTAAAAAATTGTCCAGGTGGTTGCTGGTATTACAGACCCTGCGTGGTCTAAGACTTTGGACTATTGAATAAGTGTATGAAACACTTGGTTTATGTTGAACTTTGTCTGTTTAATAGGTCAATCGGGCGTGGTTGACAAACTCAAGAGTGCGTGATAAAGTGAGTGACAGGTGTTTTGTCTGAGATTTGGTGAGTCCTATGTGCACCAGGACAGACCCCATGATCAGCTAAGAGTGAAATGTGCTGGTTGAATTTTGCTTGCGAGTCAGGGAAACTGAGATAGAAGGAGTATCTGTTAAAGCGAAATGCCACAGGGAAATTCAGTAAAGTTTCTGAAGTGATTGTGTCACCCAGCATGTAGAAAACAGACAAATTGAGTGTTGATGTTGTTTAGTGCTCGCAATATTTGCACATAGTTTTGTGTGAATTTGGAATTGAGGAGGACAAGCCGAAAGACTTTGTCAGCCGCTGTACGTGTGAGTGTGACATCATTGGAGCCGCGCTGGGATAGGTTGGTTAGTGAGAAAAGTCGCGAACAGATTGGTGACAACCGTGAAGCTTAATTGGCTGAGAAGGTCGGTGAAAAGGATTGTGGGATTGAAAGTCTCTTCCTGATTCGCTTGACAGTAGCATAGCTGACAGAAATGACATTTTTCAAAGCTCTAAAGAATGCCCTTAGGGGAGATACGTTTATTACAACTAGAATAGGAGAAATTACCCCGCCAGAAGGTACACCCGCCTATGTTGTATTTGAGGAACAAGGTGCTGCACCATGACTTTAGCTGAAACAATGGTACAAAGAGACAGAGAGAGATGGGAGCTTAGCATTTCCTGCCCATGGAACATTTAATTTGAGGATTTTGGAGAATTTGAGGAGAGTGCTGTATGATCTAAAACCTCCTCCAATACCAGCATAGTTCGAAGCTTTAGCAATTTTTGAATAAGTAGCTAAACAGTAACCGCAAATAAAATTTGAGAGAAGAATGAGGAAAGCTGAAAAGACTCTAGCAGACACTAGATGGGATAGTGAGCAAACATTTTGGAGAACTGAGACTTTGCAGGGAATTAAGGCCCTCATTCTGACCCTGGCGGTCGGTGATAAAGCGGCGGCCAAGCCGCCAACAGGCCGGCGGTCTAAAATATGCAATTCTGACCCTGGCGGGAACCGCCAACACAGCCCGCCAACTTAACACTCCGACCGCCACAGCGGTACAAACAAACAGCGCGGCGGTTCCCGCCAACAGCCCGGCGGCAGACAAAGTACCGCCCACCCTATTACGACCCACCAATCTGCCACCTTTTCCGGGGCGGGAGCACCGCCGATAAGAACACGGCGGAAACAGACTACGAACGGAAACACGCTCACCTCTACGCACTCCACGCGAGATTCCGGCAGTATGGAGCCAGAGTTACAGGTCATCCCCGCACTCCTATTCCTCCTCATATACCAGGAGCACGCCCGGCGGCGCGGAAGACATCGGTGAGTACTGCACCTACGACACAGGGGAGGGAAAAGATTACCGGCACACACCCACCCACCCACACCCACTACAACACACACATCAATGCATTCCCACAGATCACTGTCACAACCCACAAACCACCCCCCTCCGAAATAATGCAAAGACCAAAAGAAGAGATCATAAACGGGCAGATATATTGAAATATGTACGCCATTAATCCCAATAAATAAATAAACTATGTACAAAATATATACAGCTACTAAATGTAGTCCAACCACTGTCCGTTGATCACAGGGGTCCTGTGCAAAGGGGCAAGGCCCAGTCCCACGACAAGAACTCCACGGAGAGAACACTGCAGGGGCATCAGAAAGAAAATAGGACAGGCACCTCAGGGGGAAGGGAAGGGGGGGCACCTCAGCCACTTGAGTACACGACGCCAGATCCACGAGGGGACTCCATGACCACTGGCCCATCCTGGGGAGAGCAAAGCCACAGTCCATACAGTCCATACAGTGGGTGGCCTGCCCACTGGGCCATCCTGGGGAGAGCAAAGCCACAGTCCATACAGTCCATACAGTGGGTGGCCTGCCCACTGGGCCATCCTGGGGAGAGCAAAGCCACAGTCCAAACAGTCCATACAGTGGGTGGCCTGCCCACTGGGCCATCCTGGGGAGAGCAAAGCCACAGTCCATACAGTCCATACAGTGGGTGGCCTGCCCACTGGGCCATCCTGGGGAGAGCAAAGCCACAGTCCATAAAGTCCATACAGTGGGTGGCCTGCCCACTGGGCCATCCTGGGGAGAGCAAAGCCACAGTCCAAACAGTCCATACAGTGGGTGGCCTGCCCACTGGGCCATCCTGGGGAGAGCAAAGCCACAGTCCAAACAGTCCATACAGTGGGTGGCCTGCCCACTGGGCCATCCTGGGGAGAGCAAAGCCACAGTCCATACAGTCCATACAGTGGGTGGCCTGCCCACTGGGCCATCCTGGGGAGAGCAAAGCCACAGTCCATACAGTCCATACAGTGGGTGGCCTGCCCACTGGGCCATCCTGGGGAGAGCAAAGCCACAGTCCATACAGTCCATACAGTGGGTGGCCTGCCCACTGGGCCATCCTGGGGAGAGCAAAGCCACAGTCCAAACAGTCCATACAGTGGGTGGCCTGCCCACTGGCCCATCCTGGGGAGAGCAAAGCCACAGTCCAAACAGTCCATACAGTGGGTGGCCTGCCCACTGGGCCATCCTGGGGAGAGCAAAGCCACAGTCCATACAGTCCATAACAGACCCCACTGCCACTGGAGGAGGCAAGTTGGCCAGAGGACATCCTGCAGCCCTGCCCGAGATAGATCCTGCCCTGCCACGTCTGCCAAAGGGCCAGCGGTTCTTGCCCTGAAGGGCCCAGTTCAGCGGTTCATGAGACGGCGGGGCCCAGTTCAGCGGTTCTTGAGACGGCGGGGCCCAGTTCAGCGGTTCTTGAGACGGCGGGGCCCAGTTCAGCGGTTCTTGAGACGGCGGGCCCAGTTCAGCGGTTCTTGAGACGGCGGGGCCCAGTTCAGCGGTTCTTGCCTTGAAGGGCCCAGTTCAGCGGTTCTTGCCTTGAAGGGCCCAGTTCAGCGGTTCTTGAGACGGCGGACGGTCTATGGCCAACTGCTAAATGCCTGGTGGTGCCCTCCTGGGCAGCGGGGATGGTGCTCCTTCACTGCCCACCTGGGCTGTGGGTGGTGGGGCCCTCCTGGCCAGCTGGGCTGGGTCCTCCCTGGGCAGCGGCTATGGGGCTGGTGGGCTCTCCCGGGGCAGCTGTGCCGGTTCCTCCCGGGGCAGCGGCTATGGGGGTTGTGGGCTCCTCCTGGGCAGCAGGCCTGCTGCCTGACCTCTCCAACTTGCTGCCCTTGCCCTCCTTAGTCGTCGGCCTGTGGCCCTTTCCTCCCTTTGGAGCTGTGGCTGGTGACTGTCTCTGGGTGGTGTCCGGGGGGGATGTAGAAGGCGGGCTCCTGCGGCGCCCCTTCCGCCTTCTGCTCCTCTTCCCAGGGGGTGGGCTGGCTGTCCCCTTGCTGCTGGGCGAAGATCCAGACATGCGGGCTGGCGGGCTCCAATACCCCTGCACCCTTGTCAAGGGGGCTGCAGGGCTGGTGGTGGCTGAGGTGCTCTTCTTACCCCGACGAGAAGGAGGGGGGGGCTCAGGGTCAGGAAAGAAGTTAGTAGTGGCGAGGAAGAGCTTCTTGGGACAATGGAGAGTGGTAGGTACAGTGGGAATGGGAGTGGAGGGAGAGGATGTGGTTGTAGGTGAGTCACGTTTGCTGTCTTTGGGTGCAGGTGCAGGAGGGATAGGCTGTCGTGAGGTGGATGGCTGTTGGGTGGGTGGGTGGCTGCGTTTGTGTGGTGTGGAAGAGGGGGTGACAGACACAGTGGGAGAGGACACAGGGGACGTGTAAATGGCAGTGGGGGTGGTGACTGCACGTGTGCGGACTGGAGTGGAGGGTGTGCTGGTGATGGAAACACTGGCTGATGGTGAGGTGAATGGAGGTGTGAGTGTAGACGTCACAGGGAGGGAGGAGGGAGACGAGGAGGTGGGGGTCACAGAGGTGGTAGTGACTGTTGGCATGTCTGCATCGGAATGTTGCGTGTGTGAATGTCTGCGTGATCTGTGGTGCTTATGTTTGGATGAGCTTCTCTTGGGTGTTGAGGTGTGTGCAGGCTGGTCTGATGGTGTGGGTGGGACAGGCAGAGGAACAGGAGACTGGGAGGAGGGAGTTAGTAGAGGCAGGCAGGAGACAGGGACAATGGCTGCCGTCAGTGCTGAGGCCAGAGCCTGGAACGATCGCTGATGGGCAGCCTGACCCGAATGAATGCCCTCCAGGTACGCATTGCTGCGATGAACCTCCCTCTCCACCCCCTGGATGGCATTCAAAAGGGTAGTCTGCCCAACAATGAGCGTTCGGAGGAGGTCAATGACCTCCTCACTGAGGGCAGCGGGGGTAACAGGGGCAGGGCCTGAGGTGCCTGGGGCGAAGGAGATGCCCGGCTTCCTGGCAGAGCGGGCACGGGGCGAACGCGGAGGGGCTGCTGGGAGGGCGGAGGTGGTGCGCTGGGTGGCGGCTGTACCTGTAATGGCGGGGGGCACGGATGGTGCCACCCCCGCAAGGGAGCCCCCTTCCGAGGACGTGTCCGTGTCGCTGCAGGCTCCAGTCGTCCCCGTCGTGGAGGTCCCCTCGCCCTCCGTCTCACTGGTCCAGTCTGACTCTGTGGCATGGCCCTCCTGGGCCATGTGAGATGCAGCTCCCTCCTGCCCCGATGCCACTTCTCCTCCGCCTGATGATGCTGATGCACACAAGCACAGAAAGACAAACAAAAAGGGGGGGGGAGAGAGAAATAAAGGGATATTGAGTACATGGATCTCCGGTACAGTTAGCGGACATGACAGACACAGATGCCCCCTGCACTAAGTTGCGCACTTGGGGTACGCTACGCATTCCGTGGAACATGCCCTACACGCCTAGAGTTGACAACTGCACCCATGGATGACACGGCCCAGGGATGGCTGTACTGACAAACTACTGAGGGTGGTGGCTGGGGACACAGGGGCTTACGGGGGTGCCCAGCCTACAGATATCGCCCTGGCCTAGGGGGACCCCCAGCCCTCCTCCCCCACCCAGACACCTCCACTGCGCGACAACAGAGTAGATAATGCTTGTACTCACCCCCTTGTGTCTGCTGTGCTGCCCTCACGCGCCCATCCAAATCAGGGTAGGCCACCGCCAGGATCCGGAACATCAGGGGGCTCAGTTGACGGCAGGCACCCCGCCTACGTTGGGAGGCCATCCCCAGCAGAGACTCGGCGGTCTTCTTGGTCCCGCGGCGGATGTCCTCCCACCTCTTGCGGCAGTGGGTGCCCCGTCGATGGTGGACCCCCAGGGCCCGGACTTCCTTGGCGATGGCACGCCAAATCCCGATCTTCTCATGGGCGCGGACCTATGTGACACGTACAGGGAGGGAGAAATACCACGTTCAAGTTACTCAGCATTTTCCTTTCCAGTGGCCCAACGCCCCCCATCCCCGCCAGGCCCCCCGCCAGGCCCCCCGCCATGCCCAACATGCCCCCCATCCCCGCCAGGCCCCCCGCCATGCCCCCCGCCATGCCCAACATGCCCCCCATCCCCGCCAGGCCCCCCGCCATGCCCAACATGCCCCCCATCCCCGCCAGGCCCCCCGCCAGGCCCAACATGCCCCCCATCCCCGCCATGCCCCCCGCCATGCCCAACATGCCCCCCATCCCCGCCAGGCCCCCCGCCAGGCCCCCCGCCAGCCCCAACATGCCCCCCATCCCCGCCAGGCCCCCAAGCCAGCCAGTGGCCCCAAATCCATATTGAATTAAACTCACTTGTTGGTCTGGAGGACCGTAGAGTAGCGCATACTGGGGGAGGACCCCATCCACAAGTTTCTCCAACTCCTCTCCAGTGAAGGCAGGGGCCCTTTCCCCAGTCGCAGCAGCCATTGTCCCTTCCAGACCGAGGTCACAGCAACACTTGCAGTATAGGTCCTCTCCTGTGAAAGTTCAAGTCGCAAGTGGATAAGTAGATAGAAAATGGCGGTCACGTCCGCGGCGGTGCGTACCGCGGCGGTGCGTCCCGCCACCGCCGGCGCCCTTCGCCATTGGCTCCTGAAACCCATAGGCTTCAATGTTAACCAATGCGGCTTCGCGCCGCGGTCTTGGCCCGCCGCCCGCCGCGGTGTGCCACGCCAGTGCATTGACCTCACATCCCATTGTCACACTTCACACGTCAGGCAGCCGCCATTTCCAGGGCCCACATGGCTCAATTTCAACTGCGTCACACAGGCCTAGGCCTTGCATAGCCACTCATACACGCCATTCACTGCATAGAGAATCGTATACTGTGCTAGCTGTGAGTACGTACCTGTGGGTTGCTTGACTGTGTGCTCCATGTTGTCCTTCCTAGGCACCGTCCGCTGGGTTGGGCGAGGAGACGGATGAATCCTCCCGTGTACCGACCGCTGGTGGACCTGTCGACAATGGAAGAACGCCACATTATCCTGACCTACCGTCTTAACCGTGCCACTATCCATGAACTGTGTGCCCGGCTGGAGCCCGACCTGATGTCCCCCATCCGCCAACCCACAGGGATTCCCCCTCTGGTGCAGGTCATGTCAGTACTACATTTCTTGGCAAGTGGGTCATTTCAGACAACCGTGGGAATTGCTTCTGGGATGTCTCAGCCCATGTTTTCGAAGGTGTTATCCAGAGTGTTGTCTGCCCTGATGAAATCCGTGAGGAACTACATCATTTTCCCTGAGGTGGGCGAATTGGCTACAGTGAAGGGTGATTTCTACGCCTTTGGACATATTCCCAACGTAATTGGTGCCATTGATGGGACCCATGTGGCTTTGGTTCCCCCAAGAGACAGGGAGCAGGTGTACAGGAACAGAAAAAATTACCATTCAATGAACATCCAGGTGGTGTGTTTGGCTGACCAGTACATCTCGCATGTAAATGCCAAATTCCCAGGGTCAGTGCATGACGCCTACATCCTCAGGAATAGCAGCATCCCTTACGTGATGGAACAGCTACAGAGACACCGTGTCTGGCTAGTGGGGGACTCTGGGTACCCCAACCTGTCGTGGCTACTGACCCCAGTAAGGAATCCCCGGACCAGGGCAGAGGAACGGTACAATGAGGCCCATGGGCGTACTAGGAGGGTGATCGAACGCACCTTTGGCCTCCTGAAGGCCAGGTTTAGGTGCCTGCATATGACAGGTGGATCCCTAATGTACTCACCTAAGAAGGTGTGTCACATCATCGTGGCCTGCTGCATGCTTCACAGCCTGGCTTTGCGCCGCCAGGTGCCTTTCCTGCAGGAGGATGGTCGAGACGGTGGTGTTGTGGCAGCGGTGGAACCTGAGGAGAGTGACGAGGAGGAAGACGACGGGGCTGAAACAGACAACAGGGACAGAATCATTGAACAGTACTTCCAATAGGACACAGGTAACATTTCAAAGATAATTTAGTAAATGTTAACTACTCTGCTGCATCTCTGCTGCCTGTCTATTTGCCCCAGTGTATGATGACTGAGTTTTGGCTTTTCCCTCCCTATTTCAGATCTGGGGTCCCCACTACGAGTCCTGTGCTTCGTTTCCCCATGGACTACAGCTTTGTGGCAGCTGTTTGTTGACTTCACCATGTACAAGGACATATTTGCACTGTCATGTCAATTACAATCTATTGAAATCACAGCCAGACTCCTGATATTTTGGTGCAAAATAGGTGTTTATTGAAGTGCTCAAAATGGGATGGGTGGTTTCAAGTGGGTGGGGGCTATGGTGAAGGAATGTCCATGGCAGAGTCCAGAGTAACAGTCACACAGGTGCATTGTCCAGAGGCCTGTGGAGAGATGGAGCATGGGCAGTTCAAGGATGGACAGGGTGACAATGTGGGACAGTGGGATGACATCAGGTGGTATCCATTGCTGGCGGGGGTCTTGACATCCTACTCTGTCTTCTTGCGAGATCTCAGGGCCCTCTTGCGGGGTGGTTCTTCTCCTGCAGGAGGTGGGGGTCTGGTGGGCTGCTGCTGTGCGGGGGCCTCCTGTCCACTAGCGCCGGCGGAGGTGGATGGCTGTTCTTGGTCCAGGCTAGTGGCAGGGGCCCTTGGGTGTTGTTCAGTGTCCGCCCTGCTGTTTACGAGGTCCTGCAGCAGCCCTACCATGGTAACCAGGGTGGTGTTGATGGCTCTGATGTCCTCCCTGTACCCCCGATAGTGTTCCTCCTGCAGCACCTGGATCTCCTGGAACCGGGCCAGTACCGTCGCCATCGTCTCCTGGGAGCGGTTGTATGCTCCCATGATGGTGGTGAGGACCTTGTGGAGAGTGGGTTCCCTGGGCCTCTCCTCCCCCCCTGTCGCACAGCTGCCCGCCGAGTTGCCCTGTTTCCCTGGGCCTCTGCCCCCTGGCCGGTGTGCCCACTACCACTGCCCCCAGGTCCCTGTTGTTGTTGGGGTGGTGGGTTATCCTGGGTGCCCTGTAGTGGTAGACACACCGCAGATTGACGCGCCCTGGAGACAGAGGCATGGGCCCGCTGGGTGGGAGCTGTGCTGGTGTTCCCAGAGGGGTTAGGGTCTGTAGTGGCCTGGGCCTGTGTGAGGGGAACCGACTGTCCAGAGGTCCCCGATGGTCCGGGCTGGTCATCGGTGTCCAGGTCGACAGAGCTGCTGTCATCGCTGACGGCCTCTTGGGTGGGGGGTGTGGAGAATTCTGGCCCCTCCGCCGCGGTGTGTTGACGGTCGGGTCCTGCAGGGGTATAGAGGTATGGTTATAGTTTCAATGTGTGGCATATGGGTGTATCTGTGGGTTCTCCTGTCCCCAAGTGCTGGCATTCGTGTGTGGGGGCTTTGGTGAGGGTGGCTTGTGAGGGGGATGTGTATATGCATTGGGCATGCTTTGGTGATGGGTGTCCATGCTTAGTGGACGCATGCAGGCCTAGGTTTTGGGATGTGTGGGTTGTGATGGTGAGACATTGGCGGGGAATAGGTGTGCTGGGGGTGGGGGTGAGGATGGTGGTGGGGGTGAGGATGGTGGTGGGGGTGAGGATGGTGGTGGGGGTGAGGGTGGGGGTGAGGATGGGGGTGGGGGTGAGGGTGGGGTTCGAGGATGGGGGTGAGGGTTGGGGTCTGATTTGGCATGCAGGTGGGGGGGAAGCAGTATTGAAGCTTCAACTTACCAGTATCCATTCCTCCGCCGACTCCTGCGAGGCCGTCAGGATGCAGGATGTTCAAGACTTCCTCCTCCCATGATGTGAATTGTGGGGGTTGAGGTGGGGGTCCTCCGCCAGTCTTCTGCACGGCGATGTTGTGCCTGGATACCATGGAACGCACCTTCCCCCGTAGGTCGTTCCATCGCTTCCTGATGTCTTCCCGATTTCTGGGGTGCTGTCCCACTGCGTTCACCCTGTCGACAATCCTCTGCCATAGCTCCGTCCTCCGGGCAATGCTGGTGTATTGTATCTGTGTGCCGAACAGCTGGGGCTCTACCCGAACGATTTCCTCCACCTTGACCCTGAGTTCTTCGTCTGTGAAGCGGGGTTGTCTTTGGGGTGCCATGGGGTGGTGTGTATGATGTGTGGGGTGGAGTATGTGTATTTAAGTGAGTTGAGTGTGGTGGTGTGTGTTGTTTTGTGTGTGGATAGTGTGTGGGTGATGGTGTTGAGTGGCTGTGGCTGTTATGTTTTGGATGGTGGTGTCTCGCTCTTGTCTTCTTTACGAATTTTTAAGCGTAGGGGTTTGTGGGTGATGTGGGTGGGTGTTTTATATTGTATTGTGTGTGTGGGAGTGGTGTGTGTATGTGTATCAGGTGTGTGGGATTCAAATCGTCCAATGTGGGTGAGTTTTGTTCGTTTGTGTGTATTCTGACCGCGCCGGTGTGTCCCGCTAATGGAATACCGCGTTTGAATGACCGCCGCGTGGATTCGTGGGTCGTAATGGCATGGGCGTATTTCTGTTGGCGTGGCGGTGGAGGTTTGGTCACCTCCACCTTTCCGCCGACCGCTGGTCTGGCGGTCTGTTGTGGCGGTCGGATTTTCGGAGGTTTGCCTTCTGCGGGTCAGAATGACCGTGGCGGGTTTCCGCGACCGCGGCGGGATTATGGAGGATTTCTGACCGGCGGTAGGCGCCTTTTACCGCCGAGGTCAGAATGACCACCTAAGTTGTTTCCAGCGAATACCCCAAAAAACGGGAACAAGGCTAAAAATACACTAAGAAGAGGGAATCTTATTCTTCAGACAAGAGAGAGCAGAAATCCACAGAGTAGAAAGTCTCTAACATGTGATGAAGAATCAGATGATAATGAGTTTATTTTACATATACTGAGAAATCATCAACCACCATATGCAGCACATGAGAGGAGTTCAAGTATCAGTGTAGACCCTACATCTCCGATACCAGTTGAATACACACAGAGTCAGATTCAAGTTAGTCATAATATTCCAGCTACTTCAGCGATTCAAGGGCCTATGCTGCTGATGGATCTACTGAGAATTTATCCAGATGTACCTATTGTAGATACTCGAACAAACCTAGTAGTGCTGGCAGGACAGGTTTATCAGACGCCGACATTGGTCCAGATAGAGTCTACCCCCAATTTGATGTCCCCGTTACAAACACAGACGATCCCGAGATACTCTCACATATCAGGATCACAGACCGAGATGTCCACTTTGACCAGTCAAAATACAGGAAAATTTCTCTTCTGTTTTACATTTATGGATCAAGTCTATTGTTGGTGTAGAATTGCTCAAGGATTCTCAGAGTCACCATCCATTTTTAATCAGATCCTGAAGAAGAACCTTGAGTCATTGGAAATGCCTTTCCAATCAACATTAGTTCAGTACATTGCTGATTTGTTAATTGCAGCAAAGATGAGGGAAGCGTGCAAATATGATACTATTGCCTTACTGAATCACTTGGGGAAGAATAGGCATAAAGTGTCCCCAGCAAAATTACAGTACTGTCAGAAAGAAGTTAAATATTTGGGACACCTAATCGAGAAGCGAATCAGGAAAATATCCAGAGAGAGGGTCACAGCCATATTGCAGGTGAATCCCACAGCGACACAGAGAGATGTCAGAATGTTTTTGGGAATGGTGAGCTATTGTCGTCAGTAGATTCCCAGCTTTTCAGTTATTTCAAAGCCCTTGCAGAAGCTGACACACAAAGAACTTGTTGAACCCTGAGACCTAGATCAAGTGTGTGTGAAAGCCTTTACTGAATTGAGAGAGAGTTTGTGTACAGCCCCGGCTTTGGGAATGCCTGACTACACAAAACCCGTCATCTTGTTTTGTCATTAGAGTGATGCTTGTTCGTTGTCTATTTTGACCCAGGTCCTTGCTGGTATAAACTGCCCAGTAGCATATTTTTAAGCTACTTTGGACCCAGTCACAGCAGCCTTACCAGGTTGTCTGCAGACAGTAGCTGCGGTTGGATTAAGCCTCACTCAGAGTGAGAGCATTGTGATGGGACATCCATTAACTGTCATGGTCCCTCACTCCAATGAAGTTTTACTCACCAGATCCAAGACTCACCACTGAACTAATGCCAGGCTGACACGTTATGAAACTGTCATCCTGGGTTCCTCCAATGTAACCTTGAAAAGGTGTACAGTGCTTAACCCACCAACTTTACTTCCAAAAGAGAATGTTAAGATTGACAAATTGAAAGAAGTCGAACATGACGGTCTGGAGGTAAATTATTTGTGCACAAAACCAAGACCTCACATTAAAGATACCCGATTGGAAGAAAATGACCACATTTTTTTGTTGATGGTTCCTTTAACATGGGAACATTGAGAGCGAGATATGCTTGTTCACAATTTCGGGTATACTTGAAGCATCCTGGCTTTGAGGAGTGTGTTCTGCACAAGTGGCTGAATTACTGGCTCTTAGTAGAGCATGCCATGTTTCTGCACAGCTTAAAGTTACTATGTATACAGACAGTCAGTATGGAGTTGGAATAGTCCACGACTTTGGCCAGCTGTAGTCACAGAGAGGTTTCCTGACCTCTTCTGGATCACTGGTAAGGAATGGTGAAATGATTCATGACTTGTTGCAAGCTATTCAAATGCCTGAAAAGATTGCTGTGGTGAAATGCAGTGCACACCTCAAATCACAAGATTTTGTCTCAATGGGAAATGCAAATGCGGATCAAGTTGCAAGGTTTTGCGCTTTGAACTGTATATCAGTCAAAGATAAATGGGAACGTGAAGAAGATGAAATGTGTTCAAATTATGCATTAATGGTTATAGATACCTTGGAAGAATTGAAAGTGTTACAGAATAATGTTGAGAGGGATGAGAAAAAGAATTGGATAAAGTTAAAATGTGTTCAACTTCAGGATGACGTCTGGGTGTCCGGGGAGGGACAAGTGGTTCTGCCTGACAGCTAGTTAACCCAAATGGCTAGATGTTATCATGGGCAAGCACATGTTGGAAAGGATGCGATAATTCAAACTTTTAAACAATTCTGATTCAATCCAAAGTTTAGACAGGTTTCCAAAGCAATTTGCCATTGATGCGTCGTCTGTCAGCAGATGAACGTGAGTAAAGGGACTGTGGTCAATTTGAGCCACATTGGAAGAGCAGGAGGTCAATTTACCAGAATGCTGATGGATTTCATTGAGATGCCTGTGTGTGGAGGATTGAGATATGTGCTGGTGATTGTTTGTATCTTTAGTCACTGGATTGAAGCTTACCCTACACAAAGGAATGACAGTCTTACTGTAGTGAAATTACCCCTTAGGGAATTGATACCACGTTTTGATTTTCTGGTCACTTTAGAATCAGACAGAAAGTCACTTCAATAATTGAGTAATTAAATTAGTATGTTCACTATAGACATTGAGCTAAAATTGCATTGTAGCTATCGCCCTGAAGCCTTAGGACTTGTGGAGCAGATAAATGGTACCTTGAAATTAAGAATGGCAAAAATGTGTGCGTCCACGGACGTGAAATGGGCAGACGCACTGCTGTTAGTTCTGATGACTATGAGAAACACACCAACAGGAAAACAGGATTGACGCTTCAGGAAATCCTCATGGGCAGAGCAATGAGGTTGCCAGCGGTTCCTGCAAATGCTCTTGTGAACATGACAGATGATATGGTGTTGGATTACTGCAAAGGTCTGGCTGATGTGGTCCACTCTTTCTTTCATCAGGTGGAATCCACCACATTGCAACCATCTCACGATCAAAGCCATAACCTGAGAGTGGGAGATTGGGTTGTGATCAGAAAACACACGAGGAATACTTGCTTGGAGCCTTGGTGGAAAGGCCCTTACTAAGTAGTACTGATTACTGCTACAGCTGTGAAGTGCGCTGGAGTTCAGAACTGGATTCATGCCAGCAATACGAAGAAAATACCCTGTCCTCCAGACAATGAAGAATGGTTGTTGAGAGTACAAGCAACTTCCAGACAGAACCCAGGCTCAGAGAGAGAAACAGGAGAGTCAGAAACTGAATCTGAACAGACTGAAACCAGTGCAAACACTCATGTGAGAGGCAAAGTGAAAAACCTACAGGAGAGTGACTGTGAACCAACCTCAATTGAAGTAGCAGGAGAGTCAAGTCAGAGGAGGGCTTTCCCACAAACAGATGGTCTTGAAAGACAAACAGAGCAAACTACAGACCCCGAGGTGGAAGGAGTTGAGGCGGATCAAAGCCAAAACAATCTGACTCCTCTTGAACCAGTTGCAAGTACGTCAAGAGAAAATTCTGCAGAACAAAGAGAAATTACAAATCCAACACTGAAAAGAGCATTGACAAAAGGTCCATTGAAAGGATATAAGTAGTCGAAGTCGCAAGCAAAGAGAAAAGAAGCAATTACAGTGACGACAATCGAAAAAGAAACAGAAACATAAAGAAGAGAAGACAAGTGATGGAGAATTGAATGGAGATCGAAGATTGAAAAGAAAGAGAACTGCAAATCAAAGGTACACAGGTCCTGAAAGGGCGTATGCAACGACAAGTGAATGACAGAGTTTATTTCTGTCTTTTTTTTTGATCGAAACATCCCATGTCAATATTTTGGCAGATGAAGAAGATTATTAAACGGAACTTTGTGAAACTATGAATCTAAAGAAAGGTGGAATAAGAGACTGTTGAAAATAACCAGAAGAGATTTTAATATAACTTGATATGACAAGCTACTAAACCGATTATGACAACCTACCAATTTTTACAAAAGATCCTGGAAGAAAGACTGAAAGCTGTAAATACATGATATAAGAAGATTAAGGTGGTCATTCAAAGACCGCCAGGGCGGAGGACCGCGGGAGCACCGCCGACAGGCCGGCGGTGCTCCAATGGGGATTCCGACCGCGGCGGTAAAGCCGCGGTCGGACCGGCACCACTGGCGGGGTCCCGCCAGTGTACCGCCGCCCCATTGAATCCTCCGCGGCGGCGCAGCTTGCTGCACCGCCGCGGGGATTCCGACCCCCCCTACCGCCATCCAGATCCCGGCGGTCGGACCGCCGGGATCCGGATGGCGGTAGGGGGGGTCGCGGGGCCCCTGGGGGCCCCTGCAGTGCCCATGCCACTGGCATGGGCATTGCAGGGGCCCCCGTAAGAGGGCCCCTACATGTATTTCACTGTCTGCTGCGCAGACAGTGAAATACGCGACGGGTGCAACTGCACCCGTCGCACAGCTTCCACTCCGCCGGCTCGATTCCGAGCCGGCTTCATCGTGGAAGCCTCTTTCCCGCTGGGCTGGCGGGCGGTCTGAAGGCGACCGCCCGCCAGCCCAGCGGGAAAGTCAGAATTACCGCCGCGGTCTTTCGACCGCGGAACGGTAATCTGACGGCGGGACTTTGGCGGGCGGCCTCCGCCGCCCGCCAAGGTCAGAATGAGGGCCTAAATATTTTGGCCCTCATTATGACCCCGGCAGACAGAGCTTTTTTTTGGAGAAAAGTACTGCCAACAGGCTGGCGGTACTCTTCCCCAAAATATGACATTGGCAGTTTGGCACAAGCCAAACGGCCAATGTACCACTCCTTCCGCCAAGGCGGTAACAGCCGACAGGCTGGAGACTTCAGTCTCCAGCTCGGCGGCCTTCACTGTCCCTCCCGTGGGATTATGACCCCCGCCTACCGCCATGGTGTTCGTGGCTTCCATACCGCCGGGAAAACCATGGCGGTAGGTACTATCACTGCCAGGGAATTCCTTTCCTGTCACTGATAGGGGTCTCCCCCGCCTCCCTCCATCCTCCCCAGAGTCTTTCCCCACCCTCCCACTCCAGCCCCCCCACGACATACACTCCTTCACGCACCACATACACACGCGTACACACACACATACCCACATTCACCCAAGCATGCATACATCCATTCACACACACTGACATACAGACAAGCACACACGCATGCACACAACACAACATACATGCATACTCACATCCATTCATGCACACAGGCATTCCACATGCCACACATTCGCATGCACGCACACAGAAACATACACACACAAACACACACAACACCCCCCACCTTCCTACCCTGTTGTAGCACCCGACTTACCTGCTTGCAGGGGGCCCTCTGGCAGGAGACGGGACGGGGCGCTGCTACCAGCAGCAGCGTCCGCCAGCAGAACACCGCCAGGCCGTATCATGGGTCATGATATGGTCTGCGGGTGACCTTACCGCCGTCCGCCGCCATGACCGTAGCCGGAACTCTGTCATCCTTCTGGTAGAATTCCGGCTACAGTCATAACATGGCGGTCGGCTGGTAGCCATGGCGACTGTCTTTTGGCGGCCGTCACTGTGGCGGTAGAAGGTTTTTACCAACACTGTCATAATGAGGGCCTTTGTTCTTAATTTTTGCTGCATAGTTATAAAAAAAAAATCTACTTTCTGATCATGAGTAACCATAGCCAACAAGTTAGTTAGAAGAGGTGCTGTAAATTCATAGGTATTGGTTTGGTGACTCTATGTATGATATTGAGTCTGGTGTTGATTATGAGCATGACTCTTCTTGACAAGACTGTGGCCAACCATTCCTCTGCTTTAGAGACAACTACTATACTCACAGAAGTAGATAAGTTTAGCATAGATGAAAAATATTTACATGTTGGTAGTATTCAAGGAGAACTTTCTTCTAATGTTTTCTATCGCTTTTTGCGTGAGTATGTTGAGACAATAGATGCAAGAGATTGTTATGTTTTCACACAGATTCTTTCATCAGTGGAAGAAGGAGTTACTTATCATAGTTTGCCCCTTACTTATGGAATAAGTTTGGAGACTTTTACTAACAAGATTTTATAATCAGGAGTACATTCAATACTTCTACTCGAACCACGCTGTGGTGTTTTCATTTGTCTCTATAATTAAGTACCTGATTAGAGTAGCTAAGGAAAACATGATAGAGTTAGTGAGAGGATTCTTTAAACCTATCTCAACATTTAGCATGGAATATGAGCACAGGAACAATTTGACATGCTTGCTGACACCTGTAGGAAAGAGTTTCTTAGATCAGATAGATGATAGGAGGAAGGCATAAAAAGAAAGATTAGAAAAGGGCGTAGAGAAAAGGAAATTTAGAAAACGATCATGCGTTTAGTGACATAAAGACATAAGGAAGGTTAGCTTTAGATGCACAGCATGTAGGAAAGCTTTGTATATAGGCCTAAGTCTAGAACTGGCACATTGTTTGTGGGAACAAGTGAATGTAGTCATGTGTTTTTGTTTCAGAGTAAATGGACGTTCATGTTGAATGGACAAGACCCAGCAATTCCAGGAGTTTATTACATCTGTGGATCGAATGCGTATTACCGTCTTCCAAGAGGATGGTATGGCACATGTTACTTGGGGATAGACTTCCCAAAGATATTTCAATTCGAGAATCTGAGTAAAATACCTAAAATGACCGAATTACATCATGTTAGACAAAAGCGAGAATCATATTCTGGGATAGTTAGAGACATTTTTGGAGCAATAATTTCTTCAGTGGGAGTTAATCTGAATTCTTTGAAAATTCGAAAGTTGTCTACCAATGTGGATAACATGCTGACAAATCTTTCAGGAGCCATGATGCTAAAGGATACAGAAATGGCTGCGGTAAGATCTATGACTGTTTAGAACTGCTTTGCGTTAGATGTCCTTTTAGCAAAGGAGGGCAGAGTTTGTAAAATGCTGAACTCACAACATTGTTACTCATATATATCTAATAATAGTAAAGAAATTAGAAGACTTATTAACAATTTGACCAATGATAGTGCTGATTTGAAATAACTGAAAGAACCTGCAGTTTACGAAAATGTTGGCAAAGGTTTTGCTTCTGTTGGAAATTGGCTGGGCAACTTAGGGAAAGGGATAATATTGAAATAATACAGATAATATTGATTATTGTGATTTGTATAATTGGAGCATGGGGAATTTATAAATTGTATCACATGATCAGAAAGTCAAAATTGAAAAATAATCAGAGGAGGGAAGAAATTAAAATGGAAAGATTATTTAGGGAAAATTCAAAAAGGGAAAGGAGAAATAAAAATGTTAGGTGAACAAAACTTTATATGGGATGATGTAAAGTATGATGACATATTTAGTCATCAGAGGAGGGATTCCGAACGCTGAATTTACTACTAATGAATTTTATGTATTTTGGATTATTAATTTTCACAAAGTTTGATTAAGATAGAAAATAATGTGCGACTTGGAAAATGTGCCCACCTGAGTGGCCGTTATTAAATTACAAAATGTTTTTATTAAATGCTGATTATTAACAATTGAAGTGCCCTTATTTAAGATCTTGGCATCCAGGTCGATCTTCGTCTTAAACCACTAGTAACATGTATGTCTGAAGGTACATTTAAATCTCGTAAAACCGTAGATGTTGTTATTGGGTACTCCTCATAATTTGTGATCGTCATCAATGCTACAGTGTCATGAATATCTTTAGTAGATAATTCACTATGTACCAATTTAGCTTGTGGGGCTGCCTCTATGTCTGTTATTCGTGAATCAAAATACTTTTTCAATTTTAACTTTCTGATAAATTTATAGAAATCTATCTTGGATTTACATATATTCCCCACAGATGATGGACAAAATCCCAATCCTTTATTCAAAAGTAGTAACATGTCAGAAGATAATTGCTTATCGGACAAATTCATAAAGAATTTAGATTTTTTGGCTTTGACTATTGTGAATTAAATCCAAGAGGTGGTAATAGGGAACTGGCCCTACGGAGAAGGGAGTCTATTTGGATTATATGATTAGGAGCTGTGGAGCGGGGTCTGAATACAGACTATGAGATGGAATACTTTCTTGGCGATAAGTAGAAATGTATGAGGTTAGAGACTCAGGTATGGTCAAACAGAAATGAATATGATGAAGTAGGGAATTTATATGGATAATATGAATAGGAGTTGAGAATGTGATGCTTTAAACTTCGACAAGAGATTTAGTTTTCTGTTAGCTGGGCATAGGAGAATATGTATTATGAATGAGAATATCAGGATTGGTGACAGCCCTTTTGGGATTTTTGTTTTGTGGTATTTATAAATTTTGGAGTGCAATTAGTGGAAATTGTTAAAATTTTCTAAAGTTTGCTCTCATTTGTAATTTTTTGGTTTAGAATGTAGCTTCCTTAGATGATTTAGATTGGGGAATTTTGTCTTTATTTTCTTTATTTCTATTTGGAAATCACATTAGAATAGCTGCTAGCATTTAATTTAAGTGTATACATGTCGAGTATAATCACAGCAAAGTGCGGTACCTCTTATGAGATTTGTAAGAATCCAATCTCAGTTTTCAATTGTACAACCCATACAAATATAATTTTGGTTTACACAAAATCAAAACATCAGAACGTTTATTGTTATGTAAGTAACATATACTATTATAGCTTTTCATAGGTCAAACACTCATAAATTGTTATAACTTTTCACAGGTCAAGTCAATTTGTGACAATCAATTCATTGTGGTTCGTCCGTATTGTTGTTATAATTAAGTCATGATTCAAGCCAACCAAGCCAGCCAACACGTGTTTCGTCTTGGGACAATATTTTCTTATATCCCAAACGACTTCTTCAGGGCTGAAAAGATTTATATAGGAAGGTTGAATACAGATTAATTAACAAAACCAAAATGCTCCAACTTCAAATTACAAAAAAAGTCTTCAAAGGTCCCAAAGAGAAGGGTATTAACAGAATCTAGTGAGGTCAGAAAGAGCAACCTTAAACTACAATGATGTATGAAATATGTGAAAGATGGCTGAAGGTGAACAATCAAGCACCAACGGGGCATCCCCAACCCCAAAACAACCGAAATACACCTAGAAAGGGGGATTTGTGCTAACGTCATGCATTGATATTACACCGTGATAAACAACACCCAATGTACTCCTCCGAGTAACAAGTGAGAACCCTTTTGTGTCTAAATTACACCTAAGTTATTGCATGTCATCCATAAAAAGTATAAAATTGACCAAACATCCCATCAATTATTGGTGCATAAGTAAGGGCCCGACGCAATTGTAGCATGAATGAGGAATTCCTAAATCAGGTGGATGACATGAGTATGAGATTTTTGGCGCGAGGATACTCTAAAAAAGTGGTAAGAAAAGCTCAGATCAGGGCTAAGAAGCTTGACAGAAGAGAAACTTTGAAAAACAAGGGCCCTATCAAAAGAATGGAACACGAAAATAAAATAAGGTTTATTACAGACTATAATGATGCCTCCTTGTTAATGATAAAATTTATGTCTAAACATTGGGGGATTCTGTCACATGATTCTTCATTAAAGGACTTTATACCTGAGAGAGTCTTAACGACATATAGAAAAGGTAGGAATCTACTAAATCTTTTGAGTCCTAGCTTCACTACCATTGGAGTGGATAGGACATGGTTATCTAGTAGAACACCGGGTTTTTACAAATGCGGTGGTTGTGGGGTGTGCCGTTGGGCTTGCCACATTATTAAAGAATATATACAGGGTGACAAACATTGCACGATCAAGTCTCTGATAAACTGTAACACCACCTTTGTGGTATATATAATACGATGTAAATGTTCTAAAATATATGTAGGCAGCACAATACGTGCACTCAGAATGAGAATAGGTGAACACGTTCGGGCTTTGAAGAATTTTGACACAAGGTATCCGATTGTTTCACATATTATGGAGTGTGACTCACAAACGTTGCAGAAGTGTTTTGAATTTTTTGATCTTGAACACATTTTCAGAGACCCAAGGGGAGGCAATAGGGAACTGGCCCTGCGGAAAAAAGAAGCATTATGGATTATGAGACTTAGAACTGTTGAGTGTGGCCTCAACTCTGACAGAGAACTGGAATTTTTCTTAGGGAAATGAATTTAAGATTGTAATGATTTGTCTGTGTAATATGTTTAATATACTGTATATTGTTATGACTATAACAACCAAAATTCTCCAACAAATCAAATTTTGGAGCATAAGTACATCTTTAGATTGCCATATTGAATAATAAGAATGAAAAGATAAAATTCTTTTCATTGCCTAGAATGATTGAATAATGAACTGTTGTTGGACTGATGGCATTTTTATTTGTATTTGTATTTTTGGCATATTGTATGAAGGTGATATGAATTAAGATATTCGGTGAATAAGGATAATTAATTGGTCATGCTGAATTTTTTGGCTATAACTTGGTCTGATGCAATAGGAGGTAAATATGGGAACCGGATTACATAACAATGACAATTAGTACTCGTCTATAAACCACATCGTAACTTCAAAACTATCCGTAGGCAATATGGAAATAGAGATAGGTCTATGCGGTGCTGTTCGGCACGGCGGACGCACGAAGTGGTGTTAATTTAAATACAACAAACATTACCGGTAGTCCGTTGTTTGTTTTTATGGTGGAGGATTGGAATCCAACTCGGAAGTGTATTTAACTTCCGGGTTCACAAGACGCACTGTGCGTACTCGCAACACGGCGTCAGTTCACTGTTTATGCCGACTTGAGATTTCATCGATGGTACTCAGGTAAATACATGTTTAGAATGTATGCATTTGTTAGAATTTTAACTATAGAGGAGTATTAATGATACAACTTTTTTATATAGATACGCTCGGGTCTTTTGGAATATACATTGTGTGTACTCGGCACTTTGACGTTCTGCATTATCGATTACTAATTATTCGCTTACACTAGTCAGGTGAGCAATTAGCCAGGGTAGTTCATTATAGAGACTACTGGCTTTTGGATAACAACTAACGGCTGATATATTTTTTTATATTTTAGAGTGACATTGGATTATTCAGTGTGTAAACGTTGACGGAAATCCTTTTTTTGATTGGAGGACATAACGTATGTATTTGTTATGTAATTACTTTTATTGGAAGAAAACAGGATTTGGATTGTAACATGAGTTATCTTACTGGGACTTGTGTTGTTTGTTGTGTTATTAATAGAGACAAATATATAAAGACGAGTGGTGAGTAGATATTTACTAAGATAGACACAGCTAATGCGTTTGATGCGTTTGATTAATGCACCAATAATTGATGGGATGTTTGGTCAATTTTATACTTTTTATGGATGACATGCAATAACTTAGGTGTAATTTAGACACAAAAGGGTTCTCACTTGTTACTCGGAGGAGTACATTGGGTGATGTTTATCACGGTGTAATATCAATGCATGACGTTAGCACAAATCCCCCTTTCTAGGTGTATTTCGGTTGTTTTGGGGTTGGGGATGCCCCATTGGTGCTTGATTGTTCACCTTCTGCCATCTTTCACATATTTCATACATCATTGTAGTTTAAGGTTGCTCTTTCTGACCTCACTAGATTCTGTTAATACCCTTCTCTTTGGGACCTTTGAAGACTTTTTTTGTAATTTGAAGTTGGAGCATTTTGGTTTTGTTAATTAATCTGTATTCAACCTTCCTATATAAATATTTTCAGCCCTGAAGAAGTTGTTTGGGATATAAGAAAATATTGTCCCGAGACGAAACACGTGTTGGCTGGCTTGGTTGGCTTGAATCATGACTTAATTATAACAACAATACGGACGAACCACAATGAATTGATTGTCACAAATTGACTTGACCTGTGAAAAGTTATAACAATTTATGAGTGTTTGACCTATGAAAAGCTATAATAGTATATGTTACTTACATAACAATAAACGTTCTGATGTTTTGATTTTGTGTAAACCAAAATTATATTCGTATGGGTTGTACAATTAAAAACTGAGATTGGATTCTTACAAATCTCATAAGAGGTACCGCACTTTGCTGTGATTAGTTTTGAGGTTCCTTTTGAACCTGTTTGAGGGTTGGGTGATTACCCTCGTGTGGGTATCCTCTTCTCTAGAGATCTTCGGTCTATTTGAATCTTGAGCGCCTTTTGGTTCCTAACATTTCACCCCATTAGTAAGTCTACATGTCGAGTATATTTTATATATTGGTATAATTTAGTGTAATATGAGATCGGAATAGGAACCCGCTTTAATATAATATGGTTCGTACAATTTAATATTATGTCAAAGATAGGACTCACGGTTGAAATTACTTTAGAAGTGAGTCTTACATACAATCTGACATCGGTTCTCTTTTTTGTTTATATTTTCAAATAATATAACTTTTGTTTCACACTTGATATGATAGTAGCGTCATATATGGAACTATTGGTGGAAGACATCCATATCAAATAGAAACAGTCTGTTTTCTATTTCTCTATCTTTTTCCATGGACGCTAATAACGTTTAGTCCGTTTTCTATTACTATTATGAGACCGTGGCTCTTAAATATGACGTAGTTGGAGTGTCTCGGCTTTGATAGCAGTTCGTTGGCGTACTCGCCGTCAGGTGAGATATGTTATTTAGCACTAGGTTTTCGGTTTATTAGAGTAGTGCAGGGTTAAAGATTATTTACTTTTGATTCTCTTATGGCATATATTGTAGGAGACGCTGTCAGTGACATGCAAGGACTAATATAATACATATAGCATACAGAACTTTAATCTGGGATAGGTGAGCATTATAGATGACTAAAATTATCACAATACGTATATTTTGTGAAGAATGTGAGGTATATTAAATATTTATGAATTTATTTATCTGTTTTCCGTTATTTGTATGGATACAGACTGAAGTGTCCAAAAAAATGGGTTTCTAAATAATCGGATAAGTAATCAATATCTAATTGGAAAGTATACATTATATATTATTTATTTGGATGCACGTTTTGGTCTGGATTTGAGGTGGTGTATGGGGTTCAATTAAAGTATATGGCACTACTGTGGTGGATACCTTACTCTTTTGAGCATGCTTTACACATAGCACAGTTTATTTCACATTAATAAGATTTTATTTCACATTAATAAGATTTTCACATGATTGGATATCACTAAGAGCTATGGATTAACATTTCGCACGGTTCCCACTGTTTGGCATGGATGTATATGTTTACAATTAAGAATGAGACTAGGAATGTAATAAACATGTTGTATACTGATGTTATTTATGGGAATACTGTTTTAGGAGGTCCTGAAGAAATCCAGGGGCACTCCCAGGATTAAACACGTGTTGACGGACAAGCAAGTGAAAATTGAAGGAATTGATTTTGGGTATTGTATATGGGAATTTGTTTTGAATACCAAGCGGAATTTGAAATGATTTGAGATTTCTGGATCAGAGATTGCTTTTTAAAGTAGGACTATACTTTACTTGGAAATTACAGACGGATCATTTAACTTTGGACTGCTAAATTTCATTTGGAATAAACGTTTTTCTGAACTTAAGAAAGGACAATATTTTGGACATAATATTAATTTTGATTTACCATATGTCTGATTGATATATTATATGTACTGTTATATTGTAATCTTTATACGTGTGCCATTACTTACTGTCATTATTGGATAACCATTGTGTTATCGTGTGGGGTGTTTTGGGGGGTGAAACCCTAGTGTTTGGCCCCGGGTGTATCTTATATTATGGGTGGTTCAATTTGAGGGCAGGAGCGCCTTTCACTCATTATATCACCCTCTCTCTTATTTGTAGTTAAGTGGCAAACTAGTCTTGAAAATTTCAGGATTCGTCAAACAGCGCCAAAGTTATTGGAAAAACAAAAAACACTTTTCCTATGGAAGCTAGCTCCTAACTAAAACTACTAATACTCTTTTTCAAACATGGTAGACAGCTTGTCTGTTATTTTGCATGTACATTTTAGCTTATGGCTCTAGTATAGGAATGTAACTATGGTGGTGCAGTTGAGGCAGCAGCACTGGGGACCAAAGGCATGAGCAGGTTAGAGTACTCAAAAGTGGCAGTTTGATCAAAAGGACGCAAACTGATTTTTCATTCGAAATGTCTGCCTGAGGCTTGACATTGTTTACACTGGGTGAGGGAGGGGGAGTAGGGAAGGGTGAGGATCTTCTTGTGGCCACATGGACAAGAAAAAAATGAATGAAGAGATATAGGTGAGAAAGGAGAGATAACCAGAAAAAAAGGGATGGACAGATGATGAAGAGGCGGCGAGTGCAAGGGATAAGGAAATGAGGAGGACAGAGACATTTAAAAGATGGCACAATGCAGGTGTTGAAAGAGAAATGCATGTTAGAATATATACGAGAAAGGAGAGCTAAAGGAGAGACAAGAGAGTAAAAAACTGGGTAGAGAGATATACAGAAGAATGGACATATAAAGGAGAGATAGAGCAGATTAAAGAGATACAGCGGAGAACAGAGCGACGGAGAGGAGAGTAAATGAAAAGGTCAGAGATGCAGGTAGTAAAGGAAAGAGATGAGTATAAAGATATACAGTGGAGTATGAAAATGCATGAGAAGACTAGAAAGGGGAGAGAAAGTGGAGATTGGGAGTGGGCAAAAATGAGCAAATAGGGAAGAAAGAGAGTGGAGAGAAACAAACATAAAATGTAGAGGAAACAGCTGTAAATGTGATAGTGGAGAGAGAGTGAAAGATCGAAAATAGTGAAACACAGAGGTGGGGGAAATATACTAGAAATATTTTAAAGCTGATGGGATAATGGTAAAAGGATAAAATGAGCCTAGTAATACAGGGGAGAGTGGAAGAGAGTGAACAATATAAACCTGAGTGAATGCAGAGAAATAGGAGGAGCAAAAGGAAGAGAGGAAAGGGTTGGAGGCTGTCAGAGATTTACCGTCGGTTAGAAGGCCGCCACAATACCGCCGCGGCCGCGGTCAGCCGCCACGGACATTCTGACCCACAACTGCAAAACCTCCGAAAATCCGCCCTCCACTGCAGTCCGCCACATCAGCGGCCAGCGGTAAACTGGAGAAGACCAAACCTCCACCGCCACGCCAACAGAAATATGCCCATCCCATTATGACCCGCAAATCCACGCGGCGGTCATTCAACCGCGGTATTCCATTGGCGGTAGACCCCGCCGCGGTCAAAATACACACACCTTTACAAACCCCTACCACATTGGACAATTTGAAAGGCACACACCTGAAACCCATACACACACCACTCCCACACATCCAATACCATATAAAACACACACCCACATCACCCACAAACCCCTACCAACAAAAACCAGAGACGAAGGAGAGAGAGACACACATCAGAGAATAGATAGCCAGACATACAGAGGCACACCGCAACATCACACACACCACATAGAAGCACAAAGCACCACACACCAACACACACATCATCACATACACCACCCCACACCTCATACACTCCACCCCATGGCACCACAAAGGCACCCACGCTTTTCGGACCAAGAACTCCAGGTCATGGTGGAGGAGATCATAAGAGTGGAACCCCAGCTCTTCGGCTCACAGGTCCAGCACACCACCATAGCGAGGAAGGCGGAGCTCTGGCAGCGGATCGTGGACAGGGTCAACGCGGTGGGACAGCATCCCAGAAATAGAGAGGACATCCGCAAACGATGGAACGACCTACGGGGGAAGGTGCGCTCGATGGTCTCGCGACACAACATCGCAGTGCAGAAGACTGGCGGGGGACCCCCACCCACTCCACCCGAATTCACAACATGGGAGCAGGAGGTACTCAACATCCTGCATCCTGATGGCCTCGCTGGAGTACACAGAGGAATGGACTCTGGTAAGTACAAGGCCAACCACTTCACCCCACCCCCAGCATGCTAACCCCCACCCTCACCCCCAACCCCCCAGCACACATCCTCCCTGAGAATGTCTCCCCAGCACAACCCACCCAACACCAACCCCTGCATGCCACCCCCAAACTATGGACACCCATCACCTAAGCATGACCACTGCACATACCCATCACCCCCCCCACAAAACACCCTCACAACACCTCCCCCAAGGGAATGCCAGCACTGGGGGACAAGGGCACCTATAAAACGCAAGCTAATGCACACACAGAAACAATAACCATACCCTCTTACCCCATGCAGGACCCGAACGACAACACACCGGTCAGGAGGGACCAGAAATGTCCATCCCACCCCCGGAACAGGCCACTAGTGATGACAGCAGCTCTGTCGACCTGGAACCTGACGACCAGCCCGGACCATCGGGGACCTCTGGGCAGTCAGTTCCCCTCACCCAGACACAGGCCACTGCAGACCCAACCCCCTCTGGGAACAACCGCACAGCTCCCACCCAGCGGGCCCATGCCTCTGTCTCTAGGACAGGTCAAGCAGCGGTGTGTCTACCACTACAGGGCCCCCAGGGTAACCCACCAACCCAAAAACAACAGGGACCTGGGGGCAGTGGGAGTGGGCACACCGTCCAGGGGACAGAGGCCCAGGGAAACAGGGCAACTCGGAGGGATGCTGTGCGACAGGGGGGGAGGAGAGGCCCAGGGAACCCACTCTCCAAGAGGCCCTCACCACCATCATGGCTGCCTACCACCACTCACAAGTGACGATGGCGATGGTACTGGACAGGGTCCAGGAGATCCAGGCACAGCAGGAGCAACGCTACATGGGGTTCAGCGACCAACTCAGCAACATCTCAACCGCTATGGGGAGCATAGTCCAGGCCCTGAACCGCATAGAGGACACGTTTCGGGACCATGTGGCATCACACAGGGCCCCTGTCACTAGCCAGGAACAGGAACAGCCTACCACCTCCGCCGGCGCTAGTGGACAGGAGGCCCCACCACAACGACAGCCCCCAGAACCCCACCTCCTGCTGAACAACAACCGCCCGCAAAAGGAGCCTGAGATAAAAAAAAAAAACAGAGTAGGATGTCAAGTCCCCCGCCAGCATCACATACCCCCTGAAGTCCTCCCACTGTCCCACATGGCCACCCTGTCAAACCTTGAACTGCCCCTGCTCCATCCTGCCACAGGCGTATGGACAATGCACCTGTGAGACTGAGAACTGGACTCCGCCATGGACATTACTCCACCCCCACCCATCACTGTTTCACCATCATGTACCAATATCTATGCACTAATAATAAATCACACATTGCACTGAAATCAATCAGGACTCAGGCTGTCTTATTTACAAATGTATGACACATTACATATCAATTACGTATTGTGAACATTGTGAATTACACATACCGAGGTAACTTAGCATTAGTCCATGGGCCAACCAAGCCGAGGTCACGCAGTGGCTCATACAGCACAGAAAAGGGAAGGGAAATTCAAACATCATGTCCATAGGTCTGGGGGGAAACCGACAAAGTTGAGATGCAGGAGGCTTTCAGGAAATGTAAAATGGCATGGGTGATCATTACCTGTGTGCTACTGGAAATACTGTGCTATTACTCTGTCCCTGTTGTCTGTGTCATCCTCTGAGTCTTCCTCCTCTTCACTCTCCGCAGGCTCCACAGCTACTTCAACACCACCATCTGCACCATCCTCCTGCAGGAAAGGGACCTGACGTCGCAATGCCAGATTGTGAAGCATACAGCAGGCCACGATGATGTGGCACACCTTCTTTGGTGAGTACATCAGGGATCCCCCAGTCATATGCAGGCACCTAAACCTGGCCTTCAGGAGGCCAAAGGTCCTTTCGATGATCCTCCTAGTTCGCCCATGGGCCTCATTGTACCGTTCCTCTGCCCTGGTCCGGGGATTCCTTACTGGGGTCAGTAGCCAAGGCAGGTTGGGGTAACCAGAGTCACCTATTAGCCACACATGTTGTCTCTGTAGCTGCTCCATCACATAGGGGATGCTGCTATTTCGCATCACATACGCGTCATGCACTGACCCTGGGAACTTGGCATTTACATGGGAGATGTACTGGTCAGCCAAACAGACCACCTGGACATTCATCGAATGATAACTTTTTCTGTTTCGGTACACCTGCTCATCGTCTTTTGGGGGTACCAAAGCCACATGGGTCCCATCAATGGCACCAATGATGTTGGGGATATGTCCAAGGGCATAGAAATCACCCTTCACTGTAGGCAAGTCACCCTCCTCTGGGAAAATGATGTAGCTCCGCATGAGTTTCATCAGGGCAGACAACACTCTACTCAAAATCTTTGAAAACATAGGCTGAGACATTCCAGATGACATGGCCACTGTGGTCTGGAATGACCCACTTGCCAAAAAATGGAGGACTGACAAAACCTGCACCAGAGGGGGAATCCCTGTGGTTTGGCGGATGGGGGACATCAGGGCTGGCTCCAGCTGGGCACACAGTTCATGGATAGTGGCTCGGTCAAGTCGGTATCGTAGTATGATGTGGCGTTCTTCCATTGTCGACAGGTCCACCAGCGGTCGGTACACGCGAGGATTCCTCCTTCTCATCGCAAGTCCCAGCGGACGGTGCCTAGGAAGGACGACATGGAGCACAGAGTCAGCCAAACCACAGGTACGTACAGACAGCTTGCACAGTTAAAGAATGGCAATGGGTTGAAAGGCGTGTATGTGTGGCAATGCAAGGCCTAGGCCTGTGTGTCGCATTCAAAATTAAGCCATGTAGGCCCTTGAAATGGCGGCTGCCTGACCTGTGAAGTGGGACAATGGGATGTGAGGTCAATGCGCTGGCGGGGCACACCGTGGCGGTAGGCGGTCGAAGACCGCGGCGCAAAGCCGCATTGGTTAACATTGAAGCCTATGGGTTTCAGGAGCCAATGAAGAAGTGCGCCGGCGGTCGCGGTACGCACCGCCGCGGTACGCACCGCCGCGGGCGTGACCGCCATTTTCTATCTGCTTTATCACTCGAGACCTGATCATCCACAGGAGAGGACCTATACTGCAAGTGCTGCTGTGACCTCGGTCTGGAAGATACAATGGCTGCTGCGACTGGGGAAAGGGCCCCTGCCTTCACGTCTGAAGAGTTGGAGAAGCTCGTGGATGGGGTCCTCCCCCAGTATGCGGTACTCTACGGTCCTCCAGACCAACAAGTGAGTACACCGGGTGCACATGGAATGGGCTATGCCTGTGTGGATTGGGGTGGATGTAAGTTGGTGGGGTGGGGGGCGAATGAGGAGTGCAACGCCCGACACTTGGGAGCATGTGCCATATGGCAAAGTTGGTGGGGGCAGCCAATCACATCTAACATGCAGGTCATTGATGAATTCCTCCTTTCCACCCTGTACATGTCAAATAGGTCAGCGCCCATCAGAAGATCGAGATTTGGCGTGCCATCGCCAAGGAAGTCCGTTACTTGGGGGTCCACAACAGACGGGGCACCCACTGCCGCAAGAGGTGGGAGGACATCCGCCGCGGAACAAGGAAGACCGCAGAAACACTGCTGGGGATGGCATCCCAACCTAGGAGGGGTGCCAGTCGCACCATGACCCCCCTGATGTCCCGGATCCTGGCGGTGGCTTACCCAGAATTGGATGGGCGCTTTAAGACATCACAGCAGACACAAGGGGGTGAGTATCAGCACATTCTCCTATCTTTCTGCGCAGTGGAGGCGTCTGGGTGGGGGAGGAGGGCTGTGGGTGACATTAGGCCAGGGCGCTTTCTGTAGTGTAGTCCTCTCCCTTAGGCATGGCCCTGTGCCCCCGGCCCCCACCTCGGTAGGGTGACAAGTACAGCCATTGAAGGTCCAGCATCTCCCATGTGCGCGTTTGACGTCTCTTGGCCTGTTGTCCTAGTCAGTAGTACTGAGTAGTGTACCCCAAATGCGCGGCTTAGTGCATTAGGCTCCTGTGTCTGTCCTCTCCGCCAACGGTGTTGACATTGCATGCACTCAACCTGGTCTCCTTTTTTCTCCCCCCACCCTTTCTCTTCATCTTCTTGTGCATGTGTGCATTAGCATCATCAGGCGGAGGAGATTTGGCATCGGAGCACGAGGGAGCTGCAGGACACAAGGCCCCGGTGGGCCCAGGAACAGACACCGTGGGCACCAGTGATCCGGAGGGCGAGGGGAGCACCACGACGGGGACCGCTGGTGAGAGCAGCGAAAGCGACACGTCCTCGGACGGGAGCTCCCTAGCGGTGGCGGCAACATCCGTGCCCCCCGCCTCTACAGGTACAGCCGCCACCCAGCGCACCAGCCCCGCCCCGCCCTCCCAGCAGCCCCTCAGTCTTCGCTCCGTGCCGGTTCGCCCAGGAAGGCGCGCGTCTCCTTCGCCCCAGGCACCTCAGCCCCTGCCCCTGTTGCCCCTGCTGCCCTCAGTGCGGAGCTCATTGACCTGGTAAGGACGCTCATTGTTGGGCAGACGACCCTTTTGAATGCCATCCAGGGTGTGCAAAGGGAGGTGCAACAGAGCAATGCGTACCTGGAGGGCATTCATTCGGGTCAGGCTGCCCATCAACAAGCGTTCACTGCTCTGGCCTCAGCACTGACGGCAGCCATTGTCCCTGTTTCCAGCCTCGCTCTTCTTACTGCCTCCAGCCTTTCTCTGTCTCCTGTCCCTCAGCCTATCCCATCCACACCATCAGACCAGCCTGCACACACCTCAACACCCAAGAGCAGCTCATCCAAACACAAGCACCACAGATCCCACAAACACTCACCCAAGCAACACCCAGATGCAGACATGCCAGCAGCCACTGCCACCCCTGTGTCCCCCTCCTCCTCGTCTCCCTCCTCCCTCCCTGTGATGTCTACACTCACACCTGCATGCACCCCAACATCAGCCAGTGCTTCCATCACCACCTCACCCTCCAGTACAGTCCACACTCGTGCAGTCACCACCCCCACTGCCATTTACACGTCCCCTGTGTCCTCTCCCACTGTGTCTGTCACCCCCTCTTCCAAGACACACAAACACAGGCAGCCACCCACCCAACAGCCATCCACCTCACGACAGCCTACAGCACCAGCACCTTCACCCAATGACAGCACACCTGACTCTCCTACAACCACCTCCTCTACCTCCACTTCCATCTCCACTTCTCCTACCTTTTACCTTGGCCCTAAAAAACTTTTCCTGGCTAACCTTGACCTCTTTCCCCCCGATGAGCTCCCCCATCCATCTTCAAAGAGTCCCAAGAGCACCGCAGCCACCAACAGCCCAGCTTCGGGTGTCACTGTTGTGCATGGGCTCTGGAGCCCACCCTTTGCCAGCAGTGACACATCCATCAGCAGCAAGGACACGTCCAGCCCCCCCCCCCCGGCAAGAGGACCCGCAAAAACAAGGGCCGCCGTGCGAGGACCGACAGGGCTGCCCCCAAGGAGCAATGTGCGGCCACTTCACCACCCACACCATCTAGGGGAGGCAAGGGCCCGAGAGCCCCATCAAAGGAGCGGAAGGGCAGCAGGAGCGCGGAGAAGGTGGACCCCACATGCCACATCCCAGCTGGGAAGGAGGACACTAAGGAGGCCAGGAGTCCGTCCCCGAAGGGTCCAGAAACGTCACGGTCCGAGGGCGACTGAGCCGGGAGTCCAGGCCAGGTCTGGCTCCCTTGACCTGCTGGATGAGCACCGCTGAACCGGGCCCGCGGGGCAGAAGAGCACCGTTGAACAGGGCCCGCGGGGCAGAAGAGCACCGCTGAACAGGGCCCCGCCGTGGAGATAGGCACCGCTGAACAGGGCCCGCGGTGCAGAAGAGCACCGCTGAACAGGGCCCTGCCGTGGAGATAGGCACCGCTGAACAGGGCCCGCGGTGCAGAAGAGCACCGCTGAACAGGGCCCACGGGGCAGAAGAGCACCGCTGAACAGGGCCCCGCCGTGGAGATAGGCACCGCTGAACAGGGCCCGCGGTGCAGAAGAGCACCGCTGAACAGGGCCCCGCCGTGGAGATAGGCACCGCTGAACAGGGCCCCGCCGTGGAGATAGGCACCGCTGAACAGGGCCCGTGGTGCAGAAGAGCACCGCTGAACAGGGCCCGCGGGGCAGAAGAGCACCGCTGAACAGGGCCCCGCCGTGGAGATAGGCACCGCTGAACAGGGCCCGCGGTGCAGAAGAGCACCGCTGAACAGGGCCACGCCGTGGAGATAGGCACCGCTGAACAGGGCCCGTGGTGCAGAAGAGCACTGCTGAACAGGGCCCCGCCGTGGAGATAGGCACCGCTGAACAGGGCCCGCGGTGCAGAAGAGCACCGCTGAACAGGGCCCGCGGGGCAGAAGAGCACCGCTGAACAGGGCCCCGCCGTGGAGATAGGCACCGCTGAACAGGGCCCGCGGTGCAGAAGAGCACCGCTGAACAGGGCCCCGCCGTGGAGATAGGCACCGCTGAACAGGGCCCGTGGTGCAGAAGAGCACCGCTGAACAGGGCCCGCGGGGCAGAAGAGCACCGCTGAACAGGGCCCCGCCGTAGAGATAGGCACCGCTGAACAGGGCCCGCGGTGCAGAAGAGCACCGCTGAACAGGGCCCCGCCGTGGAGATAGGCACCGCTGAACAGGGCCCGCGGTGCAGAAAAGCACCGCTGAACAGGGCCCCGCCGTGGAGATAGGCACCGCTGAACAGGGCCCGCGGTGCAGAAGAGCACCGCTGAACAGGGCCCCGCCGTCTCAAGCACCGCTCCGCTGGGCCCTTCATCTCAAGCACCGCTCCGCTGGGCACCGCTGTCTCTCCACCTCTCCGCTGGGCCCTTCTTCTCAAGCACCGCTCCGCTGGGCACCGCCGTCTCAAGCACCGCTCCGCTGGGCCCTTCATCTCAAGCACCGCTCCGCTGGGCCCTTCATCTCAAGCACCGCTCCGCTGGGCCCTTCCTGTCATGCACCGCTCCGCTGGGCACTGCCGTCTCAAGCACCGCTCCGCTGGGCCCTTCTTCTCAAGCACCGCTCCGCTGGGCCCTTCATCTCAAGCACCGCTCCGCTGGGCCCTTCCTGTCATGCACCGCTCCGCTGGGCACCGCCGTCTCAAGCACCGCTCCGCTGGGCCCTTCTTCTCAAGCACCGCTCCGCTGGGCCCTTCCTGTCATGCACCACTCCGCTGGGTACCGCCGTCTCAAGCACCGCTCCGCTGGGCCCTTCTTCTCAAGCACCGCTCCGCTGGGCACTTCATCTCAAGCACCGCTCCGCTGGGCCCTTCCTGTCATGCACCGCTCCGCTGGGCACCGCCGTCTCAAGCACCGCTCCGCTGGGCCCTTCATCTCAAGCACCGCTCCGCTGGGCACCGCCGTCTCAAGCACCGCTCCGCTGGGCACCGCCGTCTCAAGCACCGCTCCGCTGGGCACCGCCGTCTCAAGCACCGCTCCGCTGGGCCCTTCTTCTCAAGCACCGCTCCGCTGGGCACCGCTGTCTCAATCACTGTTTATGGTTCACTGTGCCCACCATGCCTCCTCCTTGACCAGTGGAGACTGTCATCCACCTGATGGACTGTGCCTTTGCACTCCCCAGGATGGTACAGTGGGCAGCCCACCCACTGTAGAGACATTGAGAGACTGTGGCTTTGCACTCCCCAGGATGGTACAGTGGGCAGCCCACCCACTGTAGAGACATTGAGAGACTGTGGCTTTGCACTCCCCAGGATGGTACAGTGGGCAGCCCACCCACTGTAGAGACATTGAGAGACTGTGGCTTTGCACTCCCCAGGATGGTCCAGTGGGCAGCCCACCCACTGTAGAGACATTGAGAGACTGTGGCATTGCACTCCCCAGGATGGTACAATGGGCATGGTGGCTCCTCGTGGATCTGGCGTCGTGGACTCATGTGGCTGTGGTGCCCCCCCCTTCCCTTCCCCCTGAGGTGCCTGTAGTTTTTACATCTGATGCCCCTGCAGTGTTCTCTCCAAAGGACTCAGGTCTCCTGTGTGGGCTTTGCCCTTATTTCTCAAAACTTTGGCCCACGGACATGATGAATTCGTAGGATGTGCAGGACTTGGTACTTCAGTTATACACTGATGTGTATGTCATTAGTTTTGTTGTGAATATCTTTCATGGTTGTACGATAATTTTCTGGAGCTTTTTGGTACATAAATATTTATTCCAAATTTGATTATGTCCTAGCATTTTTCAGGGGTGTTTGGGTGGTGTCACTGTGACTTGTTGCTCTGCATTGGTGTGTACATAGTTGGGGGGGGGTCGCATATGTGTGTGCCCGTAACCTTTCGTCCTCCCCCTCCCGTGTGTCGTAGGTGCAGTACTCACCGTTGTCGTCTGCGCCGGACTTCGTACTCGTGGTAGATGAGAAGGTAGACGAGAGCAGGTAGGATGTTTAATTCGGGTTCCATGCTGTCCTCCTTCCTACTGGAGTGCGTAGTGGTGAGCGTTTTCCCGTCCGTAGTCTGTTTCCGCCGTGTTTTTATCGGCGGTGCTCCCGCCCCGGAAAAGGTGGCGGATTGGTGAGTTGGAATAGTGTGGGCGGTACATTGGCTGCCGCCTGGCTGTTGGCGGTGACCGCCGCGCTGTTTGTTTGTACCGCCGTGGCGGTCGGAGTGTTAAAGTGGCTGTCTGTGTTGCCGGTTCCCGCCAGGGTCAGAATCCCATATTTTTTACCGCCAGCCTGTTGGCGTGTTGGCCGCCGCTTTAACACCGACCGCCAGGGTTAGAATCACCCCCTTAGTTTGCAGGGATACTGGTATCAGTGCATCACTATTGTTAGTGCTCCAAGTTTGATGATTTCTATACCAGGGGTTGTACAGGTCCTTCTTCTTCATTATGGCTGTTTTTAACTATCAGCCACTCTGCCCATTTTCCTTACAAGCATTAGGGTTCAAGGCACCCTTGATCCTCCGCTGTACTTGTAATTAGGCGGACTGGCTATCTTCTATGTTTCAAAGGAGTATCCCAACCGCCAATCTCGAAATAAGGCAAATAATTTTAAATATTGCCTTTGTGGTTAGCCTACGAACATGTCAATATGAAATTGATCTTGATATTACTTTTTTGCAGTACGCCTGCTAACACTTTGCATTCAATACAGTCATGATATTAAAATGTTATGTTTTTGTTGGCGTCTTGGTGCAGAGACAAGCATTTATCAACAATTTAAAATTATTTAACTAAATTAAGGTAGATCCAAAATGCCACTTCTATTATGTACCACTCACTGTGATATGCACCACTTTTTTAGAAGGGAAAAAAATACTAAATAAATGTAAACATTTACATTCAAATTGAAGGAAAAGAATAGGTCTTTTAGAAAATAAAGATGCCATTGTATATTTAAGTACTGCAGCTTGTGATATACTAACTAGCACACTAATATAGCCCGTTGTCATTCATTTTAGGACGTGCATGTGATGTCATTTCAAAACTGAGCAATTGGGAAAAGTATTTTACTATGAAGGCGATCCGTTTGGAATAAAATGTATGAGTGTGTCAATTAAATTAGACTTTAAATGAACAGTAATAGAGAATTTAAAATGTTTATCTGATTGGTTTAGCATTTCCATTCATGTTAAAATGGAGTACTAAGAATGATCCATTGACCTGTTTAGTTCGAACAAACGCTATATTGGCTTTATAGAGGTAGCCGAGGATATCAATTGTCACCCCTGGCTGGCCTTTCACAGTTGTTAGCCCTGGTTTCCGAAGCAATTGTGATGTTATCGGAATTCACAGCTTGTATTATGTCACTTCCAGAACTCTTGGTATTTTGATGCATCGTGCATGATATTCACCCTGGAACAAAATGAATGATGTGTTTACTCAACCTGTTAAGAGGCGGACAATGATAGAGAGCGATATTGGACTATTTCAGTTTTTTTAATCATGCAGGCTTCTTGTCCAGAAATAACCAGTCACTGGGATCCTAAAGGCTAATATATATTGGAAAAACTTCTACACATAAGTTAATAAAAAGGTATCACAATCTCGGCCTAATATATTTTTCAATTTCCTTCATACCAGATGATTGATCTGTTGAAGCAGTGACCTGAAAATACCCTTGAGTTATTGACATAGGACTGGGAGCAGAGCTAGCTATAGTGGGGGATGGGATACTTGGCAGAAACCCTCAGATAATTGCGTAAAGGAAGAATGAATGGAAACCCAGTGAAACTGCGGCCCATATTTATACTTTTTGACGCACAATTGCGCCAACGCAGTTGTGCGTCAAAAAACTATACCGCCGGCTAACACCATTCCAACGCGCCATGCGGGCGCCTTATTTATGGAATGACGTTAGCCGGCGCTGCGGACTGGTGTGCGTCAAAAAAAATGACTCACACCAGGCAGCGCCGACGTATGGGAAAATGGGGGTTGTGCGTCAAAAAATGGGGCAAGTCAGGTCTGAGGCAAAATTCAGGCCTCAAACCGGATTTGCGCCATTTTTTTTTACGCCCAACCTCCATTGACATGACTCCTGTCTTAGCAAAGACATGAGTCATGCCCCCTTGCCCAATGGCCATGCCCAGGGGACTTATGTCCCCTGGGCATGGTCATTGGGCATAGTGGCATGGAGGGGGGCCCAAATCAGGCCCCCCTATGCCACAAATAAATTCGGAAAAAAATACTTACCCGAACTTACCTTTACTTCCCTGGAATGGGTCCCTCCATCCTTGGGTGTCCTCCTGGGGTGGGCAAGGGTGGCAGGGGGTGTCCCTGAGGGCAGGGGAGGGCACCTCTGGGCTCCTTCCGAGCCCACAGGTCCCTTAACGCCTGCCCTGACCCAGGCGTTAAAAAACGGCGCCCATCAGGCTGTGCGTCGTTTTTTAAGGCCCACCCCCTCCTGTGCGTCAAAATGACATCAGAGTATAAATATGGGGCACAGGCCTTAAAGTCATTTTTTGGAAGGGAACGCCTATCTTGCATATAATTAACGCAAGGCTGGTTCCCCCTTCCAAAAAATGACGCACATGGTGGAATTTTGACGCCCGTGGGGTCGGACGTCAAAGTATAAATATTGGGCAGGGTTTGCGCCGATTGTGCGTCAAAATTTTTGACGCACATTCGGCGCAAACAGAGTATAAATATGCCCCTGCGTACTTAGACGGAAATGTTCCCAAAACTGACTTCCTCTGTGCATCCAATACACACTGAAACCTTTAGAAGGCTGCTGAAAACAGTCATGCAGATGGAACAGGAAGATTTTCTGACAACCCGGACATTATACAATCATGATTTATATGTACCCATGATATAGCATATATTGTGTGATTTAATAATATACTAAAGTAAAGTGGTGCACAAAAACTTAATAATAAAGTGCATTCATTGTAGTATTAGGAAAAATGCATTCAAACTGCTTTAACCATTTTAAATGAAGTATAACCACTGAATGTAATGTCATAACCATCCTCATGTTATTTGAGTGTATTTTATTAGAAACAATGGCAATTTATATAAGGTGTGCACCAATTTTTTGAAGTAAATGTTGAAATTGTGGTTCCCGGCCACAGTTAAACTTGTGTATTTACAATGTGTGCATTTATCTTAACTGTAACATGAAGTTTAATTGAATTCATGTAATTGACATTCATATAATAGTTGAAATTATTTTCTGCACAGTATAACGTGAATTAAATGTGCATTAGTAAGTAATGTCTAAGTTGAAATTACTAGGCCTGAATTTCTTTTAACGTGATATTTCATGCTAACATGGCATTTCATTGCAGATTAATTCACATGGAATATTAGTTTGGAAATAGATGTACTTTTGTTTTAGTCATAGAGAGCCTGAAAGAAAAACCTTGAAAAGGTCATGAAGACACCAAGGTGGTCATTCCAACCGTGGCGGTCGGCCGTGAAGCGGCGGTAAGACCGCCAACAGGCTGGCGGTCTTTTTTCATGAATTCTGACCATGGCGGTTACCGCCATGGCCAGCCGCCGCTTCACTGTTCCGACCGCCACGGCGATAACGACCGCCGGGCTGGAGACCTGGGTCTCCAGCCCGGCGGTCGTCACATACCGCCGGCGCTATTCCAACCCGCCTGACCCCGGCATACCGCCATGGATTTCATGCGGTTTGGGACCGCCATGAAATCCATGGCGGTAAGCACTATCAGTGCCAGGGAATCCCTTCCCTGGCACTGATAGGGGTCTCCCCCACCCCTAAACCTCACCCCGACTCCCTCCCCTACCCCCCAACACCCGTGCCACCCCCAAAAGGTTGCAGGACCCCCCTCCCCAACCCGATCCCCAACATATACACACACATACACACATACACGCACGCATTCATGCACGTACTCATGCACATACACACACCCCCCGCATTCATGCACGCACTCATGCACATACACACACCCCCGCATTCATGCACGCACTCACACGCCCCCTCAACATACACACACGCACACCCCCATGCACGCACACAACTCACAACACCCCCCCACCCCCTTCCCTAACGGACTATCACCTTACCTGTTCCGGTGATCCTCCGGGAGGGAATGGGACCCATGGGGGCAGCTCCGCCGACACCGCTACGCCAACAGAACACCGCCACAGCGAATCACAGGTCTTGATTAGCTGGGCGGTGTTCTGTTGGCGTGCCGGTGGAGGTGGAGCTACCTCCACTTCTCCGCCTGCCGCCAGTATGGCTGTTGGCGGCTCTTCGTCCGGAAACGGGCGGAGCGCTGCCAACGGTCATAATGGCCCGTGCGGAAGACCGCCAGCACTGGCGGTCTTCCGTACGGCGGTCCCTCGGCGGTCTATTGAAAAGACCGCCGAGGTCGGAATGACCACCCAAGTGTGAAGATGACTGTTATTTATACATGTTGCAAATGTGAAAGCCAAATTATTTGCTAATAAATTTGTATTGATTAATGTTTAAGAATTTAGATGAATTAGGCTAAAGTGTAGAAAATAATGTGTTTTGTAGAATGTGCCCACTTGAGTGGCTACCATGACGTGTCTAACAATTAATGAAGAGTTCGTATTTGAGGTTTAACAAATGTGCACGTGTAGAACGAAATGTATTAGTGGGTCATAATAATGTATCAGTATTATGTATTTGCCGAGAATATTTTAACATTGACTAACTGTAGGAGTTTTGGGCCTAGTCGACTAAGACTCGTGTTAAGTTTCCTGACATAAATAAATGCTCATAAATGTCTTGTGAAAGCAGAGAAATGATGGTAACCATTTTTCACAAAGTGCTGACCAAGCGATTTGTAAATGTTTTAACTTTCTCATGAGAACTGCCTGTTGACATTTTCTGCATTAGAAGTTATTACTTTGTAGATTTGACGCGTGAGAAAGAGACGTTCCACGAGCTAACAATGAATGCACTGCCTACAGCTAGGATTGCAACAAGAAGTTACCTGACAAACCTGACTATGGGAGCGGGATAAGAGGAGCAAATCATTGATGTTTGAAAGACTGTTTAGTTATAATTTCTACCTAGGTTTTGAACACTATTGGTCCTACTGCAAGCGTACGATTTCCTGACTGATGACGACGTGAGAAAATGCTTTAGGGAAATTAGTATATCCAGACTGTACTTTGTAGAGCAGTTAGCCATTTTTCTTTTTTGCCACCTTTATCATTTCGTTTTCCCCCTACTCTTGTCCAAGTCCTATTCGTGGAGCACTGTAGTTCTAGATGTATTTTTCCGTAACCGTCCTCATAGAGTAATTGCATTAATGCTAATTTCCTAGCCTGACGACCACCCTCATAGATTAATAGTGTTAATGCTGATTCTTTAGCTTGATTCCCTTTTGTGACTCGAGTAACTTAGAGCCTAACCGTGGCTGAGCCATTTTCTTTATTGTCCCATTTCTGACACTGACCAAACAGATGTCCAACTGCCGAAGAGAAATCGCAGCTTGCTGGTCCATTGAGGAAAGGTATAACTAAATGCTATTGCTTCTGCTACAAAATTTTTGTTCTTTTCTTTTAGGTACCAACCGCTATTTTGATAGAGCCCTAGTTAGATGTTTTCCCAATTAAACCTTTGACTAAATTGTTTTGCATGAAGCCCAAACATTCTATTCAAATTGGAGGATTAGTTAGGGTGTCCAATGTGTAGGAAATGTTAGTTAATTAAGAATTTATTGTGTTCACCTGTTGAATCTAGATATATGCTATCGCTGTGGTTCAGTTATTGATGCTACAAATTTGTACTGTGACTCTTGAGTGCCTAATTATCAATGCACTAATTAAATCGAGATTCTTTCAACGTTTTTGTCAGCCTGTGTTGTTTGTATACGCTTATCATTTGGTTTTGAGACTAATCTACATGATATTAGCATTGTTAATATAGGAAAATAAATCTTCAATTACACTGAAAGGTGTGGTTATTCATGGCCGCATGGGTCATGGTGAGTAAAATGCACTGACTGCAAAATGTTAATGGTGTTAAAATGAATGTGTGACTGTATTGCGGTTTGGACTCATGATCCATGGTGGAATCACTCTAAGCGAAGTCAAAAGGTCCATTGAACCTCTAACATGCCCCCTTATAACTAAATTATTAGAGACAAAATAAGGCCAGAAGTGCTGACACAAATGATGCCTAGACTAAGACCTGATGTTGCAAGTTACACTGTTGGACAGAAGAATACATTGGTACAAATTTCTTCAGGAGATTTGGCTACTCTATGGTTATTCTGTATCTGCACAGTATATTTTTGAGATTTGTTTACATTAACCTGACTGTTCACGTGCAACAAAACCCTTTAACTTTATTTCCGATTTGGGTGTCACTGTGTGGCTAAGTTGGTTGCACTGTAAAATTTGATGATTGATTTTTCAGTTAACTTCCTGGTTAATCGTTATGCAAGGAATAAGATCAGTCAATCGCAACTTAAGTGCATAAAGAAATGTTCCATCAAATCTGGTAGCCAAGGTCTGGTTCCCTAGGGGATAGAGGAAGTTAAGGATAGTTCATAGTGGGTTTCTCTTAGGGATTTAGGGAATTAGGGTGTCCTAATCATCAATCAGGATTTATAAAGCGCAGCAAATCACCTGTAAGGGTCTAAAGGGGCTGAAGTTGCCAGCTACTTCACGGTACTCTGTTAAATCGAACAGCCATGTCTTGAGGCCTTTTCTGAATTCCCAGATTGATACGGTGTTCCTGAGGTGCACAGGAATACTGTTCCAGGCTTTGGCCACCAGGTAAGAGAAGGAGCTTCCTCTGCTATTGGATCAGCAGCGCCGGGTGGGGGGAGTCTCTGAGGAAAAGGGAGGAGGATTGCAAGTGTCTGGTTGGTTGGTGGAAGGTCATTTGTTTGTTGATAGATGCTGGTCCTTCGTTGAGCAGGGCTCTTTATGGGTGGGTCATCACCTTGAACTGCCATCTCTTCTGTATTGGAAGATAGTGTAGCTTCCAGAGGTGCAGGGTGATGTGAGTCTGTCTGGGAAGGTCAAGAATGACTCTTGACTCTGAGTTTTGTATCATCTGTAGTCCCTTCAGGAGGCGTGCAGTGATTCCTGAGTAAAGAGTGTTATCGTAGTCCAGCCTGCCGGTGACGAGGACTTGAGTGGGTCATTCTGGTGTTTATTGGGAGCCACCTGAAGATCTTACAGAATGTGCACATGGTGTGGAAGCAGGCGGACAAGACTGCATTTACCCATTTCTTCATCGATAACTTGCTATCCAGGATGATGCTGAGGCTGTGGGTGTGATCTGTTGGGGTGGGGGAAGGGCCAGGTTCAGCCGGCCACCAAGTGTTGTTCCATGGCAAGGTGTTCTTCCCAAAGATGTGGACTTTTGTCTTGTTCGTATCGAGCTTCAGACAATTGTCCTTTATCCAGTCTGTGACGTTCACCATACATCTGTGGAATTTGGTTCTGGTGGTGGAGGGGTTGTCTGACAGCGAGAGGATGAGCTTGGTACAAAGGCATACGAGATGATGTTGAGCCCATGTGATCTGACAGTGTTGGCCAGAAGGGTCATGTATGTATCGAGGAGGGTGGGGTTGAGGGACAATCCGTGTGGGATGCCGCAGATGATCTCCATGGGTTCTGAGGTGAATGGTGGGAGACAGATTCTCTGGGTTTTTCTGGTGAGGTATGAGGTGATCCATTTGAAGGTGTCTGCGAGAATTCCAAGATGGTGGAGTCTGTTGATCAAGATGTGGTAGGAGACTGTGTCAAAGGTGGCTGACAGGTCCAGGAGGATGAGGGCTGTTTTTTTGTTGTAGTCTAGGAGGGCCCTGAAGTCGTCGGTGGCTGCAATCAGGGCTGTCTCAGTGCTGTGTTCGGCTTGGAATTTGGATTGAGAGGGGTCCATGGAGGTTGTAGTGTTCCAAGTATTTTGTCAGTTGCTCGTTGATTTTTTAGAACCTTTGCTTGAAAGGGGAGAAGGCAGATGGGCCGGTAGTTCATCGGATCGGCTGGATCGGCAGATAGTTTCTTCAGAAGGGGCCTCACTTCAGTGTGTTTCCAGTCTTCAGGGAAGGAGGCTGTGGTGATGGAGGCATTCAGGATTTTTTTAGCTCATCGACAATCGTCTTGCTACCGAGGTTGAAGATGTTGTGGGGACATAGGTCAATGGGTGGTGCTGAGTGTATGGAGTTCATGATGGACATTGTGGCTTGAGTTGTGAGAGAGTGTGTAGGTGTTTTGGGTTTGTGTTCGTGGATGTGAATAGGCTGATGCTGTCGTAGGCAGCGGTTGGGGTTTGACGTTCTCGTCAATGGCTGAGATCCTGTTGTGGAAGAAGTCAGTAAGGGTGTCACACAGTTCTTAAGGAGGGGTAATGCTGTTCCCAGTGGTTGCGGGGTTAGAGAACTCCTTCACAATGGTGAAGCACTCCTTACTGTGGTTTGTGCTGGCTTCTAAACATTCTGCTAGAGTATTCTTCTTTGTTTCTCTCAGGAGGTGGATATACTGGTTGAGTTATGTTTTGAAGGTGGTATGGTATTCTGTTTTTGTCTAATCCGCCACTTCCTTTCTAGTTGCTGCAGTTGCATTTGGAGGATTTCAGCTGTGCAGTGAACCAGCTGGCTCTCCTGGCCAGTGCGTTGGGTCTGACTGGCTTGGTGGAGACAATTGTGTTGTCGCATTATGGGATCCACTGGGAGATCTCTTTGCAGCCTGCTCTGGGTTGGGTTATGTGTCTGGGATTTACATGTGTTGTTCCACTGGTCTGATATATTTTTCTAGTTTCTTTATGTGGAGCTTGGGGGCATGGTGCCAGTGTTGGTAGATCCTGAGATGGTAAAGAGTACACTGTAGTAGTTGGTTCAGGTGAGTTGTGATACATGGTTGTACTTGACTCTGTTCCTGGGCATAAAAATGAGGTCAAGTGTGTGTCCTGCAATGTGGGTGGATTGGTGGCAAGTTGTTGGAGGCTGATATTGCTCATGCTTTACAGGAGGTCTGTGGTGTTGGTGTTGTCTGGGTCATTGAGGTGGAAGTTGGGGGCTCCTAGGAAAATGTACTACTCAGAATCAATGGCAGTCAGGGCGATGAGGTCAGGGATGGTGCTGCAGAAGCTGGGGTGTGGTCCCAGTGGTTCATATGGAAGGGTGCCTCTGATGGTGCTTTTTCTGTCTGTGTGAAGCTGGAAATTGAGATGCTCCATTATTGGCGTTGGTCCTCTGAGGAGGTTCTGCAGCAATGTTGTCCTTCTAGATGATGGCAATTCCACCTGTGTGCTTATTGATTTGGTGCTGGTATGTTGTCTTGTAGACTTCGGGTATGGCGATGTCTGGTGTTTGTCCAGCCCAAAATTATAACCCTGTGGATGGTTCGGAGGAGTAATCAGTTCCAGCATCGGAACAATTTGGTGGATTGCAATTGCTTATGCTAGGTTGTGTTGGTTTGCCATGATTCTGTGGAAAAAAAATGAAATTGTTGTGTGAATGTGACACTTATTGCAAAGAAGTTGAAATGGTTATTGGGCACGTCGTGGCCTAAGATCCAGGGATATATTAGAAAGTGCAGAAGACACTTGTTGTTCTTGTCAACTGTTTAGCGGTGCTGATAGTGAGACATCATCTAAAGTACCATCACTAAGGGACTCTCTTTTTAGTGATTGTGAAAGGTTGGTATAGTGAGTGTCAAATACAAAGGGAGGAACTGTATCAATCCAAGTGAGATCCGCTGGTTGAGGTGTTATTCAAGAGTGGGTGAGAATAGATCAGTAAGGGTAGCTCCAAACTGTTTTTGAAGTAATTGAATACCTAACCTTTAGAGGAGCAGACAAAGTTGTTGAAAAATTACTTGCATTTGTTTTTTTGCAAAGATTTTGAGTGAAAGATAAATTGTAAGGGAGGGTGAGCTGCTACAAGGAGCGAGAGTGACGGTACATTGTGCAGTGCTGGTATAGGTTGGTTGGTGTAAAGCCACACTAGTATTGGTGGATTAGGTCATACAGAGATGAGCTGGTTTTGGTTGTGAATGCAAACAGAGGACTGTGGGTGAAGAATTACTTTTTGATGGTAAATAAACAGCTAATTGTTATGAACTGCAATATGATTGAAAATTGAAATTCTTTAAGTTTGAAAAAGGGAGATGTAATTATACCAGGTAGAGAGGTAGTGGGGACTCCTCACAAAGGTACACCAGTCATTATATGGTGTCAAACATAGGTCTTCACATGTATATGGCTTAAACAATTGCACAAGATCACTGCATAAGAGGGTGCACTGGCATTTCCACGTATGGAACACATAATTTGAGAATCATTGAAAAAATTGAGACTAATTTTATAAGAGACAAAACCGCCTCCGAGACCCTCACAGTATGAAGCACTTAATGCTTGGGAACACGTAGTGTGTCAGTGACAGAAAGAGAAATGTGAGAGAAAGATCAGAAAAGTGCTGAGTACTTGTGCAGACGCTAGATGGGATAACCAACAAAAAGCTTGGAGAACAGACATAATTGAAGGAACTAAATTATATCCTGCTTTGAGGAGTGAAAAAGAGGGGAAAACTAAATGGAAAATAATGAAGAGACAAGAAACACTGAGAATAGGAATGAGGACAGCGATAGTGATCCAGATGAGGATTTCATAAATGAGTTATTGTTGAATCGTCCATCTCCATACAACTTGATCTAAACAGGAGGGGCAACTGAGACAATAATAAATGAGAATTTTGATTTACCTACCACAATTCAAATCAGACAGAGCTCAGGGATGACATTCTGAAGCTTTGACCACTCGAGATGCACTGACTGTTCCCATTACAATTTGTCCTGTAGTTTCATTGTATGGACCAGGAGCAACAGGGAATAGCACAATACACTGACTGTTCCTACAGAAAGGAGTGCCCCATATTTGAAAGGAATTGCGACCATACGGAGACTTCCTTCAGTCCCAAAGCAAAGGAACATTACATGCATACAAACACAGACCCGACAACATGTCAAATGAAAATTAACCCTCAGGGCAAGGTTTCCTCAGGGAGCAACATCACAATTTTTCAAGCTTAGAACAGTTGTGATTTCAACTCATAACTGTAGTACTCCTAGGACAGGAATGCCTTTGACTATGCCAAATTTTGCAATGTGAATTCTACATACTCCAGGCAATGCAAATCTAAACACTTCCCAAGGAGATATAATACTTAATATCCCATCAGAAATACAAGGTCTCAGTGCGCAAGAATTAGATTAGGCTCAAGGGTATAGACATTCCAAATGAGGCTGGAAGTTAAGGACTCATTGGGAGGACATTTCAACTCCCAGAATGGGGTTATAACTTAAAGAAATGATACTAGATACACTTGACCCATCCTAATTAGACCCTTACCAAGAGGACAAACTACTATTTGTATGCAGGGACATCACAAGATGTGCAGGACAAGCTCATGAGAGACGAACTAAATGAGTCCAGAGATATGAAACTGTTTTGATTAAGTCCAAAGTATTACAAATAAGTTATTGGTTGCTTTTTAGTGAACAAGACCTCACAAACATGAGACCTCCAGAAATGAAACTGCAGACTAGCGAACTGACTGGCTACATTACATTTGGGACCGCCATAAAATCCATGGCGGTAAGCACTATCAGTGCCAGGGAATCCCTTCCCTGGCACTGATAGGGGTCTCCCCGACCCCCAAACCCCACCCCGACTCCCTCCCCTACCCCCCCACCACCTGTGCCACCCCCAAAAGGTTGCAGGACCCCCCTCCCCAGCCCGATCCCCAACATATACACACACATACACACATACACGCACGCATTCATGCACGTACTCATGCACATACACACCCCCCCCGCATTCATGCACGCACTCATGCACATACACACACCCCCCGCATTCATGCACACACTCACACGCCCCCTCAACATACACACACGCACACCCCCATGCACGCACACAACTCACAACAACCCCCTACCCCCCTTCCCTAACGGACTATCACCTTACCTGTTCCGGTGATCCTCCGGGACGGAATGGGACCCATGGGGGCAGCTCCGCCGACACCGCTACGCCAACAGAACACCGCCACAGCGAATCACAGGTCTTGCTGGGCGGTGTTCTGTTGGCGTGGCGGTGGAGGTGGAGCTACCTCCACTTCTCCGCCTGCCGCCAGTATGGCTGTTGGCGGCTCTTCGTCCGGAAACGGGCGGAGCGCTGCCAACGGTCATAATGGCCCGTGCGGAAGACCGCCAGCACTGGCGGTCTTCCGTACGGCGGTCCCTCGGCGGTCTATTTAAAAGACCGCCGAGGTCGGAATGACCACCCAAGTGTGAAGATGACTGTTATTTATACATGTTGCAAATGTGAAAGCCAAATTATTTGCTAATAAATTTGTATTGATTAATGTTTAAGAATTTAGATGAATTAGGCTAAAGTGTAGAAAATAATGTGTTTTGTAGAATGTGCCCACTTGAGTGGCTACCATGACGTGTCTAACAATTAATGAAGAGTTCGTATTTGAGGTTTAACAAATGTGCACGTGTAGAACAAAATGTATTAGTGGGTCATAATAATGTATCAGTATTATGTATTTGCCGAGAATATTTTAACATTGACTAACTGTAGGAGTTTTGGGCCTAGTCGACTAAGACTCGTGTTAAGTTTCCTGACATAAATAAATGCTCATAAATGTCTTGTGAAAGCAGAGAAATGATGGTAACCATTTTTCACAAAGTGCTGACCAAGCGATTTGTAAATGTTTTAACTTTCTCATGAGAACTGCCTGTTGACATTTTCTGCATTAGAAGTTATTACTTTGTAGATTTGACGCGTGAGAAAGAGACGTTCCACGAGCTAACAATGAATGCACTGCCTACAGCTAGGATTGCAACAAGAAGTTACCTGACAAACCTGACTATGGGAGCGGGATAAGAGGAGCAAATCATTGATGTTTGAAAGACTGTTTAGTTATAATTTATACCTAGGTTTTGAACACTATTGGTCCTACTGCAAGCGTACGATTTCCTGACTGATGACAACGTGAGAAAATGCGTTAGGGAAATTAGTATATCCAGACTGTACTTTGTAGAGCAGTTAGCCATTTTTCTTTTTTGCCACCTTTATCATTTCGTTTTCCCCCTACTCTTGTCCAAGTCCTATTCGTGGAGCACTGTAGTTCTAGATGTATTTTTCCGTAACCGTCCTCATAGAGTAATTGCATTAATGCTAATTTCCTAGCCTGACGACCACCCTCATAGATTAATAGTGTTAATGCTGATTCTTTAGCTTGATTCCCTTTTGTGGCTCGAGTAACTTAGAGCCTAACCGTGGCTGAGCCATTTTCTTTATTGTCCCATTTCTGACACTGACCAAACAGATGTCCAACTGCCGAAGAGAAATCGCAGCTTGCTGGTCCATTGAGGAAAGGTATAACTAAATGCTATTGCTTCTGCTACAAAATTTTTGTTCTTTTCTTTTAGGTACCAACCGCTATTTTGATAGAGCCCTAGTTAGATGTTTTCCCAATTAAACCTTTGACTAAATTGTTTTGCATGAAGCCCAAACATTCTATTCAAATTGGAGGATTAGTTAGGGTGTCCAATGTGTAGGAAATGTTAGTTAATTAAGAATTTATTGTGTTCACCTGTTGAATCTAGATGTATGCTATCGCTGTGGTTCAGTTATTGATGCTACAAATTTGTACTGTGACTCTTGAGTGCCTAATTATCAATGCACTAATTAAATCGAGATTCTTTCAACATTTTTGTCAGCCTGTGTTGTTTGTATACGCTTATCATTTGGTTTTGAGACTAATCTACATGATATTAGCATTGTTAATATAGGGAAATAAATCTTCAATTACACTGAAAGGTGTGGTTATTCATGGCCGCATGGGTCATGGTGAGTAAAATGCACTGACTGCAAAATGTTAATGGTGTTAAAATGAATGTGTGACTGTATTGCGGTTTGGACTCATGATCCATGGTGGAATCACTCTAAGCGAAGTCAAAAGGTCCATTGAACCTCTAACATGCCCCCTTATACCTAAATTATTAGAGACAAAATAAGGCCAGAAGTGCTGACACAAATGATGCCTAGACTAAGACCTGATGTTGCAAGTTACACTGTTGGACAGAAGAATACATTGGTACAAATTTCTTCAGGAGATTTGGCTACTCTATGGTTATTCTGTATCTGCACAGTATATTTTTGAGATTTGTTTACATTAACCTGACTGTTCACGTGCAACAAAACCCTTTAACTTTATTTCCGATTTGGGTGTCACTGTGTGGCTAAGTTGGTTGCACTGTAAAATTTGATGATTGATTTTTCAGTTAACTTCCTGGTTAATCGTTATGCAAGGAATAAGATCAGTCAATCGCAACTTAAGTGCACAAAGAAATGTTCCATCAAATCTGGTAGCCAAGGTCTGGTTCCCTAGGGGATAGAGGAAGTTAAGGATAGTTCATAGTGGGTTTCTCTTAGGGATTTAGGGAATTACGGTGTCCTAATCATCAATCAGGATTTATAAAGCGCAGCAAATCACCTGTAAGGGTCTAAAGGGGCTGAAGTTGCCAGCTACTTCACGGTACTCTGTTAAATCGAACAGCCATGTCCTGAGGCCTTTTCTGAATTCCCAGATTGATACGGTGTTCCTGAGGTGCACAGGAATACTGTTCCAGGCTTTGGCCACCAGGTAAGAGAAGGAGCTTCCTCTGCTATTGGATCAGCAGCGCCGGGTGGGGGGAGTCTCTGAGGAAAAGGGAGGAGGATTGCAAGTGTCTGGTTGGTTGGTGGAAGGTCATTTGTTTGTTGATAGATGCTGGTCCTTCGTTGTGCAGGGCTCTTTATGGGTGGGTCATCACCTTGAACTGCCATCTCTTCTGTATTGGAAGACAGTGTAGCTTCCAGAGGTGCAGGGTGATGTGAGTCTGTCTGGGAAGGTCAAGGATGACTCTTGACTCTGAGTTTTGTATCATCTGTAGTCCCTTCAGGAGGCGTGCAGTGATTCCTGAGTAAAGAGTGTTATCGTAGTCCAGCCTGCCGGTGACGAGGACTTGAGTGGGTCATTCTGGTGTTTATTGGGAGCCACCTGAAGATCTTACAGAATGTGCACATGGTGTGGAAGCAGGCGGACAAGATTGCATTTACCCATTTCTTCATCGATAACTTGCTATCCAGGATGATGCTGAGGCTGTGGGTGTGATCTGTTGGGGTGGGGGAAGGGCCAGGTTCAGCCGGCCACCAAGTGTTGTTCCATGGCAAGGTGTTCTTCCCAAAGATGTGGACTTTTGTCTTGTTCGTATCGAGCTGGAGACAATTGTCCTTTATCCAGTCTGTGACGTTCACCATACATCTGTGGAATTTGGTTCTGGTGGTGGAGGGGTTGTCTGACAGCGAGAGGATGAGCTTGGTACAAAGGCATACGAGATGATGTTGAGCCCATGTGATCTGACAGTGTTGGCCAGAAGGGTCATGTATGTATCGAGGAGGGTGGGGTTGAGGGACAATCCGTGTGAGATGTCGCAGATGATCTCCATGGGTTCTGAGGTGAATGGTGGGAGACAGATTCTCTGGGTTCTTCTGGTGAGGTATGAGGTGATCCATTTGAAGGTGTCTGCGAGAATTCCAAGATGGTGGAGTCTGTTGATCAAGATGTGGTAGGAGACTGTGTCAAAGGTGGCTGACAGGTCCAGGAGGATGAGGGCTGTTTTTTTGTTGTAGTCTAGGAGGGCCCTGAAGTCGTCGGTGGCTGCAATCAGGGCTGTCTCAGTGCTGTGTTCGGCTTGGAATTTGGATTGAGAGGGGTCCATGGAGGTTGTAGTGTTCCAAGTATTTTGTCAGTTGCTCGTTGATTTTTGAGAACCTTTGCTTGAAAGGGGAGAAGTCAGATGGGCCGGTAGTTCATCGGATCGGCTGGATCGGCAGATAGTTTCTTCAGAAGGGGCCTCACTTCAGTGTGTTTCCAGTCTTCAGGGAAGGAGGCTGTGGTGATGGAGGCATTCAGGATTTTTTTAGCTCATCGACAATCGTCTTGCTACCGAGGTTGAAGATGTTGTGGGGACATAGGTCAATGGGTGGTGCTGAGTGTATGGAGTTCATGATGGACATTGTGGCTTGAGTTGTGAGAGAGTGTGTAGGTGTTTTGGGTTTGTGTTCGTGGATGTGAATAGGCTGATGCTGTCGTAGGCAGCGGTTGGGGTTTGACGTTCTCGTCAATGGCTGAGATCCTGTTGTGGAAGAAGTCAGTAAGGGTGTCACACAGTTCTTAAGGAGGGGTAATGCTGTTCCCAGTGGTTGCGGGGTTAGAGAACTCCTTCACAATGGTGAAGCACTCCTTACTGTGGTTCGTGCTGGCTTCTAAACATTCTGCTAGAGTATTCTTCTTTGTTTCTCTCAGGAGGTGGATATACTGGTTGAGTTATGTTTTGAAGGTGGTATGGTATTCTGTTTTTGTCTAATCCGCCACTTCCTTTCTAGTTGCTGCAGTTGCATTTGGAGGATTTCAGCTGTGCAGTGAACCAGCTGGCTCTCCTGGCCAGTGCGTTGGGTCTGACTGGCTTGGTGGAGACAATTGTGTTGTCGCATTATGGGATCCACTGGGAGATCTCTTTGCAGCCTGCTCTGGGTTGGGTTATGTGTCTGGGATTTACATGTGTTGTTCCACTGGTCTGATATATTTTTCTAGTTTCTTTATGTGGAGCTTGGGGGCATGGTGCCAGTGTTGGTAGATCCTGAGATGGTAAAGAGTACACTGTAGTAGTTGGTTCAGGTGAGTTGTGATACATGGTTGTACTTGACTCTGTTCCTGGGCATAAAAATGAGGTCAAGTATGTGTCCTGCAATGTGGGTGGATTGGTGGCAAGTTGTTGGAGGCTGATATTGCTCATGCTTTACAGGAGGTCTGTGGTGTTGTCTGGGTCATTGAGGTGGAAGTTGGGGGCTCCTAGGAAAATGTACTACTCAGAATCAATGGCAGTCAGGGCGATGAGGTCAGGGATGGTGCTGCAGAAGCTGGGGTGTGGTCCCAGTGGTTCATATGGAAGGGTGCCTCTGATGGTGCTTTTTCTGTCTGTGTGAAGCTGGAAATTGAGATGCTCCATTATTGGCGTTGGTCCTCTGAGGAGGTTCTGCAGCAATGTTGTCCTTGTAGATGATGGCAATTCCACCTCTGTGCTTATTGATTTGGTGCTGGTATGTTGTCTTGTAGACTTCGGGTATGGCGATGTCTGGTGTTTGTCCAGCCCAAAATTCTAACCCTGTGGATGGTTCGGAGGAGTAATCAGTTCCAGCATCGGAACAATTTGGTGGATTGCAATTGCTTATGCTAGGTTGTGTTGGTTTGCCATGATTCTGTGGAAAAAAAATGAAATTGTTGTGTGAATGTGACACTTATTGCAAAGAAGTTGAAATGGTTATTGGGCACGTCGTGGCCTAAGATCCAGGGATATATTAGAAAGTGCAGAAGACACTTGTTGTTCTTGTCAACTGTTTAGCGGTGCTGATAGTGAGACATCATCTAAAGTACCATCACTAAGGGACTCTCTTTTTAGTGATTGTGAAAGGTTGGTATAGTGAGTCTCAAATACAAAGGGAGGAACTGTATCAATTCAAGTGAGATCCGCTGGTTGAGGTGTTATTCAAGAGTGGGTGAGAGTAGATCAGTAAGGGTAGCTCCAAACTGTTTTTGAAGTAATTGAATACCTAACCTTTAGAGGAGCAGACAAAGTTGTTGTTGAAAAATCACTTGCATTTGTTTTTTTGCAAAGATTTTGAGTGAAAGATAAATTGTAAGGGAGGGTGAGCTGCTACAAGGAGCGAGAGTGACGGTACATTGTGCAGTGCTGGTATAGGTTGGTTGGTGTAAAGCCACACTAGTATTGGTGGATTGGGTCATACAGAGATGAGCTGGTTTTGGTTGTGAATGCAAACAGAGGACTGTGGGTGAAGAATTACTTTTTGATGGTAAATAAACAGCTAATTGTTATGAACTGCAATATGATTGAAAATTGAAATTCTTTAAGTTTGAAAAAGGGAGATGTAATTATACCAGGTAGAGAGGTAGTGGGACTCCTCACAAAGGTACACCAGTCATTATATGGTGTCAAACATAGGTCTTCACATGTATATGGCTTAAACAATTGCACAAGATCACTGCATAAGAGGGTGCACTGGCATTTCCACGTATGGAACACATAATTTGAGAATCATTGAAAAAATTGAGACTAATTTTATAAGAGACAAAACCGCCTCCGAGACCCTCACAGTATGAAGCTCTTAATGCTTGGGAACACGTAGTGTGTCAGTGACAGAAAGAGAAATGTGAGAGAAAGATCAGAAAAGTGCTGAGTACTTGTGCAGACGCTAGATGGGATAACCAACAAAAAGCTTGGAGAACAGACATAATTGAAGGAACTAAATTATATCCTGCTTTGAGGAGTGAAAAAGAGGGGAAAACTAAATGGAAAATAATGAAGAGACAAGAAACACTGAGAATAGGAATGAGGACAGCGATAGTAATCCAGATGAGGATTTCATAAATGAGTTATTGTTGAATCGTCCATCTCCATACAACTTGATCTAAACAGGAGGGGCAACTGAGACAATAATAAATGAGAATTTTGATTTACCTACCACAATTCAAATCAGACAGAGCTCAGGGATGACATTCTGAAGCTTTGACCACTCGAGATGCACTGACTGTTCCCATTACAATTTGTCCTGTAGTTTCATTGTATGGACCAGGAGCAACAGGGAATAGCACAATACACTGACTGTTCCTACAGAAAGGAGTGCCCCATATTTGAAAGGAATTGCGACCATACGGAGACTTCCTTCAGTCCCAAAGCAAAGGAACATTACATGCATACAAACACAGACCCGACAACATGTCAAATGAAAATTAACCCTCAGGGCAAGGTTTCCTCAGGGAGCAACATCACTATTTTTCAAGCTTAGAACAGTTGTGATTTCAACTCATAACTGTAGTACTCCTAGGACAGGAATGCCTTTGACTATGCCAAATTTTGCAATGTGAATTCTACATACTCCAGGCAATGCAAATCTAAACACTTCCCAAGGAGATATAATACTTAATATCCCATCAGAAATACAAGGTCTCAGTGCTCAAGAATTAGATTAGGCTCAAGGGTATAGACATTCCAAATGAGGCTGGAAGTTAAGGACTCATTGGGAGGACATTTCAACTCCCAGAATGGGGTTATAACTTAAAGAAATGATACTAGATACACTTGACCCATCCTAATTAGACTCTTACCAAGAGGACAAACTACTATTTGTATGCAGGGACATCACAAGATGTGCAGGACAAGCGCATGAGAGACGAACTAAATGAGTCCAGAGATATGAAACTGTTTTGATTAAGTCCAAAGTATTACAAATAAGTTATTGGTTGCTTTTTAGTGAACAAGACCTCACAAACATGAGACCTCCAGAAATGAAACTGCAGACTAGGGAACTGACTGGCTACATTAGAAAATGGAGTGAATTAGATAGATGGAAAGGAAGCTGGGTAAAGAAAAATGAGTCAAAGAAAGTAAGGTTGGATCCGCCTCTGGCTGAAGCAGTTGAAGATTAGGAATAAATACACATGCTCCTGGTGGAGAATATGTTCATGTACCCAGGAGGAGGAGTGACAGTGCATCATTTACAAATGATTACCCACAGAGGAGAGAGGAATCTCTGGAATGGTATGAACAGGTTGAACGATTTGTGAAGGGATTTAACACCTTGTTTGACATTGTTTTTCCAAGTGATATGTGGGTTGAATGCAAAGTGTCTGTGGACTATCGTGACAAAGAACCCATGAGCCAATCTAAGATGAAAGCTCAATCTCTGATAGTGATGAAGTATCATTAGGTGTTTTCATTTTTTAAATTAAAGGTGTCCCCTAAGGATATTGATGGTGTCTAGATTGGCAGAATCACTCAAGAGTCTAAAGAGTCAATACATTTGTATTGTTAGAGATTGTTGCTGGCATTCAAACAGTACAGTGGCACAGAAACTATTGAAGCCAAAGATGTGGGACACTTTGCGTTCAGATTTGTACAGGGATTGAAACATGAAGTTAGTACAATGATTCAGCTGCATTTGATTTGTTGGCAGAGTAAACTGATTGATGAAATTCAGAGCTATGTGAAATATTGCAAAGATGAACTGGAGATGAAACAGAAGAAATTGAAGGCAATGGTGATGGTGGCACAGAGGGCAGTCTGACAAGGGAATCAGAATATAAATTGGAAGGGATTATTGGTGCTATGCAGAGAATGTATCAGTAGGGAGTTTTGAAGATGCAAGGAGGTAATGGATTTCAACAGAAGGGCAGCGGAGAAGGTGTTCACATTTACCCGACTATAGCAGTAAATGTGACAATTTTGAAAAAGACTAATCCATGCCATGTCTGTGGCAAAATTAGACATTGGAAGAGGGAATAATCCGAATAATAGGGCAAATGAGGATCAGACACAGAATGGTGGGTTTGTTCAGTGTCAGGGAAACAATCTGGTTCATTTTCAGCAAATACAGATACAGCAAATGCAAAATTTTAATGTGCCCAAAGGTCAACTGATACAAGTTCCACAAGCCCTGATGCTCCAACAAAATGCAAATGTTCCCAGGTCTAATCAGAACCAGATCTGAAATCAAACAACAGCCCTATTCAAGTAAACCCCATGATTTCAAGAGATGAGTATTACAATTCTCACCTGTCACAGTGCTGGTAACTGAGGAGGGGGAATGCATACTTGGTGAACCATTAGAGGTAGACCTGAGTGGTCCATTTGTGGATTGTGAGGTCAATGGCTACCCCATGTCCTTTTTAATCAACACTGGTGCTACCCACTGCACTGCGAGAACAGCAGAGGTTCCCAACCTACCCCTCTTGGGAAAAAATAATCCAAGTTGTAGGAGTTTCCAATAAATAATTTACTAGCCCTGTCACAGAAGCTGTACCTGTAAGAATAGGGTCTTTTGAAGAGAATCACCAATTTGTAGTAGGTGATTCAATTACAGTGAGTCTACTTGGACATGACTTCTTGTGCAAACTTAGGGGCATATTTACAAGAAAGTGGCGCATCTGTCCCGATGCACCTCTTTCCTTGCGGCACCCCTGCCCCACCTAATGACACCATGGTTGTGCTGTATTTACAATGCAGTGCACCACAGTGGTTGTTAGGACAATAGTGTCAAAATTTTGACGCTATAGTGGCGCTTTGCTGCACTAGCGTCAAAACTTTGGATGCTAGTGCAGCAAAGAACAGGGGGGCCCATTGATTAAAATGAGTGTGTCATTTCAACACCTGCTCTGAGCAGGCGTTAAAATGATGGAAAAAAATGACACAGTGAAATCTTGTAACTTTCACCGTTCCAGTTTTTGGGGCCTCCCTGTGTCAGAACGCACTCTTCGCATACATTGTGCCTGACGCAGACATAATATGGTACAAGGAGTTACAAAGTGGTTGAATGCACGCATTGTGCCACTTTGTAATTATGAGCAGGGGAATAGCCACCTTAGCACTGCCTTAGCATAAAAAATTGACACTATGGTGTTGCATGGTACTAGGAGCTTGTAAATATGGCCTTTAATTGTTAAATCTATTGCACTGCAAGAGGCATAAAACTACAGACTCAAGATGAGGACGTTATATTCAAAATTGTGAATCAAACCTGGATGTCAAATTGTGCCTCTTTCTGTCAAGTGATGATTTACCTGCAAACTTGAGAGACACAGTGTTCCCTGAAGTTTGGGACTTTTCAGGAAAAGACATAGAAAAGACAAAGGTGTTGAACCTGTACAGATAACTGTAAAGCCAAATGCTTAGTATCTGAGAATTGCACAATACAATCTGGCACCTGAAACCATTGTTGGGATTGCTCCAGTGATTGACTCTATGTTTGAGCAAGGCATACTCATAGAAAATATGGGGAATCCATGTAACTCTCCCATCATGGGACTGCAGAATCCCAATGGAAAATACTGCGTAGTCTAAGACCTGAGAAAGACCAATGAGATTGTAGTTCCCTGTTGTACCAAATCAAGCTGAGATTTTGTTTCAGATTCCATGTGAGGCAAAATGGTTCACTGTGATCGACTTCTGCCAAGCATTCTTCCCCATACCATTGCAGGAAGAAAGCAAATTCATCTCCGCTTTTCGGTTTGGTAGTCGTGATTTGGCATCGTGCTGAATCCCAAAGGGGTATATGGAGAGTCCATCCATCTTCAATCAGATTCTGAAAAAGAATGTGGAGACCCTAGAGATGCCTTATCATTCAGTCCTGATCTAATAAATTGACAACCTATTGGTGGTGTCAAATACACAAGAAGCTTGCAGACGAGATACAATTACCTTATTGAACCACTTGGCTGATAATTGATATGAAGTATCCCCAACCAAATTGCAATACTGTAAGAGAGAAGTTTTATACCTTAGACATCACATTGAGAAAGGTCCAAGGAAGGTACAATAAGAGAGAATTGCAACAATTCTGAAGGTGAATTCACCAACCACTCTGAAAGATGTCAGGATGTTTTTGGAAATGGTAGGCTACTGTCGTCAGTGGATTCCCAACTTTTCCCTACTGGCCAAGACTGTACTGAGGCTGACACCCAAGGACGTGTCTTATCAGGTACCAATGGATGACATCTGCATGTGTGACTTTTTCAGAGCTGACTGAAAGAGTCTGTTGTGCCCTGGTGCTGGGAATACCTGAGAAAAACAGATGTTTTACTTTGTACTGCAGTGAGAGGGAGAGCTGCGCACTCAGTGATAACACAGTTGCATGGAAACACACACAGACCTGTTGCCTATTTTTCTGCTACATTTGACCTAGTATCTTCGGCGTTGCCCGGCTGCCTCAAAGCAGTTGCCACCACAGGTACCATCATTGAAAGTACAAAAGCATTGTTATGGGTCATCCTTTGAATGGTTTCTTCCCCTCATTGTAGAAATTTTGTTGACTCAAACCAAAACCCAGCACCTCACAAACAGTAGGTTGACACGCTATGAGCAGGTCATCCTAGCCCCCCCCAATGTCAGATTAAAGAGATGTGCAATGTTGAATCATGCAAATTTGTTACCTGTAGCTGTAATGATGTAAAAGTTGAAGATGAAGTCGAGCATGACTGCCTAGATGTCACTGAACTGAGCACTAAGCCAAAATGTGACATACAAGATGTGCCACTTTCTGAAACAGATTATGTGATGTTTGTCAATGGCTCCTGCATAAGAGGCAGTGAAGGAAACCTAAGAGCTGCCTTTGCAGTCTGTACCATCACAGGTGTAGTCAAGGCTTCCTGGCTTCAATTAGTATTTTCAGCAAAAGTGGCTGAACTGATTGTCCTTACACGAGCATACTGTGTGTGACCATTTCCATTGGATGTCGGTATGGCTTTGGTGTCGTCCATGATGTTGAACAGCTATGGTTACAAAGGGGGCTCATGCCCCTATATGGTTTTCTGATCATAAATGGAGAGAGGGTGTATAATCTGTTGAAGGCATTACAGCTGCTTGCACAGATTGCGGTTGTGAAGTCCTCTGCACACCATAAATGAACTGACTATGTGACTAGTGAAAATAACTATGCAGATGAGGTCCCCAGAAATTGTGCATTAAGGGCCAGATGTATGAAGAAATGGCTTTGCGAATCGCAAATAGCGATTTTTAAGAAATCGCTATTTCCGAGTCGCAATAGGACATGTATCATAATTGCGATTCGGAATTAGCGATTTCTTAAAAATCGCTATTTGTGGTTTGCGAGGCCCATTTACCGAATCCCAATTTGCATTTTCGCAAATTGTGATTCGGTAATTGAAAATCGCAAATTGCGAGAAATTGCAAGAAAGCACACCTGGAGGAGCCTGATGACATCACAAGCAGGAAGTGAGGCATCCCAGGCAGTTTCAGGTGCCACACCCAAACCAGCACTCAGAGAGAGTCAGCTCAGTCACACTGAGCAACACTCTGAAGGAGGCAGCACACCAGAACAACCATGGACACCTCTGCCCAAGGAAAGGAAAAGGGAGAAAGAAAGCGTAAGCTTAAATTTAGCGAGCAAGAGCTGGAGGTGCTGACAGAGGAGGTAGTCAGGAGCCATGACCAGCTTTTTGGCAAAAGCTCACTCCAGGTGCCTGAGAGTGAGAAAAGGAGACTCTGGGCAGACATACAAACAAAGATCTGCGCTGTTGGAGTGGTACAGCGCTCGTTAGAAGAAATTAAGAAGAGGTGGTACGACCTGCGGTCCCGTGCCAAGGAGAGGGTGGCAAGACGACTGCAGGAGGCCAGGAGCACAGGATGCGACCCACCCACAGAGTCACCCTCCACCCCCGATAGAGGACCTAGTGGAGTCCACACTCCTCTCTGAAGCAGTCAGTGGGGTCAGTGAGATTGACACCTCTGGCACACCAAGTACCAGCAAAGGTAAGTGCAATATTGAATTGTAACCCCATATGTGTATGCACAAAAGCCCCTTAGGAATTAGCAAGTAATGTAAAACATTGTAAGAAGTAGTCCATTCCACATCTTAGAAGCAGCACAACAATGCCTTATGGGAGTGGCAGTCCACAACCCAAAGCTAAAAGTAGCACATACAATGTAATTAAGTAGAGCGACACCCAGAAGAATACAACACCCACAACACAGTGAAGAGAAGTACCTGTACCTTTATTATCATTGTGTGACCATAATTGTAACAAACATAACTGACATGCTGCATATTGTCGTTGCAGATGAGCCAGGCCCAGCAGCCACAGCATGTACCAGTTTAGGGGAGACTGACACCCATCCTGCTTCAGACTCCAATACGAGTGGGTCTCTGAACATTGCGCCACTCCGACGCAGGGCCATGGCACTGCCACTGCCAGAACTCAGTCAGGACTCCGATGAGCAGCAGGAAGGCCCACATACACCATCCCCAACTGGCAGATGCACCCAGATGCAGGAGCCCAGTTCGCAGCAGCCACAGCACCCCGCAGGATGGCTACAAATGCAGGTGCACAGGCGTATGAGGCAGGTGAGGGAACCTCATTTTTTGGTGGCCTGGAATCGGCTATGTTGCAGCAGCGCCTGCAGAATAAAAGATCACTGCATTACAAAAACAGATGCAGCAACATAATGTCAACATGGGGGGCCTGCATCGCCAGCTGGAGTGCCTGAATGCACACATTGAACAGCTGCATGAGGGACAGGTCCAGGCATCGCAGGACACAAGGGAGCTCACTTCTGCTGTGAGGGAACTATGCCAGGAGCTGCGCCATGACAGGGTGAGCCACCGCAGGCAGGAGCGACGCTTCATGAGCAGGTTCGGGGATTTTGTCGCTCTGTGACTAGGCTGGCTAATTCCACCTCCCAAATTTCACGTTGTGCAATGGCTGCACAGGTGGAGGCAGCACACAGCAGCAGGGATATGGCTCACGGACTAGTCCAAATCACAAAAGTGATTGACAATATCATGGGAAACAGGTCAGCCACACCTAGCAAGCTTGGACTTGGGGACACGGAGGACACATCCAGCCTCAGCAGCCTAGCTGTGCCCGCAATGGACACCAGACGGTGCAGTGCCAGGCACAGCACTGCCACAGAGGCAGACAATCGTGGTGCCAGTGAGGCAACTGGTCACTCGAGTGGCGTGCGTGGCCGCAAGAAGTGACTGTAGTGGCCAGAGGGGTAATGAGTACACTATGAAGGAATAGTGCTTTACTGTGAACTGCTATTGTTTTTTTTTTAACTCACTTTTGTTGGTATTCGTTGGACTAACATTACCTGACCTTAAGGTAATAAATTTAATCACTACAGGTACATTTGTCAGTGCATTTGTGTTTACATACTTACATCTGAAATGGTTGTGTGTGATGTCAGCACGCCTTTGCCTTCCCTCTGCTGCACTGGTCCTGTCTGCTGGCTGTAGGGGTGGTATGGGTTCATCATCCTCATCTGAGTCTGGCTCCGATATTTCCACAGGTATGCCCCTGGTGGGAGCTATATTGTGCAAGATTGCACAAGTAGCCACTATTCTACATGTCGTCTCTGGGCTGTACTGTAGTGCCCCTCCACTTTTGTGGAGGCACCGGAAGCGATTCTTCAGCAGGCCAAAGGTGCGCTCCACCACGTTGCGGGTCGCCCTGTGTGCTGCATTGTATCTCCGTTCAGCAGGTGTAGTAGGATTTAGGTAGGGCATCATCATGTTGGTGCGCACTGCGTAGGCACTGTCTCCTGGAAGGGACAGAGGGTATATTGAGTAACTGAGCCATCTGACATCAGCACGCCATCAATGCGCCAGTGTACAGAGGGACAATACATAGTTGATATCCTTCACCCAACTCCGCAGCTAGCAGTCTTGTGTGAATGCCGCTATGGCGAAAGATGTATGAATCATGGGTGCTCCCTGGGTACCTGGCCACGAGATCTGTTATGATGTAGGAGGCATTGCATATCACCTGTATGTTCATTGAATGTTGGTATTTACGGTTGCGGTACACATACTCTGTGGCTGATGGTGGACAGATTGCAACATGTGTCCCATCTATGGCACCTAGGACATGGGGGGACTGTGCTATCTGGTAAAAATCTATTTTTGTCTGCTGTATTTCCTGTGGGGTGTGGGGGAATCTGATGTACTGGTGTATCCTGCTCAGCATGGCGTTAATAAATGCATTGAAAAATCTAGAGAGGGTACTCTGTGAGACCCCTCCAGCTGCTGCTATGACCCCTTGATAGCTCCCTGAGGCAAGTAGGTGGAGGGAGCATAATACCTGCACATGGGTGGGGATACTGTGAGTCCTATGTGTTCTGCGCTGCAGTATGGGTTGTAGCTCAGCTATCAGATCAAGTATCATGGCTGAGTTCAACCTATACCTCTCAAATACTTCCTCCTCAGTCTGGTCAAAAAGTGTAATGTGCACTCTGAAAATGCGCTCCTGTCTCCTCCTCCCTCTCCTCAAACCTGCCAAGATCCTCATCCTCCTCGTCATTACGTTGAGTGCAGCCATTGTGGAAAAGAGTCTGAGGCATTCTGGGCCTCTTTATATAGGTTGCACCTGGTTACCACCTGGTTTCACTTAGTGGTATTTTGCATGTGCAAAATGCCATTCTGCGAAAAATCGCAATTTGAGATTCTTTGGTGCATCGAATTGCGACTTGGATTTTGCGAATCGCATTTTGCGCCTCGCAATTTCCTACTGGAAATACCGAATCGCAAAATGCGACTCGCAAAACCAGGTTGCAATGCAAAAAACCACAATTTTTGCGATCTCTTATTTTTGGTATGCGAATGCCTTTCAAGCATCGCAGACCACGTTTTTGCACCGTTTGCGAATGCAAAAAAGTTTCAAACATCTGGCCCTAAATGCTTGTGCTTTCAATGGTGAATACCAAAATGAAGGAATAGGTGAGACGTACTACAATTTTTACTAACTGCAGCAGATACATAGGAGGAAGTTACAAGGTTACAGAAAGAAGTGCCAGAGTCTGAACAGCAGGGTGGGATTAGAGCAGGGTGTGTCAAAAAAGATGAAGATTAGGTTTGGATTTTGATTGATGAAAAACCTGTGTTGCCAGCTTGTCACTATTTATGGGGAGACATTATCATGGTCCCATTTATGTGGCACATGATGCAATGGTGAGATTGTTTAGATAAACGTAGTTCAATCCTAGGGTTTAAGCAGAAGCTTTGTGTCACAGATGTGTTACATGCCAACAGATGAATGTAATGCACGCAAATGAATTACAGAAACACTGAGTCACATAGGGAGATCAGCAGGTCCTTTTAAGAGGATACAGTTAGATTTCATTGAGCTACCTGTGTGCAATGGATTGAGATACGTAGTGGTGGCTGTGTGTAGTTTCTCGTATTTGGTTGCAGCTGACACAACAAGGAGAAATGACAGTCTCACAGTAGCAAAGTTATAGTTAAGAGAGCTCATTCCACATTTCAGGTTCCCAACTTCAGTGGAGTCAGACCACAACACTAATTTTAATAATGAGGTCCTGAAATTACTGTGTGCACTGGAGCTTAGTCTACATTGCAGCTACCGACCTCAGACTTCAGGTCTTGTGGAACAGGTCAATGGAATGCTGAAATCCAGATTGGCTAAATTATGTGCTTCCACTTTTTTTAAATGGCGTGATGCATTGCCTCTTGAGTTGACTAGTCTTCACAGAACTCTAGATAGAAGAACAGGACTGCTTCCCAATTAAATCATCATGAGAAGGGCCATGAGATTGCTAGCTGTGTCTGCATATGCACTTGTGAACATTACAGATGGAATGGTTCTTGATTACTGCAAAGGATCGAAGGACTGGCTGATGTGTTTCATTCTGTGTCTCATCAGGTTGGAGAGGCTACAGCTTAGCGACAAAAAGAGCAGTGCCATGACCTCAGTCCCACTGACTGAGTTATGGTGAAGACGCTTGTATGCAAGACGTGTTGGGAGCCACAGTGGAAAGTGATCAAGTGATCTTGGTCATAACAACAGCTGTGAAGTGTGGAGGTCTCCCCAATTGGTTTCATGCAGCATACACTCGTAGAGTCCTGTGTCCCCTTGATGATAAAATAACATTTGCCCTTCAAGGGCAGGTTACAGTGAGAGGAAGGGAGAAGGCCAGTCAAGCTGTTGGGGCCAAGCAAGTAACTGGGGCCACATATGTTCAGTTTGAGGGGGTCGGAGTGAGTCAACAGGTGAAGCTGGTACATAAGGGTCAAGTAAAGAGCTAATGACTGCACAAAACTCATGCTGACAAAGTACCTAGAGCTGTAGCAAAATAAGCTGTGCCTTGAGGTCAGTAGCCATGAGAACAGACTGTGTATGAAGTGAGAGTTTGACAAACTTTTTAGGAGAAGACTGAAGAGTCTGGCCAAAGTGACAGTGATAGAAAAGGGCCAGTAGTCCGGAGATCAAAGAGAGAAATAGTGCCCTGTTGAAGGTACTCTTCACCTGAATGGACCTATTTTGCCACCAATGACTGGGAGAGAGAATTTGCAATCTTTAGTTTTAACAATTCAAATCCAGCTGAACGTCCTTGAAAAGATCTTTGTGGCAGAACTAAACTTTGAAATTGCATTGCCACTTGACAGACTGAGGCATTATATTCTGGATGTGATTATTAACGAATTCAAGCTCATATTTACCAGAGATATTTGAGAGATTTGTAGTGAATAAAGAAGAGTACCAAGGTCTGAGTCAGCAGAAATCATAGTAGGGTTGTCATTTTAGAGGAATTCAGAGTGGGGTTAGGGAAGACTAATGAAGATTGCAAGTAACATTTTAACTTTGCGATAAGGAGAATTGTTTGTTGCTGCTTTGTGCAAACAGACTAAAGAACTTATTGCAGCTGCTGCATTTTATTGTATGGTCTGAAATGAAAAACACTAATGTAGCCTATTACAAACAAAAATGGGAGATGTAGACATATGATTGCAGGAGTGTTAGCTGTAACAATTATAGTAATGATTGCTTTGATGACACGTTTGTGTTTATCTATAAATTCTACCATAGGGAATATTAGATCTACAAATGCACCTCAGACTACACAGTCTATAGGTGGTAGAATGCATTCGTTGAGTGAGAAAGAATTAAACGTAGATGGTTCTAGAGCAAATCTTTTATCAAATAGATACCAAAAAGTGCTTTATGAGTACATTGACACTACAGATAGAAAAAATAGCTGCATTTGCACACACTTGCCTCAATCAGCTGCAGAGGGAATAACGTATCACCATATTCCTTTGAATTATGGAGTTACTTGTAGTTTGTTGATGAGCCTTTTCTATGGAAACAAACACTTTCAATTTATTCTTGGAATTATGATTTGGTATTCTCAGAAGTTTACTTTTTGAAACACCTGAATAAAAATTCCAAAGCAAAGAATACAGTTAAAGGATTCTTTAAACCTACTATGGGGGGTCATTACACATTGGTGGTAAATGACGCTTACTGCTGTGCAGAAGACCGCCATCACACCGCTGTGGCAGCGGAATTCCACCACAGCTATTATGACCCACAGCTCGGAATCCGCCAAAATCCAGACACCCACACAAGTCCGCCACACCAAAGGTCAGTGATAAACTGGCAATAACAAAACCTCCACCGTCACACCAACAGGAATACGCCCACACTATCACGACCCACGAATCCACGCGCTCAAAATACACACACACATTTACAAAACACAACCACATTGAACAATTCCAAATACACACACCTGATACATATGCACATACCACACCCACACACTCACACCACTATCAAACACACACCCACTAGATTTTCTAAATCTAGTAGAACACAGGAGAGGAGAAATTAAATCAAGGTTAGAAACTGGTATATTTGAAGACAATTGGGAACAAGAAGAATTAGAACATTCAAATGCAATAACCAAGTTGCCTTGACACAAAGATTGGAAACTTAAAAGGAAAGTATGTATATATAAAGAGAGATCAACAACTGACACAGAGTTCATGGGAGAGAGTGAGTGTGAACACACATTTGAAGTTAAAAGCAAGTGAACTTTTATGTTGTCTGGACGAGATCCTGCTGGAGTGTATTTCATTTGTAGTGATAATGAATATGTTAGGTTGTCTAAAGGATGGTCCGGTATATGCTATTTAGGTATAGTTTGTCCAAAGATTTATCATGTGGAACTTTTTGATGATCCTGTATGGGTAACAAATACGCCAATCAAAAGAGGTGCCTGTGGTTCAGAAAATGTAGGAGATATTTTTGGTGTTTTGATTCCATCTATTGGAGTGAATCTGAATGACATCAAGAAGTTGTCTACTTTTGTAGATAAATTGCCCACTGGTTAAACAGGTGCCTAACTGTTTATGGACAATAAGATGATAGATATAACATCAATGGTTTTGTAAAATAGACTTGCGTTAGACATCCTTTCTCGCGAAGGTGGGCGGAGTCTGACGGATGTTAAAAATTCAACAATGTTGCACTTACATCCCTGATAATAGTAAGAATTTGAACAAAAACATTAAGAACATTACTGACTTGAAGGAAACTTTAAAGTAGTTAGAGGCAATAGGTGCACGGGAAGCAATAGGTAGTGAATTTTCAGCTGTTAAGAAATGGTTTGGAAATTTAGGAAGTGGGATTGCTGGAGTATCTTGAGACCTTTGCTGTTATTTGATCATTGTGGATTGATTTTACTTGGACTTTACAAGGGACACAAGAGAGTGCGGATGAAGGGAAAAAGGGAAAAGAGCAGACATAGAACTTGAAACAAGGAAAAGCATGTATTATGATGACATGAAGCAGTTAGAGCAATCCAGAAGTTCTTTCCTCCATAAACCTCTGAGACTTCAATTTGGCTCTCTAATAAGAGATTACAATTTAATGTGGTGGTTTGATTCTCCATCAGAGGGGGGACTAGAACAGCAAAGATTTTCTTCCACTCATGACGTTACAATCATGATTTTTATGACCCATGATATAGCATATATTGTGTGATTTAATATTATACCAACAAAAATTGCATCCTTTGTAGTATTAGAAAAAACGTATTTATAATGCCTTTCCTTATTAAATGAAGTATAATAATTGAATATAATTTCACAACCATTTGAATGTACAACAACAATATATTTAAGGTGTGCACTAATGCTTTGTAGTAAATGTTGAAATTGTGGTTCCTGGACACATTTAAACTCATATATTTACAATGTATATATTTATCTTAATTGTAACATGAAGTTTAATTGAAAGAATGTAACTGACATTCATATAACTGTAAAAAGTAATACGTGCACAGCATAACATGAATTAAATGTGCATTCCTAAACAATGTCAAAGGTGACATTACTAAGCCTGAATTTTGTTTTAATGTGAGATTTCATGCTAAAGTTTCATTTCATTATAAGTGCATTGGCATGAAATGTGAGTTTGGAAATAGATTTACTATTATTTTACTTACAAAGAGTCTGAGAAAAAAACCTTGAAAAGTACATGAAGACACCAAGTGTGAAGATGACTGTCACTTATTCATTCATGTTGCATATGATACCTAGAAGACCAAGGACAACCATGTTCCCTGGACTGATCTGGGACTGAGAGCTGATGTTGCAAGTTACACCGTGGGGCACATGATGGTGTGATCAAGGGTGTTACCTGAACACATTTTCAGTATTAACTAGGACTTAAACTAAATGATTTTCCTTGGACTTTAAGAGGTACAGACCTCAGACTTTTCCATTTTGTCGCCATGCTTTTCTGAGTGTGGCTTAGGCTTACACCTAACCCTCTTTAAGAAGACTCTTAACTGATTTTCTGAAATATTGACAGCTTCACCTTCATTTTCCTTTTCTGAATTTGCCCCTAGGCCTTTTTAGAATTTTCCTTTTTGCTATAGACTTTGATTTTTTAGATTTTTCTTCATCCTTTAGATTTATTCAGTTAGATACTTTCAACTTCCACTCATGTGTAAGAGGGAAACCTGAAGGTTATTTTATAAGCACAAAATATTGTTATTTCTATTTTCTATCACTGTTATTGTGTCTGTCTCATGCTAGCTCGTCAAAATTTCTTCAGGAGAGTTAGCTACCCTATGGTTATTCTGCATCTCTATGGTATATTTTTGAGATGTGTTTACATTAACCTGAGTGTTAACTTGTAATAAAACCCTTTAACTTTATTTCTGATTTGGGTTTTCATTGTGTGGCCAATTGGTTACACTGTAAAGTTTGATGATCACTTTGTCACTTAACTTCCTGATTACTCCTCATGCAGGAAAAAGATCAGTCGACCTCAAGTTAAGAGCATAAAGAGATTGCCCCCATATGCCATTGATATCAGAAGAATTATTCACAGATGTGGTGTGTGTGCTTGTGTTGGGTGTGTGTGTTCATGTGTGTGTCTGTGTGGGTGCATCTGTTTGTGTGCGTGCGGACTTGCTTTGGGCTATTCTCCAGGCAAACAGTTTACTACTTCACTTGAGATCTTTTTAATTGATCACCAGATTGTATTGAATTTTAACTGTACTGTATCTGTATTGCAAGTTGTGTATCTTCTCTGTTTGAGGTCATTGTATTGTATTTGACCCAATGTGTTCAGAGCATTGTTCTCGTCTGCTGTTTTAGGGGATCATTGGCAGAATATCGAACACACAAATATCATGTGGATAGAATATTGTGTCAAAAATATTGAGGACCAAATATCCAGAAGGCAAGTGCCAACAGGTAGGTATAGATGTATTATTTTTAACTCTACATCTATATGTACCTAGAAGATATATATGTATATATATATATATATATATATATTGTCAAGTTACATATTTGACACTATTCTCACAAATCAATTGGACGATACTAGATTAATTTTTAGCCTCCAATTTCAAATTACTTCAAAAGCTTTGCAATTTTCTATTTTTCATTTTGCTTCTTTATTTATATACACTTTATTACTCTGTTTCTAATATAATCTGAGTATATTATTTCATTTTCTTAGCAGTCGGAGACCCCCTGAGTAGTCTTTGCAGTCCCCCGTGGGTCCAAGACCACATGTTACGAGCCACGTCTCTAGACGAAATTGTTCCACCCCTTTCTATACCACTTCAACCCAATCCACCCAACCCCACTCCCATTCACCCTACTCAAATTCACTCCATTCCAAACAACCCCACTTTAACCTACTCTACCCCAACCCAATCCCCCCAGCACAATCCAATCCACCCCACCCCAGTTCAAAACACCCTACTCAAATCCAAACCATCCAATCCATCCAACCCAATCCACCCCACTCAGCTACCCCACTCTTCCACCCCACTCCAATCCATTCTACTCTAATCCAATCCAACCCCACTCCAATCCAAACCCACTCCAATTCAATGCACCCCACTCAATGCAATACACACGGCTACACCCAATCCACAAATGTCCAGTCCAACCCCCCCACTCAAGTCTAATCCATCCCATCCCATCCCACACCAGTCCAATTCATCACAACCCACCCCCCTCCAATCCAACCCACCCACCCCACTCCACTTCAATCCAATCCATCCTACTTCAATCTAATCAAGCCCACTCCAATCCAATCCATCCTGCTCCAACCTACACCTGTCCAAACCACCCCACTCCAATCCCTCTTAATCCACCCCACTCTAACCCAATCCACCCTAATCAATCCAATCCACCCTCACTAATCCTATCCACCCCACTCCAGTCCACCGCAGACTAATCCATTCCACCCCACTGCAATCCACTCCACCCCAGGCCATCCCAATCTACTCCATTCCAGTCCACTCCACCTCAAGCCACCCAACTCCAATCCAATCACCATAATTAACACCACTCAAACCTAGTCTGCTGGACTGCAATACAATCCACCCCTATCCAGTCACATCCCCCTCACTACAATTCACCCCAATCCAATCCACTGCACCTGAATCCAATCAACCCCAGCCCAACCTAATCTACCCCAGCCCAATCCATTCCACCCCATTCCAATCCAATCCTACTGCAATCCACCCCACTCCAATCCAATCCTCCTCACTCCAATCAAATCAAATCCAAACCACCCCACTCCATTCTATTCCATTCCATTCCACCCCACCCCACTCCAATACAATCCACCACAACCCACCCCACTCCACTCTACTCCACTCCAGTCCAGTCAATCCCACTTCAATCCAAGCCATCCACTCCACTCCAATCTAATCTAATCCACCCCACTCCAATCCAATCCAATCCAATTCACCGTATGTCAATCTACATGTATCCAATCCACCCCACTCCAGTTCTATTCACCCCACTCTAGTCCAATCCATCACAGTCACCCCACGCACATCCATCTGAACCCAAACCTTTCCAATTCACTTCAACCCAATCTAGCCCACCCCACTCCAATTCTCCCCATTCCAAACAGCGCCATTTCAATTCTCTCTACCCCAATCCAATCCACCACTCCAATCCAATCCACCCTACTCCAATTCACCCCACTTCAATTCACCCTACTCCAATCCAATCCATCCAATCCACCTACCCCATGCATCCACCCAACTCTAATCCAGCCCACTACAATCCAAGGCACACACTCAATTACAATCCACACTACAACACCAATCCAATACACCCCCCCCACTCCAGTCCAATCTACCCCACACCAGTCCAATCCAACACAACCCACCCCACTCCAATCCAACCAACTCCACTTCAATCCAATCTATCCCACTTCAATCCAATCCACCCACTCCAATCCAATCCACCCCACTCCAATCCACACCTATCCAATACACCCCACTCCAGTCCAATGAACCACAGTCCTTCCCACTCCAGTCTATCCCATTCCAGTCCACTCTAGTTCACCACAGTCCAACTCACTCCAATTCAGTCCATCCAATCCACCCCATCCAATGCACCCCACTCATCCACCAAACTCATCCACCCCACTCATTCACTCTACTGTACCCCACTCCAATCCACCCACTCCAATCCAATCTATTCCACTCCAATACAATCCCATCCACCCCACTGTACCAGTACAATCCACCCTTCTAGTCTCTTCCAATTCACCACGATCCACTCTACTCGAGTCCAATCCACTCCAGTCCAATCAACCCCACCTCACTCCAGTTAACCCCCAATCTACACCTGTCCAGTCCAATCAACTACCCCTACTCCAGTCCACATCACTCCACACCAGTCCAGTCCACCACGACCCACCCCACTTCAATCCAATTCACTCCACACCACTTCAATCCAATCCACCCCGCTTCAGTCCAAACCACCCACCCCAAACCAATCCATTCTACTCCAATCCACATCTATCTAAACTACCCCACTCCTGTTCAATCAACCACAGTCCACCCCACTCCAGTTCAGTTCAATTCACCAAAGTCCACCCCACTCCGATTCAATCCATCCAAATCACCCCACCCAATGCACCCCACTCTTCCATCAAACTCATCCACCCCACTCATCCACTCCACTCCAGTATACCCCACCCCAATCCAATCAACCCTCTCCAAGGCAATCCACTTCATTCTAATACAATGCCATCCACCCCAATCTACCCAATTCAATCAAACCCCTCCAGTCCAATCCAATCCACCACAATCCACCCCACTCCAATCCACCCCACTCCAATCCAATCCACTCCAATTCCAATCAACCCCACCTCATTCCAATTCACCCCACTCCAAAACACCCCACTCCAACCCACACCACTGCAATCCACCCAAATCCAATCCACGCCACCCCACCCCACCCCAATCCAATCCATCTCACCCTAGTTAAATCACTCCAATCCAATCTGCACCTCCAATCCAATCAATCCACCCCAAACTAATCTAATACACCCCACTACAGTCCACCCCACTGCAATGCACCTCTGCAATCCACCCACTCCAATCCATGCCACTTCAATCCACCCCCCCCACCCCACTCAATCTACACCAATCCACCACACTCCACCGAAGTCCATCGTACTCCATTACACGCCAAACCACCCCACTGTACTCCAGTCTACCCCTCTCTGCTTCAATCTAGCCCACTCTACTCAAACCACCCCATTCTACCCCAATCCCCCCACTCTACTTCAATCTAAACCACCACACTACCTCCATCCATTTCAACCCACTCCACACTATTCCAACCCACTCTACACCACTTCACTCTCCAACACTCTCTGCCACTGAACTCTCCTCTCATCCACTCCACACTGTGACATTCTACTCCAGCTACTCCACTCTATGACACTCTACTTCAACAAATCCACTCTACTCCACTCTATTCCCCCTACTCCACTCTCCACCCCGGCTGCCCGGCTCTGTGATGTCCGTCTATCTGACCTTCTTAACCTGCCCTCAATTCTTTTTAAAACTGTATATAACTTTGTATTATAAGAGAGAGCAAGAAAGAGAGAGTCTAGTATAGTAAAGAAATAATTGAAATCTATGTGTGTTTGTGTGTTGGATGGCTGGGTGTGTGTACCTTGTGTACTTAAGCTTCAAAGCAATGACATTCTTCCCTTACTTATATAAAAAGGTATGACTGTTGTCACTCGTAGATGAACAATGCTTGCATTTATAAAAGTTCATCACATTATCTTAGGCCTTTTGTAGGCAGATTTTGATCTGTATTTGGGAGAATTTTCATTTTGCTTATGATACATTTTGAAAAACAAAAACCTGGCCTAAGAACAATTTCCAGGTCAGGTATACAGTGGCCAAAAACTATTTACAGTTTCTTTAACTATTTACAACAAAAAGAGCACTGGATTTTAGGGTACAGAAGAAAACAGCTGCAGTAGTGCTTTAACTATGCCTTTTGCAATGAAGTGGCTAGAAAATCAAACTACCCTTAATTTGAACGAAACCTATAATAACACCAAGAAAGTGAATATAGTAATCCCGGCCCACTCTAGTAGAGTACCCTACAGCCATGGCCGTCATTTAGGGGTCGCCAGGGGTCGCAGCTCCGACCCCCAGCTTACCCCTTGCGACCCCTGGCACTGCCTCTGAGAACCCTGGCCTCAAAGTTGGCAAAATCAGTGCCAGGAACACAGGGGAGCTCCTCAGTATGGACGTTGTTGGGGTTCCACTTCCTTGTTTTCAATTAGTCTTTTTATTACACTAATAGTGAATGCTATACTAATCACTATTAATGTAATAAAAATGGAGGCAGTTAGCTGGAATATGAACCTTCTTGGAAGCTTAGGTAAGTTAAAAACACTGTTAAGTGTATGTTGTGTGCCTGCTTGCAGGTGAGAGTGTGCTTATGTAGAAGAATGTGTGTATGAGAGAATGTGTGTTTGTGTAAGCATATGTGTGAGAGAAAATAAAGATGAAATAGTGTGTGATGTCACTTCTGCTACCCATGGCACGGTGGTGAATTGATGTCCATGCCTACACCCTTGCATTCATCTACCCAAGCATTGCCTCACCCTTTCATCCATCCAGTCTGCAATCCATCCATCCTTTCTTCATTCTATCTTTCCACCTGGTCATCCCATCATTTATTCTTTCACCATACCCTGGGCCACTGGAATTATGTGGTAGGGGAGGACCAACTTATGCAACAAGATTGACTAAATTATGTGACATAATGCAGCATATTTTTTAATAGTATTACTTTACTAAATTATCATGTTTTATTCATGAGAAAGCTATCTGGTAAATAGGTCTCCTCATGAGTACCCGTATAACAACCAAATGAAGCAATAAGGAATGGAAAGATGTCTAATCAGTTTTTGTTAATGGCCTTCCACTGCACAGGATACAAGACCCAAAGTTTTAGTAACCTTGTATCCATTTAGGATTATGCAGCAGATATTGGATAGCTTGGTGCTGCAAGACGGTGGGCAGAGATTAAGGAAGCTCCTGCCATCTGGCTCATGATTGACCATTGTGCACAGCCATCTCGACTAGCGACGCGCATCGGATGGCTGCGCTGGGGCCTGAACCAGGGGGGTAACCGGAGACTGCTTTGTGGCCTGGAAGAGTAGCCTCTCCCCAGCCGGGGGCACCAGCACAGAGCTGAGGGATTCCGCGAGGGGAGGTGCAACCTCTCTCCCTGCTCCCCTCTGTGCTTGGAGGCCACGAATTGGAGAGCTTGGTAATGGGCCCTCTCCCTCGGAGCTGACATGCTTCGGGTGAGGACACCGCAGGAGGAGGTGCAACTCCTCTCCCTTCTTCCCTGTGCCTGGAGGTGGCGCAGCGAGAGGCGCAGGGATGGCATGCAGCAGGTGGTAAGCAGGTGGTAAGCTTCTCTCCCCCTGGGGCCCTGTGTCCCTCTCCCTTCTCTCCTATACCTTGGGTCCTGAGACAGTATGTGAGGGGCCGGCGTGAGGGGGAAGGAGACATGATCCTTTTTTTCTAGGTGGAAAGTGGCTGGAGAGTGCGGCGAGGGACAGAGAGACCCTTCCTCCCATACTTGGGGCCCACAAGGTTGGTGCTGCTGTGTGCTGAGGCATGGACTGACAGGCAGCTGATGAAAAGGTGCTACAAGAGGGGCCCAGCCCTGAAGCATTAGATAGTGGGAGTGCGGCTCGTCTGGCGGTAGTGAGTATGCCTGCACAAGGAAGACGATGACAACGTAAGCAGGCAGGTCTCAATGGAGCCTACCGATTGAGGTGCTGGGCGGTGTTGATGCGGAATAGACGCATGAGGACCACAAAAGGAGGTGGTAAGTGGGTGACTGGTGCGCTCATGTGAAGTAGGACACCGGCTACATATAGTTGGTCTGACCCAGATACTCTTAATGTCTCTGCCTAATGAGGCTGAATTGTGTGGAGGGGCCTTATTGGTTGACAACTTACTGCCAGATAGTCTGCATCACTCTTCTTCATTTATAGACTACTTCTACCAAACCGTTGTGGGGTGTGAATGGTTGAACCCCCCACTGCTTTGTTGGCTGCCCGATCTGTGCCATGGGGCTCTGCTTCGCTGCCTATGCGGGCCCCACTGGTTTGAGGTTAACTGTGTGGGACATTTACCTGGTTTTATTGACTGGGAGAAGAGGATCAATTTCCAGACAGGCGGCCACCATCTGTGTCCCCCCAGTGTCACGGCTGCTCGCTGCTTGGGTACCATGGGTAGGAGAGGGGATCACAGCACTGGCTCAATTGAGCGCTGGTTATAAGGACCTGTGGCCGCCCCTCCAGAGGCACGAGGTGACCAGGAGGCCCCAACGCCCAACTCTCATGAAGCCATAGCAGCAACACGACAGGATCTGTGTAACCATGTGGATGCTGTGGCAGTGGAGCTTGGCTTATTGCTGGACAATCAGAAGAAATTGTCCGCTAGAGTAACAAGTACAGAGAGTGAACTTAAGGACTTACGATCGTCGCTTAAGGAACTGGAGGGACAGGGTCAGCCTCTCAATGCCAAGGTCTGGGAGCTGGAGCATCAAGTGGAGGAGGCAGAGGGTTGATCCCGACGGAACAAACTCCAAATAGTGGGATTTCCAGAGGGAGCAGAAAGCTCAAATCTGGTTTGTTTTTTTGAGGAGTGGTTGGCTTGAACAGCAGGAATAGTCTGTCTATCCTCACAATATTTAGTGGAGGGGACACACAGAGTACCGGCTTGCAGGCCTCCAGCAGAGGCACCTCCTAGACCAGTGTTGATTTGCCTAGTGAATTATAGAAACAAAGAAATGATACTACAAATAAGGCCCGAGTAGAGGCGCATTTATCTGTTCCCTTATTATACAGCTGCAGTCCAGCGGCAGCGAGCCTCCTTAATGGGAGTCAAGAAATGGCTGTGCCAGGCTGAGATAAAGTACTCACTGCTATTCCCAGCTAGGCTCAAGTTTGTAACTAACGACACCAGCTTCTTTTTCACAGAGCCCACAGACGCGTGGGACTGGGGGTAACAGCGCAGCTATGAGGCTTCTGCATCGTCCTCGCCTCAAGTGTGCAATCAACAGAGAAAGAAATGAGGAAAGAACAATCTCCACAAATCTGACCAGGACAAAATGACTAGCGCCCCCACTCCAGCTTAGGCGAGTATGGAGCAAAAGCAGGCTCTGTCGGCGGCATCCACACTGTGGCTAGCAAGGGATTGCTTTTATTGCAGTAGGGTGTGCCTCTCAGAATCAGAGGTCTTGACCAGCGAGTCCCCCTCTGAAATACTACCGCAGATCACCCCGTAAACTCATTAATTTATCATGGCTTTGATTGCTTGAATGAGAGTTCCCCCACTTTTTTTACCTCCTTATAGCGCCTGTTTGGTGATGAGTATAAAAAAATACACTGTATGTTCGAGATGGGATGCTGCATTATGTATGTGGGTGATTGTTTGGGGCTGAGTGGTGCGCACGCCGCCTTTACAAATTCGAATTGGTTAAATGTGTGGACCATCCACCCCCACACTGTGCTCCAGGGTGCTCAAGGCTCTTACCAGTGGGCTAAAAGGAGATCCCATAGGCTGAGATTTTACGTTCAAGGTTTGTGTGCACTTTGGAGTTCAAAGATGTCCTGGGGTGTGAGTTGCGGGTAATAGTTATAGTTATAACCTGGTTTATGGAAGATACATAGCATGCACAAGCACAGGTCTAACCATGGGCCCACAATGAACAGTATACATCCTTCTCCCTTATTGTAGTTAATTGGCGGACATTAAGATAGTCACTTGGAATGTCCGAGGTATAGGCATGACTCAAAAGAGTCATGCAATACAGCAGTACATCCGGCGACATGGGGCGCAAAAGTGCTATTGCAGGCGATGCACATAGCGGGGGGAGAGGACACTAAATTGCAGCACTTGGTGGCCAACAGGTGTTACTGGGTAGCGTCTATGGTCCCAATGTATCTCAGATAGCCTTCCTCATGCGCCTATCTGCAGTCCTAGTGGGATGGGCAGAGATTTCAACATTGTACTCAATATTGAATGTGATCGGTCATGTCCCCCATTGCCCATATCACCTGTGGTGTCCGCGGAGGCACTCAGTGGGTGCGGCAGTGGGCCCTATATGACTGCTGGTGACACTGCACCCAGAAGACAGAGAGTTTTCATATTACTCTACGCCACATGATTTACATGCTCGACTAGACTACATGTTTTGCCAGACCCCCTTACAGTCCCTGGAGATTACTGCAGAATATCTGGGGGAAACGTTCTCTGACCATAACCCCTTGCTTGTTCAATTCCGTTGGTGGCCTCTGAGACCTCCAGTGCCCACATGGAGGTTGCAACCTGCTACATTGGAAGACAAAGGTTTTAGGGAGGCCACTTTCTGGCAGATAACTGGGGCACTGCTACCTCTCATTGACTGGGAGGCATTGAAAGCAGTAGTGCGTGGACACTACCTGCGCTGTGGTAGGTGCTCGAGCAGCAATACATAAGGAGTTAACACAATTGGAAAACAAACCGCAGGAGGTGTAACTCCTACAACATACAGCCCCAAGGGGGAACGACCAGCTTACTGACGCCGCCGAGACACATGCCCAACTAGTTGAGCAGCTATGCTGCCTGGACTTTAAAGCCTACCAGGCCTGAATTAATGTGGAGGGGGAACAAATTGGGCCAAATGTTGGTGTGGTTGTTGCTTAGCTGAGACCTCGTGTCCCCCATCATGGCAATTGGGATGTCCCCCACTGCTTAATAACTGAACAAGCAGATGTACCGAGGCCTTCACTGCCTATTACTGGGATCTGTATGGCCTCCCGTCACTAGGTAGAACTCGGGAATTAAATGCCCTTCTTCGAGGGGTCACAATACCAATGCTCTATTCTTCTACTTTAGAGGTCCTTAATTTGCCCCTCACAATGATTGACATAAATGATGCTGTAAAGGCGCTAGCAACAGGTAAGACCCCGGGGTTAGATGGATACCCCATCATATTTATATACACCCAGACAAGAATGTTTTTTTGCCGGGTAGATCCACAACACTTAATATCCGCAGACTGCATAGAGTTATGCGTGTCGGTCATAGACCTTGAGAAAGCATTTGATATGCTAGACCGGAAATATGTGTTTTCCACTCTCACAGCTTTTGACATTACTGGCTATATACAACGCATTATCCATCTCCTGTATGCTGCTCCCATTGCTTGAGTAAGAGTATTTCTCCTTCCTTCCCGGTGAGGAGGCGCACGCAGCAGGGGTGCCTTTGTCCCTCTTGCTGTTTGCCTTAGCCATGGAGCCATTGGCCCAGAGACTGCGGCAGCACGGCAGAGAGTGGGGAATTCCCCTTTACAGAACCCTATATACTGCCTCCCTGTATGCAGACGATGTGCTGATTTACATCTGTGATATCCGGAAGGGCCTAACTGCTATAACTGAAATCTTATCTGAATTCAAACCCACTGCAGGTCTGGTAGTTAATTGGTATAAATCCTGTTTGTCTCCCCTTCACTAACAATTTCTACCACAGCGGTTGCAGGTGGACTTGCAAGAGTCCCGATGGGAGACTAATCCCTTCCGCTATCTAGGAATATACATTTACCATTCTGCCTCAGATTTAATAGACAGTAATCTTACGAGGGCCATCACTGCTGTATGTTCTCAGATGAGATTCTGGAGCATGCTCCCTCTTACAGTTCAGGGTAGAATTGCGCTGTCCAAAATGGTTATACCCCTTCACTTGCTATACTTCTTTCATAACCTCCCATTGATGGTCCCTAGAAGAGTATTCTGCATGCTTCAGGCTGCACTGGGCACCTTTCTTTGGAACAAGAGCAGGCATAGGGTAACATTGCGCAAACCGCAGCTCCCTGTTGAGAAGGGAGGGCTTGGCCTCCTAATTTTGAACACTATTATCTTGCAGCACAGCTACAGTGGCCGGTACGATGATTGGCAGGTTGGTTACTGGAAACCTTTCTCCCGTCTGTTGCGCCACCCTCTCAGTGTGGCACACTTTTGATGACAGCTCAGGCCAGCTATAAGCGAGGTGTGAAGCTCATGCCCTCGCTTCCACAATATCCTCGGGAATAAAACTGTCGGCCTTTCAGCCTACTCTGAGTGCTGCTGGGACAAAGAGATTTCCGGTGCTGAGAGGCGGCGGGAATTGCCACAGTGGGATCGTTATTTCGAGATAAGGTATTGGAAACTTTTGACTTTGCACACAGATGAGGGCATACTGAGAGGTCCTTTCTGGCATACGTTAGGATACGCGCTATCCTAGCGGACCTTTGGCAGCTAACAGAACTGGAACCTCACCTCTACTACACACTCTACATGTTATAGACAGAGGCAGGCGTCCAGTTACATGGTTTGTCAGATCGTTAGCGACACGGCTCGAGGCCCTCTGCTGACAACTCACCGAATTTGGGAGCAGGACCTAGGCTGGGAATTGCTGGATAAGGAATGGGACAGGGTGATGAGATATCACAAAAAGATGACACGCAATGTCAAATTCCAATACATACCGTAGAATATATTACATAGAGCACATCTCAGACCAACAGCACTGCACAAAATATCTGGTTCCCCTTCAGAGTGCCCCTGATGTCACAATCTAGGTGCCGAAATGATCTATATGTTTTGGACCTGCTCAAAGTCAAATTGTTTTTGGCTCCAAATTACAGAACCTCTTGCTGAACTAACTGACTCTGCTGATTTATACACTACTAAACGTGCCTTGCTAGGCCCATACTGCTGTCCCCAAAGAGCCATAGTAACTAATTGTTTCATTGATTTGGCGTTAGTCATTGGTAGGCGAGCCATTGCTACCAATTTGGAAGTCACCCATGCTTCCGACTCTTTCCTATTGGTGCGCAGTGGTCTTGAAGTGGGGTAGAGCTGAATTGGTGGCACTAAGGAGTGAGGAAGCAAGAGAATTGCAGAGGGTACCGATGGCAAGTGGTTGGGACATCTACATTCAAGAGTTGCAAATATATAGAGAGCACATACAGCCTTTTCAACATAATAACGGTAATCACAGTGGGAGGGCGGTGCAGACCACGGCTAAATTGCTAGTCATATATGAGATCCCATTGATGGGGGGTGTTAATGCCTTATAGTTTGCGGTTCAAAGAGAAACTCATGTGTAGTCTAAGCCACATAATAGGTATCTCTCAGATGCGGATGCAAATATATTCTATCTGTTGTGCATTGGCGATAATGTTGTGGACCAATATCATGTATAACTTATCAGTACAATACTAATGTGCTTGTCTGAAACTACCTTGGAAAACGGTAAGGTAATACTTCCTTGTTCATCAGTTGAGTTAAGGTCATGATGTTGTTTTATTGAACTAGCAACTCTTGTTTTGCGTGTGACACAATAAGATACAGGATTTGCTAAATGCCTAAGCTATATATGTATGCTACTTACAATGGTGATTGAACACTATAAATCAATAAAATTGGTTTAAAAAAGTGTCCATTCACATATCCATCCGTCCATTCTTTAAGTTGTTCTTCCACCATCCACTTTTGTCCTTTGTTTTTCACCATACCATTCAGCTAATCATAATTTAAATCCCACATCATCCATTGATTAATCCATCCATCGATCCATCCATCTTTTCAACCATGGATTCCTTTCACCCCTTCATCCATATTTTTTCCTTTCATGCAGCCATTTAGTACCACTCCTTTCTTTCACCCCTTTCTAATGATGTTCTCATCATTTCTTCCTTTCACCCTTTGGTCTACAAATCCTTCGGTCTTTTCTTTCATCCTTATTTTTAGTTTATTTTCTTTATCTCTCCCAATCACTGTATTTGCCTCTTCTTCTCTCCCTGTCCTTTTTCCACAAGTTCAACATTTCTCATTCTCTGCCTTCTCTGTTCTTGGCTGATTTAGCAGTCCTAGACTCCCACCCAAGGGGCATCAATAGCCACTTTAGCAGTTGGAGTGGGGGTTGGGGTGCCAGAGGGTTGTGCTGTGTTAAATGTAACATTTAAATTGGTGTTTATTTCCTCTTTGCATTTGATCAGAAGCTTATAAACATCTTTTGCAATGTTAGGCAGGAAAAGACGGTGGAGGGAGGGGGGAATGGAGAGAAGGATGTGGTGAAGGAGCAGCGTACAGAAGAATTGAGAGACAGGAAGGGTGCAGAGATGGATGATAACATGAAGAGATGGATGTCTGGAGGGAACAGGGGCGGCTCCTTGGTAATGGCGAAGGAGTGTCGCCCCCTGGCTAAGCCAGGAGCTGAAAGACAAAAAGACATTTCATTATTGTTTTATCTTTCAGCTGCTTACTCAGCCGTCAGCAGGTGCAGGAAGGGGTGGAGCTGGGCCACAGGAGGAGGGAGAGGGGAGTGGAATCTGTAAACTAAGTGCACGTGTGTATGGCCTGCTGTCTCAGGCTGGCCAAACACACATGCACACTTAGGTTTCTCCAACCCGGTTGTTACACAGTCGGGCTGGAGAAACTCCACAGACTCCCACGTAGTGTCTGAGTGGCAGAACAAGCCACTCAGGCCAATCCTGGCACTGCTTTCATGCTAGGTTTAGCATGAGAGCAGCACCAGGATGCTGGAGAGGCTGTCATGGTGTCCGCGTGAATGCTGGAAAACCAGAAGAAGTGCAGAGGAGCAATGCTGCAGGCCCAGCGACGGGAACAGGTACATTTTTGTAATTATTTTTTTATTCCCCTTCCCACCTGTACTCGTCCCTCCCCCCGTCCGCCCCTTCCTTTTAGATTTGCACCCCTGAGAGAGAAGGATTAATGTATGGATGAATACCTAGAGAAAATGTATTGGGAAAAGGATAGAAGTAAAGATAGATGCAGAGAAGAATGGATAGAATGATGTAGGAAAAAAGGAAGAAATATGCTGGAGGGAAGGATACATTTTAGTAGGACCATGCATAACAGCACCACAAGCCCGGGAGATAACCACTACTGTAGCTGTCAGTGTGGATCATTCACAACCTCTCTGGTCTACAGTGACAACTACTTACCATTGGTTAGTGTTAGCATTGCTCTCATTTCCTTTATTCCTCTTTGTCCATGGCATGCATGCATCATGCCTCTTCTTGCGTTTGGCCCTCCCCTGGAGTATAGACCAAGTACTTGTGTCCTTCCACTGCTCCATTTTTTGGAGGTACTTTTTTAGTTTATTTCAAGAACTCCTTATAAGTGCTTGTGTTTTGCACTGCAATGTGCTTATGTGCACCCCACGCCCGCACCCATATTGCTCTCCTTCTTTGTTTGCTTCCTGTTGTATTCTCACTTTGTTTCTTCTTGCCCCAGCACTCCTGCATTGCTGCTTATTCCTGCCAGTCTTCCTGCACACTCCTTGCTTGCGGCCGTACCCTCCCCCATTCTGCCCCATTACATTTTGCCCAGCTTTCCTTCTGCCCCCTGAAACCGCATCTTTTTTTTTTAATGGAGAACTTGACTTGAAGCATTGTATTAGAGAGCTTTACATGAGCACGAGTTAGTTTGCATAAGGACACATTAATTGTTTTTGTAGGTATGGGGAGATTGTGGTTTGCCCATAATCACAGAATGTTGAGCCGACACCGAGAATCGAACCTGGTTCCTCAGCTCCCAAGTTGTTGTTTGTTTTGTTAGTGTTGGTGTCAGGGCTGTGTTCATAATGGGGTGGAGGATCTGGCCCATTACATTTTGCCCAGCTGTCCCTTCTGCCCTCTGAAACCGCATCTTTTTTTTTTTAAGGGAGAACTTGACTTGAAGCTATTGTATTAGAGAGCTTTACATGAGCACCAGTTAGTTGGCATAAGGACACATTAATTGTTTTTGTAGGTATGGGGAGATTGTGGTTTGCCCATAATCACAGGATGTTGAGCCGACACCGAGAATCGAACCTGGATCCTCAGCTCCCAAGTTGTTGCTTGTTTTGTTAGTGTTGGTGTCAGGGCTCTGTTCATAATGGGGAGGAGGATCTGGCCTTGGCGAAGCATGCTGCAAGGAGGAGGTGGGGAGAGCAGAGAAAGTGGGCATCTGCACACTTCCTACTGTGCGAGCTGGCTTCAGTTAGAGAGCTGAGTTGAGATACAGGCATACTATGAGAAACCAGCTTTGAGCAAGCATGCCTTGCACCACCGCGGTGCAATTTTATGGCAGGACCGGAGACGAGGATTATGGAGAACTTTCTTCACTGTTTATTAAATAGCAAGTTCAAAGGTTAACAGAAAAAAACACAAAGCGACTACAAGCCCCATGAGTCCGCTTCCATGGCAACCATCATCCAATGAGTATCGGCCCTGCACACTCGTATAAATATCCCTGACCACGTCACACTTCCTCTTTCTTCACTGCTACGTCAGATAAGTGGCTTACTGCCTCTGTTTCCGCATTGTTTGAATTTCTGTCATGCGCTGTTAGACTGCTTGCGCACGTTTCGAGTTATTTTTAGTAACATTTATTCTCACAATGAAGCGTTGCTAGCGACGCGTTACCAAGCCGCCGTAGGCGTTTAGCCCGAGCGCATTCTTTTCTTTTGGTAATGCGTCAGGCCCGCGAGAGGCCGTGCACATTCGATTTTTCAAGCGTGCATGGAGTGCTCGAGACGCCTAAGCACTCGGCACTCACTTTTTCCTCACAGTTACGGTTGCAGAGCTTAGGCTCTGTGCTTTTCCCCCCACTGTACACCACTGCATTGTTGAATACCCCAGCAAGGGAAGACTTTAACTGCTGCTTCTGAACCATCGGGTTTTTTAGACAGCAGGTACTTATTATTTTTTCTTTTGTTTGACAGAAGTGGGGAGGGTTTTACCCTTTATATATATTTTTGGGTGTTTTTTCTGTCACATACACCTGAGTCATGATGCAGTCCACACAGGACCACTATTCTTTCCCCAGCATGTCCCCTGGTGAGGGCCCGCTCACCGCGTCCTACCCCCGGGGTGGATATGTTGTTTTCTCACGCTATAGCTCAGGCCCTCGCTCCTCTCAAAGAGAGCATGGCACAGCTTATTGAGCAGGAAGCCAAAGGGACGGGCATGTTTGGGGCGACAGGGGCGGAGAGTAGTACACCTGCTATATCGGCCCCCAAGAAATCACGCAAGCGCGATGCGGGGCACCTTGAAGACGTGGCACTCCTCGCCGACACCTTCAGTAAGAGTGCGCGTGCACACAAGCGTTTACCCTCCCGGGAGGGATCCTTACCCGGTGTAATACGTGAAAAGCTTCACAACAAATAGACCCTGATACCGGGTCATCTAGATGCATCTCAGTTGACTCAGAGGGGGACTCCTCCTCTTTGGAGGACGATGAGCCCGACTGCTCCTGGCGCCCCGGAACGTCCGGAACAGACCCTCTGGATCCAGGGAACTCGGACTCCGATATGTTCGAGCCAGAGGGCATCTACCACCCTCATTCCTCGAAGTGGCGACCAGACCACAAGGTGGCCGAGTATGTAACCAGTAAGATTCGCCAACCGCTCGATAAGGAGGTTCGGGCCCGCTTAAAGGCTGAATGCCCGCGTCCGACTTTATCTGACAAGGTTGCAGCTACATCTGATATTGATTCCAAGAAGTGTACCTTCTTCGCGAAGTACACTAAAGACCCTAAGAAGGGTATTGACCGGTCCTGGTGGGCTTGCCAGGACAAGCTCCTTGTCGTGTTGGGACAACTGACAGATCATCCAGCTGGCAGAACTTGCCAAGCAGTCTAACACGCCCCTTCCGACAGATATCGTGGTGGGATGGGCCCAGACAGCAGTTTGTCTCCTGGGCAACGCCAACTGCGCCATTTCAGCTGAAAGGCACAGGTCTTTGCTCATTAAAATAGACCCTAAATTGGGGGAATTATCCAGCTCGGAGGCAGGGGCAGTGGCCCAGGGCAACTTATTTGGCGATCCTTTTGTCAAGGAGTTGGGCAAGTTTGTTGCTACTTTTTCTGCGCTGGACAAAGCTCAGTCTTCCATCAAGAAAATGTTCCTGGGCAAGGTTTTGGGAGGGGCTGGACGAGGCAGGGGTCGCTCATGTGGCCGCCAATACCAACAAGGCCCCGGTTCCTACAGGAATAACGGCTGGCGTGACAGTCGACAGGGGACTTTCTTCCCCAATAGAGGCAGAGGAAAAGGCCGGGCGAACAGGATCGCCAGGGGGGGAAATAACACCCCAGGAGGACCTTCTGGTAAGGCTTATCCCTTCTTCCCCTCAAAATCTTGGAGGGAGGTTACGCTTCTTCAGAGACAATTGGAAGCGCATCACCTCCGATGCATGGGTGTTACAGACTGTCTCCGGGTTCCAGATCGAGTTTTGGGGAACCCCAATCCAGGAAAGGATTCCTTCGCCCTTGGTTTTTTCAGTTGCGGAGTCCAGACTCATAGATTCGGAGGTCCAGGAACTCCTCCGCAAAGAAGCCATATGCCTCATGTCTCTCCATCCCAGGGGTTTCTTGAGCAACATTTTCCTGGTGGAGAAAAAAGACAAAGGCTTTCGGCCGGTCATCAATCTCTGATCATTCAACGAATGGGTGATATACCGACATTTCAAAATGGAGGGTATTCACCTGGTTCGAGATCTCCTGTTACAAGGGGACTGCATGGTCCGACTGGACCTCAAAGACGCATATTTCACAGTCCCAATTTTTCCCCCTCAACGCAGGTTCCTTCAATTTCAGTGGAACGGTCAGGTGTTCAAGTTCACTTCTCTCTCCTTTGGCCTGTCATTGGCACCATGGTGCTTTACCAAGCTCCTCAAACCGGTGGTGGAGGTTCTTCGGTCCCAAGGGATCAGTCTCATCATTTACTTGGAAGATCTCCTTCTTATGGACCAATCCAAGTCTCAGCTTAAATCCAATGCGAACACAACTATTGTGCTTCTGCAGGAGCTGGGTTTTGTGATCAACCTACAGAAATCAGACCTTCGACTGGCTCAGTCAATGATTTACCTGGAGTTCCTCAGAGATTCCCAGTCAGCGTCTTTCAGTCTCCTGGGCCCAAAGATCTCCAAGATCAAGAAGGAATTAAGGAAGGTTTTGAGGTGCGACATGATTTCGCTATGTCAGTTAGCCAGGATAGTGGGCCTGCTCTCCTTGTCGATTCAGGCCATCTTTCCAGGTCCCCTCCACTACAGGGCTCTTCAGCGCCTCAAAGCCTATCACCTTCGACGCAGGGTGACGTACTCTGAACTAGTCTCCTTCTCTCCGGAGGCAATGACGGAATTACACTGGTGGCTAGACCACATGGAAGCTTGGAATGGCAGAGCCATTTTCGGAGGCTCCCCAGACCTGGTGATAGAGTCGGATGCCAGTCGCCTTGGATGGGGAGCTCGATGCGGAAACATCTCATTAGGGGGACGCTGGACCCCTCAGGAACTCACCATGCACATCAATTGTTTGGAACTCTTCGCAGGTTCTTTTGCGATCAGGTCCCTCACTCGGGACAAAATCTCCTGTGTTGTTCTCCTGAGAATGGACAATGTGTCTGCGGTACAATACATCAACCGCTTGGGGGGGACTCGGTCGAAGGCCTTAGCAGAGTTGGCAAAAGATTTTTGGCACTTTTGCCACCAGCATCAGATTTCCGTCACGGCGGAGTATCTCCCGGGGTCCCAGAATGTTCTGGCAGACTGGAATTCCCGGTTTCTGATGGATTCCAGTGATTGGCAGCTGGATCAGATGATATTTCAGGCTATCATGGACCGATGGGGTCCTTGCTCTGTGGACCTGTTTGCCTCCAGGTGGGTCACCCAGCTTCCTCTGTATTTCAGTTGGCGCCCGGATCCGGGAGCGGCGGCAGGGGATGCGTACCTGCAGAACTGGGGATCGCACCGGGGGTATGCATTTCCCCCCTTCCTTCTTATCCAGAGGGTTTTGGATCACGTTCTCCGTCAGAAAGCGACAATAGTTCTAATAACCCCTCTGTGGAAATCCCAGGCATGGTTTCCGACTCTACTAGAACTCTTGTGCGATTTTCCGATTCGTCTTCTGGTCTTCCCTTCCAATCTCCGGGACCCAGCAGGACTCTTTCACCCCCTGGTCCTTCAAGGACATTTACCTCTAGTGGCATGGAAGATTTCAGGTCTCGCTGGCAAGATTGCCGACTTTCACAAGAGGCTAAGAAATTCATCACACAAGCCTGGGCACCAGGTACGGGCAAAAGGTATAGATCTGCATGGAATCTATGGTCTAGCTGGTGCATTGACAGACATTTAGATCCCATGGGGGCCCACATTACTGACATCATAAACTTCCTGGCTGAATTAGCGGAGTCTGGCTTAACTTATTGTACTATAAACTATTTTAGGTCAGCCATCTCGGTGGGTCATCCCCCTCTTGATAACCGTCCGATCGGGGAACACCCTTGGGTCTGTAAACTTCTTAAGGGTATCAGGCTTTCCAGACCTCTGCAACCAAGATATTCAGAACAATCTAGTACTTCGTCTACTATTCTCATGGCAGGACAACCAATATCTTTCAAGAAAGCAGTTGTCAGGTAAACTAGCCATGCTTTTGTGCTTCATTTCCTGTAAAAGGGTATCGGATTTTCGAGCCTTGGATATCTCAGCCAGAGTGTTTTCTCCAGAAGGAGTAACCTTTATGGTCTCTAGGAGAACGAAGAATAATACCTGGTCAGTATCCTATCCTGTTTTTCCTCATACTCCCAAATTATGTGTGGTACGGTGCCTGAAAGTCTACGAGGAGGTAACGGCGGAGTTTAGACCTCCGGGTGAGAACCAACTGTTAATATCCTTGAAGAAACCTTTTAAGGCGGTCTCTTTGCTTCCATCGCCAGGTGGATCAGATGGATTTTGGCCGAATCAGGTATCAATGTTTGTGTGTTCGGGGCACACTCTACTCGAGGTGCCATGACCTCAAAGGCCATCCATGTGGGTGGCAGATTAGAGGACATCATGAATGCGGCAGACTGGTCTTCCGACTCAACTGTTAAAAAGTTTTATTTTAAACCAATACATGAGGCAAATACCTATTATGAAAAGGGTGTGTACTTATGGGAAAGAGTGGCGCTCAAGGCTACGTGTTTCTTATAAGTATTGAGATAAGTTCTTGCACGGTGCAACTGGATGGGGAACCAACCAGATAACCAAGAGAAAACAATAAGAGGCTCTCGTTAAATCATCATGAGTATAGTGTACAGTACAATAATATCTGCAAGAGTTACTGGAACTGTCCTTAGAGTATTATACACTGTGTTGAAACAAGAAAGCGAAACAGTCTTCAATCTGAGTCCAGAAATTTCATGAATTGTAGTTTTTAATGTCCAAACTCCATCCAGAAAGTTCAATATCCAAGTTCAATAAATAAATTCAAACCAGTTTGTTCAATTCAGCTGCAAATGTCTTGAAAAATGTTCCAATCCTGACGCTACAGCCAAGTTCAATATCCGAGTTCAATACACAAATTCAAACCAGTTTGTTCAATTCAGCTGCAAATGTCTTGAGAAATTTTCCAATCCTGATGCTACAGCCATCACGTGTTTCGTCTGGGGGGAGACTGGGGGGTCTCCCATCGACTTTGTCAGGGCTGAAATTTGCCAAAAACAAGCCTTGTGACCAAATTAGAAAAGCCTGCGATTGCTAGAGGAATAGTGAACCCTTCACCATATCAAAAAATTGTGGGATGGATAGCTGTGAATATGATAGTGAATAGAAATTGTAGAACACAACACTCTCCATAGTGAAAAAATCCTGTGAAAATAACATCAGAAGTAGTTACAAGCTGTTTAGTTCCCAAAAGAAGCCATCTTGTGTGAAATCAAGTCATATATCAAGAACTTTTTGTAATATATGAAGAAAATAGGTCCAATTGGAGAATAACCAAAAGGAAAAGATCATTGTCATTCTAGACTAAGAGACTAAAATATCCAGTATTAATCAAGAAAGGAATATGAAGCCTCATGAACCATGTGATCTGCCCTAAATTTGCATGCTGACAAGAATGTCGGTGAGAAACAAAAAACTTGTGACCCAGTTATCAAATTACCTGTGTATACAATACTGTCATATATCAAAAGAACTTTGGTTCTGTGTGAGTAGGTCTTCTGTTTATAAGCTAAATACATACTCCATATCAAGGTTGCCCTTTGTATTATCTGTGCCAATCTGCTTGATAATGTATGTATATTATGATTTAGAGATAGTTGTGCAGCTCTGAATCGTAAATTAAATTCAAGTTTAAAATACTCCTAGCTAAAGCCAAAATGGCTAAAAAATCCCAGCATTTATCGTAACAATATCGCCAAAATCAAGAAAGTAAAAGGGTAGAAAAAAAGAAGGGGGGGGAAATAAAGACACCCACCTGAGTATGTATCACTGTGTTATCCCTCATAAGGGAAACGTCTTCACCGATCGTGAGTACGCGTCTGAATCGCTTACCGCTGAGCCTAAATCAGTGTGACCGAAAAATAGACAAAGGACTCCAACGCTCTATTTCCGATACACGTTGTGTACGCGTACGGAGATGTCTCAATGCAGCAAAACAAAGGAAGGACTTAGTGAAAAGAAAAGATAGACGTGGCCATCTTGTAAGTATATTTGCGATACTCCTAGTGGTGATATCTGAGAACTTAAATAAAAAAGGACCCAAAGGAAGAGGCCGCCAAACAAAGAAAAAAACTGAAACACCAAGGATCCGGCTAGCTTTAGGAATATAATGTCATATTCTTCATAAGCATGCCCATAATAATTGTCAATTCCGATACACGTTTTGTACGCGTATGGAGGGGTCCTGCTGTAACAAAACGAAAGAGGACTAAGTGACAGGAAGCGGCTCAGTGAATGGAAGCCAATAAAAAGTGAATAGAGGCATACTCATGTGAACTAATGTCTGAAATGAAAGTACTGACAGCGTTATGACGGTAAGTAATTAGATCGCTGTCATGCATAAAATGAAGATCAAAAACACGATGGTTCATGAGTATACAAGAGAAAAGAAGGGGGTAGTGTCCACCACAAGATTAGTGTGAAAAATGATGAATACATGCATCCATTTGGATATGTTGAAAATACAGAGAAATAAAGGGAAAAAATTGTCAATGTGCGTCAAAAATTCTGTACCTCAATATGTTCTGTTCTCTAGTATTTATGAATGCAAACAAGAGCCGTAATGTGCTGAATCTGTCATAGCCACTGAATCAGCCATCAGACATGAAAATCGGACATCCTTTGAAGATGTAGGTGATACAGAAAATATTGATTAACATAAGTAACATTGCATGTAGGTCATAAACAACTGCCCATGTTTGTCAGTCTTAATATACATAGCTTATCTGGTTCATGGTTTTAGTATATACATAGTTAAATCATTGACAATAACATTATAAAAATACAAACATCGAGACTGGTCATCCTCTTTATCTTAACACTATAGAATGTCATTGTGTATTTGTTGAAGCTTACCGGTGTTATGGCCTAATCTCCTAGAAAATATTCCAATTCCCGATCTGTATTGAGACCTGCTTCTACGGCTCTAAGTCGTAATATTCACAAAGCTTCCTTCCTGCGTAAGGCTAATTCCCGATTGCCCCCTGTGGGGCCAATTGCTACGTGTTCAATTCCCAAAAATTCAAAGGTTTTACAGACACCTTGTGATCCACATGTCATGATATGTGCAACCAATGGGTATCTCACATCCTCGTGTAAGAGTGCCCTGGCATGTCCCCAATCCTTATTCTAAGCGGACGGATAGCACTGCCCACATATAGACGGTTGCATTTACAAGCAACAATGTAAACCACAAATGCTGTAGTACAATTGATGTTTGACCTGATTTTGAAAGTCTGCCCCGAACTATCAGAAAATTGCTTCTTGCCCTGCCAGGCCCATCTGCACAATCCACAGTGCCCACAACTATAAAAACCCACTCCGCTGGCAGATAACCAATCTCCTCTATTGTGTGTTGTTGGAAAACTAGGGCTGAGTAGACTCCTAAGGGATTTGCCTCTGCGGTACGTAATTTCCGGTTTATTACTAATAATATCCCTCAGAGTATCATCTTGTTATAAGATGTGCCAATGCTTGTGTATATACTTTCGTAGCATCTTTGACATTTCGGTGTAATCTGTAACCAGTCTCACTTTCTCATGTTCTTCTTGTGGTGTGTGGTCTCTGGGTCTGAGTGTATTACCCTTACTAGTGTGTCTTATTCTGCGCTGTGCTTTATCAATTATGTTCCTCTGATATCCTCGCTGTTCAAAGCGTTCACACATTTCTGTAATACATATCTCAAAATCTTCCTGTTTGCTACAATTCCGTCTGGCCCTAATCATCTCGCCAAAGGGTATTGAAGTAATTTGATGTTGTGGATGGGCACTTTCAGCATGTAGGACTGAATTGCATGCAGTTGACTTCCTATGTAATCTACTATGTATTTTGTTGTTTTCTGTGAACAGTTGTACATCCAGAAATTTGATACAGTTGGCGCTATAGTGATAGGTGAATCTCACATTCATGTTATTTGTATTAAGATATTTGCAAAACTCCATCAGTTGCTCGACACTGCCCGTCCATATCACGAGGCAATCATCAATGTAGCGGCCCCAGTATAGTATATCCGTGTGCCACTGGGCAGCATCCGGGCCCCAGACCCACCTTTCCTCGAATCAGCCCATAAAAAGGGTGGCGTACGAGGGAAAAAATCTTGAGCCCATACCCACCCCGTGCTTTTGTCTATACCAATCTTTTTTGAAGAGGAAGAAGTTGTTATCAAGAATCAAGTCAATCATTTCTAATATCATCTTTGTGTGTCCCCATAATGAAGCTGATCTCTTATTAAGAAACAGTTCCACCGCTTTGAGACAAAGATCATGTTTTATGCATGAGTACAAAGAAACAATATCCAAAGTGACCAATGGCATGTTGGTGTCCCACTCAATATAACTTAATATACTCAGAATGTGTGTTGTGTTTTTGATATAAGATGGAAGGTTGTTAACTATTGGTTGAAGGAACAAATCAACATATTCAGACATCTTTTCCGTGGGTCCTGAGATACCTGAAATGATGGGTCTCCCTGGAGGAAAAGGTAACTTCTTGTGTATTTTTGGCAAGGTATAAAGACATGGAAACCTGAGATGATCAACAAAGAGATAATAATATTCATCTTTATTTAGTAGTTTGTGCTCATACCACACGTTAAGCCTTTTGTAGATAATATTGGATAGCCCACATATAGGATTGTACGTTAGTTTTTCATAACATTGGACATCATTCAATTGTGTGAGAATTTCATTCTCATAGTCAGATTTATTCATAATCACCAAATTTCCTCCTTTATCTGCTTGCCTAATCATAATGTGATCATTTTTTTGGAGTTCCCTGAGGGCTCTCTGTTCCGCAAGATTTATTTGGAAGTGGTATTGTGTGATGTAACTTTGGAATTGTAGTTGTTTAGGTCCCTACATACTAGATCAAAAAAAGTGTCCAAGTTGTTATTACCGAAAAACTTGGGGACCCACTGTGACTTCTTCTTGAGACCACTGCTGACACTGGTATCATGCGTTATATTTAAATCCTCCAAGACCTGTGAAAGAATGATTGGAGTCTCATCAAGTTCAGCAATGGATAATACTGTAGCAGTATCTTGAATGTCTTTAATTGTTAAAGCATTCAAATTGAGACCTTGCGCTGGACTATCCGTTATCTGTAATTCAGAAGGATTTAGTGTAAAGTACTTCTTCAATTTCAATCTACGTATAAATTTATAGAGATCTATCTTAGATCTACATATATCCCCTCGATTAGTGGGGCAAAAATGTAAGCCCTTCTCAACAAGTGATTTCATTTCATTCGAAATACTAATGTCAGACAGGTTTACAACATTTATTGAATGCATAGTATTTGAGTTTAGACTCTTTTGTCCCAAGATCTCGTTTTCATGCCTGCTTTTTCTGTTATGTTTTCCCCCTCACCTTCCCCTCCTGATCTTCCTGTATTCAATTTCTTTTTGTTTTGATCGCGATTGTTCTGCTTGATCCTCATTAACTCCTGTAAAAAAACCTCCCCTATTGTTGGCCGAACCTTGTAACAACATGCCCAACCCCACCTCAGTATCACTGTCACTAGACACCTGAGCACTTGTGGAAGTAGAACCTGAGGCTATAGACGACTGAGATCCTTGTCTGGTTAAGTTTGACTGAACCAGATGGTCATATTTTCTAGCAAATGTAAACACACTCCCTGATGTGTAATCTCTTTCATCTCTTTTAAGCTTACTTGCCTTTCTCTGTGTGACTTCCTCTTGGAATTGCGATATGATCTCATTCAGAATCTTATAGTTTTTTTCAGTTGCTTCCGGAAGGTTCAAATTCTTTGATTTCAGCTTCAAGAATGGAAATCTCTGATTGTAAACTGAAAACTTTTCTTTCCGCATTGGTAATAAGGATTTCCATAAGTCTCAATGAACTAGAGGTTAGTTCCTTGTCCCAAAGAGTCAGTAGGTCTGTATCCAAATCATCAGAGGTTGGGAAAATCTGGGATCTTAATCCCTGTGGGATGCGATTTAGTTTAACATATTGTTTTAGTGTTGCCACATCCCACCATTTCAATAGTTCGTTTCTTTTGAGATTTTCTAGTCTTATAAACTTACTTCTTAAACCCTCATTGCAAGAGCGATTGACATTCATTGTTGTATCTGGGATTGTATCACCTCATGCCAAACTGCCAAACAGTTCCTCAGCTAGCTTCTCTCTATCCATGTTCTACTATTATAACCTTGCCTCAGCAGTCTTTCCCTTATTGACAACAAATAACTATTATGAAAAGGGCGTGTATTTATGGGAAAGAGTGGCGCTCAAGGCTACGTGTTACTTATAAGTATTGAGATAAGTTCTCGCACGGTGCCCTCTTAGAGGACCACAACCCTGATCCCCAACTGGATGGTGAACCAACCATATAACCAAGAGAAAACAATAAGAGGAACTCGTTAAATCATCATGAGTACAGTGTACAGTACAATAATATCTGCCAGAGTTACTGGAACTGTCCTTAGAGTATTATACACTGTGTTGAAACAAGAAAGCGAAACAGTCCTCAATCTGAGTCCAGAAATTTCACATGGTTCATGCGGCTGCATACTCCTTTCTTGATTAATACTGGATATTTTAGTCTCTTAGTCTAGGATGACAATGATCTTTTCCTTTTGGTTATTCTCCAATAGGACCTATTTTCTCATATATTACAAAAATTTCTTGATATATGACTTGATTTCGCACAAGATGGCTTCTCTTGGGAACTACACAGCTTGTAACTACTTCTGATGTTATTTTCGCGGGGTTTTTTCACTATGGAGTGTTGTGTTCTACAACTTCTATTCACTATCATATTCACAGCTATCCATCCCACAATTTTTTGATATGGTGAAGGGTTCACTATTTCTCTAGCAATCGCAGGCTTTTCTAATTTGGTCACAAGGCTTGTTTTTGGCAAATTTCAGCCCTGACGAAATCGATGGGGTACCCCCCAGACGAAACACGTGTTGGCTGTAGTGTCAGGATTGGAACATTTCTCAAGACATTTGCAGCTGAATTGAACAAACTGGTTTGAATTTGTGTATTGAACTCAGATATTGAACTTGGCTGTAGCATCAGGATTGGAACATTTTTCAAGATATTTGCAGCTGAATTGAACAAACTTGTTTGAATTTATTTATTGAACTTGGATATTGAACTTTCTGGATGGAGTTTGGACATTAAAAACTACAATTCATGAAATTTCTGGACTCAGATTGAAGACTGTTTTGCTTTCTTGTTTCAACGCAGTGTATAATACTCTAAAGGCCGTTCCAGTAACTCTGGCAGATATTATTGTACTGTACACTATACTCATGATGATTTAACAAGTGCTTCTTATTGTTTTCCAATACATGAGGCAGTCACCTTGGTGGTGAGTAAGCTTTGAACTTGCATAATCCTCGCCTCTGGTCCTGCCATAGAATGCAAAATTTCCTAGCTTTTGTGAAGGAAAGTTTCAATTAAGGACACGGAGGCGAGGATTATCCCACCCTACACTGCATACGTGTTTATCCCACCCGAACACTTCGGATTACTCATACTGAGGTGGTATATATATTTATACATTTGTACTGAACCGTTTTTTCCTACATGCTTTAGTTCATCAGTTAAAGTCTAGACGTATCAGACCTTTGCTTATGATGTATATGTATTTCATTGGAATTGTCTGACATCTTGTATATCAAACAGGTTATTTTATTTTCATTGGCGTCCAGCCATGTTTCCTCTGGTCTAATTTCAAATATTTTTCCTTAGGATCCGAGGCAAGGGCCACTTGAGACACCTATCATTCCTTTTGCAGTGAAGTCGAGGAAGTGTGACATGGTCGGGGATATTTATACGAGCGTGCAGGGCTGATACACATTGGATGATGGTTGCCATGAAAGCGGACTCATGGGACTTGTAGTAGCTTTGTGTTTTTTTCTGTTAACCTTTGAACTTGCTATTTAATAAACAGTGAAGAAAGTTCTGCATAATCCTCGCCTCCATGCCCTTAATAGAATTGAAACTTTCCTTCACGAGAGCTAGGAAATTTCGCATTCAAAGTCACTTAAAGGGGAGGCAGGTTACGTGATACAGAGACAAACATCTTCATAAAAGGTAGTACTGGCCAACCCTACTCAGCTGCATCACAACCTGTTCTCTCACCAATGCAGTAATACCGCAGACCCCTGGGTAACTCTGTTAAAAAAACTGTGTGTCCTTTTTTTACGTCATGTACGCAAGCGATTTGAACTGTCGTAAGAATTGTGGGCTTCAACCCACGACTACTGCATGCCCATCTTTTTCTGTCGTTTCTGGACTTGCCTTTCAAAATTCCTTTATCATCATTTGTAAATGCTTTAAGTTTGTCTCTCCTTAGGGTGGCTTTGTTACCGCCTTGCTGACTGCCCATGTTACATGAATAATTGCACATTTGCCAATACGTTTGACAGTGAGCGAACTTCTTTTTCCTTTTGTGTCTCTCCTGCGCGCTCATGCTCATGGCGGCCATGGCACTTTGAATCAACTCGCTTTTGTCAACTGTTTTACTTTTAATTTTCAATTTATGTTGCAAGAAAAGTCCAGTTAGGAATTTACAATGCCAATAGGCCTAATTGGAGCAAATGGAAGATTGATTGCATTGCAAATGCTTGTTACTTTCAGCAATGATGCACAGCAGCCTTGCTGCCATACAAGGTCGCTAAAAACAATGACAACACCAATAGCCAGGTCTTGAGGTCCTTCCTGAAGTGAGGCAGGGATGGTGATTGCCTGCGATGCAGTGTTTAGGGAGTTCCAGGTCTTCACAGCAAGGTAAGGATCTTCCTCCAGCCGAGGTCTTGCGGATCTGTGGGATGGTGGCCAGGGCCAGTTGGCTGGAGCAGAGATGTCTGGTGGGTGTGTAGAAGGAGAGGCAGTGGTTGAGGTGTGCAGGTCCCATGTTGTGGAGAGCTTTGTAGGTGTGTGTGAGGAGTTTGAAGGTGATTTTCCTGTCAATTGGGAGCCAGTGGAGGTCTCTCAGGTGACCAGTGATGTAGTTGTGACGAGAGATGTTCAGGATGAGTCTGGTAGAAGCGTTCTGGATGTTCTGCTTATGTGAGAACATAGGCTTGGAAGTAGGGGTGCAGAGGGGTGCTGCAGCACTGCCAGAAATAATTATGCTTGAGTTCAGTAAGTCAATGAACAACAAAGATGCTTTTAAATTGGGTCTTTGATTTGTTACATTACTCTGCTTTCAAGGACACAGGTTAAATACCAGGCAATGTCAGACAAATTGTTTCTTGTTTGTTTAACCCCTTTAATGCGGGTGTCGGCCACTGGCCGACGCCCACACTATCTCCCTGGTGCGGGTCACGACCAGTAGCCGACACCAGACGCACCCGAGGATTTTCTTTTTTTTTTTAAACCCTGGGAGACACGGAAGAGCATCTGTGTCTCCCCCCCCACCCCCCCCCGCCTCTTTGTGCTGACGTCACAGTGTTGTTTTCCCCATCGGAGCAGGAAGCGGCCGTATGGCCGCTTCCTGCTCCGTTGGGAAAAACAGCCCCAAACGGCCTTCCCCATGTTTGGGAAGGCCTTGTATGAAAGGGGAGATTCTCCCCTTTCATACGAGGCCTTCTTGAACGCGTTTCCTGGCCCTCGATCGCAGCCAGGGAACGCCACTAGACACCAGGGATTCCACTTGGGGGGGTCGGCCCCACTAGGAAAACAGACCGGCCCCCACCCACGGGGGCCATATTTTGAAAATTTAAAATTGGGGCTCCCTGGGGTGGGGGCGCAATCGCGCCTCCCCCAGGGGCTAATTTAAAAAATAAAAACAAATTGACAAGGGGTCGCCCGTAGGCAGGCGACCCCCTGTGGAGTCATATTTTTACATTTTAATGTTGGGGCCCCCGGGGGGGGGGGGCGCGATCGCGCCACCCCCAGGGGCTAATTTAAAACAAACAAAAAAATAATGAAATTGACAGGGGGTCGCTCATAGGTAGGGCGACCCCCTGTGGGGGCAATTTTTTAAAAAATTGCTGGAGGGTTTCCCTGGGGGCCATTTTGGCCCCCAAGGAAACCCTACAACTACCAAAAAAAATACAGAGATATATATATATATATATATATATATATATATATATATATATATATATATATATATATATATTTATGTATAGATATATCAATCCATGTAGATAGATATGTCTATCTACATGGATATATCTATAGATAGATCTATATATATATAGATATTATTATATATATATATATATATAGATATATCCATGTAGATAGATATATCTATATAGAGATCTTAGATTATCTATATAGAGATCTCTCTCTCTCTATATATATCTATATATATATATATATATATATATATATAGATATATATATCTCACAAAACAGTCTCGGAAATGCAGGTGCTCTGCACAGCGGTCCTGGATGGGCTCCGAGAAGCCCCAGTACAACTTCCAACACTCCTTTAGATATCAGGAGTCCCAGGACACCTCCAAAGTGAAATTTAATTTATTTCAGCACAAAACATCCAACGCGTTTCGGCAACAGCCTTACTCATGGATAAATCATTGTCTCAGTGCTCCAAACTAAAAACCCAAGTTAAACATAGACATAAAAAACAGACAAATCTAAATTCCTCAAACATGAAGCACATAATGCGGCGGCCATCTTAAAGTGCACCTATAAATCAATTGCACAGTAGTTTGTAACATAGTCTTACAAGTTGTTGATCAAATTCAGCTCAGATGTTTGTTCAAATCCATCATAAAATTCATCATAAAATTTAACATGATGTCACTCTCCAAAGAATAAATATAATAAAATCCAATTGCAAAAATACAAAAATATTTAGAATAGTCCATTATAACATAAAGGTATAATAAATATAAATCTTTTCAAAAATTAAAATTCAATATATTACTTATAAATCTTGAATATTTATACCCATGTCTAAATTACTAACATTTAGTCCTATAACGCCCAAAAGGGCATGTATATTTGCAAAAGACTTTCTTAGAAGATATCATACTGTTATAATGATACTCACAAACCTTTCTCATATAGTGGAGCCTATCAACCCAAGTGGGTATTTTCTTAGCGTTGTGTATTGTACTGCCCAAATACAACTTCCCACACGGGCATATCAGACAATACACACAATAAGACGTGTTACAGCTGTAATTACCTCTAATTACAAAGCTGTCTGATCTTCCTGGAACATTCAATGTCCTGCAGCTGTTGCTGGTTTTGCAGGCTTTACATTTCATACAACAGAAAAAGCCCTCCAATCTTATGTTCTGCATATCAATCCTATATATGTATATATATATATATATTTGCCACCAGTTGTCTTGTAGTTGCAGCTTGCGTCTTCAAAGCAGTGCACATACTTCAACTGAAGCATTTCAACTGTAGCTTTTAGGCAGCAATAAAGAAGTCAAGTAAGTCTTGTGATTATGTTTCTGCTAGAAAAGGATCAGACTTTTGTCTAGTGGCAGTTTTAGTGCCATAAAGAAGCGCGAAAGGTTATATGACTACTGCAAAGAGCAAATCTGTATTTTATGTAAATAGCTGAGTACGTTAGTAAAGTCAGCCACTACTTGCGCTTGTAGTGGGTACCAAAGGTACTTACACCTTGTGCCAGGTCCAGTTATCCCTTATTAGTAGAATAGAGGTGTTTCTAGCAGCTAGGCCAATAGAAGGTAGCTATGGCAAAGCAGCTTAAGCTGAACTAGAAGACATGCAAAGCTCCTACTATACCACTTATATCATATGCACAATATCATAAGAAAACACAATACACAGAGTTACTAAAAATAAAGGTACTTTATTTTTATGACAATATCCCACAAGTATCTCAGTGAGTACCCTCAGTAAGAAGGTAAGTAATATACACAAGTTATATGTACACAAACCCAAAATAGGTAAGTAAGAATCAGAAAAGTAATGCAAACAGTGTAGAATTACAATAGGTTGCAATAGGCAAGCATAGGTATAAGGGCAACACAAACCACATACTCCAAAAGTGGAATGCGAATCACGATTGGACCCCAGACCTATGGGAGCTTGTAGAGGGTCGCTGGGACTGTAAGAAAACAGTCAGGGTGTCCAAGATACACCACCCCGAGACCCTGAAAAGTAGGCGTAAAGTGCACCTACTACCCCCAGAGAGCACAATAGTCATGATAGGGGGATTCTGCAAGAAGAACAAACACCAGAAGTTCACTGACAACGGATTTCCAGACCTGAGGTCCTGCAAGGCAAGGGGACCAAGTCCAATAGTCGCAACAGTGTCCAGGGAGGGCAGGAGCCCAGGAAACCCCCGGATGAAGGTGCAAGGAAGTTGCCTCTGGATGGAAGAAGCTTGGAGTTCTGCAAGAAAGAAGAGGACTAGGGACTTCTCCTTTGGAAGACAAATGTCCTCCGTTGCGATGAAGCTTGCAGAGGTGTTCACACGCAGAAATATTGCAAACAAGCCTTGCTAGCTGCAAGGGTCGTAGTAGAGGTTTTTGGGTGCTGCTGAGGACCAGGAAGGACCAGGATGTTGCCTTTTGGAGGAGGAGACAGAGGGGGCACTCAGCAACTCAGAGAGCCCTCACAGAAGCAGACAGCACCCGCAGAAGTACCCCAATAGGCACTTAGAAGAATAGTGAACTGGAGTCCATGCGAAGTTACAAAAGGGGGTCCCACGACGTCGGAGGCCAACTCAGAGGGTTGTGCACTGCCGGATGGAGTGCTGGAGACCCAGGCTAGGCTGTGCACAAAGGAAATCCTGGAAGAGTGCACAGGAGCCGGAGCAGCTGCAAATCATGCTGTGCACAGCTTTGCAGTCTAGCGTGGGGAGGCAAGGACGTACCTCCACCACACTTGGACTAAAGAGTCACTGGACTATGGGAGTCACTTGGACAGAGTTGCTGTGTTCCAGGGACCACGCTCGTCAGGATGAAAGGGGAACCAGAGGACCAGTGATGCAGTCTTTTGGTGCCTGCATTAGCAGGGGGAAGATTCTGTCGACCCACAGGAGATTTCTTCGGAGCTTCTGGTGCAGGGTGAAGGCAGGGTACCCCCAGAGCATGCACCACCTGGAAACAGTCGAGAAAGCCGGCAGGATTTGGCGCTACAATGTTGCTGGTAGTCGTCTTTCTACTTTGTTGTGGTTTTGCAGGCGTCCTCGAGCAGTCAGCGGTCGATCCTAGGTAGAAGGTGAAGAGGGAGATGCAGAGGAACTCTGGTGAGCTCTTGCATTCGTTATCTGAAGAATTCCCCAAAGCAGAGACCCTAAATAGCCAGAAAAGGAGGTTTGGCTACCAAGTTAGGAGGATTGGCTACCAAGAGAGGTAAGAGCCTATCAGAAGGAGGATCTGACGTTACCTGCTGGACTGGCCACTCAGAGCAGCCCAGTGTGCCCCTAACACCTCTGTTTCCAAGATGGCAGAGGTCTGGGACACACTGGAGGAGCTCTGGGCACCTCCCCTGGGAGGTACTGGTCAGGGGAGTGGTCACTTCCCTTTCCTTTGTCCAGGTTCGCGCCAGAGCAGGGTTGGGGGATCCCTGAACCGGTGTAGACTGGCTTCTGCAGAGATGGGCACCATCTGTGCCCATCAAGCGTTTCCAGAGGCTGGGGGAGGCTACTCCCCCCCAGCCCTTCAAACCTATTTTCAACGGGAGTGGGTGTAACACCCTCTCTCAGAGGAAATCCTTTGTTCTGCCTACCTGGGCCAGGGCTGCCAGGAGGGCAGAAACCTGGCTGAGGGGTTGGCAGCAGCTGCAGTGGAGACCCCGGAAAGGCAGTTTGACAGTACCCGGGTTCTGTGCTAGAGACCTGGGGGATCACGGAATTGTCCCCCCAATACCAGAATGGTATTGGGGTGACAATTCCATGATCTTAGACATGTTACATGGCCATGTTCGGAGTTACCATTGTGACGCTATACATAGGTAGTGACCTATGTATAGTGCACGCGTGTAATGGTGTCCCCGCACTCACAAAGTCCAGGGAATTTGCCCTGAACGATGTGAGGGCACCTTGGCTAGTGCCAGGGTGCCCACACACTAAGTAACTTTGCAGCCAACCTTCACCAGGTGAAGGTTAGACATATAGGTGACTTATAAGTTACTTGTGTGCAGTGGTAAATGGCTGTGAAATAACGTAGACGTTATTTCATGCAGGCTGCAGTGGCAGGCCTGTGTAAGAATTGTCAGAGCTCCCTATGGGTGGCAAAAGAAATGCTGTAGCCCATAGGGATCTCCTGGAACCCCAATACGCTGGGTACCTCAGTTCCCACATACAAGGGAATTATATGGGTGTACCAGTATGCCAATGTGAATTTGTAAACTTAGTCACTAGCCTGTAGTGACAAATTTGGAAAGCAGAGAGAGCAGAACCACTGAGGTTCTGGTTAGCAGAGCCTCAGTGAGAAAGTTAGTCACCACACAGGGAACACATACAGGGCACATACTATGAGTACTGGGGCCCTGCCTGGTAGGGTCCCAGTGTCACAAGGACTAAAACAACATACATACAGTGAAATATGGGGGTAACATGCCAGGCAAGATGGTACTTTCCTAGAGCGCTATAATACAAATGAAATGTATGTGCGGGGTGGGGGTGGGGGGTGGCTATGGAGAGATGAAGAGCACGTTTGCTGGGTGGTAATGAGGGAATCCGAGGAGGAGGACATGGGAGTGGGAGCACCAATAATGATTGTTGGACTGGGCGCAGGAGGTGCTAAAGACTGTGACAAATGGTATGTGACAAGGTGTTTGAGTGTCTTGAAAGAATGTGCTGATTGAGGGAAGAAGCGCAGGTAAGGTGGCCTCTACTGTTGCATGTATCACACACACACACCAGCAATTTTGTGACTGTCTATGTAGGCTAGTGTTTTAGAGTAACAGTTTAGCCAACAGCAGAGATGGCATCTTGATGGATGACTGCTGCTGACATCACTCTGGTTATAGAGGACAGCTCTGACATAGGATCAGAGACTGAGACAGCATCTGAGGGATAGGACAATGGCGCAGACTCTGGGAGTGATTTTTCAGTTGGAGGAGTCCCATTGGATAACTCCTTCCAGTAAATTGTGAGGAAGGTGATGAGGGCAGCCGTGTTGTCCGTTCGCAAGCACAGTCTGTGCAACAGGTCAATAGTGGGTTAGCCCAACTCAGAGAGAAGGTGAATGCGGGGGCAAGCACAGAGAGGGTGTTCTCTTGGGAGCTCCCCAATTTAGTTCAGCCCCGAATTCCACTGCCCAAATTGTATTGTGGAGACATCAAAATTATCTATCACAAAATAAACTGGTTTTGTAAGGCAGGCACCTATGTTTTTGGTCCTGGGTTCGGCGGCTATATAGGGCAACATACTAAACCCAAACATTTCTGGAAACATCCGGGGGAGTCCACAGAGGTGTGACGTGTGTGGATTCCCCAAAGTTTTCTTACCCAGAATACCCTGCAAAGCTGAAATGTTGAATAAAAACTATATTTTTCTAGCATTTCTGTCACACAAACTACAGGAATAAGCTGCGATCCACAAAATTCCTACCACCCAGTGATTCCTCACCTGTCCTGATAAAAACACTATCCCACTTGAGTGCCTATACCTAGTGCCTGCATAAGGAATGGATCACCCCAGGGTCAACAGTTGCCTCATGTAAATACCAACATTGACCATTGTGTGACCTATTCCTGTCACGGGCACTAGGCCTACCCACACAAGTGAGGTACCATTTTTATCGGGAGACTTGGGTGAAGGCTGGGTGGAAGGACATTTGTGGCTCCTCTCAGATTCCAGAACTTTCTATCACCGAAATGTGAGGAAAAAGTGTTTTTTTCTACAAATATTGAGGTTAGCAAAGGATTCTGGGTAACAGAACCTGATCAAAGCCCCACAAGTCACCCCATCTTGGATTCCCCTAGGTGTCTAGTTTTCAAAACGGTGCAGGTTTGCTAGGTTTCCCTAGGTGCCAGCTGAGCTAGAGGCCAAAATCCACAGTTAGGCACTTTGCGAAAAACAGCTCTGTTTTCTTTGTGAAAATGTGATGTGTCCACGTTGAGTTTTGGGGCATTTCCTGTCGCGGGCGCTAGGCCTACCCCCACAACTGAGGTACCATTTTTATCGGGAGACTTGGGGGAACGCTGGGTGGAAGGAAATTTGTGGCTCCTCTCAGATTCCAGAACTTTCTGTCACCGAAATGTGAGGAAAAAGTGTTTTTGGGCCACAATGTGAGGTTTGCAAAGGATTCTGGTTAACAGAACCTGATCAAAGCCCCACAAGTCACCCCATCTTGGATTCCCCTAGGTGTCTAGTTTTCAAAACTGTGCAGGTTTGCTAGGTTTCTCTAGGTGCCAGCTGAGCTAGAGGCCCAAATCCACAGCTAGGCACTTTGCAAAAAACAGCTATGTTTTCTTTGTGAAAATGTGATATCTCTACGTTGTGTTTTGGGGCATTTCCTGTCGCTGGCACTAGGCCTACCCCCACAACTTAGGTACCATTTTTATCGGGAGACTTGGGGGAACGCTGGGTGGAAGGAAATTTGTGGATCCTCTCAGATTCCAGAACTTTCTGTCACCGAAATGTAAGGAAAAAGTGTTTTTTTGGTCACATTTTGAGGTTTGCAAAGGATTCTGGGTAACAGAACCTGATCAGAGCCCCACAAGTCACTCCATCTTGGATTCCCCTAGGTGTCTAGTTTTCAAAACTGTGCAGGTTTGCCAGGTTTCCCTAGGTGCCAGCTGAGCTAGAGGCCAAGATCCACAGCTAGGCACTTTGCAAAAAACAGCTATGTTTTCTTTGTGAAAATGTGATATGTCCATGTTGTGTTTTGGGGCATTTCCTGTCGCAGGCACTAGGCCTACCCACACAAGTGAGGTATCATTTTTATAAGGAGGCTTGGGGGAAAGCTGGGTGGAAGGAAATCTGTGGCTCCTCTCAGATTCCAGAACTTTCTGTCACCGAAATGTGAGGAAAAAGTGTTTTTTTGGCCACATTTTAAGGTTTGCAAAGGATTCTGGGTAACAGAACCTGATCAGAGCCCCACAAGTTACTCCATCTTGGATTCCCCTAGGTGTCTAGTTTTCAAAACTGTGCAGGTTTGCTAGGTTTCCCTAGGTGCCAGCTGAGCTACAGGCCAAGATCCACAGCTAGGCACTTTGCAAAAAACAGCTATGTTTTCTTTGTGAAAATGTGATATGTCCATGTTGTGTTTTGGGGCATTTCCTGTCGCAGGCACTAGGCCTACCCACACAAGTGAGGTATCATTTTTATAAGGAGTCTTGGGGGAACGCTGGGTGGAAGGAAATCTGTGGCTCCTCTCAGATTCCAGAACTTTCTGTCACCGAAATGTGAGGAAAAAGTGTTTTTTTGGGCCACATTTTGATGTTTGCAAAGGATTCTGGGTAACAGAACCTGATCAGAGCCCCACAGGTCAGCCCATCCTGGATTCCCCTAAGTGTCTAGTTTTCAAAAATGTTCAGGTTTGCTAGGGTTCTCTAGGTGCGGGCTGAGCTAGAGGCCAAAATCCACAGCTAGGCACTTTGCAAAAAACACATCAGATTTCAATGTAAAATTGTGATGTATTCATATTGCCTTTCCTGTCGCGAGCATTAGTCCTACCCACGCAAGTGAGGTACCATTTTTATCAGGAGACTTGGGGGAACACAGAATAGCACAACAAGTGTTATTGCCCCGTGTCTTTCTCTACATTTATCCTTCCAAATATAAGACAGTGTGTAAAAAAGACATCTATTTGCGAAATGGCCTGTAATTCACATGCTAGTATGGGCACCCCGGAATTCAGAGATGGGCAAATAACCACTGCTGCTCAATACCTTATCTTATGCCCATTTTGGAAATACAAAGGTTTTCTTGATACCTATTTTTCACTCTTTATATTTCAGCAAATGAATTGCTGTATACCCAGTATAGAATGAAAACCCATTGCAAGGTGCAGCTCATTTATTGCCTCTGTGTACCTAGGGATCTTGATGAACCTACAAGCCCTATATATCCCTGCAACCAGAAGAGTCCAGCACATGTAACAGTATATTGCTTTAAAAAATCTGACCTTGCAGGAAAAAGTTACAGAGTAAAACGCTGAGAACAATGGCTGTTTTTTTCAGCTCAATTTCAATATTTCTTTTTTTCAGCTGTTATTTTCTGTAGGAAAACCTTGTAGGATCTACACAAATGACCCCTTGCTGAATTCAGACTTTTGTCTACTTTTCAGAAACACTTAGCTTTCCGGGATCCATTGTTGGTTTCACACCCATTCCTGTCACTAACTGGAAGGAGTATGAAAGCACCAAAAATAGTAAAAATGATGTATGTCCCAGTAAAATGCCAAAATTGTGTTGCAAAATGTGGTCTTCTGATTCAACTCTGCCTGTTCCTGAAATCTGGGAAGATGGTGATTTTAGCACCGCAAACCCTTTGTTGATGTCATTTTCAGGGTAAAAACCACAAGCCTTCGTCGGCAGCCCTTTTTCCCCATTTTTTGGAGAAAAAAAAAAACATTTTAGATGTATTTTGGCTAATTTCTTGGTCTCCACCTGGGGAACCCAGAAACTCTGGGTAACTTTAGAATCCCTAGGATGTTTGAAAAAAAGGACGCTAATTTGGCGTGGATAGCTTATGTGGACAAAACGTTATGAAGGCCTAAGCGCGAACTACCCCAAATAGCCAAAAAAGGGCTCAGCACTGGGGGGGGGGGGGGGGGGGGAGGGGGGGGGAGGCCCAGCAGCTAAGAGGTTAACATGGATATAGATGTTCACATTTCATTCTCTGACTACAAAGTAAGGGGATTTTGTAAAGTGAACTATATGGCAATCTCGCTGAAGTATAGGGAGTGTGAAGGGAAGGCTGTAGAATGTTATGTGTGAATGGTAATTATGCACTGTAACTAGGTATGCCACAAGTTTTATCAATAAACCTTTGTGCACATTTAGTGTTCATTTCCAAGAAAAAATGTGCTGTCTGTAAATGGCAGAGCACTACCACACCATGCCTTATAATATATTTGTGGCAGTGTGCTCCAAAATGCACCATTGGCTACACACCACACACTTACCACTCTCCTGCTGAATGGACGTGGCTCATTTGCTATTCTTGTTCTTTACTTGATGCATCGATTTTTCATAGTCCCTATAACTTCAGTGATATAGAATTTATGGCAGCACCCCCAACCAGAAAATTGTTCCAGCACCACTGCATGAGAAAGAGCATCATAGCAATGTTTTAGGAGATGCTAGGAAAGAAAGCATTGGATAGAAGCATTTTTTGTCCCAAAAGGCACACATTGCCATAGTAACCCCTGGCATTAAAAAGAACTCAGTCAATCAATCAATGCATCTGATTTCTTATATAGCATGACTACTCATCCATAAGAGTCTCAAGGAGCTGTGGGGATAGGGAGCATCTGCGATTCATTCGAAGAGCTAGGTCTTGAGGTCCTTCCTGAATTGAGGCAGAGATGGTGATTCAGGGGCAGGGAGTTGCAGGTGTTCGCAGCAAGGTAAGAGAAGGATCTTCTTCCAGCCGACGTCTTGCGGATCTGTGGAATGGTAGCCATGGCCAGTTGGGCGGAGTAGACATGTCTGTGGGTGTGTAAGAGAGGCAGTGGTTGAGGTGTGGGGGTCCGGGGTTCTGGAGAGCTTTGCAGGCATGCATGAGGAGTTTGAAGGTGATTATCCTGTTGATTGGAAGCCAGTGGAGGTCTTTCAGGTGTCCGGCGATGTGGTTGCATCTGGAGATGTTCAGGATGAGTCTGGTGGAGGTGCTCTGAATGTCTGCAGTTTCTTTTGGCTGTTTGTGTGGTGCAGTTGTAGACATTGTAGCCGTACTCGAGTATGCTGGTGACCAGAGCTTGATGACCGTGTTTCTGGATTCGGTGGGGATCTACTTGAAGATCTTACAAAGCAGGTGGAGTGTGTGGAAGCAGGAGGATGAAACAGCGTTGATTTGGTGGTTCATGGAGAGCAAGGAGTCAAGGATGAAGCTGAAGGTTCCATGTGTGGTCCATTGGTGTGGGGAAGTTTCGAGTCCTGCAGGCCACCATGAGTCATCCCAGGCAGAGAGGGTGGAGCCCAGGATGAGGATTTCGGTCTTGTATGAGTTGAGCTTAATGCAGCAATCCTTCATCCAGGCAGTGACTGCCTTCATCCCGTTGTGGAAGTTGCTCTTGGCGGCTGCTGGATCGTCGGTGAGGGAAAGAATCAGCTGGGTGTCATCAGCATAGGAAATGATGTTGAGTTCATGGCTTCTGACGATGGCTGCAAGCTGGCCATGTAGATGTTGCAGTGGGTAGGGCTCAGGAGGAGCCCTTAGGTACTCAGCAGTGGATCTCTGTGGGCTCTGAGTGGAACAGTGGTAGTCTGACTTTCTTTGTTCTGCCGGTGAGGAAGGAGAGGATCCATTGTAGGGCACTATCGTGGATGCCGGCGCCGTGGAGTCTTGCACAGAGGGTGTGGTGGGAGATGGTGTTGAAGGCACCAGAGAGTTCCAGGAAGATGAGGGCTGCTGTTTTGCATCGGTCAAGAAAGGTTCGGATGTCGTCTGTGGCAGTGAAGAGAATGGTCTCGGTGCTGTGGTTGCTCCTGAAGCCAGATTGGGAGAGGTCCAGGAATTACTTTGGGTGTGGAAGTAGTGGTCGAAATGCATTAACAAAAGCATAGCAACTGTGAACCTAAGAGCAATGGGGGTGGAGTCAGTGATTATAGTGACAGGGTTAAAGGCATGGGTAAAAAGAACAAAATATTCTGTATGTATATAGTTGGTCTTTCATTTTCCGGTAACTACAGGTAGAATAACGCACGTACCTTAAATGAAAAGTAAATGCAAGTTGAACTAATCACCATTTTACAAGAAAAACCTTTGATAGTTCATTTGATCACTGCGGGGGGCTGTGTGTGTTTGTGTGTGTGTGTGTGTGTGGTGTGTGTGTAATAGTGACGTGAATTTGTATCGCTATACGATGTCAGCCTGTGACAGAAAGCACTGTGAATATGTAAATCATTACTTTAAACTTGTACTCCAGACAGTATAAAATAGGCTGCCAAACAATGTGTATAAAGATTCAGGTTTAAGATCAAAAAGTGCTTTCAAAATATAGATTTTAGTAATATGCAATCCAACTTCATCTAGTGCGAGCATTTCTCCATTAAAATCAGGTGCTCCAGAGCTCGCCTACAAGCACCTTTACACAACCTATCAAAAATAATACATTCTTGTCATCATGACGCTTTCGTTGCATCAATTAAAAGGCTTCCAAGCAGCCTTAATATTTGCAAATTAACCTAGTGCACATATTTACATTTCTTTCATGCATTCTGGTGAAAAGGCTTATTTCAACCTTAGCTGTCTGTCCCTTCAAGGGGAACACAGCGCAGGAGACCCATCTCTGTTTCCTCTCCATCAAGACTATCGGAATTAATCTTTCCGGACGTTGTCCTACTAGAAAAAGTATGGAAACTGTTTTTGTTAAATTAAAAGAAAAATATGGGCACGTTGTTTTCCTCAGATCCTTGTGTTTGAAAAGTGGTTCATATTGTAAATGGAGCATACAGAATAGTAAATCTGTAGAAGTAGAAAAATACTTTATTCGGTCAGGAGCAACCATCAAAGTAAAATACATTTCAATATATAAAACATAGAGAAAAAAGAATATGAGTATTATCTCAAATCAGCACAGTTAATATGAAAACAAATAATTCTTCAGCACAGAATATTTGCTAAAAAATGTTAACCACTAGAAGCAGAAGATTCTGAAATTTTGCATGCATATTTATATAAAATCTGAGATATCCCAATACTTCAGACAATCCAGAAGTCTACTTTGTTGTGTTTATCTTCAGTCATTAGAAATATACCGTACTTTGACCTAATAAACATAACTACATCATAAAATGGCTAGATACCATAAAAAGATACAAGTTAATGTGTATCAGCTTATGATAAAAACTTGAAGCGCTTGTACATTTTAGTCAATAAACATCTGCTCGCAGCAAAAACAATTAATTCCGTTGTGTCACACTTTAAAATCCTTAAAGCTTGTAAATATTGAGACATCCCTAGGCTCAGGTAGATTGGGCAAATCCATTTTCTCTGTAGCCCTCTATACTCAGGGCAAAAAATAAAGAACGAGGCTTCCGTTTCGCTTGCTTTGCCACATGCAGGATACACACTTGAGCTTATTTCCCTGTGCCATTTTCTAGTAAGAGTTCTCAAAGGGAGCGTATCAATTCTGAACCGAGTGTACAAACTTTTGGCAAGAGCAGGAGTGACCTTATCAAAAAATGGCTCAAAGCTTGGGGAAAGCTTAATTTCCAAAATTTACACGTCAAGGGGCCATGGTCATCAGCCAGAGCAGGCTGCTTGTTGATTTATTCCCAATAGCGGCTCTCAAGCACTGTGAGATCAGCTTTACAGAGTATTTCTGGCTCTTCCCATTGCCTCCCTAGGCCCAATCTATAAAACCAATCATGCACTGACTTGCCCAGGTTATAAGTTTGATGTTAACTGGGGTCATCACATCTCTAAGAGAGTCTCTATAATGGCTCAATTCATTAGTGGACCACATACAGATCCAACAAACAAAGGGCTTTAAAGCAGCCAGATCAGTTATTCTCCGCAGAGCTAGATGGAGTGGTATCAGTGGGGTGCCTGCAGGCAATAATAACAGTTTCCTTTCAAATTTGTTTTCAGCAGCAGCTAAACAGCTCGTATTGCAATGGCCCAAGATCTCTGAGCCAAATAAGGCGGCATTTTGTGTCTTAGCTTGACAGACTGCTAGAGCAGGAGAAACAGATCAGCATATAGTATTCTTATAGACCCTGATAATGTCATTAGATTAATGTTCCACAGTAAGCGAAGACTTGATTAACTGGGCAGCCATTTAAGGTTGCTAGTTAAGTTGACCCCTAGGTAGTCAAAAGAGTTAACCCTTTCTAGCAGTTCGCCACCAACTCGAATTGGCATGTTCCTGGCTCCCTTCTGACCAACGTGCATATATTTGTTTTTCCCTGTATTCAGCTCCAATCCGCTAGATGCACAAAAATTCATGAATTTATCAACGAGCGCCAGCAGCCCCAGTGGTGTTTTAAATATAAGTAGGGAGTCATCAACAAAAAGTGAGACAGGGATTTTTGCATTATTAACAGTAGAGGAATCATTGTTACAGTTGAGGAGTTCCTTCATCACATCGTTTATATATAGTATAGATAATGTGGGAGCAAGCACACAACCTTAGTGCACACCACGTCTGAGAGCGATCTTATCAGTTAGTTCTCACTCGCTCCCCATTGCGTTTGGGCATAATTCTTTGAGTGGAGCTTGATGATCAATTCAAGCAAATTTGAGGGGATACTTGATAGCACCTGCCACAAATTTTTACGTGGGATGAGGTCAAATGCAGCCTTGAGATCTACAGAGGTTAGATGGATCCTTTGCTTCACTAGTAAAACATATTTCTAGTAGAGGCCAACTAACCTAAAGACCTGATGAGTAGTACTAGTCTTTGGTCAAAAACCCATCAAAGGGAACAAAATCTTCTCTTCCTCCACCCACGATAACAATTTATCCATGACTTGCCTGGCAAAGATTTTCTGTAGGTTGTCAATGAGACTTATGGGTCTGTAATTAGAAGGGCAGAAGGCACCCCCTTTTTTAGAAACCGGTATTCAAACAGCCTGGTCTTTAGGACCATTCTGTATTCCGGAAGTGAGGTGATGGTCTCGAGGCATGTGGGGAGGCTGTTCTAGGTTTTTGATGCAACGTGAGAGAAGGAGCTTCCTCCACTTCTGCTTCAGTAAATGCTGGGAGTATGGGCAAGTGAAAGGGAGGCAGAGCATAGTCTTCTTAATAGTTGGTGGAAATTTGGGTGGTGGTTAATGTATGTGGGTCCTTGGTTGTGTAGAGCCTTGTGTGCATAGGTCAGCAGCTTGAATTGGCATCTCTTCTGTACGGCGAGCCACTGGAGTTGCCTGAGGTGGGGTTTGATTTGGGTTCATCGGGGAAGGCTGAAGATTAGTCTGGCTGTGGCATTCTTTATGGTCTGAAGTCTCTGTAGGAGGTGTGCGGTGAATCCTATGTAGTGGGTGTTGCCGTAGTCCAGTCGGCTGGTGATGAGGGCCTGTGCCATGGTGCTTCTCGTGTGTAGAGGCAGTCACTTGAAGATCTAACGTAGCATGCACAAAGTGAGGAAGCAGGCAGAGGAGACAATGTTGATCTGTTATTTCATGGTGAGCTTGTTGTCAATGATGATTCCCAGGCTTCTGACTTGGTCGGAGGGAGTGGGTGTGGGTCCTAGGTTGGTCACTAGGAGTCCTTGAATGTGTTGCTGTTGTTGCCAAAGATCAGGACTTCCGTCTTGTCTGTGTTCAGCTGCAAGCAGTTGTTCTTGATCCAATCAGGGATGCTTGTCAAGCATCTGTAGGACCTGGTTCTGGTGGTGGAGGTGAGTGAGAGGATGATTTGGTTAAGAAAGATAGACTGAGAGAGAGAAATAGAAATAGAAAGAGAGAGAGAGAGGAACTAAACAAGGATGGAGATTGTTGGAGGGAGGAGGGAGTGAAAAGATAAACAAGTAACAAGAAGAAAATAGAGCAGGAAAAGGTGGTTAAGAGAGAGTGAGGGAAAAATAGAGAGGGAGAGAGAAAGAGAAAGAGAACTAGAGGGAGAGGGAGAGAGGGGGAAGAGTAAAAAACCAAAGGGAGGCTAGGACAGAAATAAAGAAAATGAGACGGAGAGGGAGAGTGAAAATGAAAGAACACCGGAGAGAGCAAACACACAGAGGAAGAGACAAAAGCTGAAAAAGGAGGAGGCTTAAGAGGATGAAATAACCCAGGTAAATGGTAGGTCAAAGGCAGTGAAGAGGATGGGCTCTCTTGAGCAGGAAAGGTGAGCTGCAGTGAGCTGATGCACTGGCCTGCTTGGGGATTCCTGGGGTACACTGACTGTGCGCCTCCTGCACGAGGATTTGCAGGACCCTGGGCAAGGTATATGTTGCAGACCCTGTTTGGAGCAAGTTTGAATTTATTAACCCATTTTGCTCATTCAAGGCATTCTAATAGCAAACCATATTGAATAATATGTTTAACCATGAGAAACGAGGTCTGTAAACATCCCAGTGCTGAAGCCGCATGGTGTCCCACAGCCCAACGTAACAAGAGAAGGCTTTCACAAGCATTTATAACAGCATTTCTTTTAGAGTTGGATGTATATTTTTACTTTCAGTGACATTCTATGTGGAATTCTGTGTCAGCCTGCTTGTTACTCCCATATGATGTTTAGGGGACGATAGCATAATATTTACATAAGACAATTGCACATATCAGTTGAAATTGTAGCTTTAGTTGCCTGAAATTGTAGCCTTAGTTGCCTAATATTTGTAATCACAAATATAGCCTTCTTCACAAATGACAGTCTTGCTGCAATCCTTAAAATCAAAGCACTGCTCTGAGGATGTTCATCATTCCTAAAATCAAAGCACTGCTCCGAGGATTTTCACCATTCCTAAAATCAAAGCTCTGCTCTGGCGATTTTCACCATTCCTTCGGTAAAAGACGGATTGCTTTCTCCTAATTTCTCTTCTCGTGCCTTATCTCTCTTCTCTTCTTTGTATGTATACCAAATCAAAAAATGAAATGGAACAGTATACAACAGACGGACAGGGATATAAAGAGAACAGTATAGCATGAAGAGTGAAGTAGAGGGAGAAGGGGGCAGAAATTGAGATGATGTTGAAAGGCAAGTGAGGTTCAGAAAGAAGTAAAGTAAATTTTTAAAAAAATGATTTATCAAGAGGGAAAGATAGGAGAGGTAGAAAGAGCACGATCTAGGTACAGAAAGAGAGGCATAGAAATAGGTAAGTTTTAGAGTGTTATAGAGAGCTAGAGCGAGACAGAAATAGGGAAAAGGAATTGTAGAGCGAGGCAAAGGAATACAGTACTCCACGTGGTGAGGTAGATAAAGAGAAATGTTGAAAAAGGGGAATTAGAGAAAGGTAAAAGAGGTAGCGATAGACAGAGAGACCTGAGGAAAACAAAGAGATGGAATTCATATATATATATATATATATATATATATATATATAGAGAGAGAGAGAGAGAGAGAGAGAGAGAGAGAGAGAGAGAAGTATTAGAATAGGCACAGAAAACTGGGTCAGGTAAAGAGAATACTGGGGAAGAGGGAAAGGTAGAAAGAGTGATGACAGGCAAAAGGAGACATGCTCTGGAATGAAAACAGGAAGTTGAGAGGCATATGTGAAGTAGAGTGAGGTGCGGTTTATACGGAGGTAGAGAGTTGTGACAAGAAAAAGAGGCAGTGATTGTGAGATAGAGAGTTCTATAAAGAAAGTGGTTGAGAGAGATAGTTAAAGTTGAGGAGTGAATTGAAATGGGAGGTCCAGGGAGAAATATGTGTTTGCGTGTGAGAGACAGACAGAGAGAGGGAGTAGCAAAGGAGCTGTTGATAAAAATATGTGAAGAAATAGAGGTAGGCCGAAGAGAGTATGCTATGTAGAGAGGTGAAGGAATTGGAACAGAGGTAGAAAGAGGAGGTGGACAGATGAGGTAGTGAGCCAAAATTGAAGCGAATTGAGAGTGATGGTGTATGGAGAGATAAGGTAATGAAGCAGTTGTGAGGTTGGTAGAGAAGTGAGACGGAGAGGTGAGGAAGATTGGTGAGGTAGAGAAATTGCTGAGAGAAAGCTAAGGTAGCAGAGACATGGCAAGAGATAGGTAAGGTAAAGAAAAAAATGAGGATGTGTGAGAAGTAAAGTAGATGGAGGAGAGATACAAGAAGGTAAGATTAAAAATGTGCGGTGAGGAAGAGAGAAAGGGATGAGGTACAGGGAGAGCTGAAGTAGAGAGAGGGGAGTTAGAGTGATAGCTATAGATAGCACAGAGGTCACATGAGAGGTAGAGATGAAAGTGAATGAGGTATGTTGGGTATATTGGGAGAGAGGTGAAGTAGACAACTATGAGGCTGAGAGAGAGAGAGCAATAGAGTATAAAAATACATAGAGATGTGGAATTACAGAGAGAGAGAAGTAAAAGCACAAGGTTAAAGACATGAGTTGAAGTCAAAAGCCTGTGAAAAGGCACCACCTGCCTGAGAGTGCAAGGATTAAGGCTTGGCAGACCAGACACACATATGAGGAGGCACATTTGTTTTTAAGCACAATGCAAGCTAGCAACCTAAGTTGCTGCACTGAGTTGCTTAATGGGGAAAAAGTGCAGAGCCATATTATTAAACATTGACGGCTGCTGCTGACTAATCCCACACTAGAGCGCAACCTTTGCACCATGGCTCAGAAGTGTGTGTGTGCTATCAAGCATAGGATTAGTACTTGAAGCATGCCCTTCCAGGCCAAAATCCCTTGTCTAGACAAATTCCTAAACATTCAAAATATTGTATATGCGCTCCACAGTGCAGCACACATGACATGTGTGGAATGTTGTAAAAATTAAAACATTTCTCCATGTGAGTGTCTGTATTTAATGGACTTTAGTTTCTGGCACAGACCCAGCGTTGCTATCTGCAGTAGATCAGGCTTTGCATCCAAATAAAATTCTGTGGGTGCTTGCATTAATCCATACAAGTAACGCTCGAATGACACAAACCCATATTTATACTTTTTTTGCGCCGCATATGCGCCGCTTTTTGACGCAAAAACGGCGCAAACTTGCAAAATACAATTGCATTTTGTAAGTTTGCGCCGCTTTTGCGTCAAAAAATGACACAAATGCGGCGCTCAAAAGGTATAAATATGGGCCAAAGTGTGCAAAGTAGGGCAAAGTGCTTTTTGCGCTTAGGAAAAGCCACCTTCCCAGCACAGGAATGTAAATACCCTTGCACAAGTTTATGCTATTTTGCATCAAAATACTTAAATTTACTTGACTTTTTCCCGGCGCAAATCCTTAGTAAATGTGGCCCTAGGTTTCTATTAGGTGTGCTCGGATATGAAATTGAAAAACAGAAGCTCTTTTTCATCGTCAATGTTATAATAGCAGAGATCTCGGCATATACACTCACTTATCACCGGTGAAAGGTGTGGCCCTGGACAATTGTCCACCTTGCTGATGCCTTAAAATAGAACACAGTCAGCAGCCCTCCCGATGACCTTTAGGCCTCTGCATCTGTAATATGGCAGGGGTGCAATAGCAAAGGATTCCCTCATTTCTATGGAGTCATGCAAATAAGGGCACTCCACCTCCGGGTCACACCAGCACCAAAAGTGCACCGGCTCAATCTATATTACAGAAATGGCCATGTAGGCATCTGGGGATCTGGGGAGCATTAGGCACAGGCCATGTCCACCTGCCCCCCAACCCCGTTGCAGTGTGCATAGTACAGTTAAGTTTATTTACCAGTATTATATCGGACCCACAACCTGGAGTTTTCGTTACATTGAAAGAAATCTGAAGCCACATTACTCACATTACATTGTTTGAAATGGGTTTAGGCCAGCATTTTCTTAGCTCCAGTTACTGGGTGCAAGATAACAATAAATATATTTTGTATTTGCGACCAGTTACAATGTACATGAACAAAGAGCACATAAACATGAATGTTGTCAATATTTCAACTTTATCATCAAAATTCGGATACCATTTTTTAAACCAGCAGGTCAGCTGCAGGATTAGGGATAAAATCATGATTCACAAAGGAGCAGGGCAAAAAAATGGGACTTCCTCCCAATAGTTGGAGCAAATATCTTGCATTAGATTTCCAAAATAAAGCTTAAGTATTGAAGGAAATCTACAACAGTTATTGATTGTCTTTAGTAACATTTTCACATGCAGATTAGTAACAAGTTCTAAGACTATGTATGCCTCCATAAAACATAAACGTGAATTTGCGTATTTAGGCCCATATTTACACTTTTTTAGCGCCACTTTTTGACGCAAAAGCGGCACAAACTTACAAACTACAATTGTGGCCCATATTTATACTTTTTGACGCAAAACTGCGCCAACGCAGTTTTGCGTCAAAAAAATTAGCGCCGGCTAACGCCATTCTGAAGCGCCATGCGGGCGCCGTATTTATTGAATGACGTTAGCCGGCGTTAGCCGCCGGCGCCGTCTGGTGTGCGTTAAAAAAAACGACGTACACCAGGCAGCGCCGGCGTAGGGGGATATGGAGCTTGGGCGTCAAGAAATGGGGCAAGTCAGGTTGACGCAATTTTTTCGCCTCAACCCGATTTGCGCCATTTTTTTTCACTCCCAACCCCCATAGAAATGACTCCTGTCTTAGCAAAGACAGGAGTCATGCCCCCTTGCCCAATGGCCATGCCCAGGGGACTTCTGTCCCCTGGGCATGGTCATTGGGCATAGTGGCATGTAGGGGGGCACAAATCAGGCCCCCCTATGCCACAAAAAAAAAAAAAAAAAAAACACTTACCTGAACTTACCTTAATGTCCCTGGGATGGGTCCCTCCAGCCTTGGGTGTCCTCCTGGGGTGGGCATGGATGACAGGGGGTGTCCCTGGGGGCATGGGGGGGCACCTCTGGGCTCCTTCAGAGCCCACAGGTCCCTTAACGCCTGCCTTTTGCAGGCGCTAAAAAATGGCGCAAAAGCGGCCGTACATCATTTTTTTTGACCCGCCCACTCCCGGGCGTGATTTTTGCCCGGGAGTATAAATCCCACGCACATGCCTCGGAGTCGATTTTTTAGACGGGAACGCCTACCTTGCATATAATTAACGCAAAGTAGGTGTCCACGCTAAAAAATGACGCTAACTCCATGGACTTTGGCGCTAGACGCGTCTAACGCCAAAGTATAAATATGGAGTTAGTTTTGCGTCGAAATTTCGTCAAAAAAAACGACGCAATTTCGGTGTAAACGGAGTATAAATATGCCCCTGTATTTTGCAAGTTTGCGCCGCTTTTGCGTCAAAAAATGACGCAAATGCAGCGCTAAAAAAGTATAAATACGGGCCTTAGTTTTTCTGTTGCTCCATTATCCACACGTTCTTTTATCTAAGGAAAAAAAACTTTATTCCAACTTCTTTTTCTATGTGCGTGTTGTTTCCCTTTGCTAACTGTTAACACTCACTTACCCTTGACTTTGACTACTGGATTTTGGTGGGGAAAAAACTGGAAAATGATTGTGAATTTCCAGACTCTGGTCAGTTTGCACTTTTTTTGGTGCAGATCCCGCTCCTGATATAACCCATTCAGGATATACCTTGAAATGTATTTCTGGGGCAATTCCATCGTTCTGACAAAATTTCCCATTCAAAGGTGCTGTACACAGATGTAAATATTGCCCTTCGTACAGAAAACGCTTATACGAATACCACACTATGGTAAAAAGAGGAAAGACGAAAATAAGATTCAAAGAATGTTCCCATACATTTCAGACTTTGATACATTTTACAATTGTATAATAGTGTATTTTATCATTTTTGGTATAGTTGGGGAAATTATCATTATTCTCTTCCCCTTGCAGAGTTAGTAAATATTTGAAAGTTCACACAGGAAGTCCTGTGATACAATGTTTTAAATATTCTATCCATTCACCACCACTTGCAAGAAGAATGTTTCAAACTTCCACCGACATATTTCGAGAACAGATGAAGGGTGTGAGTGATTTAGAGAGACAAGGGCGGAAAGAGTAAGAGCGAAAGAGAGAGAGAGAGAGAGACTGATAAACAGAGAGAGAAAGCATAGGTGGGAGAGAAAGACAGAAGAGGAAAGGGAGGGAGAGCAAATGAAAGTAAGAGAAAAGTGAGATAAGTTATGTTTTTACTTCATTCACAAAACCACAGTAACTCATGATATATACATTAAATGACACATACTGAAACATTCTTCGGGCTTTATGATACCAATAATAATAAAGTATCCAGGTTTATATACTGATGTATCCTCAAAACACATAGCCAATTGGAGGTAGTTTTGGCCCTTTAAAAACATCTCACTGTTATATTGTTATTAATAATTAGAGAAGCCCAATGACAAACATTACTTATGTATTGTTTAATGTTCGCAAAATTACAAAGTTCAGTTGATAGGGGGATTTTGTATCAAAGTTGCAAAGGTCATCTTCTAAGATCACTTTCTTCAAACTGCACCCGTTTTTATTGCAGCATGTTATTGCCGATAGACTGAAATAGCTATTCAGTATACACCATTAAATATTCATCTTTTCAATAATGGAAAATGTGTTATTGCAGAATCACAAACCTTCAACTAGCACTCTTCTGAAACTAAAAGTGTTTTTCAGCGTTGCAGTTGAATAATGTACAGACCGGTATGCCGACAAACACAAGCCCATAAATGGACTTAGCATTCAACTATGCACAAGTGAACTTCTTCACTCTACTCCCCAAATCACCCAAATTCAAAAGTTATCTTTCAACAGAAGTTTTAACTCTGTAATGTATTAAAAATGTGCATTTCTGTAGTTTAAATGGCATTTAAAAATAAGAAATGCGGCAGGAATGGAGATCATCACAAAGTCAGACCGCAGCAGGCCTATATTGTGGGCCTTCCCAGGCCATCCACAAGTCCTGTTATGTTTATAGCAGTAAAGATATTACAGCAGATCTGTCTTTAAAACTTCAGAATGTAGTCCTACTATGTCTATTACACCATATTTATAATGGAGGTACAACAGCATGTGGGTAAAAAGGAAATAATATAATGTGGTCTTTATGCCTTTTAATAATTAAAGAAATAACAGAAGGACTATGATCTGCAGTCATGAAAGCAGATCTTCAGCATGTGGTGCCATAAAAGTAGTGAGTGGATGAAATAAAGGGCCAAGGGCCAGATGTAAGGACATTCCAAATTGTGACCCGCAAATTGCGAGTCAGAGCGATTCGGAATGTTGGATGGTGTCTGCGACTTGCAAGGGGGATGCAAAGGCCCACCTCATGAATAATCATGAGGTGGGTCGGTAATATGCAACCCCCTTGCGAGTGGCGACCCTCACAGGGATGATGGCCTGCTGCGGACAGCAGACCACCATGTCTGTGACTGCTTTTTAATAAAGCATTTTTTTTTATTTTTTTTTTGTAATGCAGCCTGTTTTCCTTAAAGGAAAACAAGATGCATTACAAAACTAAAAAATTAAACATTTTGGTTTTCCATCGGACCACTGCCTGCTCTGGAAAAATGTTGTTAATGCCATTCACAAAGGGGAAGGGGTCCCATGGTGACCCCTTCCCTTTTGCGGATGGGTTAGCACCCATTTGAAATGGGTGCTAACTGCGATTGCTTTGCGACCGTGTTCACAGTCACAAAGGAATCTGGCATTGCTCTGCGACTTGCCAATTAGGAAGGGGACTCCCCTTCCTAATTGCGACTCGCAAACCCGTTTTGCGATTCGGTAACCAGGTTACCGAATCGCAAAAAGGGTTTTGTGCATTGCCAAGTGCAGTTTGTATGTCGCAAACAGCGAAATTCGCTGTTTGAGATGTGCAAACTGTGTGCTACATCTAGCCCCAAATGTGCTAAAACTAGTGTTTGTGATTACCAAATAGCACATTTCTGTAATTAGCTATTTGGTCATCACAAACACCATTTGACTAAAGTGTGTTTAACAGTTTCTGCGATTCCCAGTAGGTCGCAAAAGAACGACCTCATAAATATTAATGAGATAGGTGTCAGTTTGCTATCCATTGGGAATCACAAAAATTACAGGCATGGTAGCCTTCCACCATGTCTGTAATTACTTTTAAATAAAGCAATCTCTTTTTAAAATGCAGCCTGTTTCTCTTAAAGTTTTCTTTTCATTTTTTAAGCGTAAGCAGTAGCAAGGGATTCTGCGAATCAGGCTTTTTGCAACTGAAAAAATGATCTGTAAATCTGGCCCATAGTGTAGCACAGACACAGCTGTGCAGGGGTGTATCCTGCTCAGAACAGCATGTCAAAAATACAATTAAGATTATTGTTCTATTAGTGAGTGTCCTAAATAGCGAGAAGTGCATTAACACATTATCATTAACTCTTCAACATAAATTAGAGGTGGGACATTTGTTGAAGAGGTTGCCACTGCCTACCCGTGTGCTTCTGATCCAAAGTCAGAGCCATACCAACTAGGCCAAGGAATACTAGAAGTATTTTGTTTTGGATAGTGAAATTCTATCATTGTCTTCTCATTTCATTATAGCAAATTTTAGAATTTCATATCAAGTAGAGCCATAGCCATAATATAAATCGGTGAAAAAAATAACAGAATGATAAGGCACTATTCAAATTGTTTGAACTAATTCTTTAAATAATTAAAGAGTTTTAAGCATCTGACCATGCCACAACCACTTACAATTAGAGCAGGGCTTTATTAAATACAGGAAATATTTACATACTTTTAGCAATCTTTCATATAATAATACATTTTTGTATGTTCAACAGGATTGAGAGAACGGCATTTTATTACTTACACTTACATCTTCTTTTCTTCTTTTAAATATAACTTACTTTTTAAAAATATTGGCCCTCATTATGGCCCTGGTGGGTGGCGGTATTTTGGAGAACAGTACTGCCAACAGGCTGGCGGTACTGCTCCCCAAAATATGCCATTCGCGGTTTGGCTCAAGCCAAACCGCCAATGTACCACTCCGTCTGCCAATGCAGTAACAGCCGCTGGGTTGGAGACTACATTCTCCAGCCAGGCAGCCGTCACTGTCCCACCAGCGGGATTATGACCCCGCCTACTGCCATGGTTTTCTCTTGGCTTCTTGACTGCCACGAAAACCATGGCGGTAGGCCCTATGAGTGTCAGGGAATTCCTCTCCTGTCACTGATAGGGATCTCCCCCGCCCCTCCCCTTTCCAGAGTCCTCCTCCACCCTCCCCCTCCCACTCCAGACCCCCCACAACATACACGCACATTCACGCTCCAACATACACACGTATACACACACACTCAAACCCACATTCACCCACGCATGCATACATCCATTCACACACACATCCACACCCACTGACATACATAAAAGCACACACGCATTCACCCAACACAACATACACGCACACTCACACCCATTCATGCAGACCCGCATTCTACACACCACACACCCGCATGCACGCACACAGAAACATACACCCACACCCCCACACACACACATACACACACCCCATCCCCCCCTCCCCTGTCGGAGCACCGGACTTACCTACTTGCAGGGGGTCCTCCGGCAGGAGAGGGGATGTGGCGCTGCAGCCAGCAGCAGCGTCCACCAAAAGAACACTGCCAGGCCATATCATGGGTCATGATCTGGTCTGCATTGGTCTACTGGCGTGGCACTGCTGCTGGCAGCAGTGTCACCTTACCGCCGTCCGCTGCCATGACCACAGCTGGAATTCTGCCAGCCTTCTGGCGGAATTCTGGCTACGGTCATAATATGGCGGACAGTAGGTAGCCGTGACGACGGTGTTATGGCAGCCGTCGCCGCAGCAGTAGGCGGTCATTACCGCCATTGACATAATGAGTGCCATTATCTTCTGTAGTATTCTGCAAGGGATATCTATAGCATGTTATACTGCAAAATGCCATTAACTGTGTAACCAGAAAAACATGTTAAACATTGACTTCACTAAAAGTTTAATATTCATGAATTTGTAATCTTCTTTACTTAGCACAACATTCAGGCATTTTCCTGCCCCCTCGATAACATCATTTTGATCTTATTATTTTATGTGTACCCCAAGACTTTAAGGGTCACCCGGTATGTTTCCTGATCTCTAAAAGGAAACTATGATCTTGTTGGAGAAAAGGAAAACAGGAGGGTGTCTCTCACCCTCCCAATGAGTTATGCACAAGACTGTGTTGGCAAGGCTGGCAAGACGCAGACATATGTGTCAAGCCCCAAAATCAATACATGCAGATATTGGTATTTTAATTTGTATTCAAATGTTTTATGTTATTCTTGTGTAAATCAGGTGAACAGGAAATATCCTCATAATAATAATAATCTTAATATAAATAATATATATGGGAAGACATTCATCAGCCATATATTATGAGGATATTACAAGTCACTGAGGAGTTCCTTGACAATATAGTAGAACAATGCCAAAAGCTGAGTTCCGTTATAATATAATGGAGCTCCAGATTGACTTGTAATATCCTTTTAACATACAATAGAGAGAATTATATCATTTATATTACATGGTCAGATTGTTGGTGTCTTGCTCTTTGATATGAAAGAGATAGTGTCAAAAAGTTAATTATTAGTTGGGGTGGATGATAATCTCCCACAAGTAATAAGAACACTAACTTTTTAGATTCAGGAAAAGGTATCAATAATCTAAACCTCAGCTCAACCCCTGATAGCTATAGCAAAGAGTAAATAAGCATTAAGTGTTTAAAGCATTAAGAGATACCAGTTAAAAAGTCTAAAACACAATACAATCAAATCTCATTCCAATTTAGAAACAATAGATTTACATCTAGTAAACAAAAAGACACCAAAACAGCAAAAACATGAGTGGAACTAGAGATAGGAATGTTCAAATAGTTAAGGCAAAAGTACTAAGAAAAGTAAAGTGCCAATCAGTAGTCACTCTTTGCGGGAGACCTGGACGTAGGTGTAGGCTCAGGCCAACCACAATGGAGCATGGGTTATATACACCTAGCTAGTTCATTCTATTTCAAGATTTGAAAATCCACCAGAGAAGCAAGGTTGCAGCCTTAATCTGAGGAAGTCCTCTCAAAACTAGATAGCCACTGGTTGAGTTCCTACTGAAGCAGTTGGTTTTGGCAAGACAAACTCTGAGTGGAAGAAGGTAAAACAAATTAATACACAGAGAAGTTCTCTTATCTGAGGGATACTTTACACAACTTTGCCCAATCAAGATATCTATACTGTGACTTAGGCCCTCATTATGACATTGGCGGTAAATCCAACTTACCGCCATGCTGACTGCTGCCAACATACTGCAGCGGATTTTCGCAAACCATATTATAACACACACACACACCAATCTGTCACTATACAGACACAAATCCGCCACACCAAACGTCAGGTATCAAAACCCACACTGTTATGCCAACAGAACTACACCCACAACATTATGACCCACGAATCACTACAGCGGACATTCAACAGTGGTAAACCATTGGTGGTACATACCACTGCGCTCAAAATACACACACACAAGCAAAACAGCACCACATTGGACAATTCAAAATATACACACCTGACACCCATACACACACCACACCCACACACCCACACCACTGTAAAATACACACCCACACTACCCACAACCCTTTACGAATACAAACCATTGCCACCAGAGAGAGACAGCAAGAGCACTCACACAACCAGAGGCACATACCACCATCACCTACACACCACCCATGCACCTTATATCACACACCCCAACACATCACCCTACAAATCCCCACCCACACCACTCACACTACACCCATGGCACCACAACAACACCCCAGATTCTCTGTGGAGGAGCTAAGGGTCATGGTAGAGGAAATCATCCGGGTGGAGCCACAGCTAATTGGATCACAGGTCCAGCAGATATCCATTGCCAGGACGATGGAGCTATGGCGGAGAATTGTGGACAGGGTCAACGGCGTGGGACAGCACCCAGAACAAGGGATGACATCAGGAAGAGGAGGAACGACCTATGGGGGAAGGTACGTTCCAATTGAAGCAAGGCGCCAGCTCACAGTACAGAGGACTGGCGGTGGACCCCAACCTCCTCTCCCACAACTAACAACATGGGAGGAGCAAGTCTTGGCAATCTTGCATCCTGAGTGCCTGGCAGGAGTAGCAGGAGGACTGGACTCTGGTAAGTCAACTCTCTATTACTATCACCCCTCCCAACCTGCAAGCATTCACATACCCCCACCCTTACCCCCACTCCCATCACTCCCCCACCTCCCACACACCCAACCATCACAACCCACTCATCCCAATGCCAAGCCCTGCATGCCATACCAATGCATGGACACCACTCACAGATCTGCATGGACACCTATCACTACAGCATGGACACTAGAGACAATCAGCTAGCCCACCAAATAACAACTCACACAAGGCAAAGCTGCCAGGGCAATAACAACCATAGAGGGCAACCCACCCATGCACAATATGTCACACACAGAAACAATAAAACTGCATTTACATCCCCACAGGTATCACAGCCAGTGTCACCGGAGAAGAGTTGTCAGCAACATCCAGCCCCCCCCACAGAAGAGGCCCACAGTGATCACAGCAGCTCTGGTTGCCTGGCTCCGGATGACCAACATGGCCCATCAGGGACCTCCAGACAGTCGGTTACCCAGGTACAGTCGCACATCATCACAGAGCCTCCCCCCTCAGGAAACACCACCACTGCACTCACTCAGTGGGCCCATATCTGTGTCCCCAGGACACGTCAATCAGCAGTGTGTCCACCACTACAGGGACCCCAGGGCACACCACAAACCCAGGACAATCAGGGATCTGGGGTCAGTGGCAGAGGGCATACGGTTCAGGGAACGGAGGAACAGGACAACAGGGAAGCTGGGAGGTCTGCTGTGTGCCAGGGGGAGGACAGGCCCAGGAACCAACTCTCCAGGAGGCACTCACCGCGATCCTGGGAGCATACCAACATTCCCAGGATACGCTGGGCCAGATCCTGGACAAGATGCAGGGGAACGTGCGGCTGCAGGAGGGACAGTACCTGGGGATCAGGGAGGACTTGAACTCCATTAACACCACCCTGGTCTCCACTGCATGGGTGCTGGCAGACATGGCCAACAGTATGAGGGAGGCAGTGGCACGCCGGCGGGCCACTGACAGTAGCCAGACTACTGAGCAGCCCTCCACCCCTGCTGCCGCTAGTTGGCAGGAGGCCCTGCCACAGGACTAACAGACCACCAGCACCCCTCCCCCTGCGATGCAGGCAGAAGCCAGAGACTATTGGCAAGACCCCCGCCAGGAAATAAGACTCTCCTGATTGTCACCCTTGTGTCCCACTTTGTCGCCCTGTCCACCTTGAACTGCCATTGCTCCCCTTCCTATGCCCCCTTGGGCAATGCACCTGTGCCACAACTAGACTGGACTCTAACCTGGACTTTCCTTCATCATCACCCCAGCCCATTGCACTTCCCCCTTTTCTTCAGAGCGCTGCAATAAACACACTTTGAAAAAATACAAGTATGGAGTATGTCAAATTATTTCAAAATGTATTAGTTTAACAAGGTTCAAAAGACGCAATTAAACTGTACAGTATTATTTACATAGGAAAGACCTGTAGTGGCTGCAGTCAACACAACAGGAGCAATAGTGGGGCACCAACATCTGCAAAAAGAGATGCCAAAGGGTACAGTGAGTGGGCATAGAAGTAGAAATTCACAGCCTGCCAGTGACAATGTCACACATCAAACTGTCAATGAAATGTGAAATAACCCTGTCTTACCTGTGTGTCATTGGACATTTTAGCAAATGACTGCACTTCTGTTGTCCTCATCCTCATTCTCCTCATCTTCACTGTCCACAGGTCCACTGCTGCCACACGGCCATCTCCAGCCTCCTCCTGCAGAGTCTTGCACTTGGCGTCGCAAGACAAGGTTGTGCAACATACAGCATGCCATGATGAACTGGCAGACCTTCTTGGGGGAATCGCAAATGGATCCACCTGTTAGTTGGAGGCACCGAAACCTGGCCTTCAGGAGGCCGAAGGTACGTTCAATAATCCTTCTTGTTCGCCATGTGCCTCCTTGTAACGTTCCTCTGCCCTTGTCCTGGGATTCCTCACAGGGCTCAGTAGCCATAATAGGTTGAGGTAACCAGAGTCACCTGCAAATATCGAGGGACAACTGTTAGCCACACACTATGCCATATGGCCCACACCATACCCATACACCAACGGCCACTGGGTGGGAACCAGGGCTCACCTATTAGCCACACTCTGTGCCTCTGGAGTTGGGCCATCACATTTGGGATGCTGCTATTCCTCAGGATAAAGGCATCATGCACCGACCCAGGATACTTAACATTGACATGGGAGATGTACTGGTCCGCCAGGCACACCATCTGCACATTCATCGAGTGAAAACTTTTACGATTTCTGAAGACCTGTTCATTTTGCCGAGAAGGGACAAATGCAATATGTGTTCCATCAATCGCACCAATGATGTTGGGGATATGCCCCATTGCATAGAAATGAGCCTTCACTGTGGCCAAATCCTCCACCTGGAGGAAAACAATGTAGCACATGTGTTTAATCAGGGCAGACAACACTCTGGTCAGCACTATTGAGAACATTGGCTGTGACATTCCTGCTGCCAAGCCCACTGTCACTTGGAAATAATCTGTTGCCAAAAAATGGAGCACTGGTAGCCCTTGCACAAGAGGGGGGATCCCAGTGGGGTGACGGATAGCAGATATCAGGTCAGCCTCCAATTGGGCACACAGCTCAGTGATTGTGGTCCTGTCAAGTCTGTAGGTGAGGATAATGTGCCTGTCTTCCATTGTTGCCAAGTGCACCAGGGGTCTGTACACAGGGGGATGTCTCCATCTCCTTTTCATCTGCAGCGGTTGCAATCTATGGGGTAAAAGAGTGAGCAGCTGTTCATTACCTGTACATTGTAACTACTACAGTGCAATGCATATTGTGATTGTTACAATATTTTGGTGGCATATGTCCAGAATGTAAAATTTTCAACTGTGACGCAGTTAGGATCCAAGGCCTGCCCCTGAAATGGCATCCGCCTGTCCAGTATGGAGGGACAGGTGAAAATGAGGTCCTTCCGCTTACGTTGTGCGCCATTGCAGGAGGCGGTCGGGAACCGCCGTGTAACTCCTCATTGGTTATCATTGGGTCCTATGGGGTACAGTGGCCAATGATGAGGTATGCCGGCAGTGACGGTACGCACCGCCACGGACCTGACCGCCATTTTCTATCTGTTCACTCACTTGCTACCTGACCTTCAACAGGAGAGGACCTACACTGCATGTGTTGCTGTGACCTGTGTCTGGAACCTACCATGACGCGTGTGACTGGGGCTAGGGCCCCTGCCTTCACCTCGGCGGAGTTGGAGCGATTGGTGGATGGGGTTCTACCCCAGTACCGACTGCTGTATGGGCCTCCAGCCCAACAGGTGAGTACACAGTGAGTACGATGCATGGGGCATGAAGGCATTGAGTGCTGTGTGTGAAGGCCTCGTGTGGGGGGGTTAGTGTCTGGGCCCTGGGCAGCGTGCAGCATGTATGCTGAGCCATGTCTGTGCTAATGGGGATGGGAAGGGGCATGGTGGGCCATGAGTGTAACAGGCAAGACGGTCTGACTAATATCTTTCCCTTTGTGTATTTCTCTGCAGGTCAGCGCTCATCAAAAGAAGGGTATATGGTGTGCATCGCCAAGGACGTGCGGTCCCTGGGGGTCTACGGCAGGCGTAGCATCCACTGTCAGAAACTGTGGGAGGACCTGAGACGCTGGGCACGGAAGACGGCAGAGGCCCAGCTGGGGATGGCCTCCCAACTAGGAAGGGGTGCCCGTCAAACCTTGACCCCCCCAAATACTAGTGATGGCCTATCCAGAGCTGGATGGGTGCTGGGGGCATCACACAAGCAGCAAGGGGGTGAGTACAGTGCCCTTCATTACTACTTACGCCTGGTGGGGTGGTATCCGGGTGGGGGATGTGGGCCTGTGGGTGCCCCTAGGCCAGGCCTGACATTGCAGAGTAGGTCCCATGTTGGGCAGGGTTCTGATGTGAAATTCCACCAACCTAGTTAATAGGCATCCACTACCGGGCAGGGGTGTGTGGGTCTCAGGTATGTTGCAGTTGGCTGCATGTGTCCCTACCCATGGCCTGGTGACTTGCCTAGTGCGTAGGGCTGTTCCCTGTGTGTGAGTGTGTTGTGTACGCCAACGGTGGTGTTGGTGCTGCCACTGACCAAGTGTATCCTTTGTCTCTCCCCCCCCTTTTGTTTTGTCATCCTGTTCTTATGTGCATTAGCATCATCTAGCAGAGGAGCAGAGGCACTGGTGATGGAGGGAGCTGCATCCCACAGGACCCAGGAGGCTGAGTCCACCAATGGTGGGGGCACCAGTGGGACGGAGGGTGAGGGGAGCACCACAATGGAGACTGGAGGGGACACTTCGGGCATGGATACCTCCTCCGATGGAAGCTCCCTGGTGGTTGCGGACACCTCTGTGCCCACCCCAGCTACAGGTACAGCCGCCACCCCAGTACCAGCACCGCCCTCCCAGCAGCCCCTCTGCGAGTTTCCCATGCCCGCTCACCCAGGAAGGTGGGCATCTCCTTCTCCCCAGGCACCTCAGCCCCTGCCCCAGTTACCCTGCTGCCTTGAGTGAGGAGGCTATTGACCTCCTGCAATCCATCTCTGTTGGGCAGTCAACCATTGTAAATGCCATCCAGGGGCTGGCAGCCCAAATGCAGCAGACAATGCATTTCTGGAGGGCATTCACACTGGCTTGGCGGACCAACACAGATCAATCCAGGCTCTGGCCTCCTCTCTAATGGCAGCCATTGTCACTGTTTCCACCCTCCCCCTCCAATGTCTTCTACCCAATCCCATTCCCCTCAACCCCAACCTATACCAAGCACACAGGCAGACAAGCATGCACACAGGACAACACACAAGAGTGGACATGGCAAACACAAGCACCATACTTCATCCCACAGGCACTCACACAAACACCATCCAGATGCAGACATACCAACATCCACTGCCTCCACCGTGGCCCCCTCCTCCTCGTCGTCCACATCCCTCCCATTTGCGTCTCCACTCACACCTGCATGCACTACACCCTCATCCACTACCACCATCACCAGCACACCTATCAGAACACACACCTCAATGGCAGTCACCAACCCCACATCCATGCACACATCCCCTGTGTCCTCTACCACTGTGTCTGTGCCCCATCCTCTCAAAGTACACAAACGCAAGCACTTAGACACCCAACAGAAATCCACCTCACAACAGCATCGAGCTCATGCACCTGCACCCAAACACAGCAAACTGACACCACCTACGACCACTCCCTCTTCCTCCACTCCCAAACCATCTCCCTCTTCCCGCCCCAATGTCTCTAAGAAGTGTTTCCTCTCCACCATTGACCTCTTCCCTACCCCCCGTCCTTCATATCAGGCCAGGGTGGTCAAAACCCAGGCAAGTACCTCAGCCACCCAGTTCACGGGCACAGTAGTGTCCCAGCAACTCCAGGTGGGAAGGGATTCCGGCCACAAGCCAGCCAGGCGGAAAGGGTGCCTGCCCAAAGTGCTGCAGGAAGGAAGGGCAAGGAGCCAGCCCCAAGTGCTGCAGGAAGGAAGGGCAAGGAGCCAGCCCAGCTGCAGGAAGGAAGGGCATGAAGACAGCCCCAGTTGCAGGAAGGAAGGCCAAGGAGCCAGCCCCAGCTGCAGGAAGGAAGGGTAAGGAGCCAGCCCCAGCTGCTGCCAAAAGGGGCAAGGAGCCATCCCCAGCTGCTGGCAGGAAGGGGAAGGGGCCTGCAGCAGCAGTCAGTAAGGACAAGGGGCCTGGTGCTGGGACTCAGTCAGAGACCCCACCACCAACCATGGTGGTGCAGCCGTCCGAGGCTGCAGAGGATGGGCTGGGGCATCCCCCCACCACCAGTAACAGCTCCGTCAGGAGCACTGCCACTAGGACCAGCACCAGCACCAGTGGGCAGCCGTCCATGGGCTGGAGCTTCCCCCCACCACCATCAGCATCAGAAGCAACAGTGGGCAGCCGAAGGAGGCTGCAGGGGATGGGCTGCAGTTTCCCACCACCACCACCAGCTCCGCCAGCAGCACTGCCACCAGCACCACCACCAGCACCTGGGGGCAGCCGTCTGAGGCTGCAGGGGATGGGCTGGAGCTTGTGAATGTTTAACATTGTTCAGCATTCCATCCATCACTTGTTCTTTTTGCATTTGTCACCCTAAGTGGGAAGGGTATGCCCAGACGTGGGTCCTGTGCTTCCCATGCCACTGGATTCAAGCTAGCCTGGCTGATGAGGGGTGAAACCCCGAAACCGGTCCCATGATGCTTGTTTCCAGTCCAGGGAAGACCTGGCCTGGCAGTTCGGGCTGGACTGTTCCCATGGGGAACAGGGTCAAGACTGATTTGCATATGGTTGGGTCCGAACTGGAATGGCATGGGCAGCAAAAAAACAATGGATTTAGGCCCAGATCTCTGTACTGGGGGTGAATGTTTGACATTGATCAGCATTCCGTCCATCACTTGTTCTTTTTGCATTTGTCACCCTAAGTGGGAAGGGTATGCCCAGACGTGGGTCCCGTGCTTCCCATGCCACTGGATTCAAGCTAGCCTGGCTGATGAGGGGTGAAACCCCAAAACTGGTCCCAGGATGCTTGTTACCAGTCCAGGGAAGACCTGGCCTGGCAGTTCAGGTTGGACTGTTCCCCTGGGGAACAGGGTCAAGACTGATTTGCATATGGTTGGGTCCAAACTGGAATGGCATGGGAAGCAAAAAAACGATGGATTTAGGCCCAGATCTTTGTACTTGGGGTGAATGTTTGACATTGTTCAGCATTCCGTCCATCACTTGTTCTTTTTGCTGGAGCCTCCCCACACCACCACCACCAGCTCTGCCAGCAGCACCTCCACCAGGACCACCACCAGCACCAGTGGGCAGCTGTCCGAGGCTGCAGTGGAGGGACTGGAACTTTCCCCCCACCACCACCAGCATCAGCACCAGTGGGCAGCCGTCAGAGGCTGCAGGGGATGGGCTGGAGCCTCCCCCCACCACCACCTCTGCCAGCAGCACCAGCACCAGTGGGCAGCCGTCCAAGGCTGCAAGGGATGGGCTGGAGCTTCCCCCCCACAACTACCACCAGCAGCAGCAGCACCAGTGGGCAGCCATCCGAGGCTGCTGGGGATGGGCTGGAGCCTCCCCCCACCACCACCACCAGCTCTGCCAGCAGCACCGCCACCATCACCAGTGGGCAGCCGTCCGAGGCTGCAGGGCATGGGCTGGAGCTTCCCCTCACAACTACCACCAGCAGCAGCAACACCAGTGGGCAGCTGCCCGAGGCTGCAGGGGATGGGCTGGAGCCTCCCTCCACCACCACCACCAGCTCTGCCAGCAGCACTGCCACCAGCACCAGTGGGCAGCTGCCTGAGGCTGCAGGGGACAGGCTGGAGCTCCCCCCCACAACTACCAGCAGCAGCACCAGTGGGCAGCCGTCCGAGCCTGCAGGGGATTGGCTGGAGCCTCCCCCAACCACTACAAGCAGCAGCAGCACCACCACTGCCACCACTGAACAGCCGTCACCGTCGGCGGACATTCTGTAGACCTGCGTCCATGGGCTGTTATGCGGCCTGCCCCGTGCAAATCCTGTGGGTATGACACTCAGCTGAGAGACTGTGACCTTGCACTCTCCAAGATCTGCGTCACAGGGCAAGATGCCCACTGCAGAAACAGTGAAGATGCTATCCACTCACCCCATCCTCCCCAGGATGAAGCTCACTGGGTACAATACCCCCTCCAGAACCAGTGGAGATGCCATCCACTCACCCCATCCTCCCCAGGAAGAAGCTCACTTGGAACGATGCCCCCTCCAGAACCAGTGGGAAAGACACCCACCCGAGAGACTGTGGCTTTGCACACCCCAGGACCAAGCACAGGGCATGTTGCCCCCTCCAGGACCAGTGGCGTTGTACCATATGCCAGCTGAGGTGCCTCCGTTCCCTGTCCCCCCGAGGTGCCTGCCTATTTTCGACCTGATGCCCCTGCAGTGTTTTCTCCGTGTTGTTGCAGTAGTGAAGTGGGGCCTTGGACTTTGTAATGTGGCCCTGTGGTCCACGAACATTGAGGACTGGGCAGTGTCCCTTCATTTGTAAATATGGATATACCTTTTGATTTGGATGCACCTATTGCTACTATTTTACCTTATTACACTCACTTTGATCTATTGGAGTTGTCCTTGCATTAATACTGAGGGGTACGGGGTAAATATGTTGTGTTACTGCATGTGCTTTTGTAGATGGTGTTGGGGGTTGGGGTGTTTTTTTCCTCCCATCCTGCCCTGTGTGCTAGCCGGCTGTACTCACTGTGGTCGTCTTCGCCGTCGTTCATGTTTGTAGTGGAGCAGGACATAAATCAACATTGGAAATGTGTGCAACTCGGGCTCCATAGCGTCGTGGTTCTTCCCTGAGTCTCCACTGGTGAGTCCTTTGACTTCTGAGATCTGTTTCCGTCAAGCTTTTGATGTTGTTGGTACCCCCCGGAAAAGGTGGCGGTTTCCTGTGTCTTAATACAGTGGGCGGAATATTGGCTTATGCCTGGCTGTAGGCGGTTACCGCCGTGGTGCCTGTTGATTCCACCCTGGCAGTTGGTGTGTTAAAGTGGCTGTGTGTCTTAGTTGTTCCGCCATGGTCATAATTCAGTGGTATTTACTCCCACTTTATCACCACCCGCCAGGGTTGTTATGGCCCCCTTAGTTTATTTTTCAGATCTCAGCAAAAGCTCAGCTGTGGCTCAGTACAACCCCCAGGTATTCTGTTCTGGAGAGGAACACCTTGCCCACACACAAGGCCCATGTGTCCCCATGTCTAGAATGAATAGACAACACACCTCAAGAGAGCCATTCACTGTCATATGATCCTGGTCACTGGCAGTAAGGCACATTTGGTTTAAGTATAAAAATGTCAACTTTCTGCAAGTGGCATTTTCGAAATGGTAACTTAAAATCTGACCTGATCGTTATAGAGGATTTCAAATTACAATTCAAATGTGTGGAAGAAGCATTCCTCCATATCTTCGCAAATTAAAGTTATCACTTGTTTAGTTTAATGAGGGAACCCAGTGTTAGCTTATGGGAGAAATTGCCTTACTAAGGGGTTTTTCACTGTCTGAGCATGAAAACCTTAAATATACATGTCCTTCTTTTTAAATTCCAAATACCCTGCTCTGTGAATGGTTAGAACCCATCTTAGGGGTACCTTATAAAGCATTAAAATGAAGGTTTAGGCCAGCACAATGGATGCTGCTGCCCACTCATTTAATTTAATTTGCAGACCCTGGGTGCAAGTAGTACCATTAACTAGGGACTTATAAGGACTTTAAATGTGCCAATTAGGTGTATGCCAATTTTACCATGATTAAGGAAGCGAGCACAAGCACGTTCCCACTGTTAGCAAGGGAAAAGGACAGAGTCCTAATGCCAACAAAAATTAATTCAGTAAAAATAGGGGAGTCAAGTCAAGGGTCTGGGGAAATGCCATGCCAAGGATGTAAGATCTAACACAGCGAATAATTTTGTAGCCAAAAGAAGTCTCTTGACAAATGAACATGTGCACCAAAAAAGCTTTTAGGACCCTTTAGTGAAGGTTTTCTTCAATTCAATTCCAACATTGATCATATATTCTTTTAGGAATAAATAAGACAAATAAATTGACTGAGATTATGGTTGGAGATTAGAGACTTGTTAGAAATGGGGTCTATAGTTGGCAATGGTTGGCACACTGTCCAAGCAGGGACCCTCACTCTAGTCAGGGTAAGGGAGAGACACAGCTAAGATAACCCCTACCGCTGCTCACCCTCTTGGTAGCTTTGCACGAGCAGTCAGGATTATTTTAGAGGCAATGTGTAAAGTATTTGTACACACATACACACATACACAGTAACTGTGAAAAAAACCACAAACGTTCTCCACATATGTTTAGAAAAACAGCCAGTAGTATTTATCTGAGTAAAACAAGAGCAAAATAACAAAAATCCAACATACACAAGCAAAGCTATGCAGTTTCAAAGATTAAGGCACGCATTGTGATCGTCGCGGTCTGGGCTGCCATGCTGGCGGTGGCTGTAAATACCGCCATCCGGCATGGTGGCCCAGCCCGCCATATAATGACCCGCCCTAAACCCCATAGCTGAATAAACCACCACCACCAGCGGAAACGCTGGCAGGGGCAGTGTATTCCAATCTGACAGGGAAGCACTGCGTTTCACACCGCTAGGTAAATGTTACGACTCTGTTGTCCCATTTCTAGGGGGCACTGTAAGGGGATTGTCGGAAGCCTGGGAATCACCTTAAACACTTATCTAGAGTCCATTGCCGACTCCTGTTTGTTTCACTTTTCACCATGGTATACTTGTGTAGTACTACATTTGCTTCCTGGGACTGCAAATCCCATAATGCACAGCCTGGTAGTCAGGAAAGCCCGGATTCTGTTTCCCATTGTTTTCTATGGGAGAAGTCCAGTTGGTCCATTTCACCGGATCCTCTCCTCCAGGATTTGCAAGTGTCTGAAACTACACACACCTGAGACCTCTCCTGTGCAGCCCAGCTTGGAACTGCTTATAAGCAGCCATTTCCTTAAGATCCCCGTCGTGTATTGGAGTTCGATTCCTTTGTGTTACAGACCCTTTGTCGGATGGTGTTCCAGTTTTGTTCCTGTTCTGTTCCAGCTTGATCCTGTTTCCTGTTTCTCTGCCCTGCTCCTGATTGTTCCAGCCAGAGTCTGCTCCCTATCTCTTAGCCTTGTACCTGTTTGTTTCTTCCAGAGCCTGCTCCCTGTTTCTCTGCACTGCTCCTGCCTTGTTTCAGCCTGAACCTTCTCTCTGTTTCCCAGTCCTGTTTACTGCTCATTTCCTACTCCCTTTATTCCAGCCCTGTCCTCGCCTGTTCCAGCCAGAGCCTGTTCTCAGTTTCCCAGTCCTGTCTCTGTTTGTCCCAGCCAGAAGTTTGCGCCCTGTTTTCAAGTCCTAGTCCTGGTTTTGCTTCAGCCTGAGCCTGTTCCTAGTTCTTGCCTCTGCCTCTTAGTTTGTTCCCTCCTGTTTCTGTTTCTTCTTGGTTATTTGTGTCTGGTAAGTGTTCTATCAGTCTTCACCAGTGTATACGTGTCCTCCTTTGTTCTGGGGTTGGCTCCTGGTTTCCAGGAGGCAATTCCAGCCCTCATCCTTGTCTAGTGTTATACATTGTCTTTCGTGCCTAACAGTGACAGTGTGCTATTGCTGTTTTCTCAGGAATCGCCACTGTGTTTCCAGCTGGACCCACAAGAGCGTGTCTTGTGTATGTAAGTACTGTCCTTGTTTGTGCTCTAGGGTCCATGGCATGGGCAGTGTGGAGGCCCTGTGCAGTGCCCCATCGCGCAGGTCACTGCCCGATTTATGGGCAGTGATCTGCGCGACGAGTGCAGCTGCACCCGCGGCACACCAACATTGGCGTGGATCCATTTGGAGCCGCTGTCAATGTTACGGCCCTTTTCCCCGCTTGGCCGGAAGGCGGAAACACTGTTTCCCCCCTCCAGCCCAGCGGGAAAAACATTATACGGCCGGTGGGAGGGGTAGTCGCATTGGCGGTCATCTATTGACCGCCAGCGTGGATCTCGGTGGTTTTATCCGCCGAGATCATAATGAGGGCCTAAATCTTAGTATAGCAGATAAAAAGACAATAGCTCCAATTGGGGCTGTCACAAAGTCTTGACGGACTCATTCCCAACAGTTCGACGCCATTCACAGTCACACAGACCCCAGGTACAGTACCTTGGAAAATGAGGAAACAAAGATGTTGCACAGAGTCAGGGAGGTGAGGCGTTGCTGGAACCAGTGCTCCATCAGTCCTTACTGATACTGGGGAGGTGGGGCGTTGGTTCCTTACTGCTAAGCAGGGGAGGTAAGGGTTCAGTTCCTTTTGGTTGCAGGAGAGGTGATTAGATGGTGAGGTGTTGGTTCCTTATGACAAGGCCGGGTCGATGAATCCAGCAGGTCAAGATATGAGGAATCAACTTTGCGGTGTCGCCATCACACCATGGGGCCACAGGTGCTGTGGAAGAGTCGAGTGTCATGGACGTCAGTGGCATGGCACTCTGGACTCATGCTGTGATGGGATTTCAGAGGCGCTGTGACGGCATTGGGTCTTCAGCATTGGTCGTGGACACACTCAGCAGGGAACGTAGCTCTGGGTACAGACAGTGGCATGGAGTCGGACAGCGGCGCTGGTTCTCAAGTCGCTATGAAGTTGATGTGCTTGTTTCTTCTTGGTTACACCAGAAATCACTCCCAAGGGCCCAGAAACTGGATTTGGCACCACTTGGCAAGTCAGGACTCTCAGCAAGGGATCCCAGGTGCTGGCAAATAAAGTTTTTGATGTCCTGAGACTTCTTAACAGGAGGCAAGCTCAGTTCAAGCCCTTGGAGAACCTTGGAAAGCAGAATGTAGAAAGCAAAGTCAAGTCCTTTCTCTCCCAGGACAGAAGCAACAAGCAGCAGCCAAGCACAACAATGCAACAGGCAGAGTGGCAGTCCCACCTACAGCATCTAGCTCTTCTACCTGGCAGAATGTTCTCAGTCCGGAAGTGTTCTAACTATATGGGGTCACAGGGCCAGTACTTATAATCATTTTTGTCTTGAAGTAGGCAAAATTCATAGAGAAGTATTTGAGATGAACAAGACTCTGCATTTCCCTGCCCTGTCCCCAGACAACACTCCAGGGGGTTGGTGAATCTTTCTGCACAGCCCTATTCAGGTACAGGTGTCAGCTCTTCGCATCTCTCTAACCCAGGAAGAACCATCAGGAAATGCAGGACACACCTCAGCTCCCATTGTGTGACTGTCCACACTGAATTCACAAACAGCCTAACTGTCATCCTGACCCAGATGTGTATTCAGCAGACAGGCAGAGACACAGAATGGTTAAGCAAGAAAATGCCCACTTTCTAAAAGTGGCATTTTCAGAGTTACTATTCAAAACCCAACTTCACGAAAAAAAAAAAAATTAAATTGTGAGTTCAGAAACCTAAAACTCCATATCTCTATCTGTTCCCATAGGGAAATTACACTTAAAAGATATTTCAGGGCAATCCCCCTGTTGCACTACAGGCGGGGTAGTCCTTGCAATAGAGAAAAATGAATTTAGTAGTATTTCACTATCAGGACATGTAAAACACACCAGTACATGTCCTACCTTTTAAATACGCTGCACCCTGCCCATAGGGCTGCCTTGGGCCTACGTTAGGGATGACTTATAGGTAATAAAAGGGAAGGTTTGGGCCTGGCAAGTGGGTGCACATGCCAGGTCGAAATGGCAGTTTACAACTGCTCACACAGACACTGAAATTGGAGTCCTGAGATGTTTGCAGAACTACTCGTGGGTGGCACAATCAGTGCTGCAGGCTCTCTAGTAGCATTTGATTTACAGGCCCTGGACACACCTGGCGCGCTATACTAGGAAATTACTAGTAAATCAAACATGCCAATCATGGAGAAACCAAACACCAATACATTTTAGACGGGGAGCGTTTGTACTTTACCACTGGTTAGCAGTGGTAAAGTGCCCAGAGTCCTACAGCCAACCAAAACAAGTCAGACAAATAAGAGGAAGAGAACAAAAAGTTCAGGGATAACCCTGCAAAAAGAGCCAGGTCCAACAGGAATGTATGCAAAAAAAATATATATTTGCAACTTTTACACTTTTTCAACTTTTTCTTAATGTGACAAATTGGAGTTCAGAGTGTTTATTTTTGGTGGACTCTTTCACATTGATTTTAAGAGCCAGACTTAATGTTAATATTTATTGCGAGCTACGAGCTGGTTACGAGCATTTCTGCCTTACACCGCTGCTGCCAGTCATGAGCAGTTTTAGAGACTGGCGAGCTGGCAGATATTGATCAATTTTCTAAGCCATGTATACATTTACATCTATTTGATTATTGCTGACTGTACTTTAGCATTGAAAATTGCCACTTGATTAATATGGGTCAACAACAGGCGTCTCTTGCCAAACCTGTACTGAGGATAGTCTTGCCTACTGCCGACAGCAGAGACCGAAACGCCAGCAGTATATCCGCTTCTTCTCTATAAACTGTTTCATAGACCTACATCCTTGAATCCTTTGGAATGATTCCTTTAGATACAAGTGGAGTTATCATTCATTGCTTTGTGGTCTACATCCTCTTCAATTAACCTTTTCCAGATAGGATTAACGTTATAATTGTTTTGCATATTATGTGCCCATGCTCTGTTTTTAAATTTGACATATCATAAAATACCTTTCTCAAGGGTAATTATGATACTTTGTCTCGTTGATATGCAACATATGATTGAATCCAGATGACACGGAGTGGCAAACCTGGCACATCAAACACCGGAGACACAGGTCAGTCAAGGACAAGGGTTTGAAATCTGGCACTGCCCCAAAAACCTAGATCTAGATATATGACAGAGTAAAGTTTTTCCGGTTATAACAATTGATCATGCATTACTAGCACTGCACAGTGAAACTTCATCTGCAACTTTGATGCGTGTTGTGGAGCTGAGGGTATTTGCTGGTGTTGTGAGTTGAATTGGGTAAGTTGTAATAAATATTAATTATTTGTACTTCATTTAAATGTATGCGAGGTACTCAACGGACCTAGCCATCAGGTGCCAAAGGAGTCATGAGTGCAATAGCCTGCTTTTGAGTTTTTCCATGAAATACATCAAACACTGATTTTCTTGAAGCTAAAGTGGAGGAGAAATGTAGACTGTGGGCTGCACACTGAGAATCTTCTGTCACAATCTGGTTTACATTTCACTCGAAGCACCTGGGTAGCTTAATTGATTGTGGCATGCAGTGTTGGCAGAAATGTCCCAGTTTCAGCACTTAACTAACTGAAGGGATCATTATTCAAACTGAGAAGACTGTGAAAATATACAAAATACACAGTATAAAAGAATGGTTAAACAATCACAACTCACAATATGATCATGTCTTCGCGACCTCTACAAGGTCATAACAAAGCAAAATTACGCCAGTCTCACCCAGGGGGATACGAGCTCAACTTGCTGGGAGGAAAATATTTGCTATTCTGGACCACAAAGCAAACATGCCTATGACAGGAGCTTGGTAGGGAGTCCTGTAAGATGTGTGCTCTGAACTCTCATTGAATTGATATAATTTAAGGACAAGTCAGCCAGTGAAGGTTTTCACTTTGTGACCCTGACATTTTTTTAATATTACGCTGTCGCCTGCTTGCTGTGCATTTGGAACTAATCACTTTGGGCGGCGCATCATGCATGGTACGGCGTTCGGAACGTACACACGTTCTGGTTTAGAAAGCACAGGCACATTTTGTCACATGAACCATTGTCAAACCTAAACTTATATATTCACTTAGGGAATGATATAATTACACATTTCCTCTCACTCACAAGCCGCTGAGGTCACATTCTCTCAGGTGAGGTGAGGCACTGCTCCTTTTTCCTTCCCTCTTTGGTAAGTGCCCTTCCTCTGTTCTCGTTGGTGACTATCCAGAAAGTGACCAATACTTATTCGAGTGGGGCCAGTTGATACTACAAATGTTAGAAGGCAACCAATGCATCACTGCAGGTCCGCTGTCAATCTGGCCAAGGACCCCTTGGGCCTATCTCATGCACTCATGAAAGGCCTATTCATGAATATCTGTTTGAAAAGCGAGCCTAACTTCTGGCATTGGTTGTGGGCCGAAGTCTGTGGGAAACTCTTCCAGGTTTAACGGCCCCTCTCCATTCTCTGTACTACATTTGCATCACAGGATAACAGACCTGGGGCAGAGTTAAGAGCCGCTTGTGCCACTTTAGCGTCACCTTGGCGTCTTTTTTTTTACGCTAAGGAGAATCTAAGGTGGCCTTCGCCCCATGCCACATTTACAAAGTGTTGCAACGCATGCATGCGCCACTTTGTACTCCCTTGCGCCACATTTTGCCACCACAAGGCATAGTGTATACAAGTGGGGGGGGGGGGTGGGGGGGGGCATTCCCTGTTAAGAGGGCCGAGAAAATGATGCAGTGAAATTTAAAAGACTTTGTTTCTGTCTGTTTTCATGCCTGCTCTGAGCAGGCGTTAAAATGAGACACACGCAATATGGCACACACATGGTGGCATTATGGGGGCCCAGGGGCGCACAAGAAATGTTCATTCTATGCAGTGCCGCTTTTCTTAAATTCGGCCATTAGCATAGACTCGTGGAACCGCAACACTTACCAATCAGAATGCAGAAGCTCATGTCTTTAATCGGCAGTAAGGGAACAGCATAACAATGTATCATATGCTTTCCTTCCTGATGCTGAAGCATTCTTTATCTTCGTTGAGTACCTCCTATGTTGTGGTATGCCCTGAAGGCAGCTAAAAGAGCACCACTGCAAAATGTGCACCCACTACAGTCACTCAGCACTCTGCAGTCACACTCAAACAAACACCCAGGGAAGGTGGCCCTTCTCTAGAATCCCACATAATTATCAACATCAACTACAGTACATTTCTCATTTAGTTTTCTTTCATTAGGCCAGATGTACCCGCATACTGCTCACAAAAAGCAGTCGCAAATTCTATACTGATTTTGCGACCAGTGTTTTACATTGCTAACTGAGCTATGCACTAATAATTATTGTATTTCGATGTCTGTGCACCATACGATACATGAGTCACAAAATTAGATTAGTACATATGTAAAGCGGGGTTTTCCTCTCAACCAGTATTTTTCTGAACTGGAGAGTTTGCGAGCTCAAAACACCTACGTACATATGACCTAGAGTCCCTTCTTTCACGAGACATTCAGTACTTGTCAGACAGGGCTGCTACTTCTCTCTAATTTCAAACATAGGTTTGAAAAGGGAGAACCCTACCTCAGCATCTCCCTCTGCCTTCTTCCCACCAACAGGAATTCTTGGTAGGTCTTCTTGTCAGTACTCCAGCATTATCTGTATGCATGGTCTGTGCCGAGCTATCAGGAGGGCTGTAGGGTTGTAAGGACAATGACGAGAAAGTGTAAGATCTAGAGTAATAAACTTTACTCATAGGTAATGTGAACAATCATTGCTGCACCCATTTCCTGAAGAAAGACAGAACTTTCACCTTAGGCAGGTGTACAAATTAACCCAGACAACAAGATTTAAAGTGTCACATGTCAAAAACATGTGGCATATTGTAATAGCACAGTGTGTGTAGTCTGAAGAAGACAAGATCGACTCTGTGGCCAGCACACCGCCACAAGATGGCTTTAGAACATTGGTTGGGATGCTTCACCCTCCTGCCTAGAATGTCCTCGATGTTGTCTGATGGATAACAAATCATTGGTGTTTCTCTGCGAAGAAGCCAAGTTAGGATGCCTTCATTATCCTAAAGAGCCCCAGCAAATGCGCTAAGGCTCTAATTAGAGCATCAGCATTAAAAGTCTGCAAGTCATAATGTAGGTTGTTTGCTTCAAAGAAGGATTCAGTGCATTTCTACTAGAGGATAGGGAGTCTACTGTGTACACATCCAGCCAGTCCCACTACACTGAGACACAGAAAGTGCATTTAACAATTGTAGACTCAGGGTGAACATTCTTCTAATACATGTCTTTGAGAGATAACTTGCACTTGCTAAACATAAAATGCCCAATTAAACGTAAGACCTCTGAAAGAAGTATATCAGAGCAATCAGAAAAGGATACAACACATATTCATCGGCCAAACATTCTCGAGCTCTCAATGAAAATGATTTGAAGCATAACAAAGACTTTGGCTTGGAACAAATAACCCCAAACTGGAATGGGTTTGCCACAGAATGCTTGTTAAGAAAATCAGAAGGCTTTCGGTTACATGAACTCCAGATTGTTTTGTAATCACCCAAATATTATTGGGGTTACTACTGATACATCCCCTTAATCTCAAAAGGAAAACACCTTTTTTGGAGAACTAGCAAGTGTCGATCACCATCCTTTAGCTAGTTATGCTCTATTAAAGGCAGAAGGTTATGAACTAAGCAGACCCATTAGAAGATTTCTTATCTCCAGGTGAGGATAAATGGAGCCCTGGTGTGTACCCTAGATCAGTACCGTATATGTCTTTGCCATTAATGGTGCTCCGGGGTGCGAAAGGGCAGTCACAATTGCTCTGCTCCTGCTTTTTTAGAAATATGTGCAAACAATATCCCTTTGTGGAAGCGTTCAGAAGCTTATCCCGTTCAAATAGTCTGCTAGTCTAGGCCCTTTACCTATTACATGCATTCTCCAATATTAAATGTCATGCTTACAAGCATTCAGACCTTTCTTGCACGTAACACACATGTGTATCATATGAGAGCGCTGTGACACACAAGTTGTGTAATAGTTCAATATGGAAGGTGACTTACAAAATCTCGTTTGATATCAATGTAATCCTGCAACTGTATTGAATTTATGTCTCAATGAAGGTCTGTTTCTAGCCTGATAGGCTGTTTCCTTTATGGGATGGCCAGAGTAATAAACAGAGAAAACTCCCTTCTGAGGGAAGTGACACAAATGCCTCTTGTCAGTTTCATCTCCATTTCCCTCTCTCAGCATCTTTTACTCCAGTGACCTGCATCCTTTGAGGCATCATAACCATCAGGCTCTCTGTTTCCCAGTGGGTCTTTCCTAAGCAAGGGAGGCTGAAATGGAGACCGGATGAGTGGATAAGCTACTGCCTGTTGGGCCTGCTAACACCATGATAGGAAGATGTAGCGAGCATGTGTCTTCATGTCCCAGTCTAAGGAAAAACTGACATGGGCTGTAAGGGTTGCAGCATCTGTTTCTCGGGGCAGTCCGAGGTTACTGATACCTCCATCTACAGCACAAAGAGCAAGGAGGGCAGTAGAGCGAGTGAGGAAAGGAATCTCAATCACCAGGAGATCTAATGCTGCAGTTATCACCAGTGCAAGCCTAGTACCCCAGGCGACCGCCATTCCTGATATGAGGGCAGTTGGATGGGATTCTGAGGGGCTGCTCATGCACAATGTGCGTGTCTACCCAGAAGCAATCGTGCTAAAGAGGCTTTTCTGAAGCTTTGCTTGGGCTAGGTCATGCTCCATATCTCAGGAAACTGAGCAGCCCACGCAAGTAGCCTAATTATTTAGGCTTTTGGTTTGATCGCCCCAAATCAAACTACGCATCACATCTTGGCACATGGCTAGGGAACTGAAAGAGGGTTCTAGGGCCAGACTTACTCCAGTTTGGAGGTAATGTTGTTGACATCATGAGGACACTTCAGTCAGGTTTCACGGGTTTCCAGAGGTACATGTGGCACCTATTCTGCAGAGCAGTCCTTTGCATCTGGGTGCTGACTGGTACTCATGGGCCATTAGGGCACCTATAACTGTAACCAGTGGCTTGAATCCATTGCATGGAATCCGTCAGTGTGGGGTGGGTGTGGTGTTCTTCTCTTTCCGGTATGTCATGGACCTATCCATGTGCTGTTATTGAGTAGCCTGGAATGCCTGAGAAGGACAGACTTCTGCCACTGCAGTTCCTCCCTTAGGCAGGACACACCAAATTCAGTCTGTCTCACCACTGCATGCTCGCCAGCTCACCAAGCTTACAAACTGTTACTAACATACAAGAGAATGTAAGAATCTTACTTTTCACCTCATCTGTGCCACCTAAACTAAAAAGGAGGGCTCATCATTTCTGCTGGCTGAAGGGCATCTACATTGGGAGAGACCACATCTAATACATTGTAAGATGAAATGCTTCCACATGAACAGTGTGATAGTAGGAGGCCTTCAGTCAGATTGTCATTTCCACTGACTCCTGTCTCTAGGTCTAACTCACAGACAAAACCAGGAACACAGGTAATGGTCTCATAAAGTGGTTGCTAGTTTTCCATTCCAATATCCTTGTTCCTTCAATAATACTGGAAGTTTTCTTAGAGATGTGCTCAGATTTCTGTACCGTCTCTCTGCACCTACAGAGCAATCCTTTATCAAGCCCGAAAGTCCATCCTCTCACCATTTTGAGCCACCCAGGACACCAGCTCATTGATTTTCACATCCATCAAGAACCCATAGACCGAACGTATTGGGTTGGAGTGCCGCACTGGTGTAGAACACTGTGATAGCCTAGGGAAACTACAGTGCTTTTTTATCTATTATCTGTATTCCTAACCCATTTTTCAGTGAGAATAAATATACTTGTCCTTATGCATATTCATCTGATGTGTGTTAATTATTGTTGCACACTGAAGGGAAGCAAGCCCACCTACAAACTCTCCTGCAAGCATAATTCTGTCACATTCACCCCCTTACCTCTGGGCTGAAACAGAAAATATATGTAATAATGTGTTTCAGTGGTTTCTACTAGGTGTTCCCTGTGATGGGAGATGGGAGAATGACCCTCTCATCCTTTGACAACATAAGTTAATGTTTTATTATAAGAATTCCCCTTAAATAGTATTCTTTTTGTATTAGTATTGTTATTGATGGTGCCTTCACTCATTCTTCTTAGGCTTGTTTACTCATTGTTGTTCATGTGCAAACTTTGTATAAGGAGGCTCCAACCTTTTTTTCTAGGATGAGAGCTTCTCCTGATCAATGAAATTATCACTGTTAAAAAAGTGCCCATATCCAATATGATGCCAATTGTGACCTCCCCATCTAGAACTACCGATAATGACCTCCCTGTGCAGACCTCCAGTCAAGCGACTTTGTTCTGGCTCTGTCATTCTTTCTGGGACAAGTGTCTGTTCACACAGAGTGGCTGGTAAGAGTGAAACATTCATCATAACCGATCTGTATGTAATTTTCCTAGATTGAGAGTGGAGATAATTGGTTATGTTGCAGGTCCTCCCACTGCTGTGGATTGTCAGTGTGTGGTTGTGTGTGAGTGAGTCACCTTGCTATTGGTTTGGCTAGCTGCAACTCCAACCAATTGTAGAGCACAGCACTATCACTATCATCCCTGGGTGCTGGGGTGCAAGGTCTATGTCGAAGAGCCAGGTCCTGAGTTCCTTCCTGTAGTCTGCAATGAGGGTGCTGTATGGAGGTAGAGAGGCAGGCTGTTCTAGGCCTTAGCTGTGATGTAGGAGAATGAGGCGCCAACTGCAGCTGCAACAGATTCAAGGTGTGTGTGCAAGAGCCAGCGAGGAGGAGCACAGGTGTCTGGCAGGTTGATGAAAGTTCCCTTGGTGATTGATGTAGGCTGGTCCTTGGTCATGTAAGGCCTTGTAGGCCTGTGTTAGGATCTTGAGCTGGCATCTCTTCTGGATTGAGAGCCAGTGGAGGTCTTAGAGGTAGGAGGTGATGTGGGCACATTTCGGGAGGTCCAGGATGAGTCAAGCTGCTGCATTTTGTATGGCCTGGAGTATTTTGAGGAGTTGGGTGGAGATGACGGAGGCGAGTGCGTTGGCCGAGGTGGATTGAGAAGTGAGCAATGTCCAGGAGGTGGTCTTTCGGCTGGTGGCACTAATTGGTTGAGGCTGCTGAGTTTGAGGAGTGTGGGTTGGGGGAGGTGTTGCATATGGTGGCAATCGTGCTGTGAAAGTAGTCCGAGAAGGTATCACAGGGATCTTGGGAAGGGTGGATTGTGTTCTCTGTTGCTCTCGGGTTGGAGTACTTTTTGACTATTTTGAACAGTTCCTTTGTGTGGTTGGCTGCTGTATCGCTAGATCGACGAGGGCAGTGATAGCTTCTATCTTGGCTTCCTTGATTTGTTGGTGGTAGCCGCTAAGGGTTGATTTGTGGCCAGCTCTGTGGGTGGGGTTCCTGGTGGATTGCTGTTGTCTCTCAAGTCAGTAGCAGCCATGATTGATGGTTCTGAGCTCTGGTGCGTACCAGCTGGCTTGTCTTGGGGTTTTGTTGGTTCTAGCTGGCTTCAGCGGGGCGACTCATACAGTGATCCGGGTGGGAAGGTTCTGGATGTCCTACTCTAGGTCTGGTGAGGCTTTAGGTTGGGAGGTGCTGAAGGCTTGGGTCCACCAAGAGTCTCAAAAGTGCTACACCCTTTACTCTTTATTGTGCCCAGATGCTGTATATGGCTTACCGAGCTTCATTTCACTTTCCTTGTATCATAAAAACATTCAGAGTATCTGCAGTGGGTAAACAAGGTATGATTCCAATCTCTTGAACCAGTGGCAGCTTCAAATTATTGGACTGCCAGGTAGATAATGTTTAATTTATAAAAGGAAAAATTATAGCTATAGAGGCACAAAGGTTTTCCTTGGAACCTACTACTGGCACTGCTTGATTCTGGGGTTGCTAAATACCAAGGCTGTCAGGTGTTAGTTATACTAGATTCCTCTTTCTTTCAGGACCCAACACTTCCTACTTCTTTATCATACTCTTGCAGGTACCTTTTCATTCATGCTTCTCCCTTTGCAACTGTGTTCCTATCTCCCTACTTTCTCATTTTTAGGCCTTTCTCTCTCTTGCTTTGGATCAAAGTCTGAAAATAAGTCCAAGCTCCCAAAAGTGAGTTCTGGTGCCAGCCACCTGCACAATGTAATCACTGGCAGTAGACCCACCTTGTTAGCACTAAACCTTATCTGTGAGTAATAGCCAACTCAGATGTTCTGGTACACTTTAGTGCTACATGAGGGTTGAAAGGGTTCTTCCAACTAAAATTTCACATACAGACTAGGATAGCTTGTATACCACTCTCATGTAACCTGATATGATTATTTTTCTTCACCAATTTGACAACTGATTTTGCCTGTGAAAAAAGGTGTTCTTTCACAATTTACTTCCACAGCTGTTCACTCACTTCCTGGAGGACCTTCTATTTTCAGTAGGGAAACTGCAACTACCATCCTACAGTCTTTGGGTTGTGATAGTTAGGCATACCTCTTCATAGTACCCATCAGTGAATCCATCCTTTATTCTTCAAATCAAATCCCGATCTACCTTAAAGTATTATCAGGTCAGTCAAAATAGTTTTTAATGCATGGTACCCAGAGCTCCAGGATTCCTGGAGGCTAAGTTAAGTACTTTTGAGTGAGGGTTTGTCTCAAGTCCATTGCCAGTCTTCTCTTAGTGTGGCACTGACCTTACCTTGAGGTGTGGAGCAAGGCACCTCCTTAAGCTGTGTAGCTATGAGAACCTAACATCTTTGATCTTCATCCCTTGGCTGATATAAATACACACACACACACTCCACCTGCCCCCATCAGCCCATCTGCCTATCACGCAGAGAGGACTGACTTGCCTTCTGCTCAACTAACAACGTGGGCAAAGCTAAATTAAGCTCCCCCTCACCTTTCATGGAAATGTACTCCTCCAGCCTTCTGCCTGTTTTGAGGATGAGACTTGCATAATGCATAAAGTTGAAGAAGATGAAGTTGAAGACGATGGATGATTCATAAATACAGATCAGCACTAAAACACCCCATCTAAGGTAGCAATGCACATTATAAAACTCTCAATCAAAAAATAGACTGGCTGGATTGAAGGTGATAAGCTCTGAGTGTTTGAAGATGGAGAAGAAAAGTGGTACCTTGTATGCTGCAGACATATACTGCTATGCCTGTGGCTTCACAGTTGGAAAATCACATTTCCCACCCAAAAATGATGTTCTGATAAAAGTCAGAAAAAGTGACATAACTCACTCAGGAGGATAACAAAAAAAGTGAGAAGTTATCTTACTCACCTTCCCGTGTAAATGTATTCAAGAAAGAAAAGTGAGCACGCCACAATACTCATGTCAGTCTGCTGGAGATGTCCCTCACATACAGTATGAACCAAACGCCTCTAAGTTTTCCTTAAAGACCCCTGACCCACCAACCTAGTTGGTAGTATGGTTCAACATTGGTGCGCCACCTAAGAAACCTAGTGCATCAAGGATGGACGTCACCTCCTCTGATTGCCACGCAGCGGGGTTTTTGGGCGTGTTTTCTCAGGTGAGGAAATAGGTGAATTAAAATCTTCTTCAGATTACCATCCAATATGGTATATTTTATAGTGGTAACCTTGGACAAGGTTTAAAAGCAGTGGTGGGTGTGCTACGAGATAGGAATGAACTCTTACACCTTGCGTTTAGGTTGTGTTTAATATAAAATTGAGAAAGGCATCATTTCATAGATAAACATTCAAGGGAGCATGCGCATAGCACTCCGAGCGCACTTACGCCATGCATGCAGTTCCAAGTGAGGGGACCTCCACGCCCCTGGAGAAAATAGTAGTAGACTGCTATATGTCCTCTACATTGCAAATCATGCAGCTTAATAAAGGGTGCAATAGAAATCGAGCATAATGCCGCTATGTAGCACATTTCGACTCAGCATGCACTGCAGTGTTATGACAGTGTGATGTATAGAAACATGCATCGCGTCAGATAATAAGGCTCATACTGATTAGTTTCCAAGTGACATAGCACACAAAGTGGTGTGAGGTAAATTACATGACTATCGCGATGTATTTAGGGTATAAATTACATACCTATTGCTCAGTAATTCTTTACAACATGGAGGCTCCGACGGGACGAGCCCTTTAGTTACACACTGTTAAGGATCACATATATAGTTACAACTCCCTTCATCGTTGGGGTCTTATTTCAGGAAAAGATTGTGCTACTCAGCCCCTAGAATCAGCACTTACTTCATCAAGGGTGGTTGTCCGTTTGATCTACTTTCTTTCCCCTGGAACTCCATACATTGCTTTTGCCCCCAGCCGCATTTGACTAAGTACTGTGTAATCGGCGCAGCGATTCCAGGTACATGTCATGTGCATATGGGCGTGTCCATGTAGCGTCCTCGGCAGGCGCTTCCGGGTACGCATCGCCTGCACGTGGGCATGTACATGTCGCGCCCCAAGCAGGCGTCCTGGAAACCATATAGTCACATGCTAATGCTGCAGCGATCACCGTGGCTTGCTGAGAAGACCAAAAGAGAGATTCTCGTTGGCATTTTAGTAGCTGCAGCTAAGACTGGGGAGACGTGTTTGAGGGAAATAATTAAAACGTAGGATGATTACGATACTGTGGAAAAAAAAAGAAAAAATTAGTAATATTGAAAATATTCAAAATGCGCATAAAAGAGGGGGACTCTCTCCCTAATTAATGTTAGGAAAATCTGGTAAATTTAAGGTTGGCCTTTTTTATGACTTATACTACCAATCATATCACTAAGAGGTAAACAAATAAGGGATCATTTGGCAACCTATTTACTACATGTAGTAGTGGCAGACTTCCAACAGTCAATAACCCTATTCGGCTACAAAGGACATGTGGGGATAATTATGCCAATCCAATAGTGCTAAGATGCTTTGAAGCACGGTATGTGAAAACAATCATTCCTTGCAATTCGGGTCCCAGGTGTTCGTAAATTGCCCATTTAATTGGGTATTGAGTTATGGGGTCAGGAATTATAGAGGACAGAGCTCATAGTTGTATGCTGTTCCATGAAATATTGTCGGTTTGCCCAGATTTCTGTGTAGAAAGCTGGTATATCCAGTGTTCTTCCTTGTCGAACAACTGTCTTTCTGTGTTGCTGTTGTTGCGCTTCAGTTGTTCTATGACAACCCATTTCATGTCGTTGATGGTATGGCCTTCCCTGAGGAAATGTTCAGTCATTTTTGTTGTGTTCTTTTTGCAACGAAGTTGCTGAAATGTTGACAAATCTGTGTCTTAATTTTCCTTACTGTCATGCCAACATAGCGGAGAATGCAGGTGAAGGTTGTTAAGTACACTACATTGGCAGAATTGCTACCTAATTGTCCACTCTTCCTGGTTCCATGTTGAGTGTTTTGGTAGTCGTTTTTAAATGACAGACGTTGCAGTTACCCTTTCCATAGTGTGCTGTTACATTGGGTAATGCACAGTTGTCCATTACGGTTGTTCTGATTTCGTTTTTCTTTGGGCAGGTGGATACCAAACTGTTCTTGAGGCTTCTTGCCCTTTTAAATGGAAAAAAGTTTATCTTCCCATTTAAGTTTGCCTGTTTTTAGTATGCCCCAGTGTTTGTTAATAACATTTTCCACACGGTTGGAAATAGTGTTGTAAACAATGACACATGTGAGTTGGACGATGATGTTGTCACATGTACCGAGCACGGTGAAACAGCCCCTGGTTTCTAGCGCACTCGGGGCTGGAGTGAGGAACCAAATGCAGCCCTGGCAACAATGCTCAAAGCTGCCCTGCTCCCAAAGTCTCCTGTGGGGAGGTTGGGGTGGGGGACCCCGAAAAATAAATAAATAAATAAAACGTACCTTTTTCCCGTGTCGCGCCGCTCCATCCGCTCTGCTCCATCGCTGCATGCACAGGCTCCCAGCCTGCCCTGTGGCCAATCCTGATGCTGCTCAAAGCAGCGTTAGGAAAAACTAGGAGCGCCCAGCCAGGGTGCTCCCATGCACACTCGGAGCCTGTGCCTGCTCTCTCCAGCCCAGCAAAACAGTGCTTGCCTGGAGAGACCACAGTGCGCATGTATGTTTGGACGGCCCGAGACGGCCGGCCAAACATACATGCGCTCCAAGGGGAGTGCATCCCTGTCATGCCCGTGGCCCCACCCATTTTGATAGTAAAAACATAATAAGTTAGGTTTATTATATTTTTACTATTAAAGTTTTGCAGCTCCTGCTGCTGGTGGTGGCGCTCCCCCGCCTTACCAGAGGAGCCGCCACTGCTCTCTTCTCGCTCTCTGAAAGCTTTTGTTCAACTTCCACCTCGCTTCCTCTCTCCCTTAAAGCACCCTGTGCCTGCTGCAATTAACCTCGGGGAGCAAGGGAAAGAGACAAAGGCACCAGGAGTGGCCCTGGGATTTTAAAAGCAGCCTTCAAGGGTGCCAGCCTACCATGAAATGATCGATTGTTTAATAGGCGTGTCTGGCCCTTTCTGCACCGTCAGTGCGGCTCTCCTATTCACCTGTGATGTGTGCCTGCTTTCTCTGAGTCTGCCAGAATCCTTCCTTCACAATTTGCTTTCTCGCAGCGGTCAAGCTATTCTCTGCCTCATTGAGTGAGGCTAAGGCACTTAGCTGTCTCAGAATACTAATTGAATTTAGTTGTTGAACTGTGTACCTCCTTCATAATAATGAGACTTCATAGACGCTGTGTATTCCCCACAGTTTTATCACTGCAGTGGCAATTGCCTCGGTGCTCTGATTTCAGCAAAAGCGTCTCTGCTCTGAAAGAAATACAGTGGCGTAGATATCAGTAGTGCAGCAAGGGCAGTGGCACCACGGCCCAGTTCTGTGAGGGGTCCTCTGTGCCACACTTATAGCTGCAGGTCAGCACTTACATAGTGGCCTGAAGCCCCCTGTTCCTAACGTGCAGTAGGTGACACCCTCGATGCACCGCCCAACAGACACAGCATGGTGGTGGAAGCACACAGGAGTGTGTTAAACCTCTCAGCAGCGCGGCATCTGCCAAGTATTATCATGTGTTAATATCTGTGTTATCCTCATTAGAAACTGAATTAATTCATGTTTCAGATAATGTAAAGGAAGTAAATGAAATGTAATCTTGACAGTAGATTAAAGCTCATGGTGAAGGGGGGTAGACTGTGGTTCATGACTGGTTGATAATGCTATGGTCTTCAGCTTGCACATGCATCACGCAGAGGAAACAGCGCTACCCCAGATTTAGAAAGGCTGCTGGGTGTCTGTGCATTAGTTAATGTCATTAGCTTCGATTTGTTAGTGCAACAATATACTGTTATTAAAGATCTACTAAACAGTTGTATATCAGAATATCATGTTAAAAATATCTGGCTACAAAAATGCTGCAGCCTAAATATTTCGGTTACCACTCTATCATGAAGATGAATATATATAGTTAATACATATATACTATTCTTAACCCCGCATCTACATATATAAAAGATAGTACACTTATAGGTTCATTTATTTGAAATCTACATTTACCTATTTATACTTTCTTTCACAATATTGCGTTAATTAGTATTCCGTCCACGATACTGTTGTGCCACAATATTTGAAGTATGTTACTCTGGCCAAATGCCCTAATAAACAGTGTAATGCTACACAATTGCGACCAAAAATGTTCATCTTGAAACTCTGATTCATTTTATGTTGTTGCAGATGACTTTACTGCACAAGTTGCATACCACAATCATACAAGTGATGCTTCTTGGCAAACGCTGTCCCGTGGATATGAAGAAGGTCTTTGATTCCATCAGTTGGGAGTCTCTCTTTCGTGTTTAGAGGATGATGGGTTTTGGTTGAGGAATCCTTGCTTAGATTAATCCTGTATATACCAATTCCAAGTCCCAGTGATTCTTGGACAGATTCTTCTGAGACCTCAACATGTTTTTCGTTGAGTTGTTCTGAAGAAAAGGTGCAGGCACAATGGCACTGCAGAAATTATATGGCAATTGATGAGCTTAGCCTAGAGGCACCTGTTTTGGAATCTTAATACCTTGCACAGTAGCTTCAATGGTGGTGGAGTGCCTGCAACCAGTGATGCGGAAGAAGTCTATGGGGCATATTTACAAGCCCTATAGCGCCACCGGAGCGTCAATTTTTGTGACGCTATGGTGGCGCTGTGCATTACGCATATTTACAAGGCGGCGCTAAGCCACTTTCTTTGGCTTAATGCTACCTTGTAAATACACCCCCTATGCAGTTTTCTGTGACAGTGGTGCTTAGTTTTGCTGTGGGCATTCCACCACACACCGATTGCTTTTGACGCTGCCCCAGATTTAGAAGAATCTGAAAATCTGTGGCAGTACCAAAAGCTAACACCACCCCAGGGGTGGCACAAGCATGGCGTAAAGAGGAGAAATGCTCTCATTTCTCTTAGTTTTTGCTTTTTGTATGTGTGCTGCATTCTGCAGCTCACATAGAAAGAGCAAAACCACCATGAATGATTGTTTATGTGCAGGACTCAATCATTCAAAAATGACGTTTGGTATTTCTATCTGCTGCATTATACAGCACACATAGAAGTGCCAAATCACCATTGTATATTGTTTATGTGCAGGAAGGGACATCTTCCTGCACATAAACAATCAATCCCCTCAACGCAGATACCCCTGCACTATGGTGCAAGGATGGGATGCGCCGTATTCTTGTAAATGCGGAGTATCCCTGCATTTCAAAACTGGCGCAGCTCGGCTCTGCTGATTTTGGCACAGCATTGCGATGCACCAGTTTGTTGTAAATCTGGTCCTATGTTCTCAAAACATAGGGCATGAGAACAATAACAAAAGTCACGTTTGGCGGTCATACAGTGGCCCTCTCTTTTCCACTTTTGCTATGTACAGCTGGATACTGCTGTAACAAATATGTGAAGAAGTCTGCTTTGAACGATGTGCAATGAACTTAGCTGCTTTTGAGGTGCCTCCCAGGTTTCGTAGGGTGGCAAACACAGCACTCTTGACTTTATTGACTAAAGTAAACCTGACCCTAATTGTGGAGCTATACAAGTCTGGTGAATCACCATTCATGAAGGGTAGGGACGATCATATTATCCCATTGTGTCAATTCTTACCTCACAATTTGACTTATGGGAGCAACCAATTTGACAAGGGGATATCAGTTGACTGAATCAGAGGCCAATGATGCTTTGCATGCATTATTGACCTGGGGAGGGGTTGCAGCCTGGTAAACCATCTATACATATCCTTATTGGGTACCATTAAGTGTGAGCTGAATCAGCTGAAGACAAATCAGGAAAGGGGCTAACAGAATAAGAAGGGCTAGTATCCTTAAGCCACGTTGCCAAAATGTCTAGGAGTCCGAGATTTAAACTCATTCAGTTTAACTACGTTCATAGCATCTACATTTTTTCTGAAGCTCTTACACAATTTGTAGCTGGTGTCCCTCATAATTGACCCAGATATAGGGCGAACAAAGGCTGCGTCCACCATATATTGGATACTTGTCTTCTACTTCAGCGCTTTTGGAGTGAGGTATCTAAACTGAGTCAAGAACCCGTTGAGTAAACAAAATTTGGGCAAATCCAAATTATGCCTCTTGGGACTGATTCCCCAGACAAAACTTGAGAAATAAATTGATCATGCAATGATACAGGCAAAGAGGTCACTTCAAGTGATTGGAGATCCTCGAAAACACCAATCATGGCATTTTGGTGGTCTGGCCGCTACATATGGGAGACAGAGGAAATTGCAACAGGCTGACTGCACCACCATAAAGTTGAAAGTGAGCAATTATTGTTAATTGGGACTCCCTACTGCTCAAACTAGCCACCAAGTCAAAGGACAAACCACTATAAGCTCACAGATATGTTGGCAACATTCTACTTATGAGTCATTATGAGGGTCTCACTGCACTTCCCCTGGGCCTGACAACTTATTGAATTTGTATTAACTTTAACATTGTGTCACTCTACAACATTTAATGATCATGTGGGCAGGTAATATGGATAGATAGTTTAAAATGAAACCAAGTGACTCACTTAGGGCCTGATTACAAGTACACCGCAGTCCTGGGACCGCTATAACTACAGTGGTGGTCCAACTGCTGCCTCCGTGGCGGTCCGAACTCCAGATTACGAAGATGGTGGTCGGACCACCACATGATCGCCACAACCACCAGGATCTTGGATCCTGCGGTGGTAGGGAAAGAAGTGATCATTCAAAGCGGTGCCGATGGTGGCACCCCGTGCTGATTACGATTGGCCTTTCTGCCGAGTTTTTCATGGCAGGGACCCTGCCATGGAAAGCTCGGCAGAAAGGCAGGGAAGGGGCCTCATAGAGGGCCCCAGGGTGATGTTGTACCTTGGGCAGTGTGGCTGGGGGCACATGTTGTGCCCCCTTATGCCTGCATTGTCGGTGCACACTGTTTGCCATGCACAACATTGTGCATGGCAACAGTATGTCCGAGGTACATCTGGCACTGCACTGTGGCGGCATGTGCTTCAGGCTCACTTTATGAGCCGAAGCATGCCGTCGCAGTGCTACCGCAGAACTCTTCTAAACACCAGATATTGCTATAGTTTACTACTAAACAGGCAGTCACAAGTGCAGTTACCTTGTAGACATTAGGGCCATGATTTGAATGGTGTAGCAGGTGCAGTGACACTTGGGCCACAAGGTGTCAGGACCCCTCTAAACACAGTTTATTGCTAAATGTTACTACTGGACAGGCTGTTACAAGTGCAGTTATCTAGCAGACACTAGTGTCATGATTTCATTATGCAGCAGGTGCAGTGGCACAGGAACAAAAGCTGCAGGCACCCAACTAAACACTTAGCATTGCTATATTTTGCAATGAATCCAGCAGTCACAAGTACAGTTATCTTGTAGGCACTTGGATTGTGATTTGAATGGTGCAGCAGGTGCAGTGGCACCAAAGCCAAAACTTCTTATAACTCCTCTAAGCACTAGATATTGCAAAATATTACAATCACAAGTACAGTTATCATGCAGGCACCAGGGTCATGCTTTGAGTGGTGCAGCAGGTTCAGTGGCACCAGGTCCAGAAGTTATCACAACTCCTCTAAACACCAAATATTTCTATATTTTAATATTAAACAGGCAGCCACATGTGCAGTTATCTTGCAGGTACTAGGGTCATTGTATTAATGGTGCAGCAGGTGCAGTGATACTGGTGCCACAAGGTGTCAGAATCTTCTAAACACAGATTATTGCTAAATTGTACTACTAAACAGGCAGTCAGATGTGCGGTTACCTTGCAGACACCAGGGTCATGATTTTAGTGGTGCAGCAACACCAGGGCTAAAAGCTCTAGGAGCCCTTCTAAACACCAGATGGTGCTATATTCTACTACTAAACAGGCAATTACAAGTTCAGCTACCTCGCAGGCAATAGGGTCATGATCAAAAGTCAAGTTATCTTGCAGGCACTAGAGTCATGGCTTTAATGGTGCAGCAGGTGTTGTGGCACTGGTGCCTCAAGTGCCACAACCCCTTTAAACACAGATCATTGCTAAATTTCACTCCTAAACCGGCAGCCACAAGTGCAGTTACCTTGCAGGCACTACATGATTTTAGTTGTGCAGCAGGTGCAGTGGTACCAGTGCCACAAAGTGTCAGAACCTCTGTAAACACAGATTGTCGCAAAATGTTACTACTAAACAGGCAGTCAGACGTGCAGTTACCTTGCAGATACTAGGGTCACAATTTTAGTGATGTAGAGCCACTGGGGCTAAAAGCAGTAGGAATCCTTCTAAACACCAGATATTGCTATATTCTACTACTAAACAGGCAGTAACAAGTGCAGCTACCTTGCACACAATAGTGTCATAATTTGAATCGTGCAGCAGGTTTGGTGGCACCAAAGCCCAGCGTTGCCATAATTCCTCTAAGCACCAAATATTGCAATATTTCACTACTAAACAGGCAGTCACAAGGGAAGTTATCTTGCAGGCATTAGGGTCATGATTTGAATGGTGCAGCAGGTGCAGTGGCACCAGGCCCAAAAGTTGTCAGAACTCCTCTAAACACCAAGGCCCATATTTATACCATTTTAGCACCGCATTTGTGCTGCTTTTAGACGCAAAAACATTGCAAACTTGCAAAATACAATTGTATTTTGCAAGTTTGCGTAGTTTTTGCGTAAAAAAATGACGCAAATGCGGCACTAAAAAAGTATAAATATGGGCCCAAATATTGCTATATTTTACTACTAAACAGGCAATCACAAGTGCAGTTACCTTGCAGGCATTATGGGCATGATTTGAATGGTGCAGCAGGTGCAGTGGCACCATGCATAAAACCACAAATTAATACTAAATTTTACTTCTAAACAGGCAGTCACAAGTACAGCTATCTTGCAGGCATTAAGGTCATGATTTGAATGGTGCAGCAGGTGCAGTGACACCGGGCCAAATGTTGTCATAGCTCCTCTAAACACCAAATATTGCTATAGTTTACTACTAAACATGCAACCACTGTGGTGGTTACCCTGCAGTTAAAAAGGGCATGATTTGAATGGTGCAACAGGTTCAGTGACGCTTTACTAACTACACATTACTATACTCTAATACAATGCCATATTAAATATGGTACAAATTACAAGTTTGGAATCATGGGATATTAATTCAACATACATCACAACATAAACAACTATTAACGGTTTATCTAATTTAAAACAAACATTATTCTAACATTTTAGTAATATTTATAACCCAGTAAGTAAGGTCGAATGCAACGCAAAAATCAAAGATGTAACCCATTGGCTTTGCCAATGCTTGTTGCACAAGAGCTCTCTACAGAAAAATACTCCACAGACACAAAGACATTGCTCTATTGTAGTCCCCATAACTAGTCGAGAATTTAAGTCCTAAAAGATCACACCATTTGCAGAAACTTCTAGTCTACAACCCACTTCTTACAACAGCAGAATGATGCCACTCACAAAGAAATAAATGTTCTGCCTAGCGTGCTCAAGGCTCCCGTGGGCCAATCTGAAGCAACAGTTAATGTACCCATCTTAGAGTGGATAGTTGTTTTTCCTCTGTTTCAATTACATAAGCCAATTTCGGAGTCTGCGCTGGATAGAAGAGAGTTGATCAGAGTATTGTGCAGCCAAGAGAACATTCTCAAATCATGGCAGAGGAATAGGGACTACAATCTTTCCTATTAAATCCTTCTCAGGCGGTTCTTTCTGAGTTATCTAAAGTAATATATATCGACAGCTCTTTCCACGCCGTGTCCTTCCAATGTTAGAGGAGATCCTCTGGGAAATAAAGCTATTAAAAAAGCCTCAGACAGGCACAGAATATCAGGCCCAAGCACCTTTAGACAAAATAGCCGGCTGGCCAAGTGGCCCAAGTGCTTGATAAGACGGAGATAATAGAGCAACATGTTTCTGAGAGCGAGAATCAGCTGATTACATTCACAGAACAAGCTTCTCAACTCGGGGCTAGCATTGTTTCGTGATCAGCACGAACAAATCGAAAAGCACTGTAGACACTCCGACCTGAGAATTATAGGTGTGCTCGACACTATGAGGATAATGGCAGCCTGACATCCTCTGTTTAGGAGCCTATGCGGACTCAAGTTCTCCCAGATTACTCACAATAATGGGGGTAAATCCAGTTCCCTCCAGACTCCGGCGCATGCTAAATATCCATTGACTATCTTGGTAAACTTCATCGACTTCACCGAACTGATTCTTTCTTTTTTTCTTTTCATATCTTTCTGTACAGTGCTGTTAAAACGACTCGCAGATGAAGGGAGCTTAAAATATGATACCATAGTTTCGAACAAGTGGGGTACGGGCCTCTATAGTTTGGTTGCCCAGACTGAACGTTTTGTTTAAAGTCCTGTACTATGTGTTTACCAATAACACAAAAGCACATACTTATGTCGATGCTTCAGGCGATTCTGGTTATTGAGTAAGGTTGATGATTATTTCAGTACGGTTGGGCCGCAAGTTACATCAGCCTTATAGGGAAGGGTGGAGGCAGGGGCAGCAACTTCGCTATTGCAAAGGAGCGTCGCGCCCTGGCCAAGAGCCAGGAGATAAAAAATAAAAGGATAGTTCCACTATCGTTTTATCTTTCATCTTCTGACTCAGCCAGCGGTACAGGGAGGGGAGGGGCTGGGCCGTGGGGGTGGGAGGGGGGAGGAGGGGAGAGTCACTAAGGGCACATGTGTGTTTGGCCGGCCGTCTGTGGCCCGTCAAACGCACATGCGCGCTTAGGTTTCTCCAGACCGGCTGTCTTTAACAGCCGTTCTGGTGAAACTACACAGACCCCAGGACTGTGTCTAAGCGGTAGTCCCTGCCACTCAGAACAGTCCTGACACTGCTTTTATGCTAGCTTTAGCATGAGAGCAACACCGGGATTGCAGGGGAGCCTGTACTGGATGCCAAGCGTACGCTGGGACACCACATAGCGGGAAGAGGAGGGCAAGGCGGCAGGAGACGAAGACAGGAGTAAGGTAACTTTTTTTCAAAAAACATTCCTCCCCCGTCTCTGTGTCTCCCCGCCCCTACCTTTGAGATTTGCGGCAGTAGCCGCTGGGTGGAGAGGGCTATAATTAGCATGAATAGGAGAGCCTAAGCACCATGACATTGTTCCAGTAGCTGATAGTTTTCATGGGGGTGCTATTTGTGGTGTGGTTGTTGGGGTACTCACAGAAACACAGACACTTAGGCATTAGAGATGTTTTAAGGCATGGGCAAAGTAGGGTCTAGCCCAGTGTCCTTTCATTAAGCTTTCAAGGGAGTCCCAGACAGTGGCATAACACAAAAATGATGGGGTCCCCTGAACAATATGAAAAGGAGCTCCTAGGTCGCAAACAGCTTTTATAAATGCAGTAATTGCAAGGCCTGTCAAATAGCCAAAAATGTGAAAACCTTTAAGGATTACAAGGGAAAATAAATTTGCATTTGACGAAGAATAACATGTAATAGCCAGTTTGTTGTCTACTTAATTGAATGCAAATGTGGCCTACAGTACATAGGCAGCACGATCTGTCATTTGGAAAAAATAATACTGGAACACGTTAGGGCAATACAACATCAGGGTTAAAGTTACGTAGTTGCAAAACATCAGAACAGACAGCACACCACAGACTGGAGAAGCCTTAAGTTTTTTGGCCTGGCTGAGGTCAGTAAAAATGAACGTGGTGGAGATAGGATTTTGAAACTGCAACAACTTGAGAGTAGATATATAATTTGACTCCGAGCCACGAAACCTTATGGATTGAACCTGGACAAAAAACTATTTGTACATTTATAAGAGAGAGCATATTACAGATTGAAAATTAGAGGCATAGGAGCCAGCTCTACAAAGACTTCATTACTATTAGGGATATGACACTAACATGGAATTAGCTGGGTTACCATTGAGTTAAGAAAACATACAAATATGTTTTATATTTGCAACTGATAGTCACTCACTGATGAAAGCGATGTGTAATTTATGAGGAAGGGATTGAAAACATTCTGTTTCTTGATGAGGATCATAACTGAAATAACAATAGGCACTTAGCCTAGAGTTCATTTAGAATTCAAGAAAATCAATGAGATTGGGTTTCACTTAGTACAGTATCAAATTGGCACTTAGCCCACACTGGCTGGATAATCGTACTAAGATTTGTATTCTATTGAAAGGATATCGATGTGTGTACAACTTGAACTCTAGGGAAATTTAGTATAATCACTTAGATACATTACTCAATGGGTACCAGCAGGGTCTGGTCACATTATGAATAATACAGTGCTGAGCATCGTTTGCCAGTGATTTCAGTTACATTTAAAGATGTACTATGCAAATATAACCATCACGTTTTGTTAAAAATTTATACTTAAGTTATATGTTTTGTTTTGGTTTTTTAAAAACTGCTAAATACAGAATGCCTCATTATTGGCAAGACTGACTTTACCCTACTTAAGGACAATAGTAGAAGGACTAATTGGCCGTGAGCAAGACTCTCAAGGAGCTGAAACGCGTTGGTGGTTGCTGAAACATTTAAATAAAGAAATTACATTGGGATCTTCTGGAGTGCAGTGAATCACTTTTGCTACTATATAGAGATATATATATAAAACAGAAGATAGAACTCTAAGTAGTTCCCAAGTTTACATGGAGAGCAGCTCCAGTAAGGAGCACCCTGCAACACCAGCGACACTCCAGATTTTCTCACCTCAAATGTCTGTTTTTCCTAGCAAAGTTTTTAAGCACAAGATTGGCACAGTGCCATCCATGCCGAGCTAGAAAGCGACAAAGGGGGTGATTCTGACCGCGGCGGTCGGCGGTCGCCGCCCGCCAAGCGGTTCCCGCCGAAAGACCGCTCCGCGGTCAAAAGACCGCGGCGGTCATTCTGGCTTTCCTGCGGGGCCGGCGGGCGACCGCCAGAAGACCGCCGGCCGGCCCAGCGGGAAAGCCCCGTCAACAAGGAAGCCGGCTCAGAATTGAGCCGGCGGAGTTGAAGGGGTGCGACGGGTGCTGTGGCACCCGTCGCGATTTTCACTGTCTGCAAAGCAGACAGTGAAAATCTTTGTGGGGCCCTCTTACGGGGGCCCCTGCAGTGCCCATGCCATTGGCATGGGCACTGCAGGGGCCCCCAGGGGCCCCTCAACACCCCATACCGCCATCCTGTTCCTGGCGGGCGAACCGCCAGGAACAGGATGGCGGTATGGGGTGTCAGAATCCCCATGGCGGCGCAGCAAGCTGCGCCGCCATGGCGGATTCCCATGGGCAGCGGAAAGTCGGCGGTACACCGCCGGCTTTCCGCTTCTGGCCGCGGCTGTACCGCCGCGGTCAGAATGCCCGGCGGAGCACCGCCAGCCTGTTGGCGGTGCTACCGCCAACCTCCGCCCTGGCGGTAATTACCGCCAGGGTCAGAATGACCCCCAAAGTCTTTTGCCATTTGTACAGCAAAATCTTTGGGCATAGGATTAGCTCAGTGCCATCCTTGCCAAGCTGTAAAATGACAAATTCCTTTCACCACTCCAGGGACAGTATTACAGGTTTGGACTTTCTCACTTTATTATTGGCACTTTATCCTCCTTGCTTCGCAGTCCAGTGTTCAAAGAGTGCACTTACTAAATCTGTAAATGTTGACATAGGCCCTCATTACAACCCTGGCGGTCAGTGGTAAAGCGGCGGTAAGACCGCAAACAGGCTGACAGAAAAAAAAAAAATTATGACTGCGGCGGCTACCGCCGCGGTCATCCGCCACTTCACCATTCCGACCGCCATGGCGGTGAAGACCGCTGGGCTGGAGATTGTGGCCTCGAGCGGGCGGTCGTCACTAGATCGCTGCATACCACCATGGATCTCGGGTGGTTGGGAACCGCCATGAGATCCATAGTGGTAGGCACTATCAGTGCCAGGGAATTCCTTCCCTGGCACTGATAGGGGTCTCCCCCACCCCTGCTAACCCCACAACCACACACCCCTGCCACCCCCCAAAAGTGGCACAACTCCCCACCCCACCCCAACCCCGAACATGCACATATACACACCCCTACACGCACATATACACCCCGACAGCACATACCCGCACACATACAAACAGACATGCACACCGTCCGACCCGCACACATTTCCCAAACACACAACACCCCCGCATGCATACACTCACTCACTAACCCCCTCTACACTCTCACACGCACACCCCCATGCACGCACACAACACACAACATCCCCCCACCCCCTTCCCTAGCGGACGATCAACTTGCCTTGTCTGTTGATCCTCCGGGAGGGGACGGGATCCATGGGGGCAGCTCCACCACCAGAACACCGTCACCAGAACACCGCCACACCGAATCATGGGACGTGATTCAGTGGGCGGTGTTCTGTTGATGTGGCGGTGGAGGTTGACCAACCTCCACTTTCTCGCCGTCCGCCAGTATGGCTGCTGGCGGCTTTCCATACGAAAAAGGACAGCGGGCTGCCAGCGGTCATAATACGTGGCGCGGAAGACCGCCATCACTGGCGGTCTTCAGCACGGCGGTACCTCGGCGGTCTTGCGAAAAGACCGCCGAGGTCGTAATGACCCCCATAGTGTTCTATGTTCACATTTTTACGAGTACTAGCATTTGCACTTTACATTTTAAAATATACACTTTATTCAATGTTTTTTATTGCCACCCTTTAGCTGCCATGCATTGAGCCACATAACTTATTGTAAATTTGCCACTAATTATGAAAACTCTGAGATCAGTTATACTTTAGAACGCAGACATCAATGCTACTTTGGTAATCGTTTTTGAGTGACACATAAGTTAGCCATTTTATTGTTTAAAATCAACGGTTTGCACAACAGAAGAAAATCTCAGACCAGCGACTCATGGGTTCCAATGCAAAGTCTGTCAATTATTTTTTACAAGAAACCCATTTTCCTAGATTATCGAGTTATACCATTTTTAAATCATGGGTGGGTTTTAAACGGTTTTCCTCAGCTAGTGCAGCCCACAAGGGAGTGGCGATTTTTATTGCTAAGAATCTTAGAGTTAAACTTTATAATTAGCAACATGATTAGGATGGTTGCTAGATCAGGGTTAATAGAACAGTTTTTGCTATTTTATTGATTTTAGTCAGTTTTTATACCCCAATTGAGGATAATCTATATTCACTAATTGATCTAATTCATAAATTTGTATGAAGTACAAGCATTATCATTACTGGTGGTGATTTCAATTTCCTCCAAATTCCGTCCTTAATTTCTACTACACCTACACGGTGACAGAAAAATCAAAGATTGAGAGGCTATTGGCTACTTTTCAAAAAGTTCTGATGTTGCTAGATCCTTAGAGAACTGCCGTTCTGACTAAGCCAGAATATATCTGCACTTCGGCTGAACTGAAATTTGCAGCACGTCTTGATTTTTTCCTCATTTACTCTTCCTAAAATAGGTTTGAGCAATTGCTTTTTTCCAAATGGCTTCCCTGATCATTCCAATATGGATCTGAAACTCTCTTGTTTCAAAAGATTATACCATTTCACGAAATGGACATTTAATAAAATACATTTCGAAAAAGCAACCTGGTTTCGAGGATTAAAATCAGAGACATCCTAATTCTTCCTAAGAAATAAAGTCACTGCTGCCTAGATAAAGACTGTTTATTTTCTAAACTGGTGTGGTGTCCCTTTGTAATGTTTTCACTGTGTTACTGTGTTTGTTATGTAAAACTTATTTACACATTGTCCCTGAGATAAGCCTGACTGGTTGTGCCAAGCTACCAAGGGGATGAGCAGGGGTTATCTTAGTTGTGTAATCCCCTTACCCTGACTAGAAGGAAGGGTCCCTAATTGGACAGGGTGCAAGTCACTGCCAATTACAGATGCCCCATTTCTAACAGTCACTCAATTTGCAAGTCAGTGGTGACAACTCTAGAGGCATACACCACTGCTGGAAACTACCCCACTGCTGCTTGTAAAATCGTGAAGTGGAAGACTTGAATGAATTCTAGATGTCACCGGTATGTGCCGGGGCAAACCCTTTCCCTGCAACCCCCACCTCTCAACTTCCAGACCAACAGATGAAGCCACGGAAGAGGAGAGGAGAAGGAGAACACAGGATCAACCAGGGGCCCTAGATTTCCAGCATTTTGAGCCGAGGAACCCACAACCTCCGGGGTCAAAAAGGAACCACCACAATCATGACTCTGTCCTCCCCCGACAACCTGGCCAACAGCGGAGAGGCCAAGGGCACCAGGGGAAAGGCACACAGCAGACGATCCAGCCATGAATCAGTGCATCCACCCCCCCAGGCCCCTTCCCGAGGACCCAGAGAACAAAACCTGGGGACCTGGCCATTGAGCCAAAAAGCAAAGAGATCAAGAATAGGCACACCAAACTTCCTGCACAACTGATGAAACACCTTTCTGGTCAACAACAACTTTCTGAGGGAGTCTGCTACCCCATTGTCCACTACTCTGACATGCACTCCCACCAGTGACTGCAGAAAAGGTTCTCCCCACTAAAAAATCATGGTAGCCACCGCATTGAGGGACTGTGAATTAACACCACCCTGGATGTTTTAATATGTCACTGTCACCTGACTCTCCAATCTGACCACAAGATTACATCCCACCAAAGCAGACTGGAACCCCATTATGGCATTGCACACAGCCATGAGTTCCTTCCAATTGGAAGAGTGTCTGTTGTCCATAAATGACCACCTCACCTGAAGTGACCTGTCCCCCAGTGTAGCCCCCACCTGAGAGAACTGGCTTCTGTTGTAAGCATCAAAGGAGGATCCCACTGAAGCTCCACCCCTCTGCTCATGTTGGCCAGCAGAGTCCACCGTCACAAGGCACCCACCACCTTATCTGTCACTGGAACCACACAATCAAAATCCCCTGACACAGGATCCCAAAAGGTCTGCAGATCACACCACAGTGGACAGAGGTGGAAGCGGGCCCAAGGCACCCAGAACACTGCTGCTGCCACATGTCCCAATAGTCTAAACCACAGTCTCATAGGCAGAGATGGACCATCTGTGGCTTGCAAGGCCAAGGACCTCAGGACCTCTGCTCTTGGTATCAGAAGGAATACCCTGCTGAGGTCTGTCCAAAACGGGCGCCGATGAATGTCATATCCCTAGAGGGAACCAGTTGACACTTGGCCAGATGATGAGGAAGCCAGGAGCCAGAGACTGTGAGCAGACGAAGCCCGGATTGTGAAGCAGCTGAGACTGCGTGGGAGCATACACCAGCCAATCATCGAGATACAGGTGTTGATGTAATCCCCAGATGCAGGAATGCTACCAAGGGAGCCACCCCTTTCGTGAACACCTGGGGTTCTGACTTCAGTCCAAAAGGCAACACCCAGAACTGAAAATGCCGACCTTGAATGCAAAACGTTAGATGCTGCTGGTGCAGAGGGTGAATGGTGACAGGATAGTACATGTCCTGCAGAACCAGTGTACACATCCAGTGATACCTGAGAAACAGAGGAATGATCCGCTGAAGAGTTTTCATCCTGAATGGCAACGTCACTACAAACTTGTTCATAGCCTTTAAGTCCAAGACCAGAAGAAAGCCCCTTGTGGACTTTGCCACCAGAAAAATTATGGAATAAAAACTTTTTCCTTGCTCTGCCTGAGTGACTTCCACACGAGAAGAGAAAATAGTCGATAACTTTAGAAAGGGCCACGTGCTTTTCCACCTTTGAGGGCAAAGTGGTGGGCCTTACACCAGAGGGAACCGACAGGACAGAGAAATCGAGCCTGTGACCCACCCTCAGTATGCCCAACACCAAGGTATCTGAAGTAGAGGCCTCCCAAACAGGAAAGAACCTCCAAAGATGACCCCCTATGGCCCTGTCCTGTGACGCCATCATATAATCAGGAGCAAGACTTAAGAAGTGACTTGGCCTTTTTGCCCTTGCTTTTGCAGGCTTGAAACTTGCCATGTTGAATGGAACGCCAAGAAGGTTGGGGAAAAGGTGACTTGTGCTTGCTAGACAGTTAATCAGAAACCAGCTGCTTCTTCTCCTTGAACAATTTGGGCAGTTTTTCCTCCATTTCTGCCCCAAACAACAGCGTGCCCTGGAAAGGAAGCCGAAGAGTGGAAACCTCCTGTGCTAAATCATTGCACCAATCTTTTAAGACCAAATTGTGCCACGCCAAAATAAAGGCACCCCCAGGAGGAACAGCCACCCTGACGACATCAAAAGAGATATCTGAGAGATATTCCACCTGACATTCGATGACCTTTAGCAGCCCAACGCAGTCAGACCTATTCATCACTGTCCTGTGCAGAGCCTTAAGGTCTTAAATCAAAGAAAGTGCCACATGGGTCCCATAAATCCCCGAACACAGCTTAAAATGCATTCCAGAATAAACCTTCTTTATGCCAGCATCCACCTTTTTATCTTCAGAGTCCCTAATGACAGCACCATCTGCAAAGGATGTGCGCCCTACCAGAGTTACAACAAAAGAGTCAACAATGGGAACAGAGTCAGGAAGACTGCATATCATGAAAAGGATACAATTTCGCCATGACGTGGAGCAGGATAATCTTACCAGGGTCCCTTCACTCCCACTTAAGGACTTCAGAGATACAAGGATGAACCAGAACATCCAACTGCGCCGAACTCTGAAACTGATGAAGAAGAGAGCCGGTGAAGTGCCGGAACCTCCTCCCTGGGGAAACCCCTGTTCTCCTTTACGTGCCCCAAAAGATTTGTTAATATCTCCCTGGTAATATATTTGCCCTTCTGCTCCTCCGACCCCTGTACCTCCTCCTCAGACTCTGAGGAACGAGAAGATGGCGTTGATGCCACTTCCTTGCGTAGATAGGGATCAGGCTGAAATTCCCCCAAAGTTTCCTTAATGAGGCACCGTAACCTGGAGTCCAAAGATTCCATGGGGTACTTTGGGAGAGAGGGGGAAGAAGAATAATCCCATGTAGAGGAAGAAGAGGGCTCCAAATTCCTCCTCTTTCTGGAATGCTTCCTCATGTCACTAGGAGTCGCAACATTCTGACACCATACAGCACAAGAGTAGCCCGACATATATATTAAAAAACTGCTACGCTGTACTTACGTGCCCCGGATAGGTAAAGGTTTCATTTTCACCACACCCTAAATCAACGAGCATCCCATGTCAGCCACAGCACTGCCCGACCCCGCCTGCCCGGGCCGCCATTACCCAGAAGCCAGACTTCAAGCCCAAGGCCAAGACGAGACATTGCCACAATTCGCAAGTCCATCCAGGCCAGGACCATGTCTCCTAGCAAGCCCCACAGCCCGGGAGACGTGTCAACACTGGAACACACCAACACACCTGGCCGCCACAACCACCCAGCTGTCACTCCGGCCAGGAACATACCGCAAAAAATAGGTCGACCAGGCCCTGCCAGGACCACCACCACTCTTGGTCCTCTTCGTCCTGACGCAGGACAGATAAAGAACAGGTGGAATGCTGGGTAAGGGCTACCTATGTAGCCTCCAGTAGGAGGTGGAGAGGCAAGCATTCCTCTGTTCTTTTTCGGTCTGTATGTGAGATAGTTAATATCTCACTAGTGATGAAGGGGACGAGGACCTGGGGACCTGGTGGTAATTGCATATCTCCGGCAAACCACAGCTGCAAATTGATTAATTACTGGTACATTGGAGTGCACAATTTGCATCCTATTTTATGCTTGTATCCCCTGGAATGGGAAATTACACAATTCACGACTTCACCCCTTCCAAGGTGCGCCGATAGGAATAGCATGTGCTTTGTACCCAAGATAGCTGCTGTGAACAGCACGTGCCAATTGCCACATCGCATACAATTTGTACCCACTTTGTAATCTTGGTATGTCTTCAAATGGGAGTTAAGGTTTGAATTGGGATTGAAAGCCCATACATAGTCAGAGTCTTGCATCCTGAATCCTGGACAAGTAAGGACAACTTGCATCTGTACCTTTGACAATGCCAGGTGCTTCCAACCAAAAATCTTGAGAAAAACGTGTGATTTCGATAACCTTCCTCTGCCTCTTGCATTTTTACAGTTTTTTTCAGCCTGTCCTGCTCCTCTGTTTTAAATAAGTTTGATCTGCCTGTCTTGTCTTCTATTTTACATTGGCAGTGGCTTGCATGGCCTATTTGTACCCATGGTTTAAGGAACCTTGTTCTATCTTTCCTGTAGGTGTAATTCATAAAGGCTTTTTCCTTCTGTAACATTAGAGTTTATACTGTGCAGGTGGTTGCAGGTGAGTCCCACTTGTACTTATTTTTGAGGACCAGGACTTATTTTCCATCATCAGACGTTGATGTAGAACAAGAGAAACAAAAGTCAGAAAATGGGAGAAGAAGGTGAAAGGGAAAACTTACGAGAATCTGCTAAAGACACAGGAAGTGTACAGTAGTGAGAGAAAGATGCATGTGATGGAATCAACACCAAGCTGCCTTGGTATTCGACTACCCTAACATTCGGCAGCATTGCAGGCTTCTGAGAAAAACTTCCACCTTGCTAGGCATTCTATTTATAGATTCATAGCACCACATGGGGAATTCAGTTTTCAAAACAACCAAACACTGTACAATTACAGAACTCATACAACCACATGCTATCACTGTAAATATGGGTTTTACAGCTCCTAAGTACCATAAACACCACAGCATGAGGCTACACTGACATCAAACCCTTCCTTTCTCAGACAAACTCGGATCGCTGACCATTCCACCTTCTAATTGGCTAAGGTAGAATATCACCCATAGCGCCATTGATCCTTATTTATACACCCCATTTCGTTGCACCTTCTAATTGGCGAAGGATAGTAGACCTGCCCAATCACCTAGAAGCTTCACCAAATGAAATGGCACAATTCAGTGGTGCTCAATGAACTAGCTCCATGCATGTTATATACTGTTATGTAGGAATACTCTAGATCTGTGGTTCCCAACTTTTTGACTTCTGTGGACCCCCACTTTATCATTACTGGAACCCGGGGACCCCCAATGAATCATTATTTGAATCAGGGGACCCACCCCGAGTCAATAATAAAAGCTGTGGGCCTAATCTGTTAATATTATTTAATTTTCTAAGAAGTCGCGGACCGCCTGTGGAGGCTTCCAGGACCTCCGGGGGCCCCGGACCACAGGTTGGGAACCACTGTTCAAGATATAGCACACACAGGATAGCACAAGCAGGTATACTCCAGAAATCATAACTTAAATTGTGCCCTAATGTTACATAAGTTACCTGAAGAAAGAAGGTTTGTAGGAAGTCCATATTTGTGGAATATTGGCTTTCCTGCTGAAAAGGGCGAATAGTTCTTTGTACCATGGTGGTACTGTGCCTTTAAGAGTGCAATGTCTAGCCTAGCACTCTAGGGCTATGCCTTCTATGACCTACTTCTTGATATTTGGTAATGAGGCTTGCTGCCAGCAGGTGACATCACTCCCAGAGCTGTTTAGAAGTGCTATCCCCGTTTAGACAAATTGATGTGATGGACTTTCATCTATTTTTAGCGCGGCTCCTGCCCTTCCAGGTCATAGACCTTCTGATAACGACAACAATAGTTAATAAACTTGAATAACAGCATTTCATGCTTCATTGTTCCTGGGCGCTGATAATGAGAAATTGTCAATCAGTGATCATTTCTTCTCTTGTCCATATATGGTGGGAAACGTGAACTGACTAAGAATATACAATAGCATAAGACTATCAAATAGAAATTAAAAACCAAGCGACCTAATCAAAAAGAAAAAAAAATGCGAGGAGCCACGCATTTGCTAGGTGATGACGTGATATGTAAAACATTTCAAAATTAGATTAGAGTTAACTAAATGTCACTCTAAAACAAGATTGCGCCTCTGCAGCTCCATAGTTCCAGCTAAAATTAATCAGAGCATCCGGCTGTTCCCTAGGGTCTTATTATGCACGCTGTTACCAAGGCAACAGTGGTGTGAAGGCCATTGCTGTTGAAAGGTCATTACAAATAGAGAGGTAGTGACAGAGACAGTTTTTACAGCGTTGCTTGTCATTTTGTATGGCGCAGCCGATGGGTCCATCTTAATCTTAACCTCTGACCAGGGAAAGTGCGCATGCGCTTCAGTTTTTATGTTCGATTTCAGTGGCTAGGAATTTAGCAATGCCCTAAGACATTCCTGCACCAGTGGCTTGACTGGAATGAAGATTATGGTGGACCTAAAATGTATTTTAGAAGAGGTTGATGCGAAATGTAATTTTGTGCTTGACAAATTCAGAAATAGTCGTACTGGGCAAAGAGTAACCAAACCCAGCAAGCAAGAAGATATTTAACAGTTTATCTTTCGCATTAACCAGGGCCAAGGGCAATAAAACTCCTGGTGAGGTAAATTTAAAAATAAGCGGCTCCTTGCCTGCTTGCTGTTGCTTCCCTTGGACAGCCAAGGGGGTTAAATAGACCGATGGTTATTCAGGTGGCAGAAGGAGTATCGTAGGCTCTGGGACACTATTGAATATACCTCACTTTGTCCCCCTGTTGTAAATGTGACTCCTGGTGACGCGTTGCATTTCTGGCGTGTCACAGACAAACAGGTATAGTTTTCTCTTCAGAAGGTGAAGGACAGAAAGGAGGGGCCTTTAGGCAGGGGCGTAACTCTGGGCCCTGAGCGTAGGATGTTTGGGGGATGCGGGGGAGGTATCCCCCTAGATTTTGTAGTATGGGGGACACATGGGACGAGGATGGGGGCTGACAAGGGGACAAAATAACTTCCTCTTTCAGTTCTATGATTTGCAGGGCCATTAGCACGCAAAAGCGCTACTTATAATGGCCCTGCACTTGAACTGCTAACCTAACCCCATTTATTAGTGACTGATCTGCTGGTCACCAAATGTAGGGGAGTAAGGGGGCCACCTACACCCTCTGCCCTTTTGTTTGTGCTATTTACAGCTGCTCACATTAAGCACCCGTGAGAACAAAGGGAGAGAGGAGGAGACAACAGTGTTTGCTTATTGCTGATAACCTCGGCCCTAACCCCACCTTCCGCCTTTAAGACCAGCCCTACAAGACAATGAGGAAGAAGTAAAGATGGAGGAGAGTGCTACTCAGCCTGATGCCTACAGGCTAGAAAGGAGACTCTGTGAAATGCAGTGCTTGTATTTGCCGAATATCACACCAGGGAAGGCAAGATTAATCCTAGATTTGACCTTTTCACACAATTAAGTTACTAGAGGGATATCTCTTTCTAACATTTTGGCTTAATGTTTTTATATACGTAATAATGAACGGATAGATTACAGTGTGGGTAACAGGGAAAAGTCATATTTCATTTTGGGCAGTTTTGCCTAGCATTATTATTATGCTGTTATTGTTAGAATATTGAAGTATATTGAAGTAAATTATCTTTTCTGTTTTCAACATTCTTGTTTGACTTGTATTTTAAATGTGTTCTATTAATTTTCATGAGTACAGACAGAAACAAGTGGGAAATAAAGAATAGCAGTTACATGTGGACACATTGGTAATAGGTCCACTGGAATTATGCAGCATGAGAGGGCCAAATTATGTGGAAGTGTTGACTAAATTATGCAGCAAGCAGAGGCAAATTGTGCAGCATGTGATAGTATTTTATTACTTTGTCATTTTTGCACTTGTTAACACTCTCTAGCCTTAGGTTGCACCTCATTAGTACCAGTTTAACCCCTAAATATAGCAACAAGCTAAAGAAAGGTTATCAGTCACCTTTTGTAAAGGAGCCTTTGACTGTGCAGCAACTCATCTTGCTGTGTTTTTAGTAACTTTTGAATCATTTGAATTAGAATTTTTATGTTTAAATCTGCAGATTATTCAGCCGATCATTCATCAGATGATGTATTTTGTGGCAAATGCGGCATATCTATAATTATGTGAAAAACATTACAGTGCACAAGCACATAATCAAAGCATCAGCAATACAGAGTTCGTATCAATGCATTAGCATAAATCTGCACACATTTAACAATGTTACAGGAAAATACAGTGAATGCAGTCCATGCCCATAAGAGCGCATGTTAGACCTTCCCAGTCACCCCGTTTGACTGTCACAGCATTAGATGCCAGTAGATTCCAGTCTGTCAGATCTCTGTGTAATGGCAGCATTTAATGGGCATAGAATCCTATGTTGGTTAGGCTAGAGAAGGTTGATGGTTTAACATCATCATCTTCTGCAGAGTGGAATAAAAAGGTACATAGCAGACCTCAGATATCGTTAGGTCTCAAAGAAGGAAGCGGTAGTTCTGCATATATTTAATCTATGTTAAAGAGGGCAAGGTATGTCAGCCAGTCTTCTGACGTTTATCATAATTGATTCATCATGAACTTTCGATTTTAAACAGTACCCCTCCAAGTGATGTAGGGATGGTGGATGGTGCACATGTATGGTGGAAGGGGGTGTGGAGGGTCAGTGTGCAGGTTCACCCAGCCTTTCATGAAGTTATAAGTTCAGTACTCAGTTCTCAATGTAAGGGGTAAAGTACTCTTTGCTGTACATTATAAGGTGTTCTATAACCATATAGAGGAACTGCTTTGCTTTCACTTATGATCAAGCTGACAAAAATCTCTGGAATGCACTTCTTAGTTTAAACAATACATTTATTATTACTTCACCACGAGGTTCCTGAGACAGGAGATTAGTAGGTTGGAGGCACACGTTTAAAAATATATCAAAGTGATTCTCAACTGCAATGTACACAGCAAATATATGTGATTATATTATAGCATAACTGCCAAGCAAAGAATAAAGTCAAAATTCATCACAGTAGGGCCTATCACTGCTCTTCATCTTTCTCATGCCAGCAAGTTGACGACCCCTGCTCAACTGTGAGAAAGAGTTTTTCTATCCTCACTGGAGGTCAGGCAGTTGACGTCCACTCCTGACTGAAGTCCCTGAAAATTCCCCTTGCTGCTGCCCAGGAACACCTTTTATAGATTAAATAAGCATGGGAGAAAGCTTTCTGAAAGGCCCTTCCCCCCTCAGATGTGAATTATTAAAAAATGCTGGCTTGTTTTGGTAAACCTTGACAGGAATGTGTTGAAAGCTGGCCACCGTTTCAAGACATGCCTCTCAAGGTCAATCTGGTTTCTGCACTAAAGAAAAACACAAAATATGAGCTTCCTTATCGTGCTATCGTGTTTGGTAGAAGGAAATACGAAAAACACAAGCTTAGTTTACCATGTGGAAAAACACAGCTCATCTGCAATGTCTCAACTGCAATGTCTAACGCCACGATAAAGCCAATAGGCAGCTAAACTGAATACAGAATGTAATGTCTAATGGCACGTTAACGCCAATAGGCAGCTACACTGAATACAAAATGTAATGTGCTGCTGGTGAACATTGAACAACTATTATGCACAGTGGTGAAACACAAAGTCAGTGGTCAAACATACTTATTTACACTACATCCCCACCCTCTGACCAATGACTTGTATTTACTTTTCTCTTATTTAAAAGAAAAAACAAAAACATTGTGAGCAAATCAGGTTTGCATTGTATACAGCAACATAATGTAATGATAAAAGCAATCACTGTAGATCAATAGAAGTGGAGTAACATATTGATCTTATAAACTTTCAAATCAGATACACCTACAATGAAAAGACTAAAGCTTATATACTCTGATTGGGATAATAACTGATTGAATAGTGTCTTTAAAATAGCAAGTTGATGTAGAATTAGATGAAAACATCATGAGTTCTACTCATGTAAAGGTACACTGTCCACCTGAAAGGTTTGCTGGAATGTAAGTGGAAGTCAAGTTTCCACATGAAAAACAGACTGCTAACTGGCAATGCTGCTTAATGAGACTGGCAGCAGTCATCAGATAATAACCAACCCTGGGTTAGTTCCAGTGGAAGAATGTAATCAAGCAAGTTGACAGAACATCCATTGTACTCTATATTGACCCCATGTAGAACTTGAACCAGAGACGCCAGTTGCGCAAAATGGATCCATGGGTTTTGTACTTTAATCAATCAGGTTCAGGGTGGGGGTGCGGTCCCTCCCCCGACCCCAAATGCAAACGCCCAAGGGGGGACCACACAGCACACTCACGGTCAGTGGCGAGCCGTAGTAGGATCTGCAAAAGAAAAAAGTATGACTTTTCTTGCAAATAACATTTGTCATCTGAAATGTGCGCTCCTTTTTCCTTTCCTTGTTTTATAATCATCAGGGCATTATTGGGACCCTTTGCTATAATTCCTGCAGGTTCTGGAGGGCCATTTGGGGGTTCAACTCACACCTTAGCACTGAGGTTTTTATCGGCTGCACCACAGCTTCCCTTTTCTTGCACTGTCAGAAGGGCTGAGGCAGACTCCTTCCTTACCAAACCGACATTCACTGCACTTATGACAAGTTGGGCAATTCTGTCTCCAATCTGTATGAATGAATCAGATTCTCTTATCAGAATAACTTTGATTTCACCTTTGGAATCTGCAGCAATCACTCCCCTTAAAACCTGCCGACAAATAGGACATTGCAAAATCACAGTTTTTATCAAATCTAGGGAAATGTGCATCTCTCTAATCTCTGCCCACCTGTAAGTGACTCTTTCTCCCAGATGTCCACATTTCTGGTGCACCCACTTAGCCATACCCACCAAGTCAGAATTCTGGGTTGACACGTCTGCCTTTGCACTTTTGTCTTTTACATCTGCAAGGGAATTGAACCAGGGTTCTAATGAGTCAATGGTACAATGAGCATTTATGACTTTACTCTGTTCTAACATTTCCCAAATTTCCTACCACAACTCTTTGCTCCTCACCTCATTTGAATGAATGAACCAGTTATGTGCAAGCCATGTGGAAAGCCAAACGGCTAATTCATTGGCAGTGAACCAAGAATTAGTGTAAAAATGACACTTATCAGGCAGCCCTTGCTTTAAAGTCTGACACACATTGTACAACTCTGCATATTGGCTACTTTTTCCTTCTCCTGTGGTTGACAACAACTTTTCAGTAACTGGATTGTATAACACTGCTTTCCAATGTCCTTTAGTACCCACATATTTCTATTAATCATTAGTAAACAAACATACTTTCCATCCTCAGGGGACAAGAATTCAAATGGTGCACTCAATTTCACTGATGATTCTTTTACCTGTGGTACCTCCTGCACTCTCTCCTCATCTTTTAAAGGGGCTTGTGATACCTGTTCATTTAGGGCTGCAGTGCCGGTCGGTCCTACTCGAGCCCTGTCTTGTATGTACCAGATCCAGTGTATGATACTAGCCTCTTGTGCATGTCCTATACAGTGAGATTTAGGTGAACCCATCACCCAGTGCATGATTGATATTTCAGGTTTCGGAATTACATTGTAATCTAGTGTCATTTGCTCAGTATTCACTAGAGCCCAATAACAAGTCAAAAACTGTTTTTCAAAAGGAGTATAGCGCTCCACAAAGTCAGATAGTTTTCTAATCCAAAGCCCCAGGGGCACCCTTGTCCTCCCCTGTTTCTGCCATATACTCAAGTTTACATATTGTTCCTGAACAGTTACATGTAACCCAGTGTTTCCCTCTTGCACTGTGCACAAATCGGAAGTCTGTTGAATTCTTTGATTTGCCAAATCAAAATCACACAGCTGCTCTTCACTCCATTCAAACTCATGTTTTTTCCTAGTTACTTTGTACCAAAGGGTTAAGATTTTACTGAGACGAGGGCTATACTGTTTCCAAAAATCAAACAATTTCATGAAACTCGGTGTCTCTTGCTTAGTGCAAATAGTAAGAAGCTCTAAAATCTTTTGTTTTACCTGTGACAACATCTGACTATTTTCTGGATTCCACTGAATTCACAGAAACTGCACATTTTGCTACAGTACCTCTGTCTTGTCTGAATTAATTTTACACATCGTACTCAAGTGGTCTGAATATACAGGTAACATCGTCAACTTCTCGCTCAGTGTAATCTTTTAAAGAATGCACTAAAACTCCTGCCAAAAACTGTGGGCTGCTCTGCCCACGGAGAACTACGCTCTGCTCATGAGGCTCACACTGGGCCCCACCTTTTTTTACCTCCTCATTACTGGAATGGGAGTAATCAGATTCTTCTGTAACAGCTTTGTAGATTTCAGTTTTATCTTGCAATAATTTGTTCTGGCTAATTTGCTCATGTAAATTCTTATTTTCATGTTCTAACTGTTTACATCTCTCATGTATTTTTCTGTAAGCAGACAATAGTATCCAAACCCTTCTGTCAAGAACAAAAGGGACATCACTCGGTTTAAAAAAGCACCTTTTCTAAATATGAAAACACTTTTGTTTTATCCAAGCACTCACCCCAAAACTTAGAAAGTCCTGGTATACAAGAAAACATGTTTGCCACAGCACCATATGGCAGTTTAACTCCACATGCATTTTCAAACATGGTCTGCGGTGATTCTTTTAATTCTCTAAACAACAAAAAAATTACACTTTTAAATCGTGCACTTCCAATCTCCAATTCCACTCCCAGACTGACAACTCTATGCCAAAATGTTTTGCTCTCACTTATGACCGAGCTGACAAAAATCTCTGGAATCCACTTCTTAGTTTTAAGTAGACATTTATTATTACTTCACCACCAGGTTCCTGAGAGAAGAGATTAGTGGGTTGGAGGCACACGTTTAAAAATATATCAAAGTGATTCTCAACTGCAATGTACACAGCAAATATATGTGATTATATTATAGCATAACTGCCAAGCAAAGAATAAAGTCAAAATTCATCACCGTATGGCCTATCACTGCTCTTCATCTTTCTCCTGCCAGTAAGTTGATGACCCCTGTTCAACTGCGAGAAATAGTTTTTCCACCCTCACTGGAGGTCAGGCAGTTGACGTCCACTCCTGACTGAAGTCTCAGAAAATTCCCCTCACTGCTGCCCAGGGACACCTTTTATAGGTTAAATAAGCATGGGAAAAAGCCTTCGAAAGGCCCTTCCCCCCTCAGATATGAATTATTAAAAAATGCTGGCTTGTTTAGGTAAACCTTGACAGGAATGTGTTGAAAGCTGGCCATCGTTTCGAGACATGCCTCTCAATGTCTATCTGTTTTCTGCACTAAAGAAAAACACAAAATATGCGCTTTCTTATCATGTTATCGTGTTTGGTGAGAGAAAATACGAAAAACACAAGCTTAGTTTACCATGTGGAAAAACACAGCTCATATGCAATGTCTTAACTGAAATGGCTAACACCACGATAAATCCAATAGGCAGCTAAACTGAATACAGAATGTAGGGCCAGATGTATCAAAGGGTTTTACCCATTCTGTGTCAATGGGAAAATGCTTTGGTATATATGGCCTGTAATGTCTAATGCAACGTTAAAGCCAATAGGCAGCTAAACTGAATACAAAATGTAATGTACTACTGGTGAACATTGAACAACTAATATGCACAGTGGTGAAACGCAAAGTCAGTGGTCAAACATACTTATTTTCACTACAGGAACATAGCCGAAGGCTGAGTTCATTGGGCTGAAGCCTACCAGACTGCCCAGTTGTCTGGTTTTCTAAAGTCATTTAAGACATTTTTGGAAAGTTTCCCTGGGATTGCATGCCAACCATTGCCTACGATTGGCTTTGTGGTTTGTAACTCACTCTTGATTTGTTTCTAGTTGCCAGAGGTATTTCTTTTAGACTGTCCATCTTGAGGTCATGTCTCCTGTAGAGCATTCCTTGTTTACTGTATCCTTCCACCAGTGATCGATTTCTGTAAATAGGCCTTTAAATCCTGTTCCTATCTTGTCACAAGAAGTGCATCATTCAAAGACCAGGGTCAAATGAAAGGCTCTGTCTCACCATGGTGCTTGGTGTTTATCTTTCGTTCTCTGGCTTCAAAGTGAGAGAATTTATATGACAATCATGCTAGCTACTGGGGGTGTGCTGGAGGAAGGCAGGGGACAGCAATGTTTTTCTATCACACAATACAAATTGAAACGTCTGTAAATGAAATGTGCAGATATTTAAGAATATGTGTGGAGGAAACAAAATTGTAATATGATCAAAATAAATCAATACACTAGGTAATGACATTTCCACTCACTAACATTTGTGCGCGATATACTTTTCGTAGTAAAATTGTGTCTGTGCAAATGTAATATTCATTTCAATTGAAGATGTGTTGCCTGTAATGGTAGTGCGCTACCATACCATGCATACTCCACTGTAGGCCACTCCACTCTACACCACTTCACTCTCCCCTGAATCAATCTATTCTACGCCACTACACTCTACGTCACTCTTCTCCACTCTGTGATATTTTCACCACTGCATTCTATACCAATGCTATGCTGTACTACTCCACTCTACTCTGCACCACTCTATACTAGGCCACTGCAATCTACACTATTCTACTATAACCAATGCACACTACACCACTGCACTTCATACCAATGCACTCCTAATCACTTTAATCAAAGCCAATGCACTCTATGCCACTGCACAATATGCCAATTTATCTATACCACTGTTATCTATGCCACTCTAATATACACCACTGTTGTCTACAACTCTCTAATCTGCAACACTGCAACCTCTGCTACTGAACTCTACACCACTCTACTCTACACCACTGCACTCTATGCGACTCTAAACTACTTTACACCACTCCATTCTAGGGCACTACATTCCTCTCTGAAACCATCTACTGTACGCCACTGCACTCTACACAAGTCCACTCCAATCTACCATGCACCACTCCAATCTCCCCTGTGCCACTCCATTCTACTCTGTACTGCTATACTCTACACCACTCTGTGCCACTGCACTCTAGATCACTATACTCTACTCTGCAGCACTCTACTCTTCGCCACTATACTCTACTCTGCATCTGTATACTCTATAGCACTGCGCTCTCTGCCACTTTATTCTACTCTGCACCCCTGCACTCTGTGCCACTGCTCTCCACTTCACTCTACACCTCTGGACTTTATGACCCCCTACTCTGCAACACTGCACACTACACCACTATATTCTGCTCTGCACCACATAACTGCACTCAACACCAGTGCATTAAGTCACTCTACTCTACACCACTGCCCTTTACAACACTATACTCTGCAACACTGCACTCTTTGCCACTGAACTATGCCACTCTACTCTGCACCACTGCACTCTTCTCTGCACTGCTCAACTCTATGCTGTTCTGCTGCACTCTCCACCAATGCACTCTATGCTACTCCACTCTGTGCCACTCTACTCTGCATCACTGCACTCTTCCCCACTGCACTCTATGGCATTCTGCTCTACCTTGCACCACTTCACTCTACCATGCACCACATTACTCTACGACACAGCATTGTGCACCACTGCACTCTGTGTCACTCCAATCTATGCAGTGCCACTCCACTCTGCACCCCTCTACTTTTCACCACTCTACTCTTTCCCACTCTACACTACTGAACTCTACTCTAAACCAGCCCACTCTACACAAATGCACTCTACACAGCTTTGTTCAAAACCAATGCACTCTATGCCACTGTACTCTATGCCAACTACTCTGCATCACTGTACTCTCTGCCATTTCACTCTAGACCACCCTACTTCACTCTACGACATTACACTCCATGATACTCCACTCTGACACTCTACTCCATTAAACTCTATTCCACTCTTTGCCACTCTGTGACTCTTTATGCAACTCTCTCTAAGCCACCCCATGCCACTTTACTCCATTCTATTCTATAGCGATCTACTCCACTCTATGCCACTCCACTCTGTGCCACTTCAATCTACTATAGTCTACTACTCTCTACGCCACTCCACTCTACAACACCTTATGCCACGCCACTATAAGACAAACTTATACACTCCATGACACGCTATTCAACTCTCTCTATGCCACTCCACGTTACTTTACTCCACTCTACGTCACTCCCCTCGTCTTTATGCTTCTCCACTCTATGACACTCTGCCACTTCACTCTATGCCCCTCTGCCCCTTGGTTGCCACGGACGTAACCGTTACCTCTTGCTACCGCACCCCCCATGAGCCTCCCACCCTCCTCCCCATGGCAAGGATGGAAGGGGAATCACTTCCCTTTCCACCTCCATCCCCCTGACTACCCAGTGATGTCTGATGAAGTCAGCGCGCCATCGCTTAGTTTCTCCTCGGAAAGGGTCAGGGGAGGTCAGGGAGGCATGAAAACGAAAGGAAAGGCTTCTCCTTTCCTTTTCATGTCTCTCTGTGCATTCTTGCAGCACGATCGCATAGCTACCACTAGACACCAGGGAGTTGTTGTTTTTTTAAAATTGTCATAGGGGAGCGACCCCTTTAGCAAGGTCGCTCTCCCGGGGGGGGGGGGCATTTTTGCTAAGGCCATTTCTTCCTATATTAATTAGGCTAATCTGACCCCGGGGATTTTTTTGTGTGTGTTTATATTGATAAGGGGAGAGACCCCTTAGGCAAGGGTTGCTCCCCTGGCCGGGGGGGGGGGGGGATTGTTTTTAGGCCGTTTCTGCTCCCCCTTGGGGGCAGATCGGCCTATTTTTATTAGGCCAATCTACCCCCAAGGGGGGCAGAAACCAGTAGACACCAGGGTATTTTTTTTGTGATAATGTCAAAAAAGGGGAGCGACCCCTTAGGCAAGGGTCGCTCCCCTGGGGGCAAATTTGTTTTAGGCCATTTCTGCCCCCCCTTGGGGGCAGACCATCCTATTTTTGTAAGGCTCAACTGCGCCCCAGGGGAACAGAAAACCCACGAGACATCAGGGAAGATTTTTTTTCAACAAAAGAGGGTGGGGGTATGGCCACACCCTCACCCCCAAAAAATAGGGACAGAATTGTTCTGCCCACCGGTGGGTAGATGGGGCAATTGCCCCCGATCCATTCCGGGGGGGGTGGCAGAAAGCCTACTAGACACCAGGGAATTAAATAAATAAAAAACAGTGGGGTGGTGGCTACCAACCAGTGAGAGCATGGTTATGCTCCCACCCCAACTAAAGGGGATAACAGTCTTTCAGCTCTCCCCCGCACACTAAAAGATCTTATACCAATGGCAAGCAAGAGGACATTTGATTATTTTGGGTTTTGGTTTTACATTTGGGCCACGAGAGCTTGTCTTACTCTCATAATCATCCCACTTGGAATGGTGAGGGCTGCACTTTTTGGATTTTGGGACGCTGCCATGTAGAAAGATCTACGAGACCTAGACACATCTGAAAACTAAACATCTGGGTGAGTCCAGGGTGGTGTCCTTCACAAGCACCCCGTACCATTTTCTTACCCACCATGCCCTGAAAACCCAAATATTCCTCACATTTTTGTGATGGAACCTTACGGAATCTGCAGGAATCCACAAAATTCCTACCACTCAGCATTGTTGCATCTATACCAATACAAATTCTGCCCCCCTTGTCAGCCTAAAATCATTTTTTTCCAAACTGCCCTTTTGGACCCGCTTTGGTTCCCCCTCATTTTTTACATGTTTTTGGCTCTTCCCTGTCACAGGCACTTGGCCCACCTACACAAGTGAGGTATCATTTTCATCAGTAGACTGAGAGGAACGTTGGGTGGTAGGAAATTTGTGCGTGTGTGGTGATCCCACACAGGAATGTGGGAAAAATGTGATTTTGTTTAGCTAAATTTAAGGTTTGCTGAGGATTCTGGGTAAGAAAACACTGGGGGATCCATGCAAGTCACACCTCCCTGGACTCCCTTGGGTGTCTAGTTTTCAGAAATGTCTGGGTTTAGTAGGTTTCCCTAGATGGCTGCTGAGCCCAGGACCAAAAACGCAGGTGCCCTCCCCTCAAAAACAGGTAGTTTTGTATTTGATAATTTCCTGTTGCGGGCACTAGGCCTTCCCACCCAAGTGAGGTACTGTTTTTATCGGGAGACTTAGGGGAATGCTGAGTGGAAGGAAATTTGTGGCTCCTCTCAGATTCCAGAACTTTCTATCGCCGAAATGTGAGGAAAAAGTGTTTTTTTGCCAAATTGTGAGGTTTGCAGAGGATTCTGGTAACAGAACCTGGTGAGAACCCCACAAGTCACCCTATCCTGGATTCCTCTAGGTGTCTAGTTTTCAAAAATGCACAGGTTTGGTAGGTTTCCCTAGGTGCCGGCTGAGCTAGAGGCCAAAATCCACAGATAGGCACTTTGCAAAAAACAGGTCAGTTTTCCTTGGGAAAATGTGATGTGCCCATGTTGTGTTTTGGGGCATTTCCTGTTGCGGGCACTAAGCCTACCCATACGAGTGAGGTACCATTTTTATCAAGAGACTTGGGGGAATGCTGGGTAATAGGAAATTTGTGGCTCCTCTTAGATTGCAGAACTTTCTGTCACTGAAATGTGAGGAAAAAGTTTTTTTTGCCAAATTTTGAGGTTTGCAAAGGATTCTGGTGAGAGTCCCAAAAGTCACCCCATCCTGGATTCCTCTAGGTGTCTAGTTATAAAAAATGCACAGGTTTGGTAGGTTTGCATAGGTGCTGGCTGAGCTACAGGCCAAAATCTACACCTAGGCACTTTCCAAAAAACAAAGCAGATTTCAATGTAAAAAGTGATGTTTCCATGGTGTGTTTCCTGTCGGGGGCATTATGCCTACCCACACACGTGAGGTACCATTTTTATGAGGAGACTTGGGGGAATACAGATTCGAAGAACAAGTGTTATTGCCCCTTATCTTTCTCTACATTTTTACTTCCAAATGAAAGACAGTGTGTAAAAAAGACGACTATTTGAGAAATGGCCTGTCATTCACATGCTAGTTTGGGGACCCCAGAATTCAGAGATGTGCAAAAAACCACTGCTTCTCAACACCTTATCTTGTGCCTATTTTGGAAATACAAATTTTTCCTTGATACCTATTTTTCACTCTTTATATTTCATGAAATGAATTGCTATGTACCGGGCATACAATGAAAACCCATTGCAAGGTGCAACTCCTTTATTGGCTCTGAGTACCTAGGGTTCTTGATGAACCTACAAGCCCTTTATATCCCCACAACAAGAAGTGTCCAGCAAACGTAACAGTATATTGCTTTTGAATATCTGACATAGCAGGAAAAAGTTACAGAGCAAAACGTGGAGAGAAATGGCTGATTCTTTCACCTCAATTTTAATATTTATTAATTTCAGCTGTTATTTTCTGTAGAAAAACCTTGTAGGATCTACACAAATTACCCCTTGCTGCATTCATCTACTTTTCAGAAATGTTTTAGCTGTTTGGGATCCAGCATTGGTTTTACACTCTTTTCTGTCACTAACTGGAAAGAGGCTGAAAGCACAAAAAAGAGTAAAAATGGGGTATGTCCCAGTAAAATGCCACAGTTGTGTTGAAAAATGTGGTTTTCTAATCCAAATCAGCCTGTTCCTGAAAGCTGGGAAGGTGGTGATTTTAGCACCACAAAATGCTTTGTTGATGCCATTTTCGGGGAAAAAACACAAGCTATCTTCTGCAGCCCTTTTTACCATTTTGTAAAAAAAATAAAAACACAAGCTCTGGGTACCTCTAGAATCCCTAGGATGTTGGGAAAAAAGGATTCAAATTTGGCATGGGTAGCTTATGAAGACAAAAAGTTATGAGGGCCTAAGCACGAACTGCCCCAAATAGCCCAAAAAAAGCTCGGCACAGGAGGGGGAAAAGGCCTGGCGACAAAGGAGCTAGTACACTCTATGCCACTACTGGACTCTACAACACTCTACCCACTCTGTGACACCCCACACCACACCAATCAATGACACTCTACGTCACATCATTCTCCTTTATGTATTAACTTTCAACCATGCTGAACAGTAGCCATGCTAGTGTACACATGGCTAAAACACATTGGCAAAGCCAATAGCTCTTGCATGGGTGAGACCTACTGGCTTTGCCAATGCCTTGTTTACAAGGTATGGAACTCCAAGGAGACATGCAATATCCTTATTATGTATGACAGGGGGTACTTTTGCCCATATAATACATGGTCACACCATCAACTTTCCCACAAACCGCTTAAAACATTCCATGTGTTGCTTTAAACAGCTGCATTAATTATGCTCCATGTCCTGACCTGCCTTTCACCTTGGCTGCTGGCTCTGGCAGAAGGCATTATAACATCAGAACTCAACTGTAACAACATTATAAAAATTGAGCTCCGATGTCTTTTTTTTATAGTCGGTCACTTGGTGCATTACAAAGAAATTAGTGACTGCAGTTCATACATGGATTACAGAATCCCATATATTATATAGTTTGTATTATATAGCTTGTGACACCAAGAGTTTCTTCAGTGTAAATGTTACCAGTTTTGACTGATGTGGAGCTGAGCTGCCCAAGATCACACAGAGGAGTAGAAGTGTTATTAGAACTATCGTTTCAGAGCACAGTTTTGCAATTGTACGTATCGCTTTGATAGCTCCAGTGCGGTTTCAATTTGCTTGAAGCGAAGGGCATGGTCTGCGCGGGCCACAAAGGTTTTTTTTTCCCTCCCACCTTTATTTGCTTGGTTCATGAGGATACAAGGTTAATCAACCAGTTTTATCACATTTGGTCTAATTACTTTGCAAATGTAAACAACAATAAAACATATTTTCAAACTGTGACAACATGCCTTCCTGTCTCTCTCCCTATTTCATGTCCATACTATAACATTGTGTAAATGTATATTTATATTTATATAATTTGTATCCGAAATAGAAAAGTCCCCAAGGCTGTCCCTGTTGCACCCAGAAATGTATTGTCTCCTACGCCCCTGTGATGCTGAGGGATCCCCAACCCTTTACCCACGTTCAGCCCTCATTCGATTATTCATTTGGGAGTGTTTCTTTCAACACGTCATTCTTCCCTTCCTGGTTGCTGTTGCCTAACTCCCTCAGTGGTAATGTCATCATATAAAACAACTTTGTCTCTTTTTACCATGCTACCGATATCTGTGCAGTCTTCCTCCTTCTTCTTCAATGGCACAACTCAGGCTACTCTCACTTTTTCTCAATTTTCCAGTTCCGTCGATGTGAAAGCCTTGGTGGCTTGTGTCTTGCAGCTTCACCCTCACGACTTCCCGTTTCTCTATGAGCTTTGTTCTCGTCTTGATGGTATAGTTTTGCACATTCTGACTATTCCTTTTCTCTGCACCTTTACCAGTGTTAGTTTGCCTATGTGCTTTGATTACAATCTGTGATCACCACATATTTAGGTTGTCACGTTAGTAGTGCTTTGGTGTGCATTTACCATGTTCAGAATTGCTGTTTTCATGTTTAAATTAGACGTTATAGCATTTTTATCGTGCCTGTTATCATTCACTTCATGGTCTCAACATTTGTTTTCATTTTGGGTGGTATGATGTGTTTTTTAGCTCGTTATCCTTTGTGATTGGATACCCCTTCACCTCTTGATATAAATGGTACACCACTGTCTGTGGCTATAACGCTGGATAAGTGTTATAGCACTTATCCCCTACTTACTAATTCTTCGTAAAATATTGTGAATTCAGGGCATATTTATACTCTGTTTGCGCTAAATGTGCGTCAAAAATTTTGACACACATTCGGCGCAAACCTTGCCCCATATTTAAACTCTGACGCCCGACCCCGCGGATGTCCAAATTCCACCGTATGCGTCATTTTTTGAATGCAGGAAACTGCCTTGCGTTAATGATATGCAAGGTAGGTGTTCCCGCCCAAAAAATGACCTTAAGGCCTGTGCGCCTTATTTATACTCCAGAGTAATTTTGACGCGCAGGAGGGGGTGGGCCTTAAAAAACGACGCAACGCCTGGGTCAGGGCAGGCATTAAGGGACCTGTGGGCTCGGAAGGAGTCCAGAGGTGCCCTTCTCTGCCCCCAGGGAAACCCCCTGCCACCCTCGCCCACCCCTGGAGGACACCCATGGATGGGGGGACCCATCCCAGGTAAGTACAGGTAAGTTGAGGTAAGTATTTTTTTTATTTTTTAAAGGGCAGAGGGGGGCCTAATATAGGCTCCCCTACATGCCACTGTCCCCAATGACCATGCCCAGGGGACAGAAGTCCCCTGGGCATGGCATTGGGCAAGGGGGCATGACTCCTGTCTTTGCTAAGACAGGAGTCATTTCAATGGGGGTTGTGCGTCAAAAAATGGCGCAAGTCCGATTTGAGGCATGATTTTTGCCTCAGACCTGACTTGCACCATTTTTTGACGCACAACCCTCATTTTCCCCTACGCCGGCGCTGCCTGGTTTGAGTCATTTTTTTTTACTCAGACCAGTAAGCAGCGCCGGCTAACGTCATTCCTTAAATAAGGCACACGCATGGCACGTAGGAATGGCGTTAGACGGCTGTAACATTTTTTACGCAAACCAGTGCCGGCGCTGGTTTGCGTCAAAAAGTATAAATATGGGCCTAACTTTCTTCACCCGCACTAAAATTTCAGAAATCAGAGACCCCACTGTGCACATGACCGATGCAGCCTAAAAGCTCAAATGTTTGGCTTTTCTCCATGTTAATAATACATTTTCCAGTGTTCTCTCCTCATCAAATGTATACCCCAATATTATTTGCTGGAAATAATGAATGCATTCTTGCATCAGTCTTTGAGAACAAAAGCTATTCTTTGATGTAACAAGCACTCTCATATGTCTTAAATCTGAAAGTGGTTTAATTTGGTGGCAAGCTAATTGTAGATGCAATTTGCTGCACACTTTCGTCCCTTTAAAGGCATCAACATTTGGAATTCTTATTTGCGATTTCTAAACCACATGTAACAAGCAATTCCTTAATGCAAATTGGGCATTAAGGAATCGCTATTACCACCAAGTTGAACTTGGTGGTAACCATGTGCAAATTTTAAAAATGCAATAAAAATGCATTTTTTAAATTGACATGTAACGCACACATGCCCCTTTGGCATGTGTGCGCCATACATGTCCCAAAAACGTTTTTGGAGTGCAGCAGAGGGGGTCTTAGGCCTCCAGCACCCTGGGGTTTTGCATTTCCAAAATTGAGAATTCCAGTTAGGAATTCGCAATTTGGGAAATGCAAAATATTTGCAAATATGGGCCTACAGGCCCATAGGTGCGAATAGGGCCGGTATCACAATTTGTGATTCAGTAGTAGCATTTGAGATTTTTAAGAAATCGCTATTACCGAATCGCAACTATGATACATTGCCTTTTGCGAATCAGAAATAGCGATTTCTTAAAAATCGCTATTTCCGAATCGCAAATGTCTTTTTTGTTACATCTGGCCATTGGTCTTTTTAAATTTGATAATGCTGTTGGTAGATGTGATGTTCTATATCTAGGGTGTGGAGTAACATAATTCTGTTTCCAGGTTATGATGTACAACACTGGTACCCTCGTAGTGATGTAAGACAATTGGGATGTGGAGTTGTTGCTATGAGTTACTGTTGTGTTCTTAAGAGGCAGTTTATCAGAGGCTTTGCTGTGGATGAGGTCCCTCCTACAGATGTACTTGATTAAAGAAAATGCGTTCACCATCAAATGCTCCTGCTCTTCATTTTGAGTGCATCTTACAGGAGACCTACTCCGCCCCAGTTCTCCCTATCTGGACCTTCTTCAATGGACTGAGAGGCCCAAAAATATTTTAAAAATAAAGGGCTTACTTAGAGTTTTGCAGAGCAGACACCCACCTAAAAGTGGCAGATGTCCTGTCCACCATAATTTAAGTGCCAGTGACTTAAATGCACTCATAGAATGGGAGCCAGAACATCCTTCACATCATCCACCCAACTCTAAATGTGGCCAAAAGTTGGTTGTCGGTAAAAACATTGTTGATTCCGATCACATACTGAAATGTTGTGTGTAGATAAATTAGCTGTTTCCTGGTTCCATCTTGGACATAAGAATATAGTTGTTCTGTCCAATCTTAAAATATGTTGTTATGCCTCAATAGAAGATGACCTTTCGTCTGCTGTGATAGTTTTGCTGACCTTGGATTTGATAATTGCTGTCTGGGTCCAGACTAAGGCATTTAAAGCATATTTGTAGTAACTTTGATTCCTACTCCCTAATCAGATAGGCAAGAGGACAGTGAGATCCTTTGTTGAGTTCAACCCAACATCAACGTGGTAATGGGGATTGATCTGGAATATTAGGAGCTCAGTAAGAGTGCCCTGGATTCTCAGGTGGAAATTGCAGTCCCCCAATCCTTTTCTTCAAGGTAACTGGAATTACGCTACATTACTGGTGGAACTTGTAGGTTCCCTTACAAATTAGGAATTTCCAGGGGCATCAGTAATTCCTGGTCTATTTCCTACACTTAGGACCTGATTACGATCTTGGCAGATGGGATACAAACGTGACGGATATCCTATCCGTCACATTCGTGATGGAGTATCCCATCCCCCAGGGTCGTAATCAGGCCCTTATTCTTTATTCTCCCACGGTGTTTCACTTAGAAATTTTGGCCACTTTCAGAAGATGATTCCCTAGGTGAAACATTATGGTTCTGCTGTGTTCCAGTGTATCTAGTAAATCCATTCTGGCTGATAGCTTGTGATAAAGACCCACTGAATTATAGGGGAACTTGTAATGGATATTTAGGTGTTTTACCAGAATGCAATTATCTTGAATTGCAGAAGAACTACTGTGGCAAAGTCCAAGAAGATTGCATTTATTGTAGTGTGATTGAACTGAAAAGTGAAAGAGTGGTCAAAGGTTAAAAGAGATAGGAAGATGAATATTGAAACTTCTATTTTCTATGGGAGAGATTTTTATGTAGAGGGAGGGAGTATGTTAGGTATGCCATACTGACTTCTCTTTAGCGTTCTTGAACGGTTTTGTCTGTTTAAGTATAGGAGTAATCTTGACATATCTGAATCAGTGGCACGGAGAAAGTAGTAAATACAGACAAAATAAATACAAAACATGAAAAAGTATTTATCATAGCTATAATAATCAGTGGTATAGGAAAGGCAGCTACTAAGGTAACCATGATGTATAATGTGCATCAAGGAAGCAGGAACATATAAACAACCTATTGCGTGGAAGATGGATATAAGGGGTAGCACCCTGAGGTTGTTTGTGTAACAACAAAACCTGACTGAGATATGTGAGGATGGTGACCCCTCTGCACTAAATAATATTTATTGCAAGGTGTATTCCATTAACACATATAATGACAAGGTTTCCAGGGCACATTACTACTGATGTCTGCATTGTAAGGGACTGTCCAGTATATCTGTAATCACATGGATATTTTCAAACGTTCTGTTTCTGTTTATGAAGCATTTCCAGAGAAATATGGGCAGATTATCTAAATTTGAGAGTCTTTACTTTTGTTGGTTCTTGCTTTAGGACATTTATTGCTAAAAGTTATGCTAAAACCCCACTCTTTGCATCTCACAAAGGGGGGGGCGGAAGCTCCTACTTTCATGACCCTGAATGGTTGAGTGGTCCCCTCCTTAGACAGAGCTCATTAAGAATTATATCCTGTACTTCGAGATTCACAGATTAGCTAAGAGGATGCTTTTTCAAAGCCCCCCAGTTTATTGCAATTTTCTGGTTCCCACAACATTTTTCAGAGTATGGAGAACAACATTATCGTACTGCAAAAATATTGGAGCTAGAATATTGACTACCAAAATAAAGTGAAGATAAGTTTAGATTTATTATTGTTAACTATCTACCTTGCTAATATAAATAGTGTCAAGGCTCATAGGTGTGGAGTTAAGTTCATTATACCTAGACTCACCTACAAATTCTTCCTGTCACACTATTTTAGTATTCGTTTATGGCATATTTAAAACTTCATATTGTGGTGATGGACCAAAAAAGGCATGAGAAAAGAAAACAAAATGTTTGTCCTGTGGGTCAGGCAGCTGCTGCTTTCCTTTCAGAAGACAAGGCAGATATGAAAACAAGCATTTGCAATGCAATAGGTCTTGCATTAGCGAGGGTTAGAGCTGTTGATGTTTTAAATGATAATGAAAACCTCGCATTTGGGACCTTATAAATATTTAGGCAGGCATCACATTAAACCTTTATCAGAAATAAACTGTGTTGGTGCATTCCTTCATACACTTGGCATTAGACTGTAATGGTCTGAACAGCCCCTACAGAGTGCCACAGTAAAAATAGCATTTGGAAGAAACATGCTCATATAACCATTTATTCAGCCCCTAGAGGGCATAATCACATAAAAAAGAATGATAAAGTACATTGCAATGTAACCATATATCAGCCCCTTGAGGGCATAGTGTATTACACATTTTCAGGTCTAGCAGGCCTTTCAAATATAATTTAACTGTGGAGTCAGTTGCACAAGGGTGCAGTGCCACAGGTCGTTACTAGACGTCCCTGTAGAGTCAACAGCTGAAGGTGCAGTACCACTGGCCATGGCTAGATGTCCCTGGGGAGCCGAACGCACTCAGAGTACAGTATCACAGAACGCTGCCAGAACTTCTTCTGATGTCAGAAGCTCAGAATGTCCTCCAAACCCGCTAACAGCTGAAGAAGTACCAGGTCCTCAGTAAAAAGACTGAAATATTTAGCCATGCCGCACATTAAACCTTTATCAGAAATAAACTGTGTTTGTGCATTTCTTCATACACTTGGCATTAGACTCTAATAATCCGAACAGCCCCTACAGAGCACCACATTAGAAATAGCATTCGGCAGAAACATGGTCATGTAACCATATAGTCAGCTCCTAGAGGGTATAATCACATGAAAAAAGAATGACAAAAAACATTGCAGTGTAACCATATAATCAGTCCCTTGCGGGGGTAATGTATTACAGATTTTCAAGCATAGCAGGCCTTTTAAATATTTAACTGTGGAGTTAGTGGCCCAAGGGTGTAGTGCCGCAGGTCGTTACTAGATGTTCCTATAGAGTTTATAGCAGAAGGTGCAGTACCACTGGTCGTGGCTAGAGGCACCTGTAGAAGCAACAACCGAAGGTGCAGTTCCACTGGTGGTGGCTAGATGTCCCTGTAAAGTCAACAGCTGAAGGTGCAGTACCACTGGCTGTGGCTAAGAGTCCATGCAGATTCAACAGCAGAAGGTACAGTACTGCTGGTTGTGCTTAGATGTCCCTTTGGAGCCAAAAGCTCTCAGGGTACAGTGTCACAGAACACTGCCAGAACTTCTTCTGACATCAGAAGCTCAGAATGTCCTCCAAACCTGGAAAGAGCTGGAAAAGTACCAGGTCCTCAGGGAAATGTCTGAAATATTTAGCCATGTTGTACATTAAACCTTTATCGGAAATAAACTGTGTTTTTCATTACTACAAGGTGCAATATCACTGGTGGTGACTAAATGTTCCTGTAGACTCTACTAAGTTACTAGCACCTCAGGGCAATTATCATCCTTTAGCCCTTGGAAAGCATAACGCATTACAAATTTGCAAGCTGAGCAAAGTTATCAGACCATTATAAGCAAGTCCATTATAACACAATTACCTTCCAGCTACAAAAACAAAAGCTATGCATTGAATGGTGGAAGAGGTTAGGATTTATGGGCCCCCTCTATCCTAGAGTGACCCAAAAGATGGCCTGGACAGAAAGAGCTCATTGTTCCGAATATTTTGGAGGTGGTCCCATTGCCCTAGGACCACCACAGGCTGGGTAATGGGCAAAATGTTTTGTAAAAGGAATGCTTGCAAAGCATTATGGGGTGAGTTTCCCCAAGTGCAGTGAACATTGTAGTATTGGCTATCCTGCTGTGAGGGGAGAGCCCCTGTTGAGGATTTATTCCTAGGTCGATTTCATGTTATATGAAGACCCAAAAAAATGTACAAAATACACAATACAATTACTTGTAATTACTGATTTTGTAAAATAAGGACCAAGTGAAGGGCAAACACAGAAAACAATCCACATGCGTAAACACGAGTGCTTACTGACAAATACGAGAGGCAGGAAACAAAGAAAAATAGTCCGTCCAAGCAACAGAAAAGCATTCCAGATGTAATTAAACTGTACTTGGCCGGTACTCCTCAGCCAAGTACAGGAAGTGACGTCTCTGCTGCCAAACCAGTTAGGAGACAGCAAAACAAGAGCAACACTGCCTTCAACCTATAGTAAGCGGCAGGCAGGAGCAAAGTCCTATTCTCCATCCAATAAGTCTAGCAGACAGCGCGTGCACGCTGTCTAGGCTCAACCTAAAAATAAGTGTTGCTTCAGGCCTAAAATCCTGTAGGAAGAGATGGCACTGTTTGTGTATGAGAGCCGCAGAGAATTCTGCATCACAGAGTTAAGAAGGAAGGGATGGTACATTACATAGAGGGAGAAATTAATGTTGTAAATTGTAAGTTGGTGAAATCGCTGTGTATGTTCTCAAATACACATTTAACATGCCATGTCCTGTTGCTTTTTAATCTCCCTTCTTTCAGCCGCATTTACTTTATCCCCAAGGAAAACTGGTAGGGAGTGTTGCTAGAGTTCTTAATTGTTTAAAAAGGCAACCAATTGCCCGTCAACAGCTATATTAAGGCGTTAAATAATTTTAAATAATTTTCACAATTATTGCTTCATGTTTTCTTTGTTATAACGAAAGTTGTAAATACATGAAGCAACGAAAATTCTGAAGTTTCATAGCAAAAATCACAAATCAATGTTTTTAATAATAGTGTGTAATATGTAGCGCTTCACATAGAAAGATTTTAGGTCTTGCCTAAAACAGACTGTCACTTACTACAATCTATTGTTTTAAAAAAAAAAACAATCTGAAAATTGCCTTTTTGCCTTCCTGTTACTTCTTCATCACTCTCATTTTCTTGCTTCTCATTAGTCAATGTGTCAGTTTCACTTTCTTCTTCTTCGTGCATTTGTCCCTTCCATGGAGTATGGACCAAGTACTGATTAATTTCTTTTATTAGTGTCCTTCCACTGCTCGGTTTGAGTTGCTTCTTTTTTGCCTAATTTTTGTTTGCCGTCCCGCTCCCTTGTTGTTGCTTGTTGTGGCCCCTGCCTCGTGTTGTTGTCACCATCCCTCCCTGAGGTTCTCTGTCACTTTGTATCTTATTTCTTCCGCTCCTGTCACCTTAACCCCAGTCCCTTCACCCCACTCCTCATTTCTGTCAGCTTGTGCCAAGTACCATCCTCCCACCCCTGTTGCCCGTGCGATTGTCGCCACAAACTCCCTTCTTCCCTCCATCGGTGTCACCACCGAAACCCCCAATCCCGCAAACAACAATAAGCATTATGACTCAGAGAGCACTTTTTTTACACTTTTAGTCAGAAGATCTTGCATCAGACCTTTCTATACTTTCATGACTGACCTGCCTGTGCTGAGCTGCAAACTTGTTTTTCTTTGTGGTGTGGCACAGGCAACCTTAGCCACACTACTCTGTAAGCCATAACAAAACGCTGTTAGCAGCATCTAGCAGTGGAACCAGACAGTGAGTTGTGCCAGGGCACCGATTATTCTGAGTCTACAGACTTCTGCTTAAGTATTAACTTAAGCAGTGCTCACCTTTTTTTTGTCACTCCAGGCGAGGATTAAAGAGGCTGATTCTAGCATGCTCAGCGGACTCTTTCCGACATCACAGGTCCTACATTAGGTGCAAGCAGACAACGCATTTGGGACATTGCCCATTCATGTTGCGCAAATTGTCAAGTGTAATATTAAAATCAGGTGTTTCTATTGATCCATTCAGGTGTACTTATTTTCATCATCTCTTCTCTGGAAGGATGAAAGGCTGTTCCATCTCTGGTCTGATCTACAACCCCGAATGGAGGATGAGTTTTCTTGCTAATCTCCTTAGTGTGCCCATCACCCGACTGACCAATATTTCCAGACTTACCCTATCTGCCTCCATGCGTAAAGGCACTCAGGAAGGACAGAGTTGATGTTGGAGCTGCACCTTTCTTCTGTACCTCATTAAGAATACTGTCCCTAGAGCTTGGATCAGCCTCAAATCTTTTTGGTGTGGCTTGTTTCTGTTAGCCTATTCAGAAGTGTGCAGGGGTCTGACACAGGAAGAATCTCTCACCTATCTGCCATCATCCAAAACAAAAGTAAAATAATGTGAAAAGGCCTGAAATCCTCTTTTACACATCAGGAAGTATAATATTTTATGATGCGATATCTTGGACTATAAAATTGAACAGTGGTAAAAAAAAAATTGCCTGCGTCACGAAAGGTAATATGTTAAAACACGTAAATATTGTTACCCATACGTCTCTGATATATGCACTGCCCTCTTTCAGCTAAGGGTCACCTATCGCCGTGTTTGTGGGATATTACGACAATCAGCATGGATATTATATACGACAGAAGTAGAAGGTTGATATCTATGTGAAGTAATGGCATTAAGGCCCTAGACCATTTCATCACAGCACGATTCTGGGAATCAGCCTTCTGGACAACTGGATTAAGGGTAGAACTCGCGCGGGGCATCTATCACCTTAAACTTCTCCTAATGTATGCATACATGCCAATATTTCATAAGAGGCAAGTGGGAGATTCAATTTTTTTCGGAAGAATGTATTTCCCTCGTTGACTTCTCTAGCAACACAGCCGATTTCCGGCGAGAGACAGCCAAAACGAACGCATTTTTAACGTGATAATCGGGAGTGTCCCGTCTGAATCGGGACTATTGGTATGTATGTTAGTGTATCAAGCCTGTCCATGAGTTTACGCTGCATGGCTTCCTTCTGTGCGAGTTTTAATTGACTTGGTGTCAGGAGTGAGTGACGTGTACTTGTGGACTGTGGCTCGGGCCCTGTCAGAGCTCCCCTTGTTATGTCCCTCCCTCTTTGTACTGCTGTCAGTCTCCTCATCTCTCACCGGTCGCAGCTCGCGGGAGGGAAAAGGGGCAGGGCGGTGCATGCCGATCCGCTCCGCTGGCTGCCAGAAGTTGCAGGCACAGGCTCCCAGCCTGCCCTGCGGGCAATCCTCACGCTGCTTTCATGCTGCTGGCAGCATGGCTCCGAAGCAGAGTGGTATTCTCTGCCTGGGGTCTCCAACCCGGCAACATAGTGCCAGGTTGGAAACAGCCTAGCGCGCATGTGTGTTTGGCTGGCCCGAGACAGCCGGCCAAACATACATGCACACTGAGGGGAGTGCTATGCACTCCCCCTAGATCCCTGTCACGCCCCAGTGCCCCGCCTCTTTTACAACAAAACCATAATAAACTAAGGCCCACATTTATACTTTTTTAGCTCCACATTTGCGCCATTCTTTGATGCAAATTTGGTGCAAGCTTACAAAATATAATTGTATTTTGTAAGCTTGCACCACTTTTGCGTCAAAACGTATACATTTGGGCATTAGTTTATTATGGTTTTGTTGTAAAAGATCTGCACCTGCTGCTGCGGCGGGGTGATGCTTCTCTGCCATAGCGGAGGAGCCACCCCTGTTTCTCACAAAGCTTCCTATCGTTCCTCACTCCATATATTCTATCCCCATACCCACGTCTATGTTCCTATCAGTCTCTTTCTCAGTGCTTACCTCCCTGTTCTCTGCTCATGATCCAGCCAGATCCCCAGAGCACCCAACAACTCTTTTCTCTTTCCATGTGTTTATCTTACAATCTCTATGCATCCACCCACATTTCTGTCTGTCTGCTCTTTCAACTTGTCTGTACAACTTGCTTCAGGCTTTGCTGCTCCGATCTGTGCATAGCACAACGTAACAAGGTAAAATATTAAACATTTGCTAAAGCAAATATGTTAACTAGAAATTATTAATGAGTGATTATGTATTTTGAATAATGAAATTAGTAGAAAATAACTAATCTAGAAAAATAATGTGCACATTTGAAAATGTGCCCACGAAGAGTGGCTGTCATAATTCACAAATTATATTAAAAGAGCGACTAACTCATGTGAAATGTTGAAAATGTATTAAAACAATGTAGTAGCATGTCATATTCAGATATATATAATGTATGTTTTGCATTATATTGTAGAGTTTAACTTAGCTGAAGTTGTGGCCAAGTCTTTGCCAGGCCACGTACGGAAGCTGAATATTAAACGCAATGTAGAAAAGCCAATATGCTGGACTGACCATGAACTGCTCATTGTTTAATAAAAACTGCTTAACTAAAATCCTTTGCATGAACCAACAGACAGGAGATGATGGAACCAAAGAGTGTATCAAAATCTATGTAAAGTAGACTGGATGTACTTTCTCAGGACTTGAACAATGGAGACACTGACTGGAGAAGAAGATGCAACATTTTCTATACCTGGTGAGCAGGATGATGAGAACATCGTACAGTGAAAATTAATATTATTGAATAGAGTCATAACTGGTGATTCATTGACCAATTAGGAATTGGGGGATAGTCTGGGTAACTATTATATAATGACGAGACAGAGGGAAAAATCTTTAGACCCTATTCTGAACTTGATGCGATATTGGGGGAGAAGAGATTCAAGATTCTGTCATTGGGCTCATGCTCTTGAGAGCCTGTTGCGATGTTGATCGATTGATGACCTGAAGACGAAGACTGACATTGTTGCTGATCCATATTGTGAATAGGTAGCTATGACAATGTGACTAAATTACTTTTATGCCTTTTCTTTTTAGGTACCAACTGCATTGTTTAAATAGTTTTTCTCTTAGCCAGATGTTTTTCCAAACTGTGTTCTAAACTGTTTTCACATGAAGTCCCACATGCTAATGCTAATCTGGGTTAGATGAGGTTCCCAATCTAAGACATGGATATATACCGTGACAAATAATTGACGGACTGATTTGCTGAACTCTGCTACTTATGTTGACGTATTTACCTTTGATTCACATGTTGGCTTATGCTGATGCACTAGAATGTATTTTGTCTCAAGTTCTGATCAGATTATGTTATTGGTGGTCACTAATGAATTATTCATGAACTGATTTTGAATGAAGTTTTGAAGTTAATCTCATGAATTAGTATTGTAACTAATAGGGAAATAAAATTCTTAAACGTATATTGAGTTGTGGTTATTGTGTGATGTTTATTAACCATTGATTAATGATTTGCTTAATGGTTATTGAACCTTGTGTATTGATTACTGAAGACATTGGTCACTCCATGGCTAGGATACTCCATGCGAATCAAAAGGTTAATCGATTTATACACGTATCCTTATAAGTTTACTCATTAAGGACCAGGCGCACTAGCACATTTAATATCCCATGTGAGTAGAATCAGTAGAATCAGAGAAGTGCAATACTCGCTGTACTCCTGAGAAGCGCTGGTACTCTCCCATTAAAAGTATTGCAGCAGTGCTGTGGACTGCTGGTAGTCTCCCTTTTAAATTAAAGAAGTGTAGCTACTCAGTACCGGATGGTACCTAACCATTTAAAGCAGTGAGCACAACCAACATCTCAGAGTCTCGATTCCACTTGGGAAGATGCAGCCTTTCATCGTTTCGAGGTAGATCTATGGAGCTCAACAACAATGGAACTCCTATTACGGACAGAGAAACAGCAAAATAAATAACAGCTCAGATGTTAATATTTGAGCTCAGATGAAGCTGGTACTCATTTTAGCAGCATCGGTGTATTGAAATTCGAAATCACCTCTGCTGTGAATCAACCATGCACCTCACACACAGATCTCGGTGATTCTGTTTCCAGCATGATGTACAGTTGAACCAGCTGTACTTCATAAGGAAAGCCCTTGGGGCTTGAAAATAGGCACAGGTCAAGGCATGCACTAATGTCACCATCATGGCCCTGTGTGGTGAGCCCACCATGCGCACAGCAGATATTTAGAATCATTTAAGCAGCATCAGCTATCCAAGAGGAACACGATGTACTGAATACAATATATGAGCTCATTTGAGGTCAGTTGTAATTATTCCAGTAAATCTTATTTCAATGAATGAAGACCAGAAGACTGCCCTCACTCCACCATCCTATACACACCATGCAATAATAAAGTACTGATGGTGTAATTCTCTCTAATGTAAGTACTCATAATAACTGCCAAATGACTTGGAATTTAGTGCGAAGGGTAATCTAGCATTTAGGGCTTTTTTTAGTGCAAAAGGCACCCTTGTGTCCAAAATGGGCTGGAGGGTGCATTTTGGGCAAAGAAACTAGAGCTAAATGCTACGGGATGTGAACAGCAGTAGCTAGTAGATGCTCACTCGCTCTTAATTTGTTTTTTCCTGTGCTGCTATGGTAGGATTGCTGCCACAAATTACTCTTAATTACTCAAGCTGGAGCAATCATGCAGTTTTGGTAATTTCACATTACAAGTGTAAAGCGTAATTACTAAAATTACTCAGATTACTCCAGTGTAATTCATATTATGCCCAGGCCTAGTCATAATTTAACACTTCACTCTGTAAATAGCATCCTATGATAAATACATATATATATATATAAGTATTCCAATAATTCTATTCCTCTGTAGCAGTGATTCCCAACCTGTAGTCCAGGGACCCCTGGGGGTCCGTGAAGCTCCTCAGTAGGTTCGCGACTGCTCAGAAAATTAAATAATATTGACAGATTAAGTCTGGTCCTAAAAGCAGTCCAGGTTGTCAGTCCTTCAGATGTGATAGCAGCTCCCAGCCCTGCGTCCAGCCTTCTGCCATCCAGTCCACACCACCTCAGAGCAGCATCCTCCCTCTGCTCTCAAACCCCAGTGCTTAATCTGAGCATGTGGTTGCAGGTGGGACCCACCACACTCATTTTTGGGGACAGGCACTTATATTCCCCCATCAGACTTTGACCAAGATCAAGAAAGAGAAAACCCTAAAAGGGGAAAGAAGGAGGAAGAGAAAGATGGAAAAAACACGACAAAGGGAAAAACTAGGAATCTGTAAGAGTGAGATAAAGGGGAAGGAAGTGTCTCGTAATGGATTAAAGAGGCATGAGGATGATCCAAGACTATGCAGCCTTAGTATTCAGCAGCCCAACATTTAATGGCACCGGCCACTGGCTTCCGAGCAGAGTCTTGGGCACCAGTGTTCCTTCTTTTGCAAATAAAGCACTGGACTTTCCAATCTTGATATGAAACGCCTTCCCCAGCCCATCCAGCCTGTATAGCTTTCTCCCCTCAATCCATCCAACCCTGACAACAGATTCCTGCCCCAGCCCTTCCTGCTAGTAGAGCAGCCTCCAGGCCTCCAGGCAGGAGGTAGGTTAAATGCGCGCCTTGTTTGGGAAGTCAAACCTTGGGATATCCTGATGAGATCGGTTCTACACTTATGAGATCAAACCCCAGAACTCTTTCCCGAAAGCTGAACCTCTCTTTTAAAAACTTCAATGTTGTATTCACATTTGCAGGGTGGGAAGACTAGCGATCACTGCATCTTGCAAATTTGTGTTTTTCCCACAGTGCACATGGCATGATGGCGCCTGCCATGCATACGTCATTACACATGTGCATGCCCTAAAAAGTGATGTGACCAGCAGCCGCATTATTACACTTTTTATTTTGCATCAACAAAAAAGGTTTTTTACGCACAGTTTGGCAAACGAATAGGTCCAAAAGGTGAGAACTACCGGCTTTGTCAATGCTTGTTATATGCTATCATTAGTACGCACATAAAGTGGTACCCACGTAGTGACCTAGCAAGAGGAAAAGGCTGAGTTGACCATTCCCGGATTTGAACCTGGGAACTGCAGGTCACACCAGCAGATCTAAGAACAGATTGCTTAATCCGCCAACCTTAATTAAAACACTATCATGTTTTCAAGGTTAAAAGATGAAGGCCCTCATTCTGACTTTGGCGGGTGGCGGAGGCCGCCCGCCAAAGTCCCGCCGGCAAAATACCGCTGCGCGGTCAAAAGACCGCCGCAGTTATTCTGGGTTTCCCGCTGGGCTGGCGGGCGACCGCCAGAAGGCCGCCCGCCAGCCCAGCGGGAAACACCCTTCCATGAGGATGCCGGCTCCGAATGGAGCCGGCGGAGTGGAAGGGGTGCGACGGGTGCAGTAGCACCCGTCGCGATTTTCAGTGTCTGCATGGCAGACACTGAAAATCTTGGTGGGGCCCTGTTACGGGGGCCCCCCCGACACCCCATACCGCCATCCTCTTCCTGGCGGCCAAAACCGCCAGGAACAGGATGGCGGTATGGGGCTCGGAATCCCCATGGCGGCGCAGCAAGCTGCGCCGCCATGGAGGATTCCCCAGGGCAGCGGAGAACCGGCGGTACACCGCCGGTTTTCGGTTTCTGACCGCGACTGTACCGCCGCGGTCAGAATGCCCAAGGGAGCACCGCCAGCCTGTTGGCGGTGCTCCCGCGGTCGTTGGCCCTGGCGGTTTTTACCGCCAGGGTCAGAATGACCCCCGAAATGTATCCGAAAGAGCAGGGTAAAATATGGGGCGGGTGGAACGACTATCGGGCAGGGCTTTGTGCCCTGCTGCAGAACACAGATCGGGATGCTAGGCGCAGGGGACTTTTAACGTGTACTGAGACTCATTAAATTGTATTGCGGCGGGTGGAGAGAGGGAAGGTTCTATGGAGGGAGGGAAATCGCTATTTTTTGCATGAGGCATGATGCTACACGATTTTATGTTTACTGATTTTGTGGTTTTGATTGTACTAATTGCAAGTAAAAGATTTTTTTAAAGTTTAAAGTAAGGGCCATCCGCAAAAATATTAATAACATATATAAACATATTTCTTTATAGATTATTAGACAGACTATGTTATAAAGGATTAAATACTAAATGATTATCAGAAAATAGACATATTCACAATAATTCTGAGGTAGGACAACATTCCTTCATAAAACGGCATTCAGCATTACACATTGCATGAGCCAATTAGAACCCTAGTTTACTTTTTTGAACGACTTGTACACTTACAGAGTTTGCATTTGTAGAAGAGGCAGTGTTAAAAATGTGCATATGGGATGAAAGGTGCAAAGAAGTGTGGAAGCTCTGTTTGAGGAGGAGGTGAGGTGTATGTGCATGCTTGTGTGCTGTGTGTGACTGAGAAAACGTGCTGTGCACGAAGGAATGCAGCATGTGTTAAAGAAGGGCTTTGTTGAGAAAAGGGGACTGCATATGTATAAGAAGAGTGAAGGGCTCTGTGTATGTTATGAAGTTGTAATGTGTTGGAGAGTGCTCTGTGTAAAAGGATGTGCTGAGTTTGAAAAAAGGTGCTGTTTGTGTGGGGGTGGCGTGATCGTGTGAAACTGTTAATGGGTGCAATGCGGTTTTGTCACGCTTAATCACTACTGTACTATTTGCTTAAAATAAAAGCGACAGCCCTTCACAGATCGTGTTCTAGGTTGCAATTCTGGCATTACCATCTTATGTGCCACAAAAATATATTGTATGTCCCTAATAATCTTCCTATATATGCAAAATTGGGACTTTTTTTGTTAAAGTGGCACCCTTATTATTATGGAGATCGATGGGGTTAAACAAGAAACTGTGTTTAATCAGGCCCTAATTAACCATTGTAAGTCTTTAGAAAAAAGCACAGAACCTTCCTTTGTTATCCTATGTAAAGGAGCAATTGGCCCTGTTGGGGAGAAAAGACTGTTACTCCAATCCACTCTTAATAGTGTCCATCCCAAAAAAGCAGCTCAAACACGATCTGCATGCTATATTCTCTAAACAAAGGGTAGAGTGTGAGTCCAAAAAGAAGCGGGTAATGCCATTTTTACCTCTAATTACTGCTATGACCATGGAACCACACCTGGCGTGTTCCCTGTTCACAAAGATTGTATTTGACAAGATTTAGATTTGGTATAGCTCATTTATTGGTTTCTTATCTTAGCTCTGCATTCCACTATGAACACTTGGACCTTTGTCCTTGTGATTCAGTATCGGCTCAGTCTCTTACACATTTTTTCTTTTTTTCGTAAATTACATATTGTCCCTGGAAAACAGTTCCTAATTCCTTATTGAGGCATCTAAATGTTAGAAGTTATAGATCTATATTGTGTTATCTACAGCTTCTTCGGTCCTAGTTCATTCACCTGATGGTGTATAATCTTTTGTTTACTGCTATTCATCTGAGGAAGCTAGTGGGGAAGCAAATAACTGCATTTGGTATTTCCTGCTGCCGGAGCTGTTTAATAGGGATAGGTGGCATTCTTGAGCAAAGGCACTCCTTGATGTTTGTATCTGCACTTAGCAAATTTTTGTAATTTTTTTCAGATTGGGATTACGCTGGTATACATTTTTATGTGTTTATTAACAGGAATTGAATGTATTTTGCCTTTGTGTAAAATGAAGACTTTAGATCTTGAAATTTGTAATGATTGTATCGATTTCAACACACATATCAATGTATGCTTTTATGGCTATTCTATTTTTGTATACTGAATGAGGATTATCTCATCTGACCTGAAGATACATATTTGTGTAGAAAAAAATGCAGTTTCCTTCTGAAAATGCTTCTGTTTTTTTGCTGCAAATAACGCAGGGGGTACGCTTTAAGGCACAGCTAAAGAATTGAGTTATTTTTACGTCTGGCTCAAGATCGAAGCTGTCTGCAAAATGGATTGCAATAAATACTTAAACATGTACACAAAGTGGGCTTTGGTTCGTCTCTGGGGGACTATTTTAGGTCAAATCAGGTGTGTGTTTGTACTTTTGGGTTTCGATCATCCTTTCCACACTTCTCTTATTTTCACTCTTCGTAGGGCTCGCTTGCCTCCTCATAGAACAGTGGTTCCCAACCTGTGGTCCATGGACCCCTGGGGGTCCGCGAAGCCTTCTCAGGGGGTCCGCGGCTGCTTAGAAAATTAAAAAATATTAACAAATATTGACAAATTAGGTCCCCAGCTTCCAGTAATGACTCAGGCGGGGGTCCCCATATTCCAATGATGATCCAGTGCGGTCCCTGCGTTCCATTAATGTTAAAATGGGGGTCCACATAAGTCAAAAGGTTGGGAACCACTGTCATAGAAAATATACTGCTTGGTGGCATCAGTGCCAGCTTTCTTTCCCCTGCAGAAAATCTGCAGCTCAATTAGTTGCAATAGTATGTTATGCTATGTGATATTTTCCAGCTTTATGTACTGCTTTCTACCGCTGGTATGACACAGTATAATGGCTACACAACCTGGGAGTTCAAGTGAAAGCTACTCTTCTTCAAAGAACAGGTGTAATCAGGCAGCTGCACTAAAGATGATCTTGCACGTTACTGTGATTGTAGAACTAAATAGGAATTTGCTTGTAAATATAAAACAACAGTGCTGCTTAAATGAAGCAAAGGTGTGAGGTACCACAAAAGGAATATCAAACTGTTTGTTATAATTAAAAATCATATTAATCAATTCTCTGAGTATTGTTTTTTTAATAAAACAGACATTTTTAGTTTTATTATATTTCGAAAGTTTTTTTTTCCGGATCACATTCAGCACAGAAACACATCAGTTCTACAAATACATTGTGCTACCTGATTCTATCCACTCTGTGTCTAAATGTTTAAACGGTAGAAAACGACAACAGATTGTGAGTTGGTATACATCATATTCCGCCAATATTACATAAATCAACACTTGTGAAAAACAGGTTCAGCCAACACGTGTTTTGCAGCTCATAGGCAGCTTTTTCAAGGCAACATTTGTGGAAACAACTTGAGCATTATAACACTAACAAGGGTAATTTCCAGTGATGCAAGTGTTGATGGTTATCTTCCCTTGAAGTCCTATCTCAACAAAAATTATACTATTTCAGAGGGTCAAAACAATACAACAAACTGTTCCCAATACCAATGCAATTATATCTATAATAATGTGTTTCCTCAATCAACAGTATCGAAACGACCTTGTCGGGTATCCAGATTGTATGGTTTAAGGAAGCATTGTAGGTTTGTCTAGTCTAGTTCTTGAGGACGGATATCCATGATATGGTTGTAATGAAGGTTCCCCCTTTAGAAAGTCAAAGAAACTAGGTTTCTGTTTTGTGGTATCATATTCTTTAAACCGGTTGTCACTGAATGGTTGGAGTAGGGTAAAACTGTCTGTTTATAGAACGGTTGTTTTTCTGTGTAGTACATGTGAAAGATTAGTTTAAAAATAAATTAAAAAATAAATAAACTACTTTTTTACAAAATAATAATAATAAAAAGATTAATACATATGAATATTTAATTAAAGGTAACACTTCAGTATCCCTTTTTTTTGCTGCCTCGCACTTTTGTATCGTATACATTAGTAACACCATGAAAAAACGGTTATTTTAAGTGGGCCCGGTGCTAGACACCTTTTCCTTTTGAGAGGGCAGGTTCATTGCACCATTGGCAATTTTGTACTTTGGAATGACTTTTCACTGCAGAGTGACTTCGCACCCAAATGTGATTTTGTTCTCTTGCGACTGTTCCCCTCCAATGCTGATGTTGCAACAGGTGTGAGTTTGGACCTCTAGATGCTCTCAACCAACCTGTTGTGATGATATTCTGATGATCTCTTTTAATTTAAACAATTTTTCATTTTTTTATTTAGTATTGCTTTATTTTGTTAAAGAGATGTATATATAGCAATTTATGATACTTTTCCCCCACACAGTCATGGCTACTGACAATGACTCGTGTAGGCCTGTCACTAGCCAATGTTGATCTTCTTACACTAAAAGATGCATCCATCTCTTTGGCTAGCTTTAAATCCTGGTTTCCGTTGGACCCTTGTCCTCCTGAAATTTTGAGATGAGTTGCACCAATAATTATTCCCATCTTGCATATATTGATGAATCCCTCATTGGAGGCAGCTGCGGTGCCTCAGGGCTGGAAGCAAGCAATGCATCTCCCTTTGCTGAAGAAAGCTAACGTGGATCCCAAAGTGTCTAGCAACTTCCACCATATTTCCCTACTTCTAGCTGGCATTAAAATGTTGGAGAAGTGGGTGAACCGTCAAATCTCTGGTTTCTTTAAGAACAACAATCTTCTCCATGACTCCCAGTTGGGATTCCATAGACGTTATAGCACTGAATCTGCTCTCCTGGAGGTCGCTGACTTCATCAAGGGAAACCTGGATCAGGGTTTAGCAGCTATGGTTGTCCTTCTTGATTTGTCAGCGGCCCTTGACACAATCTCCAACTCTGTTCTTTTGGATAGACAATAGGAAGTGGGCATTCAGGTTTGTGCTTGGGCTTGGCTGAAATTCTATCTGGAGGACCACTCTCATAAGGGTTTTTCTGTCCCCTTTCACATCCTCTGCCAAACCGTTGGATTGTGGGGGCCCCCCAAGGCTCAGCTCTGAACCTGAGACTCTTAAATATCTACCTTGCCCCATTGGCCAACCTTGTTGTTGAAGCATGGGGTATAAGAATTATCTCTTATTCAGATGACATGCGGTTGATGAACTCTTTGCAGGAAAAGGCCTTAGGGGCATTGACTGGGTTCAAGGATTATCTGAGAGATGTTAGTGCCTGGATGAGTGCAAACTGCCATAAAATAAACTCGGATAAAACAGAGATTGTTTTTTATGGGCCTGAGCAAAAGACAGATGTCTCCAACTGGTGGGCTTTTGATTTAGGGCTTCCCCCTGCCTCAGTGGTAAGTATCCTGGGGGTCCAATTTAATTTTAATCTATCGCTCGAACCTCAGATTAGAGCTCTCTCAGCCAGTTGTTTTCCTGGTGCTGAAATCGGTCAAGAAAATGATACATTTGGTTCCTGAGGATTGCTGCAAATCGATACTAATACCCTGATAACATCCAAATTAGACTATGCTAATAGTCTGTATCTGAGCCTACCATCCTACCTGCTCCATCGCCTACGGATTATAGAGAATGTGGCAGCCCGGCTGGTTTTGAAGTTTCCAGTTTGTGCTTCCATTACGACTGCCCAGCATAAGCTGCACTGGCTACCTATTGGCAGCTGTATTAAATTTAAAGCTCTCACCCTTGCTTACAGAGCTTGCACTCAGAAAGGACCTTGATAGCTGAGGCCCTATCAGCAGGAGAGAATGCTCCTGTCTAGTGGACAAACCCTGCTTCTTGTGCCGAGGATCAACAGGGCATAGAAAGGCCGGCGATCGTTTTCTTATTTGACCTCCAAATTGTGGAATGCCTTACCTGCCTACTTCAGTCTGGCTGTCTCTGAATCAGTTTTTTGGAAACTTCTTAAGATCTACCTGTTTAATTAGGTCTTTTGCTTTGCGAGGCGATGTTGTTGTGTGTGCTTTCTGAGACCGCTAGCTCTGGGATGCCTTCTTGGAAGCAGCTGCGCACTTTTTAAATACATGTGTGTTTTTATTGATATGTGTTGGACCTGGCTTTTTGACAGGGACATCCCCAAACTTTTTGCCTCCTTCCTCCTATTTTTTCTGACCTGTTGTTGTTGGCTTTTGACCTCTGAGCACTTTACCGCTGCTAACCAGTGCTAAAGTGCATATGCTCTCTGTGTAAATTGTACTACTGATTGGTTTATCCATGATTGACTATTTAATTTACTTGTAAGTCCCTGGTAGAGTGCACTACATGTGCCTAGGGCAGGTAGATTAAATGCTACTAGCGGGCCTGCAGCACAGGTTGTGCCACCCACCTCAGTAGCCCCTTAACCCTGGCTCAGGCCTGCCATTGCAAGGCCTGTGTGTGCAGTTTCACTGCCACTTCAAATTGGCATTTAAAAGTACTTGCCAAGCCTAAAACTCCCCCTTTTTTACATATAAGTCATCCCTAATGTGTGCCCTAGGTAACCCCTAGAGCAGGGTGCTGTGTAGGTAAAAGGCAGGACATGTACCTGTGTAGTTATATGTCCTGGTAGTGTAAAACTCCTAAATTCGTTTTTACACTACTGTGAGGCCTGCTCCCTTCATAGGCTAACATTGGGGCTGCCCTCATACACTGTTGAAGTGGCAGCTGCTGATCTGAAAGGAGCAGGAAGGTCATATTTAGTATGGCCAGAATGGTAATATAAAGTCCTGCTGACTGGTGAAGTCGGATTTAATATTACTATTCTAGAAATGCCACTTTTAGAAAGTGAGCATTTCTTTGCACTAAAATCTTGTTGTACCCTTCAATCCACGTCTGGCTAGGTTTAGTTGACAGCTCCTTGTGCATTCACTCAGACACACCCCAAACACAGGGTACTCAGCCTCACTTGCATACATCTGCATTTTGAATGGGTCTTCCTGGGCTGGGAGGGTGGAGGGCCTGCCCTCACACAAAGGACTGCCACACCCCCTACTGGGACTCTGGCAGACAGGATTGAACTGAAAGGGGGCTTGGTGCATTTCTTAGACACTCTTTGAAGTCACCCCCACTTCAAAGGCACAACTTAGTATAAAACAGGGCCTCTGCCCTACCTCATCAGACACTTTCTGGAGAAGAAACCTGAACCAGAAACTACATCCTGCCAAGAAGAACTGCCTGGCTGCTCAAAGGACTCACCTGTCTGCTTTTCTACAAAGGACTGCTGCCTTGCTGTTGGCCTGCTGCCTTGCTGAACTCTTGTCTGGCTGTAAAAGTGCTCTCCAAGGGCTTGGATAGAGCTTGCCTCCTGTTCCCTGAAGTCTCAGGACCAAAAAGACTTCTCTCTTCCTCTTGGACGCTCCGTGCGCCGAACTTTTCGACGCACAGCTTGTTCCGCGGCAAGAAAAACGCCGCACACCGACGCTGATCGATGCGACGCCTTCGGGACGACCGAAACTTTGACGCACGGCCTCGCAAGGACAACGCCGCCCGACTTCCTGGGAGAAATCGACTCGACGCCTGCCGTGAGATCGAAACTTTGACACACGGCCTCGCAAGGACAACGCCGCCCGACTTCCCAGGAGAAATCGACGCGACGCCTGCCATGAGATCAAAACTTTGACGCACGGCCTCGCAAGGACAACGCCGCCCGACTCCCCAGGAGAAATCGACGCGACGCCTGCGTGAGATCGAAACTTCGACGCGCAGCCCGCAGAACGACGCGCAGCAGGAAAACAAGCAGGAAAATCCACGCACAGACCCGGGACATCTGGTACTCCCCGCGAACCACAGAAAGAGACTGTCCACGCGCCGGAAACGACGCACGACTCCCCGCGTGGAAAATAATGACGCAAGTCCGTGTGTGCTGAGGAGAAATTGACGCACACACCAGTTTTCCACGTACCTCTTCTCCTGTGGCCCTCTGAGGAGATTTTCCACCAGATACCAGGTACTTTGTGTTTGAAAGAGACTTTGTTTACTTTCTAAAGACTTAAGACACTTTATATCACTTTTCAGTGATATCTTTACAAATTTGTATTGCAACTTTGATCGTTTTGACCTGAAGATTCCCAGATAAATATTATATATTTTTCTAAACACTGTGTGGTGTATTTTTGTGGTGTTATGCTATGGTGTTGTATGATTTATTGCACAAATGCTTTACACATTGCCTTGTAAGTTAAGCCTGACTGCTCGTGCCAAGCTACCGGAGGGTGAGCACAGGCTGATTTTGGATTGTGTGTGACTTACCCTGACTAGAGTGAGGGTTCTTGCTTGGACAGAGGGCAACCTGACTGCCACCCAAAAACCCCATTTCTAACATTGGTGATCAGCGGTGAGGATAGGACTTGTGTTTGTGCAGTGACATACAGTAGCTAAGTATTTCACTACCTACCCACAGTTGAAGGTCAACTTGATTTTTCATCTTTTTTGGCTTTTGATTCTTTGATGTCCTCCTGGATATACTATTGATATTTTGGACTTTGGATTTTGGTTTTTGCTGGTAAGATCTTATCAGAATGGGATTGTGTACCTACTCATTCTTTGTTCGTACTGACCACCTCACTAAGGCTGACCTAAGGAAGCTTTGCAGAAAATGGGGCCTTCCTGTAGCAAGGAGATCTACTAAGGCTGAGATGCTACATAACTACATAGTCTGGGGGGAGGAAAGATGGGCAGAGAGAGAGGCAGCAAGAAACCAAATGACTAAGTACCTCTCAGATGAGGAGGAGGACTACGCACATGAGGAGGAAGACTGCTCACATGAGGAGGAAGACTACTCAGATGAGGAAAGAGACCCAGAGATTGATGAATGGCTCCGAAGTCAAAGGCGACAGGAGCAACAATTAGAGGAGTATCTTGCAGAGGTTGAGGCAAAAAGACTCTTAGCCCTGGAAGAAGAAAAGATTGCAGCTCAAGAGCTGAGCTGTAAAGAGCTGAAACTGGAGGCCGGAAGGGCTGAGTCCAGTTCAGATGGTGGCAGCAAAAATCTTGCATCTAGTACTGCTGAAGAAGGGCACAAGCCAAGAGATGTGGTGCCCAACTTGAAGAAGGGAGTTGACACACCCCAGGCGGTTCAAGGGTATGAGGTAGTTCCCGTTATGCACAGGGTCCCTGAGAAGGATTGGGGAACTAGCACAGGGAGTCATATTCCTACTGGGGGGAGGGACACCTTACTGACTCTAGCAGAGAGTGACAGAGAAAAGGGTTCCCCCCTGGTGGACGTCCTGGATATAGAGTGTAGAGACATCCCAGAAGAGTATGGGTTGAGTGTCAGGGACAGACAGATACTGTCTCACCAGTCTCAGGAGGGTGAGGTAGAGTGCTTTTCCAAGGTTGAGTTACTGGGTGGTTGGGTGAAGGGTACTGTGGTTAATACATGTGAAGGGCAGAATGATGTAATTGCTGGAGAGCATATGTCTGGTCCTTATTTTCCAGAGCTACGCCAACACCAGGTGGAGTGTGAGTTCTCTGACCCCAGGGAACTTACAATGGAGGCAGACTTCTGGGTGAGTACCAGAGAGTCTGAAGAGGCATTTGGGGGTTCTCCTGAAGGGAGTGGTCTAGGTGGTTCCCAACCGAGTGAGGTGGGAAAGGATTGTAGTGTCCCAGGTAGGTCCCAGGTCCTAGAGGGTTCCATGAGGGAAAACCAGGAGGGAAGCCTAGCCTGTACCGTAGGGCCACCTTTTGAGGGAAGCCCCGCAGTGTCAGAAGAACTTGGGGGGGTGACTGTAGCCAGCATCCCAACAGTTCTGGTGTCTGGCAGTACCCCTCCTAGTGAGGGGGTGCAGAAGTCCAGACATAGGGTTGAGAGGGGGTTGCAGACCCCAGTGGAGGACCTTGAGAGTCAGGGGACAGCTCTGAGAGCAGAGCCCCCCAGGAACGACCCAGCTGAAAGCGTTTCTGGTTTGGGGGAAACCCAGACTCTGCCGGATGGGCAGAGGTCGGGAGACCTGCGCCAACCAGACTCTTGTGTGGCCCTTGGGGACGGTGTGTCCCTTGTGGGGGGTGAGAGTGCCCCCCAGGAAGTCCTGGCATGCCAGGCAAAGATCCAACCTCAGGGTGGTGACTCTGGGTTGGATACCCAGGTTCAGAGGTTAAACTCTGACCTGGTGGGAGGTAGATGTGCCTCCCAAGAAGTCCTGCTGTGCCAGGCAATTGTCCAACCTCAGGGTGTTGACTCTGGGTTGGATGACCAGGTTCAGAGGTTAAACTCTGACCTGGTGGGGGGTAGGTGTGCCCCCCAGAAAGTCCTGGCGTGCCAGGCAATTGCCCAACCTCAGGGTGGTGACCCTGGGTTGGGGAACCAGGCTCAGAGGTTAAACTCTGACCTGGTGGGAGGTAGGTGTGCCTCCCTGGAAGTCCTGGCCTGCCAGGCAATGGTTCAACCTCAGGGTGGTGACTCTGGGTTGGCTAACCAGGTTCAGGGGATAAACTCTGACCTGTTGGGGGGGTAGGTGTGCCCCCCAGAAAGTCCTGGTGTACCAGGCAGTTGTCCAACCTCAGAGTGCTGACTCTGGGTTGGATAACCGGATTCAGAGGTTAAACTTTGACCTGGTGGGGGGTAGGTGTGCCCCCCAGAAAGTCCTGGCGTGCCAGGCAATGGTTCAACCTCAGGGTGGTGACCCTGGGTTGGAGAACCAGGTTCAGAGGTTAACCTCTGACCTGGTGGGAGGTAGGCGTTCCTCCCAGAAAGTCCTGGTGTGCCAGGCAGTTTCCCAACCTCAGGGTGGTGACTCTGGGTTGGATACCCAGGTTCAGAGGTTAAACTCTGACCTGGTGGGAGGTAGGTGTGCCTCCCAAGAAGTCCTGCTGTGCCAGGCAATTGTCCAACCTCAGGGTGTTGACTCTGGGTTGGATGATCAGGCTCAGAGGTTAAACTCTGACCTGGTGGGGGGTAGGTGTGCCCCCCAGAAAGTCCTGGCGTGCCAGGCAATTGTTCAACCGCAGGGTGGTGACTCCGAGTTGAATGGCCAAGTTCAGAGGTTAAACTCTGACCTGGTGGAGGGTCAGTGTGCCCTCCAGGAAGTCCTGGCGTGCCAGGCAATTGTTCAACTTCAGGGTGGTGACTCTGAGTTGAATGGTCAGGTGCAGAGGTTAAACTCTGACCTGGGGGGGGATAGGTGTGCCTCCCAGAAAGTCCTGGTTTGCCAGGCAGTGATCCAGTCTGAGGGTACAGACCCTGAGCTGGAAGACCAGGTTCAGGGTGTCCCCCCGGACCTGGAGGGAGGGGCTACTGATAACAGAGCCCCTACCATGTTGTCTTCTGAGGAGGCCACTCCTAATTGGAAGGTGCTGGACCCCAGAAGGGAGGGCAGGGGGAGGGAAGCCTCACCCCGGGCCCTAGTCCAACCTGAAGGTACAGACCCCAGGTTGGAGGGCCAGTTGCAGGTTAACAGCCCTGCACTGGTGCATGAATGGTACAGGGCGACTTCTGTAAGCACCCTGACCATGTTGGACTCTGGGGGTACCGCTCCAGGAGGGAGGGTACAGAGCCCCAGAGGGGAGGACCGGGTTCAGGCTGCCATCCCTGACCTGGTGGAAGGGAGAGTGGTTAAAGGGTGCCCAGCACCTGGGGCTACCGCCCCCCACTCTCCACAGCCACAGTGGTTGGAGAGCTTTGAGAGGCCTGGGGCCTGGCTCTCATCCCTGGCAGCTGTCAGTAATCACTGTGGCTTGCTGTCCGGGTAGACAGAGTTATCCCTGGGGAGGGGACAAGTGTCACACCCCAGGGGTAGAGTGGGCAACACCACTGTGTTGGTCATGGTGGTACTATCCTGCTCCTGGGATACATCTGTGAGCAAAGTAAGGTTAGGTGCTGCACAGATGGGATCCGCAGGTAAGGAGAAAGGTTCCCCATGGGTTGGCTTAGTGGGCCCTGAGAGTATGGACAGAGGGATCCAATTGGAGTCAGGAAGGCGAAGAACTGGAGCATGCCCCTGCTGTTGTGGGCCTGGGTCCTTGTTCTGTCACCTCAAACAGGGAAGTACATCAGGATAGTGATTGTTCTCCCCTGGCTTTAGGCTGGTAGGGGGTCATGTTGGACCTGGCTTTTTGACAGGGACATCCCCAAACTTTTTGCCTCCTTCCTCCTATTTTTTCTGACCTGTTGTTGTTGGCTTTTGACCTCTGGGCACTTTACCGCTGCTAACCAGTGCTAAAGTGCATATGCTCTCTGTGTAAATTGTACTACTGATTGGTTTATCCATGATTGACTATTTAATTTACTTGTAAGTCCCTGGTAGAGTGCACTACATGTGCCTAGGGCAGGTAGATTAAATGCTACTAGTGGGCCTGCAGCACTGGTTGTGCCACCCACCTCAGTAGCCCCTTAACCCTGGCTCAGGCCTGCCATTGCAAGGCCTGTGTGTGCAGTTTCACTGCCACTTCGACTTGGCATTTAAAAGTACTTGCCAAGCCTAGAACTCCCCTTTTTCTACATATAAGTCATCCCTAATGTGTGCCCTAGGTAACCCCTAGAGCAGGGTGCTGTGTAGGTAAAAGGCAGGACATGTACCTGTGTAGTTATATGTCCTGGTAGTGTAAAACTCCTAAATTCGTTTTTACACTACTGTGAGGCCTGCTCCCTTCATAGGCTAACATTGGGGCTGCCCTCATACACTATTGAAGTGGCAGCTGCTGATCTGAAAGGAGCAGGAAGGTCATATTTAGTATGGCCCGAATGGTAATATAAAGTCCTGCTGACTGGTGAAGTCGGATTTAATATTACTATTCTAGAAATGCCACTTTTAGAAAGTGAGCATTTCTTTGCACTAAAATCTTGTTGTGCCCTTCAATCCACGTCTGGCTAGGTTTAGTTGACAGCTCCTTGTGCATTCACTCAGACACACCCCAAACACAGGGTACTCAGCCTCACTTGCATACATCTGCATTTTGAATGGGTCTTCCTGGGCTGGGAGGGTGGAGGGCCTGCCCTCACACAAAGGACTGCCACACCCCCTACTGGGACTCTGGCAGACAGGATTGAACTGAAAGGGGGCTTGGTGTATTTCTTAGACACTCTTTGAAGTCACCCCCACTTCAAAGGCACAACTTAGTATAAAACAGGGCCTCTGCCCTACCTCATCAGACACTTGCTGGAGAAGAAACCTGAACCAGAAACTACATCCTGCCAAGAAGAACTGCCTGGCTGCTCAAAGGACTCACCTGTCTGCTTTTCTACAAAGGACTGCTGCCTTGCTGTTGGCCTGCTGCCTTGCTGAACTCTTGTCTGGCTGTAAAAGTGCTCTCCAAGGGCTTGGATAGAGCTTGCCTCCTGTTCCCTGAAGTCTCAGGACCAAAAAGACTTCTCTCTTCCTCTTGGACGCTCCGTGCGCCAAACTTTTCGACGCACAGCTTGTTCCGCGGCAAGAAAAACGCCGCACACCGACGCTGATCGACGCGACGCCTTCGGGGCGACCGAAACTTTGACGCACGGCCTCGCAAGGACAACGCCGCCCGACTTCCCGGGAGAAATCGACGCGACGCCTGCCGTGAGATCGAAACTTTGACGCAGGGCCTCGCAAGGACAACGCCGCCCGACTTCCCAGGAGAAATCGACGCGACGCCTGCCGTGAGATCAAAACTTTGACGCACGGCCTCGCAAGGACAACGCCGCCCGACTACCCAGGAGAAATCGACGCGACGCCTGCCGTGAGATCGAAACTTCGACGCGCAGCCCCGCAGAACGACGCGCAGCCGGAAAACAAGCAGGAAAATCCACGCACAGACCCGGGACATCTGGTACTCCCCGCGAACCACAGAAAGAGACTGTCCGCGCGCCGGAAAACGAAGCACGACTCCCCGCGTGGAAAATAACGACGCAAGTCCGTGTGTGCTGAGGAGAAATCGACGCACACACCAGTTTTCCACGTACCACTTCTCCTGTGGCCCTCTGAGGAGATTTTCCACCAGATACCAGGTACTTTGTGTTTGAAAGAGACTTTGTTTACTTTCTAAAGACTTAAGACACTTTATATCACTTTTCATTGATATCTTTACAAATTCGTATTGCAACTTTGATCGTTTTGACCTGAAGATACCCAGATAAATATTATATATTTTTCTAAACACTGTGTGGTGTATTTTTGTGGTGTTATGCTATGGTGTTGTATGATTTATTGCACAAATGCTTTACACATTGCCTTCTAAGTTAAGCCTGACTGCTCGTGCCAAGCTACCGGAGGGTGAGCACAGGCTGATTTTGGATTGTGTGTGACTTACCCTGACTAGAGTGAGGGTTCTTGCTTGGACAGAGGGCAACCTGACTGCCAACCAAAAACCCCATTTCTAACAATATGCAAATACATATATACATCATTTATACATATATATACATTTATACATGTATATTAATTCTACATATGTATATTAATTGTTTAATTGTTATTTTTTTACAGATAGAATCCTGGGTGAGGGCGTGTCAGAAATCGAGAGGGAAGCACAAAGCGAATAAAACAGATATGAAGAGTAGCAGGGGACAATTTGCTTAAGGACAAAAATCTAGAAGGGGGATCAGCGGTACAGGGACTTGGAAGAGTGAAAATAACTAACAATTAGGAATAAGGCGTGAAAACGGCTATGGAATGAGGGAGAATGGAGACCAAGTACAATCAGCAAAGACTGGAAATAAGCGAAAAGCAGTCATGGAGGGACGTTTGCCTCATTAATTTATGTGCCACCTAATTTAGCCCCGTACTGAAATTTCAGCTCAATATTTAAAGACTAATTTGAGTTTCATAATTGGCGGAGAAGGCATGGACAGAAATTAAATTCCGTTTTTTATCTCTCTGGTGTATCAATTTGGAAGCGCTGTGCGATGGCCACGTGTTTTTTTCTTTCAAGTCGACTTCTTCAGGAGCGACATTTCTATTAATTGGACCGAGCTGATGCCTTCTGAAGAAATTTCGCGCCTCCGTGGCGCCAGAACTGATTCTCGCGCTGCCCACACCTGACAGACTTTAGGCAGGTCTCAAATTATGCTGACAAGTGACAACTAGGGCGCACTTCCACTTGAAAGAATATTCGTCACCGTCACCGCTTCAGCGAGGAAATTCCAACACGTGGAAATGAGAAATGCAGGAAAGGGGCAGTATATCTTGAAGTAAAATACACCTGGCTTCAAAAATACTAGGAAGTCATTTAAATCTGTCACATTTTCTCCTCACCTATCACTGATGGCCACACCAAGACCGTTTCTAGGAAAGTTTTGTCTATCATAAGAAGGCAAACGTGCTGTAGCACAGCAGGCCAGAGAGCTCTGTCTCTCCCCCATTCTAGCAAATGAGCCACTAAGTGTCAAGGCCGGGCTGGAAACGAAAAGCAGGCCTGGAAAGTTTTGTCAGACCGGTTCTCTTTATTCAGTGGCGCACGCAGGAGCGAGCCTGACCACTGCCGTGGGGGTTCGCCAATTAAGTTTTTTTAAATGCAAATATGGCAGGTTTTACACCAGATGTTTCTTTCTCGAACCCTGTCCAATCATTAACTTCATGGGTGAAGATTGGAAATACGGCTGTATGGCTCAATTAATGAATAAATAGATGGGTGAGGAGTGGGTGGATGATCTAATTCAAGAATAGGTGACAATGGAAAAAATACTTTTAGGTACATGAAGCAACCGTAGACCGAGCAAGTGATTTGGTTGGGACAACAATCTAGAAAACGTCATGCCCCTAACTGCTGTACATGACAAAGTATTGCCAAGCGAAATGCTTCTAGAAGACACACACTAATACTGATTGTAAACCAAGTTACTGCTATTGTGTCTCCCTAACCCCACAATGTCACATTGTGGGCGTACGAGGCACCCTGATGTGGCAATTGCATCACTAGTGATGGTTATCAATATGCAGGTGGAATACTGCATGACTTCCCCACCCTGAGCCAGGAACATTCTTTCCCTATAGGACAGTTCCTGATTCATGTGGCACAGATGAGAGCTGTGGACATGCAGCATCAACTTTCTTTTGTAAGGTATGGGACTATTTTTTATTTTATTTATTTAGAGCGTATTCTATAGCTCTGGCTAGACCTCAGTGTATTAGAGTGGTTTACAACATTGTCCGGCAATATCAGTCAATAGCAATACTTTACAAACTTGTAAGAGGCATTGTCAGCCTACAGTAATACGGTATAATTCAAGTGTCATGTGTTGAACCATTGTAGAATCCTTGGGCGATACCTTCATAGAACGAGGTAGTAATTTCAGAGTGAGTTTGTTGTTATTTCCCGGATGGTTGAGGTATTTCTTGAGGATGAATTATTTTTATTGTTTCTTGCAGCTCGTAAAGGAGGGGTTGGTTCTGATATGTACTGGAAGAGAGTTCCAGATTTTGGGGGAATTGCCTGAGAAAAAATGAGAGAGAGTATTCTGCATATGTTTTTTGGGGGGATGAGAAGAAGTGTGTTTTGGAGATTCTTAGATTTCTCGTTTGGCCTGCCTTTGTGAGTTTGGACGTGAGGTAGGCTGATAACAAGGATCTCCAACCTGTTGATCAACACAGAACTGGAGGTGAACAGGGAGAGGGAGTATGTCAGTCTAACGTCAATGATATGCAAATGTAACCTACTATTAGTACTTACTGAACATTCATATTGAGGCAAATGACACTATGTAAATCTGATCAGTCATGTAAATTTTTGGATCTGACATTGCTCCTATCTAAACGCTAATACTTCGAACAACAGCAAGACGTAGGATTTGTAAGTCAGATTTATACAGGTCTATCACTGCAGAATAAAAAGCAGCCATGATCCACCAGAGGACACATGGGGTGACACTTTTCTTACGTCATACGATATTGTGATTCTCTCACTGTAGTCTGACAACTCACCCAGGACCAGACTGGGAACCCAAAGCAGCCATGGCGCTTTTGTCGGACCACCCCCTGGATGAGCGGGGGGGGTGAAAGTGTGAAGCACTGCTGCTTTTGTTACTGGGGCAGATATTGCAGCACAGCAGCAATACCGGCCCGCAACAAAACCGGCCCCTACTGTTGCAAAACCACAAAACCAGCCCCCGTCCTTCCAGCTTCCCATGGAAATGCCCAATGCCCGCTACGGCCAGACCAGCCCTGGACCCAACTCCCTGAATGCGTCACTGTGCCGACCTCCTCTATCTAATAAATGTGCCAAGCATTTCAAGTGCAGAGGTACTGTTGAACAATTCTGGTAACTTTAGAAACTGCAGCTACAGTGTGGAGGTATGACGTAAATGAATAAGGATGTGAACTACTATTCAATGGTTCAATGAAGAAGTACATCCAAGCGTCTCAGTATTAACCCTAACCATGTAGTCAAATTAAATTGTGTACTTCAACACCATGCCCCGCTGCAAAAGAATAAGGGGCTTATTTAGTGCTTTTTTTACGCTAATTTGGCCAAACGAGGCCAAAATTACTACACCAAATTTACAAAGTGGGCCAATGCATGCATTGGACCACTTTGTAACCCTTTGCGCTACATTATGCCTGCGCCAGGCATAATTAATGCAAAGGGGGTGTTCCCCGTTAGGAGGAGGACGAAAAAATGGTGCAAATAAATATAAAACAGTGGTTCCCAACCTGTAGGCCAGGGACCCCTGGGGGTCCGCGAAGCCTCCTCAGGGGGTCCGCGACTGCTTAATAAATGTAATAATATTAGGTCCCAGCTATCAGTAATGACTTGGTGAGGGTCCCCGGGTTCCAATAATGATTCAGCTGGGGTCCCCAGGCTCCAGTATTGATAAAAGGGGGGTCCACAGAACTCAAAAGGTTGGGAACCACTGATCTAAAAGATTCCTTTGCATCATTTATTTCGACCCTTTTAACGCCTGCTCAGAACAGTCATTAAAAGGAGGCATGCCATTGGTTTCAATGGGCCTCTGGGGGCTTTGTAGGATTATCGTCAGAATTTTTTACGCTAATCATGTAAAGCACCGAACTAGCATCAAAAATTCTGATGCTAGTTCCCAAACTACTGCCATGGGGTGCCATATATTAAATATGGCGCACACATGGTGGCGTTAGGAGGTGCTAAGGGGTGCAGGAAAAGTGGCGCTGCACTGGGTGCAGCACCACTTTCCATAAATCTGCCCTTAAATTTGATCGTAACACATTGCCTATGATAACCACATGTTGCCTTCGAGGTTAGAGATCCACTTCTGTTTATTACATTATTATTGCTTACTTATTGTTTATTGTCTTCTTCTGTTTTTGCTTTAATTGTCTCCTTGGAATGATGTGCATCTATTTTGTCATGGCTCTGGTGGCAAGCCTTGAGGTTTTGAGATGCCCTGATTCAATAATAGTTGTGCATCATGGGCATGTATTGTAAAACCAATAAAAACATGTTTTAAAGACAAACATAATTGAGATGCAATGGATGCCTCACACACTTGGGCCTGAGTGCTACTACACCGGCTGCACAAAGAACACCTGCGCCCCTTTACCGTGAAGTTATGGTTATGAGCAAGATGGGCATGCTTTAGCAGGTGCGTGCCTGTAGTGATGTCCAGAGACTGAATGCAGGGAAGCTGACTGTTCGACCTTTGATCCTTTTCTGATTGCTCCACTACTGATTGAAAGCAGTGCTTTAAATGGGCCAGTGCTGTCCGGTACTGAGTACCTGTACTTTTATTTGCATGGTAGAGAATCTGCACTTCTCAACATTGCTGCAATACACTTCTTGGGAGAGTACTGGCACTTTCCAGACTCAAACAGTGGTTTTAAGTAGTGAGAACCTACATTTATATAGTTTCATTTAAACCACTGGGTGAAAGGCCTTTCCTTTATTGTCCTAGGAATTGAAAAAGCAATCTACAAAGAGTGATCTGTCACATACTGTGTGATAGTGGGCATGGTGTGCGGCTAGTATGAAGAATGCCATTTGGAATGTGTATAGCTGGCAGAAGTTGCAGCGGAATAGAAATCAACTGCTTGTCAGTGTGACCTGCTTCTTCCGCGTTAATATGTCTGGCATAAAAAATGGTAGGACACTGTAGTGGTGTAGTTATTTTTGGGATTCTCAACCACCTTAGAGCCAAACTACACCCAAATGTGGATATTTACTAGTTATCCAGAGCCAAAGAGGGAACCTTGGGGGGAAAGACTATCGTATAGCCCTTTAGCCCTGTGCCCGTACCCTCGCTTGCCAGTTGCTGTCTGAATACCTTGGACAATTCCTAAAACAGAAGCTGGACAGCCAGAGCAGGAATCTACACGCTTCTGTGTCTATAGAGATTGTGCTAGAAAGAGCAAGTGATCCAAACTGGGTAAGTGGAAGAAAGGAGGCTCCCATGTTTGGTGTAGACTCCCTGCACTAATGTCACCATCTTGAACGGTTGATATAGACGCAGAAGACTGACACCGGAGCGGCCCAGAAAACAATGGAACAGTGAAGTGGAGGAGCCTCTTGCAATAGGAAAGGCACACTATGCTCTTGCTACATTAAGCAGCCCTATCAGGTTAATGGGCATGCTTCACTGGGTAGTAGGAGGCATGGGCATAAGGAAACATCAATACCATGAACCTGCTGTATGACCCAGTTTGGGATTTCAGGACACACAAGGGTTACTGGACCTTAATTGTGTGGGTTGAGTCTGTTTTACCACTGATACAGATCCTTTTTCGACTCTTAAATTAGTGAATCACGCAATCCAAGGATTACTCTGGAGGAGGTGTGGGGTTATAGAACCAGGACTCAGCTACCCACAGCAAACACCTTATCACTAAACAAAGGAATGCCCAGTGCTCTGACTAAAATAGGCTGAAGAATATGTGCTCGTGATTCAGGGTATACTAATGTGATCTTACAGGTAAGGCAAAGTCAAGTTACTCTGTGGGAAAAAGTGGACGGGTGCGGACTCACAGTGCCTGAGCAGAGAATATTTACTGCGTCCCAGAGCCCTAAGTCAGCTTTTAGTTGCCTGTGTCCCATTTTACTTGCTTTTCCAGGCTAAGGAAAATGCTGCCTCACTGCTCCCAACCAATCAGTGTGAAGGTGTGTTTCACAGAACTGAAAATGTGTTGGTATGACTGAGGGATGAGAAATGAGGAATAGGGATGATGGATGAGGAGTAGGCATTATGGCTGAGGCATGAGAAGTAGGAATGATGGACGATGGATAAGAAGTAGGGATGAGAAGCAGGGATGAGGGATGAGAAGTGGGGATGATGGAAGAGAAGTAGGGATGATGGAAGCGAAGTAGTGATGAGAAGCAGGGATGAGGAGTAGGGATGATGGAAGAGAAGCAGGGATGATGGGAGACAAGCACGGATGATGGATAAGAAGTAGGGATGATTGATGACAAGTAGGTATGATGTATGATGAATGAGAAGTAGGGATGATGGATGAGAAGCAGGGATGAGATGCAGAGATGAGAAGTAGGGATGATGGAAGAGCAGTAGGGATGATGGATGAGAAGCAGGGATGGTGGATGATGGATGAGAAGTAGGGGTGATGGAAGAGAAGTAGGGATGATGGAAGAGAAGTAGTGATGAGAAGCAGGGATGAGGGATGAGGAGTAGGGATGATGAAAGAGAAGCAGGGATGATGGAAGAGAAGCAGGGATGATGGATAGGAAGTAGGGATGATGTATGATGGATGAGAAGCCGGGATGATGGATGAGAAGTAGGGATGATGGAATAGAAGAAGGGATGATGGATAAGAAGTATGGATGATGGATGAGAAGTAGGGATGGTGTATGATGGATGAGAAGTAGGGATGATGGATGAAAAGTAGGCATGATGGAAGAGAAGCAGGGATGATGGATGAGAAGTAGGGATGATGGATGAGAAGCAGGGATGATGGAGGAGAAGTAGGGATGATGTATGATGGATGAGAAGTAGGGATGATGGATGAGAAGCAGGGATGAGATGCAGGGATGAGAAGTAGGGATTATGGACGAGAAGTAGGGATAATGGATGAGAAGTAGGGATGATGGATTAGAAGTAGGAATGATGGAAGAGAAGTAGGGATGATGGAAGAGAAGTAGTGATGAGAAGCAGGGATGAGGGATGAGGAGTAGGGATGATGGAAGAGAAGCAGGGATGATTGATGAGAAGTAGGGATGATGGATGATGGACGAGAAGCAGGAATGATGGATGAGAAGTAGGGATGATGGAAGAGAAGCAGGGATGATGGATAAGAAGTAGGGATGATGGATGACAAGTAGGGCTGATGTATGATGGATGAGGAGTAGGGATGATGGATGAAAGGTAGGGATGATGGAAGAGAAGCAGGGATGATGGATGAGAAGTATGAATGATGTATGGTGGATGAGAAGCAGGGATGATGGAGGAGAAGTAGGGATGATGTATGGTGGATGAGAAGTAGGGATGATGGATGTGAAGCAGGGATGAGACCCAGGGATAAGAAGAAGGGATGATGGAAGAGAAGTAGGGATGATGGATGAGAAGTAGGGATGATATATGATGGATGAGAAGTAGGGATGATGTATGAAGGATGAGAAGTATGGATGATGGATGAGACACAGGGATGAGAAGCAGGGATGAAAAGTAGGGATGAGGAGGGAGGAATGAGGATGACCTAAAATGGATGCTGTACAGGGCAGCCCTGCTTATCATCTCCGTAGCATTGTGAGCCACCACCACAGGTTGGCAGCACTGAGCGCCTAATATCAAAGTAAATCACAGCCATCAAATAATGCCACACCCACCAACCTGACATCATAACAGTGCGTTTTGCCTGCAGGGAGAGTAAACTCTTGCATGGCCAGGCACACGCGTAGGCTAGTCACATCCATTTTTAATTGTTTTAAAAAAAACATGTGTCAGGTTACTGCTTGAGATGAGCACCACCAAGTCTGCTGTTAAAGAAGCTCAGTGGGTTTTCTTTTTATTATTTGTTATTGGGCCCTTACCCGCTTTGCCCTTCAATACCAGCCGCCCCTAAAGGGTCTTATTATGATTTATGTTCTGTGTCTTCCGTTGTTAAGTGGCCTGATGACAACATTTGGATTGTTCCTCCTGTCACACTGCTATTTAGCCAGAAGAGAATGCAAGACCAAGCAGAATTTGTGTTGCTCCTGGTGGGACACCATGAAGGTATTACTAGGCTCCTATTGTGTACCTACTCACATAGCTGTAGTCACTCACAACTAAATAAAGAGTGTCCCTTTCATAACCAGACGAGTCCTCTTGGTTGTTGCACCTGTGAAATTTATAAAGGACGCAACAGTAGTGCATAAGAATATTTTTGAAGGCCAGAGTTTCCTATTTTTTCGAAATCTCTTTTATTTCTATTCCCAACAGTATCACCTTATTAGTATTTTAACATGTCAGGACTCTGTACATATCACCCTCTCACAAAAGTAGCATCCTGGACGACCCCCTCTTTGTTTGCTCCGCCTCGCTGAGCTAAGTACACTTTCTAAGCTCTTTGAATGATTATTGTTCTTAGGATGGGTTGTGGCTTTAGAAGATAATGGCCCTCATTTCGATCCTGGCAGCCTTTTGACCACCAGGGTTAATATGGCAGTATCACCTCCAACAGGCTGGTGGTGTACACCGCCACATCATGAGTGTGGCGAGTTGGCCGCTGCCAACCCACCACATCACCACTCATACCACCATGGTGGTATGAATCGCCGGGCCGGAGATGTTCATCTCCGTCCCAGCGATCCACAGAGTACCGCCAGCGGTATTATGAGCTGGCCTACTGCCATGGTTTCCGCAGCAGTAGCAACGCCAAGAAAACCATGGCCGTAGGGCCTACCAGTGACAGGGAATTCCTTCCCTGTCACCGGTAGACGGCTCCGCCACCCCCCAGCAAGCACGCCATCCTAACGGCACCCACCCACCCCCATCCAAACTCACACTCCCACTCACCCCTGATCCAAACTCACCCCAACCCCGATGCAAAAACCCCCCTCTGATGCAAACACCCCCCCTCCAATGCAGAACACCCCACCACCCGCTCTGATCCATTCACACATCCCTCACCCCCATTCAAGAACGCACTTGTAGACACGCACACACTCACACTCACGCACCCACCACACAACTGCCCCCACCCCAAAAGCCATACACGCACACAGCCACACATTGACATTACCCCCACCCCCCTAGAGTCACAGTGCCCCCCACCCCCTCCCCGCAGACATGCACACAGACACGCTTCACGCAAACACCCATTCACCTACACTTCCAGACACGCATCCACTCACACTCATCCGTACACGCATTCACTCATACATACTCACACGCGTTCAGGCACACATACACACTGACATCCAAACACACATATACACTGACATGCAGACACGCACTCACTTCAACATTCATACATGCATTGACTCACACGCATACAACCACCCATACACCACAACACTCACATTCACACACGCACACACACATTCATACACACACGCAGACAGCACACATTCATACACAACACCCCCCTCCCCTTTCAGACGATCACCTTACCTGTTAAAGGGAGAAGGTCTTCCGGCAGGGAACTGGAAGGGGAACTGTTACCGCCAGCAGCGTCCTGCCAGCAGGACACCACCAGGCTGTATTTACGGTCTTAATACGTCTGGCGGCATCCTACTGGTGGGGCGATGCAGGTGGTAGCACCGCCAGGACACCACCTTCCGCCAACATGGCTACTGCCGTATTTCTGCCCTAAGTGTGGCAGAAGACCAGCAGTGTCCATAATCTGGCGGATGGATGGTCGCCTCTGTGGCAGTATGTTGGCGCCTATGGCATCGGCGGTTTTCGAAGAATACTTCTGATGTCATAATGATTCCTGTTAGACCTGACAGCCTTAGGGTGGTCACCCCTAACTTTTTGCCTGCCTCCCTCCACTTTTTGGACACTGTTTTTGCTGGCTTTTAGACTCTGCGCACTTTACCACTGCTAACCAGTGCTAAAGTGCATATGCTCTCTCCCTTAAAACATGGTAACCTTGAATCATACCTGATTGGACTATTAATTTACTTATAAGTCCCTAGTAATGTGCACTCTATGTGCATAGGGGCGGTAGATTAAATGCTACTAGTGGGCCTGCAGCACTGGTTGTGCCACCCACTTAAGTAGCCCCTTTCCCTTCTCTCAGGCCTGCCATTGCAAGGCCTGTGTGTGCAGTTTCACTGTCACCTCGACTTGGCATGTAAAAGTACTTGCCAAGCCTAAACCTCCCCTTTCTCCACAGGTAAGTCACCTCTAATGTGTGCCCTAGGTAACCCCTAGAGCAGGGTGCTGTGTGGGTGAAAGGCAGGACATGTACCTGTGTAGTTTACATGTCCTGGTAGTGTAAAACTCCTAAATTCGTTTTTGCACTACTGTGAGGCCTGCTCCCTTCATAGGCTAACATTGGGGCTACCTTCATACAGTATTGAAGTGGTAGCTGCTGATCTGAAAGGAGTAGTAAGTTCATATTTAGTATGGCCAGAATGGTAATATAAAATCCTGCTGACTGGTGAAGTTGGTTTTAATATTACTATTCTAGAAATGCCACTTTTAGAAAGTGAGCATTTCTTTGCACTTAAATCTTTCTGTGCCTTACAATCCACGTCTGGCTGGGCTTAGTTGACAGCTCCTTGTGCATTCACTCAGACACACCCCAAACACAGGGTACTCAGCCTCACTTGCATACATCTGCATTTTGAATGGGTCTTCCTGGGCTGGGAGGGTGGAGGGCGGAGGGCCTGCTCTCACAGAAAGGACTGCCACACCCCCTACTGGGACCCTGGCAGACAGGATTGAACTGAAAGGGGACCTGGTGCACTTCTTAGCCACTCTTTGAAGTCTCCCCCACTTCAAAGGCACATTTGGGTATAAAACAGGGCCTCTGCCCTACCTCATCAGACACTTGCTGGAGAAGAAACCTGAACCAGAAACTACATCCTGCCAAGAAGAACTGCCTGGCTGCTCAAAGGACTCACCTGTCTGCTTTCTACAAAGACTGCTGCCTTGCTGTTGGCCTGCTGCCTTGCTGAACTCTTGTCTGGCTGTGAAAGTGCTCTCCAAGGGCTTGGATAGAGCTTGCCTCCTGTTCCCTGAAGTCTCAGGACCAAAAAGACTTCTCTTTTTCACTTGGACGCTCCGTGCGCCGAAAATTTCGACGCACAGCTTGTTCCGCAGCGTCAAAAACGCCGCACACCGACGCTGATCGACCCAACGCCTTCGGGACGACCGGAACTTCGACGCACGGCTTCGCAAGGACAACGCCGCCCGACCTCTAGAGGAGAAATCGACGCGACGCCTGCCGTGAGATCGTAATTTCAACGCGCAGCCCCGCAGAACGACGCGCAGCCGGAAAACAAGCAGGAAAATCCACGCACAGACCCGGGACATCTGGTAATCCCCGCGATCCACAGAAAGAGACTGTCCGCGCGCCAGAAAACGCGCATGACTTCCCCGCATGAAAAATAACGACGCAAGTCCATGTGTGCTGGGGAGAAATCGATGCACACACCCTTTTTCCACGTATCTCTTCTTCTGTGACCCTCTGAGGAGATTTTCCACTCCAAACCAGGTACTTTGTGCGTGAAAGAGACTTTGGGCCTCATTCTGACCCTGGCGGACGGCGGAGGCCGTCCGCCAGGGTACCGCCGCTGAATGACCGCACCGCGGTCAAAAGACCGCGGCGGCCATTCAGACATTTCCTCTGGGCCAGCGGGCACTCTCCAAAAGAGCGCCCGCCGGCCCAGAGGAAATGCCCCTGCAACGAGGACGCCGGCTCAGAATTGAGCCGGCGTAGTTGCAGGGGTGCTACGGGTGCAGTTGCACCCGTCGCGTATTTCAGTGTCTGCTTAGCAGACACTGAAATACTTTTCGGGGCCCTCTTATGGGGGCCCCTGCCGTGCCGATGCCATTGGCATGGGCACGGCAGGGGCCCCCAGGGGCCCCGCGGCACCCCCTACCGCCATCCTGTTCCTGGCGGGCGATCCGCCAGGAACAGGATGGCGGTAGGAGGTGTCAGAATCCCCCATGGCGGCGCAGCTTGGGGGATTCTAAGGGCAGCGGTAAACCGGCGGGAGACCGCCGGTTTGCCTCTTCTGACCGCGGCCGAACCGCCGCGGTCAGAATGCCCTGCGGGGCACCGCCGGCCTGTCGGCGGTGCTCCCGCCGACCCTGGCCCCGGCGGTCTTAGACCGCCGGGGTCAGAATGACCCCCTTTGTTTGCTTTTTAAAAACTTAAGACACTTTATATCACTTTCCAGTGATTTCTCTACAAATTCACATTGCAACTTTATTTAGTTTTGACCTACAATTATCCTGATAAATATTATATATTTTTCTAAACACTGTGTGGTGTATTTTTGTGGTGCTATATGGTGGTATTGTATGATTTATTGCACAAATACTTTACACATTGCCTTCTAAGTTAAGCCTGACTACTCGTGCCAAGCTACCAGAGGGTGGGCACAGGATAATCTTGGATTGTGTGTGACTTACCCTGACTAGAGTGAGGGCTTTTGCTTGGACAGGGGATAACCTGACTGCCAACCAAAAACCCAATTTCTAACAATTCCCAATGTGTGTTGTTTGTCTTTAGTATTTACTGACTTCAGCTTAAGTGGTTACTTCAACTTAAGGAATGATGTATGCTTTTCCTCTTATTCGTTTGAATGAATCGTTTAACAATTGAAGAGATTTTTCGGTAAAGAAGAGAGAGCCACTTCGACAGTGTCTAAGTTTGACACCAGAAAAGAGGATTAAGACAATCGATTGCATGTAGCACATTGACCAGTAATTTGGTTTGGTTTGATTTGAGTTTTATAGAGCTTGCAAATACCTGGCCTGTCCTGGCTTTTCATTCATATTTATACTACACTCATAATTAAATGGTTATTTTTTTCTCAAAAATATAAGTGGATATTTTTGGAAACAGAGTTCAACATGATACCCGCACAAATATCTCAGCCTCCAATCGTATTTGTCAGACATGGGATGCATAATCAATTCAGGTTCTATATTCAACCAGAAAATCGTTTATTGCATATGTTCTACAAAAATACCATAGTCGTAGCATCGTCTACCAGAACAGTGTGAAGGTAAGTATGTGTTGATAAGCCTAGATTTACTATTCTGAACTCCAGAAACATGTGCTCATTAGATATATATGTATCTTCAATGTAGATAGATGTGGAGCTAAAACTTAAAAAAAAGTACAACACTATCCTTAGCTATGTGTAATTGCCTTCACAGTAATACACTACTCAATATGCTGCCTACACAATTTATGCCGCACAATATTTATCCGCACAATATTCTGACATACTACCTAATGTTTGCCACTTAGTTCAGGATGAGATATTTCGCCCAAGATTGTTGTATGTATGTCATCGACTTCTCATTCTGTTACTGAAAGAGAAACATCCTGGACTTTTTTGCATTCCGCTGGACATGATAGCGTGTTTGGAATAATTGTAGGGGAATCCACAGATGGAACTGATGATAGGTGAGGACTTGAATGTCGATGAAGGACTGATTGCTGATTGCAGAAGTTGAAGCGAATGAGCAAACCAGCATCAGTGATGTCTCCAATTTAGGCTGGTTGAAATAGGGAAGAGCGGTGGAGGGGATCTATCCCCCCCATCTCTTCCATATCAATTGATTTATGCTAATTCCCTTTTTAGGTTGTGATCGACAGGCTGATTTTACACGCGCATTCTAGAGCAATTCCTTCAAAATGCTATTATCCTGGTCGTGTGGTGCTTGAATAATTATTGCATAGTAATGCACAAGAGAACCAGTGAGTGTAAGTGTAACTAATGTCTGTGTTAGGTAATATTGAGGATAAAATGTCAAATGGTCACCATGTTGTGACCAGAATATCGAGGGACAAAATATTGAACGGTTAAGTGCGCAGACGTAGGAAAGAATTTGCTATTCTTAACTCTACTTCTATGTACCTTGAAGATATATCACTGACACATATATCTGGAGTTTGGTATGGAAATTGTGTACAAACTTACCTTTTTATATTTTTCCCTTCAGCATTCTGGTCACGATATTGTGACCTTTAGTGATTTTGCCCTCAATATTCCTAACCTACTCCTACCTAAGGGGGTTTGATTATTACACTCCGAGGTGCAAGTAAATTAATCCCAGATGCAAAGAGCAAGATTGTGCCTTAAATGCTCCTGGATGTGCAAATACAGTACTGGTTTTTGCATGCTTATATAAAAATTAAAAATAACACATTGAACACTTGGAAATGCAGGTATTTCACTGCAACCTTATAATAATTTAATCATGCATTTCCTTCACATTGTCTTTTACTGCAGTCCTTCCTAAATCAGTAGCCATTCTTAGGGGGCCTACAAGACAATACATTTCTGGGTGGACAGGGACAGCTTTGCACTTTCTATTGGCCCTATACATATTGCCTGTTCCCTGCGAACCACAGGCTCCGATAAACATATACATATGTATAGATTTTAAGTGAATTAGTAAGAAAGTAGGCATGTCGTCACGTTTTGCAAGTCTGTTTTATTATAATTAAATTTGCAAAGTAATTGGACTAAGGTGGTCATTATGACATTGGTGGTGACTGTTAAAGAGGCAGTAATACTGCAAACATGCTGGCGGTAATTACCGCCAAATTATGACCATGGCGGTGAAAACTCCCATAGACATCCAATGTACCACGCCAACCGCCAGGGTGTTAACACCATTGACCACAGGGGCAGCCATCAACAGCCAGGCGGAAGACAAGGTACCGCCATCATATTATGACATAGCAAGCCGCCACGATTTCCGGGGTGGTACCAATGCCATCAAAAACCTGGCGGAAACATAACACAGAAAATAAAAGGCTCACCAAGTACACAGAGGAGACTACCGCCGCCATGAAACCGGGACTACAAGTCTTCCCGATGCTCTTCTACACCATGCTCCACCTGGAACACCAATGCTGACGAAGACGACGACGGTGAGTACAGCTGCCTAGCACACAAGGGAGGTAGGGAGGAAAGGGAGAGTGACACAGACATGCACAACACACACCATTCACACAAACAGCTACAGAGGAAAACCAATGTCACAGGACCCACATCATAATAATGCAAGGACTACATTTAGGTATAACTAATATTGTAATTTGATACCAACAGCCACCAAATTGTCTAAGCGAAAAAATATAATTGGAGTAAATGTCCAGAAAGGGCCAATGGTCAGTCCAAAGTACAAAAGGCCCACATGGCCACAGGGCACAGTCCAAGCCCCAACTTGTCTCCTGACAATATCCGCACTACACTGTTCAGTGGCATCATGCTGGAAATAGGCAGGCACCTCAGGGGGAAGCGGGGTGGGGGGCAACTCAGCTGAATTGGGAAACTTGCCCTCTGGAGGGGGCTCCATGCCCATTTCTCTTTGCTGGGAGTGCAAGGTCACAGTCTCTGAGGTGGAGAACTTGCCCACTGGTTCTGGAGGGGGCTCCATGCCCATTTCTCTTTGCTGGGGAGTGCAAGGTCACAGTCTCTGAGGTGGGGAACTTGCCCACTGGCTCTGGATGGGGCTCCTGGCCCATTTCACCTTGCTGGGGAATGCAAGATCACAGTCTCTGAGGTAGGTAACTTGCCCACTGGTTCTGAAGGGGGATCCTTGCCCATTTCAATTAGCTGGGGAGGGCAAGGCCACAGTCTCGGAGGTAGGGAACTTGCCCACTGTTTCTGGAGGGGGCTCCTTGTACAACAGTCCCTGGAGGGTGGCCTACATGCCCTCTGCTGGAGGTGAGGGCTGTTGAGCCCCAGCTGGAGGTGAGGGCCGCTGTGTCCCAACTGGAGGTGAAGGCTGCTGTGTCCGAACTGGAGGTAAGGGCTGCTGTGTCCCAACTGGAGGGGAGGGCTCCTTGCCCACTGCTGTTGGAGGGGAAATCCTGCCAGCCTCGTCTGGAGGTGAGGACTCCTGGCCCACTGCTGTTGGAGGGGGCCTCTTGCCTCTCATAGTTGGTGGAGTGGGAACCTTCCCTTTCCTGGGTGGTGTAGTGGAATCCTTCCCTCTCTTGGATGGTGGAGTGGGATCCTTCCCTCTCTTGGGTGGTGAAGTGGGATCCTTCCTCCTCTTGGATGGTGGAGTGGGATCTTTCCCTCTCTTGGGAGTGGGATACTTCCCCTCTTGGGTGGTGGAGTGGGATCCTTTCGTTTCTTGCCTCCACGACTAGAAGGCACCTCCACTGTCCCCGTGGACTGTTTGGCTGAATTGCTGGACTGGGTCATTGTGACCCTGCTCTTATGGGCAGGACTGGGGAGTGGATGGGGATGGAAGAGGTCAAGTTGGGCAAGAAAAGCTCCTTAGGGACGGTGTGGCGGGATGGGAGTGGAGGTTGAGGGAGTGGTTTATTGGATGTGTATGTCTGCTGGATTTGGGTGCAGGGGCAGGTGCATGGGCAGTGTGCTGATGTGAGGTGGATGGCTGTTGGGTGTCTGAGTGTGTGCGTTTGTGTGTCTTAGGAGGGGGCACACAGGGTGGGAGAGGATACAGGGGACGCATGGATGGATGTTGTGGAGGTGTCTGCAAGTGAGGTGTGTGTGCTGCTTGGTGTGGCGATGGTGGTGGTGGCTGTTGGTGCAGTGCATGCAGACGTGAGTGCGGATGTGGCAGTGAGGGATGAGGAAGAGGAGGAGGGGGGACAGTGAAGGCAGTTGATGTTGTTGTGTGTGCAACTGTCGGTTGTTTGTGTGAGTGCCTGTGGCCTGAAGTGTGCTGCCTGTATTTGTCTGTGCCACTCTTGTGTGCATGCTTGTCTGTATGTGTGCATGGGATGGGTTGGGGTTGAGGAGATTGGGATGGGACGTGGTGGTTGGAGGGGGGACGGTCGGAATAGGGACAATGGCTGCCATCAGAGAGGAGGTCAGAGCCTGGAACGATCTCTGCGCCTATTCACTGTGAATGCCTCCCAGGAATGCATTGCATTGCATTGCTGCATCTGGGATGCTAGCCACTGGATGGCATCCACAATGGTTGAATGCCCTACAGAGCTGGATCTCAGGAGGTCAATAGCCTCCTCACTGAGGACAGCAGGGCTCACTGGGGCAGGGCCTGAGGTGCCTGGGGCGAAGGAGATGCCCACCCTCCTGGGTGAGCGGGCACGGGCGACTCAGTGAGGGGCTACTGGGAGGGCGGTGCCGGTACGGGGGTGGCGGCTGAACCTGTAGCTGGGGTGGTCCAAGAGGTGTCCACCACCACCAGGGAGCTTGCATCAGAGGAGGTATCTGAATCAGTGTTGTCACCTCCTGTCTCTTCCATGGTGCTCCCCTCGCCCTCTGACCTACTGGTTCCCTTGGCATCAGTAGACTCTGCCTCCTGGGTCCTGTGGGATGCAGCTCCCTCTGTCACCGGTGGTCCTGCTCCTCCGCCAGATTATGCTAATGCACACATGGACAGGATGACAGAAGAAAATAGGGGGAAAGAGAGAAAGGGAGCACTGGGTCAATTACAGCACCAACACCACAGTTGGCATACACATTACCATCACAAACAGGGATCAGGATTGTACACTATGCACCCCACTGGCATTCAATTGGCTAGGTGCCACAGCAAGTTGCGAGCCAACCACCGCCAACTGCACCCCTCCTAGGACCCACTAAGCCCTCTCTGACATGGAATGCAACCTGCCTAGGTTACTAGATTTTGCAATACACCCATTTCCCTGGAACTGGATCACGCTGCAATGTTTGACCTGGCATTAAGGGGCACCCACTAACTGAATCCCACCACCAGGATCCCATGCCACCTACCAATAAATGTTGTTACACTCCCTGTACTCACCCCCTTGTGGCTGCTGTGATGCCCTTAAGCGCCCATCTAGATCTGGGTAGGCCACCACCAGTTTGCAAGCTATCAGGGAGGTAAGGTTCCGATGGGCACCCCGCCCTCGTTGGGAGGCCATCCCCATCTGGGCCTCCGAGGTCTTCCAGGCCCAGTGTGTCAGGTCCTCCCACCTTTTCCTACAATGGGTGCTCCGCCTCCTGTAGACCCCCAAGGTCCGCACGTCCTTGGTGATGGGACCCCACAATCCCTTCTTCTGATGGACGCTGACCAGTAGAGGTAATACAGACAGGAGGACACCATTACACACACAATCCAGCCTGTCAGATATATGGCCCACAAATCCCATTATCATCTCCATTGGCATACCCATCACCCGGCGCACACCATGTACACTACCAGCAGATATACCACCCCCACAAATAACACAATGCTTGCACACACATCTCCATGCAACCTTGTCACATGCATCGTGCCCAAGGTGTATTCACATGTTGGTCTGGAGGCCCATACAGCTCTCCATACTGGGGCAGGTCCCCCTCCACCAAGTGCTCCAACTCCTCCGAAGTGAAGGCAGCGGCTCTTTCCCCGGTCACACAGGCCATGGCAGGATCCAGGCACAGGTCACTCTGCTATGGAGACCATGGTGGTGTTGAGGGCCTGCAAATCTTCCCTGATCTCCCGATGCTGTACCTCCTGAAGCCACTTGTTCTCCTTCATGTTGGTAAGGATTTGGCCCATCTTGTCCTGGGATTGTTGGTAGACACCCAGGACATTAGTGAGTGCCTCCTGGAGAGTCGGCTCCCCGGGCCTGTCCTCCGTCTGTCACACAGCTGACCTCCGAGTGTCCCTGTCCCCCTGTGCCTGTGTCCCCTGAATGGGGTGCCCACTGCCACTGACCCCAGGACCCTGATTGGCTTGGGTGTAAGGTGTGGACTGGGGTCCCTGTACAGGTGGGCACACTGCTGATTGACGTGTCCTGGGGACAGAGGTGTGGGGATGTTAGGTGAGTGTTGTGGTGTTGGATACTGAGGGGGGAGACTCTGTGGTGGACTGTGAGTGGGCTGGGGTTGCAGACTGACCAGTGGTCCCTGATGGGCCAGGTAGTTCATCCAGAAGTCCACAGTTACTTTCAACACCGGGGGTATCTTCTGTTGGGGGACTGGATTGCCATGGCACCTCCTCGCTGCTGGTATTGGCTGGGGCACCTGTGGGGATGTAAGTGATGTATTGTGCTTAATGTCTCTGACATTTTGTACATCCCTAGCTTCCCCTCTATAGTTACTGTTGCCTGCCACCTTTGCTTGTGTATGGTGATGTACTGTATGATTGTTAGTACTCCATGCTGTGCATGCTTTGGTGATGGGTGTACATGCAGGGTTGGGAGGGCTGTCCCTGCATTGGTATGGCATGCAGGGCTTGGCATTGGGGTTGGTCACATGTGTAGGTGCACTGTGTAGGATGGAATGGAGTTATGGCAGTCTGGGTAAGGCGGTGAGATTGCATGCAGGTACGGGGGGTGATAAGTAGTAAGTATTGACTCACCAGTGTCCAGTCCTCCGGCTACTCCAGTGAGTCCCTCGGGATGCAGGAGTACCAAGACTTGCTCCTCCCATGCTGTCAGCTGTGGGGGAGGAGGTGGGGGTCCACTGCCAGTCCTCTGGATGGCAGGCTGGTGTCTTGCTGCCACGGAATGTATCTTCCCCCATAGGTCGTTCCACCTCTTCCTGATGTTATCCCTTGTTCTTGGATGCTGTCCCAAGGTGTTCACTCTGTCCACAATCCTCCGCCATAGCTCCATCTTCCTGGCAATGGATATCTACTGTACCTGTGCTCCAAACAGCTGTGGCTCTACCCTGACTATTTCCTCCACCATGCCCCGCAAATCCTCATCAGTGAAACAGGGATACCTTAGTGGGAACATGGGTGTTGTGTGTTGTGTGTGTTGTGCAGAGGGTGTTGAGTTATTAGGTGGGGTGTGGGATGTGGGGTGCGTGATGGATGAATGGGTGTTTGTGGTGTGTGTGTGTAGTTGTCTCTGTGACTTTTGTGTCAATTTTTGGTGTTCGCAAAGGGTTGTGGGTAGTGTGGGTGTGTGTTTTATAGTGCTGTGGATGGGTGGGCGTGGTGTGTGTATCAGTGTCAGGTGTGTGTTTTTGTTATTGGCCAATGTTGTGTGGTTTTGTATTTGGGTGTGCATTGAGACCGGGCAGGTGTGTACCGCCAATGGTTTACTGCAGCTGAAAGTCTGCTGTGGTGATTCGTGGGTCAAAATGTGGTGGGCGTTGTTTTGTTGGCGTAACGGTATGGGTTGTAGTACCGGCACTTTAACACTGACCTATAGTCTGGCAGATATGTGTTTGTGGCAGTTTTCTGTCGGTTTGGTGTGTGTCTCATAATATGGCGAACGGAGGTTCGCCTCCGCGACGGTATGTTGGTGGCCATCACCGCGGCGGTAAAAAGGATTTACTGCCATTGTCATAATGAGGGCCTAAAAGTGAAAAAACATTTTGATGAACCTTGCATCTTCATGCACCAAGCAATCGAAGGTGGGAGAGAAAAAAGGAAGAATTAACTAAATGTTCTTAGCAACTTTCCTAAATCTCAAAACGAAACTGCATTAATTAGAAACTATTCTTTCTTATTGCAGGCATCAATAATAAAACCATACACCTTAATTAAAAAGAACAAATATTTCTGTGTCCAGGAAAGATCATCTTAGTGTTCCCATGTCATCCTGTGCTCAAGACACATCATCACCTCCTTTCCCCAGTCCTTCGGTGGCCAGTACAGATAACCACCTTCTCTTCAGACCCTCTTTGCCCAGGATAGGTCATCCCCATTTCCCCATCACCATCTGTCCCCATGACACATCATCCTTTACTTTCCAGACCCCCGGTGCTCAGAACAGAGCATACCCTCTCCTAAGACACACTCTGTCCAGGACATACAATCCCCATCTCGTCATGACCCCTGTGTTCAGGAAAGATCACCCCCTCTTCTCAAACACTCTCTGCCCAGCACAGATCATCCACCTCTCCTCAGATGCTCTGTGTCCAGCATAGTTAATCCCCCCTCATCAGCCCCACTTTGCCCAGCACAGATCATCCCCACTCTCCTCCGGCCATCTGTTGCAAGGATACATCCCCTCGTTCCCCCAAACCAGTTGTGCCCAAAAACATTGTCTGCCTCTCTCCAGACACCCTGTGTTCAGGACACATCATTCCCCTCTCCTCAGACCCTCCATGCCCATGACAGAGCAAAAGCCTCTTCTCAGACCCTCTGTGCCCGGCACTGATAATCCTCCTCTCATCATGTGAATTGAGACCACACTGAAAATATCAAAAGTGATAAGGGACAACAATTGTAAACTGTGCTCTGAGACTGTAGTTCTAATAACACTTCAGATACTCTACCCTCTTGGGCAACTCAGCATCACATCAGTTAAAACAGGGAACAGTCACACTGAAGAAGCTCTTGCTGTTGAAGGCTATATTAAGAACTGTGGCCCTGATTTATACTTTTTGGTGCTGAACTACACTAACGCAGTCCAGCGTCAAAAAGGTTACCTCCCGCCACCGCCATACCAAGATGCTGGCCGGGCGTCATATTTATAGTATGGCGCTAGCCAACGGTAAGATCAGGCTACTGTCATAGAAAAGGATGCTAGCCAGGTACGGGAGGCGTAGGGAGAACAGCTGGTTTAGCGTCAGGGGATTACGCTAGTATGGGCAGAGGCAAAATGCCTCTGCTCAGACTAGCATCATTTTTTGACGTTAAAACCCCATGGACATGACTGGTGGAGGGGGTGGGGGTCCCATTGAAAAGTTTGAGAACCACTGCATTAAGGGGTGCTGTGTATAATTGAATATTGATTGATTGCCCACTCAAGACAAATCAATTATTATACAAGTCAAATGAGAATACTAAGAGCAGAAAAGATAATATACTTCAATTTGCTTAACTATGCAATGATAACAACATGAATAATTATGGTAGGTAAAAATATCCAAAATGAAACGTGAGTTGTGCCTGCCACCCACACTCTAATCTAATTCCTCAATATTTATGTGCAAAATAGATGTCTCAGAAGAGATACCCTTCAAGTGGTTGAATTCCGCACAGTTAAGAGGTAAAATCTGGGATCAATCTCAACTTCCCTGTTTCACCAAGTGGTATGATCTTAGGCAAATGGTGTATTTCACCAGCACTCCTTTTCACTTAATCTTGTAGTGGAAGCCTACATATGTCAGACTAAGTGGACTCTGTTTCCTCTCCAAATCTTCCTTGTTGCCCTGCAGTGCTTGTAAAGCAGCAGGTGGGGAAGGGCTGAGGAGGCAGAATGCAGTTGGCAATCAACAAACACTGTTTTGTGGCAGTGAAGTGAGAAAGAATTGCTAGATAGTTACAGCACAAGCAAAAGGGCCGGGGCAGAGGGGTCTCCCTGATGTCACCTTCACAATGTGATAATCAGATTGGTCACAAGTAGAGGCAGGTCAGCAGGTCAAGTGCAGGGCCATTATAGGTAGCATTTTTGTATTGCCCCCCCCCCCCCCCGATCCAGCCCTTCCTACCCGCAGTCGCCACCGTGATGTATATGTCTTTAGGGAACATAGATGCGGTGTTACAAATAATACATCCATAACACCCTCGTGCACTTATCTCTTTGATATTTTGTCCCTTGATATTCCTGTCACTATATTGTGACCCTTTATATTCTGCATTCAATATTCCCTACCACAACCATTATGCTAGATTACAGCACTGAAGGAAATTAATTTAAATTTGTAGTTACACTTTTGGTGTATTTTATAATTGATCGGTTTACAGTTTTGAACAATGAGGTAGAGAGAGATCTAGCCTTATAAAGCTGCTTGCCTAAGATCAAACATTCTTACATAGTGTAGATGGTGGGATTAGAGCCCGGGTTTTCAGTAATGCAATTTGCAGTTCAGCCTCCTCCTGCCGTAGTTGTTCTTCATAGAACAACTTAACAGTTAGGAAAGCAGAGCACTCCATTTACATGCTAATATCAGTGACTTTTCCTGACTTTGTACAAATACCTATTTCAGAAGGCGCCCCATGCCTAAAGAAAGACAATGAATAAGATTAGTAAGCTACATAAGGTAACCTGAAGCTTGCTCTGAGGTTACTGGCAAAGCTGCCTTATATTTTAACTTTATTGATCTACATTTAATTAAAATACCAAAGATGATGGAAAGAGAAACAAGCACATTTCTGATGCTCGAGATGAAGCAGCTTTCAACTTTTTAGGAATTTACTGATACCAAGCTGCATGGGCCAGGGGAGCTGGCAGGAACTAGACTTGTCTAAGGCACAGTCTTAAATGGATCCTGGAGCCAGGACATGGTCAGTCCTTTGGTCCAAGCCAGGCTCAAGCTTGTCTTGCTTTGCCCAACTATGTAAGCACACAAACGATGCACATGAGCAAATCCAATGCCTTTTTCAACCCTTGTAAGTCACATGTTTTCTCTCGCTCTTAAAAAGATAAGGGACCACAGAACTCGCTCAAACTACAAATATTTTAAAAATAAAATTCAGTTTATCTTAATTAAAACCGTTATAGTGTATAGCTTTCACTGTCTGTTAGGAGTTGGGGTGTACTATATGGTATGGCCTCTTAGCCCTCTCATGTGGTACACTCAAAACTACCATCTTGAGTCCAGCCAGGTGTGTTAACTCAACCTTAAGCTCGACCCTGGGTAGATGTGGCTGCAAGCAGTAAGGCTTAACAAAGGAACAAGGTGTAAAGCATTCAACAACACCAAACTTCATAATAACAAAGTCACACACCATATAATAAATAGTAGGTTAGAAACATAGATTAGATTGCCATGAATCTTTAGAGACCTTGATCATTAAATTCCATCAGAGGGTTCCAGAGATAGATATAATTTTAAAGGAATAAATAACTTTTGCATCAACCACAAACAAGCAATGGTCAACAAAAACTATGGAAACTTTTGAAAAGTTTGGAGAAGTTAATTCAGCAACTCTGGCCCGAGTTGGGCGATCACATGCAGCAGGACAGAGGTCCAGAGGAGATACTTTGGACAGTTAACTGGCCACCAGACCGTTTTTAGAGCAAGATCCAAACTTTACATTTTGAGCACCATAGATGATAATGGAGTGGTCCTGTTGCTGAGGGATGTAGGCGCAAAGATGCTCAAGGGTGTTCCTGATGCTGTGCGGTCCACATAGGTGGAGGCCGGTTGAGACCTCGGTCCACTGGTAAGTGGGGTTGACTCTGTATATGGTTTTCTGGGTCCCACAATGTCCTCTTTGCAAGGTTCCAAGGGGTGCAGAAGCAAACACTGTGCTTTGGCAACACAGTGGTCACTATCCAAATCTGTGGTGGAGGATAGTGTCCCTTTCGGGGGTCGAATCTGGTCACAACCAACACTCACGGGTCCAGCAGACATGGTTGCACCTTTTGGCTGTCTCTGTATTGTTCTTGGTGGTGCCCAGCGCCCGGTAGCGACAAGACATCTGTGGTAGCTACCAGTGATGCAACTTGAGCTCCTTCAGCTTTAATGTCCCCAGTGCTGTTCTGGGGGGCGATCCAACTGACTCTTGGAGACTCTGCTTCAGACAGGGACTGGGGATCAGCGTTTCCCCAAGCTAGGCATGCAGAACCGTGTCCAGACTCCAACAGCCCAAAGTAAAGCAGGTGGGGTCGCTCCTCTATTGCAGTCTTTTTTGTGCACTTACAACAGGTACAGAGTGGTCTCCCTCTCATCCTCTTTCCAGGTCCAATGCGTATTGAGGGTCAGCATGCCAGGGGTGCCATATTTATCCCAGGAAAGTGCCCTGATTGGACCACGTGGTCACTAGGCAATGGTCTACTGGGTCCCCTTCTACATAGTGACCAAGTTCCTATGATGTGTGGCATCTGGGTATCCCAGCATGCTCCATTCATGCCCCCTCCAAGATGGCACGATATTTCCTTGTTTGTGAGGAGCAAAGTAGCCCACCATAGAGGTGTGGCTACCTGGGGACAACATGTCCACTGTAAAACAGGTTTGGAGGTGAGTTTCCCCTCTCCTGCCCTGCCGCCACTCTGTCTACAGGGACAAAAGGCATCCTGCTCAGAGGTTTTGGGCCCATCAAAGGGGGCTTCCCCTTCGAAGCACGCCTCAAGGCTAATTTCCAAAGTGGCCATCCTGGTAGGTGAGGTGACACCTTGCTGGTAGGGCATTGTCTTTGTCCCTGGGCCTAAGAATTGTTCACACGTCTCCTCAGGTGGTCAGAAAGGTGTATGTGTGTGTGTACCTTTGTGAGGCCACGAGACGAGCAGAGCATAGAGTGGTTCCTTTTTTTAAAGTGCCCAACCATTAATTGTGACAATAATTTCAACCTCAGCATCAGATAGCTTTTAGTGTCATGATTTGTTTGATACCTCACATGACCCAGTTTGGTGTTCCTGGTCAGAAGTTAGCCGGGATGGGATGTCCCCCACTGACCCTGTGTTAGCCAATGGGGCTTTCAACTTTACCAACAGCAAAACGACAATTTGGAAGTGTTGCTGTCCAGACACATGGAAATATATATGTCTCGCTTAACAAAATAAAGCTCCCTGCCATAGGGCACCATAGGCCTTCTGTAGCGGAAACTTACATGTAATGTTAAGGGGAACAGTGGCCTTGCCATTGGTTTAAATGGCAAAGCCCAACTGACAGTGAAACTACCATCCTTGCAGTCTCCAGTGGCAGGCTGTGAGCCATCTTGTCACTTGTCACACAAAGGGTGTCACAAATGGTGCTGCAGCCCAGGGTGGACACTCTGCCATACATGCTCAGGGTTACCCTGTGCACCATATAATAGGGAATTATAAGTCAGGCCTTGCCAATTGAATGTTTCCAATTTGGCAAATACTTAGCTTTGGATCAGAACGCTGGCACTGAGGTCTGGTTAGCAGCCCTCAGTGCACTCTCAGAGTCGTAAAACCAGCAGCATCAGTCAAAAAATGTGGGAGTGAACATGCAAAAAGAGGCCGTCCTTACTTGACCCCCCTCCAGACAAAAGGTGATGAGCAACCTACCCCTTTTCCCGGAGGTTCTCATCAGCTAAGTGTAAGAACCTGGAAAGGCCATCTGAATTGGCATAGTCAGACTCAGGTCTGTGTTCCACAGTAAAGACTAAACCCTATAGGGAGCTGGAACACCTCAACAGTTTGGGATTCTCTTCTTTCATCCCCCATAAGCCATCTGAGAGGTCTGTGGTCAGTCTGAACTTTGAAGTAAGCCCAAACAAATAGGGTCTTAGCTTCTTCAGGGACCAAACCATAGCAAAGGCTTCCGTCTCAATGGCACTCCAACGCTGTTCTCTAGGGAGGAGTCACCTACTAAAAAAAAGCAACAAGTTGATCCTGACCCTGGTCATTTAACTGTGACAGAACTGCCCCAATACCATGTTCTGATGCATCAGCTCAGACAATAAACTCGTTGGTGATGTCAAGTGCCTTTAATACAGGTGCTGAGCATAGAGGTTCCTTTCGTGTATCAAAGGCCTTTTGACAGGAGTCAGTCCATATGACCTTCCTTGGCTGTTTTTTTTAGGTTAGTTTTGTTATTGGTGCCACTATGATACCATGGGCTTTCTCAAATGTCTTGTAGTACCCAGTTGGGCCTAAGAAGGCTGTGACTTGGGTCTGTATCTTTGGAGCTTCTTGGATCAGAATTGTCTGTATCTTCGGTTGTAGAGGTTGTACTTGGCCCCCACCAACTAAGTGACCCAGGTCCACTATAAAACCATGACCTATCTGGCACTTGCTTGCCTTGATACTCAGCGTTGCCTGATGAAGGGCTTGCAGCAGTTCCTTAAGGTGGACCAGGTGACCCTCCCAGGTGGAACTGAATACAGCAATATCATCAGGCTATGCTACACTGAAACTTTCCAGGTCCGAAAGAACTCTATTTGGAAGGTGGAAGGTGCATTTTTCGACCGAAAGGGCATCACTCTGAACTTCAAATGGTGTTCTGGGGTTGAAAAGGCAGACCTCTCCTTAGCTCCTGGGATGAGGGCTATCTGCCAATAAACTGAAATCAGGTCAAAGGTACTCAGATATTTTGCAGCCCCCTACCTGTCTGTGAGCTCATCAGCTCTTGATATGGGGTGATAATATCAAGAGACTACAATGCCCACTCTGGGACCACATCTAATAAACATACATCCTATAGCTGACATGCAGCATAATAAAAACGAATTAGAAAAACATCCTTTATTTATATACAAAAGATTATATCATATACATAGATAAGAAAACAACCCCTATCGCAAACATAAAATAAGAAGGACAAAGGAAAGTGCTAAGAAATCGAGTGCACGTGATTTAGAAAGAAAAAGGACCGTGAGTCCATCCAATAGAAACATATATTTAAAAAAGAGGAGCCTGCTGGTTCAACCTTTTCCTCATTGAATCTTTAAGATAAATACAAAAGTAATAAATCCTCATTCAAGTCCTCCCTTCATTATTAAAAAGAGAAAATACAATTAGGCTCAAACACCATCGTCGACGTTTCGACCCCTCCGGCTCTCGGGCTAACTCCGGGCTCACACACGGCTCTTCATCAGGACTAAAACAATAGGGGCCTCCTGGAATAATCAAAAAAGTAATAATCAATCTTAATCTACTCTTTTTATAAAAGATTATGCTGCTGCAAACCCATTTCCATCAATACCTACACTTAATACATTATCATTCTTTAAGCCACAATCTTTTTCAAAAAACACCTCGCCTCACGTCATATCTAAAGCATACAGAAAACCTACTATTATAAATAAATCACTAAACCACAAAATATTATTGGATCAACCAAAGCAAACCATATTCTTACCCGAGGGTATTGAGATTATACTCCTTCCACCTTAATTTCAACCTATTGCTTCAAAATGATCCCTTAAAAAACAACCAAACATACATAAAAATCTCAGTTCAAAAACAAACAACTTACTCACATATAACTCACAACATATTTTACTTCCTTAATGTAATTATTCTATACTTAATATTCATAATAATAAACACCTCAAACAACCTTGTATATTCCAAACGTGAAACTATTCCGCTCTGTCAGACAACTCACATACCTTGAAATATAAAAGCTGGTAGTCTAAATTCACATCCGACCATCGAAAAGAAGAACCGGCGATTCAAACGCCGCACTTTTATAACTGACTTCATTTCACTAAACAGTCACAGGTGTGGAAACCGCTAGTAAGGTGTTCCACACAGGTCCACATTTGTAAAGAGTCTCTTTGCACCCCCTCTCTGGCATTGTGCGATAATTCAACCTGCTCATTTTGTGAAGTGAACACGGAAGTGGAACAAAGTACATCGTTCTACTCTGTCCCGACTTCACAGGAGGCTCAGGCGCTCTTCACGCCCCTTCTGGCCCATGTGATAATAGTCTCATCTCGCTTCATTATGTGAAGCGAGCACGGAAGTGGAACAAAAAACATTGTTCCTCTCTGGTCAGACTTCACATTAGACTTTATGGAACAACACAATTTTAATAATAAACAAAAAAACTCCAAATAAACAAGCATCCAAACAAGAAATGAAAGGCAATTATTCAACATCTTACGGTCCAAATTTGGCAACACTGGTATTAGGATTAGCAATTCTCATCTCACTAATGTAGTTGAAAAACCTGAAAAACAAGATCATATTGTGAAAACATCTTTAAAGAAAACAAAAACAGGCTCATTGTTTTAATTATAATATCCTTTCACTAGATCAACTAGGAATCCTTGAACCGAAGGCCTATAGTTCTATACTCACCTAAGGTTATTATTCCAACAAATGTGGAAATAAGGAGCAAACATCTCAACTCATTCCCTATAATAAAATTAAGCCAAGAACTGTTATATATAACCATAGGAACATTTCAGGTTTACTGCAACATGAGATCTATTCTAACCATTTGACAAACTAGCTGTCTGCCTAGCTATCTCCTCATATTCATTCAAGCCTTGAGAAACAGAATCCAAAAGATGGATCCATTTACATTCTCGTAAGTTTAATATATTCAACAAATTGCCACCTCGTGGGGTAACAGTAATCTTGTCAATCATCCCCCATCTGAAGCAGTCTACTGAATGATTCAATGCAGTAAAATGTTCGGCCAACGGTGCCCCATGTACCTTACATCTAATACGACTGCAATGTTGTAAAATCCACACCTTGATTTTTTGTTTAATTTGGCCAATATACAACAGATCACATGGACATTTAATCACATAGATCACATTTACACTATTACAATTATTGTGTTCTATTAATGTCACAGATATATGCTTATACTTAAATATTTTAATCTCCAAACATTGTTTACAGACTTTACAAGACCCACATTTGAAATGGCCCAAAATTTTGGGTAACCTTAGCATTGATATAAGGGAAGGTTTAGGGGGATCTGCTAACAAAGAATTGACCACCCAATCTTTGATGTTCTTCGCCCTCTTGAAAGCATGCATCGGGGGGTCATATATTTCAAGTTCATCTGAAACCATACTCCAACACTTATTGATGATCTTTTTAATTTCAGTACTCCTAGTACAGTATGTCGTAACACAGACCAACTTATTCCTACAACTGTCTGTGTGTGTCCTTGGTTCAAGTAAGTAATCCCTATGGCAAAACAAGGCTCTTTTGCATGACTTCCTAACTACACTCTTAGAATAACCTCGTGCTCTAAGGCGATTCAACAGCTCTTAAGATTCTACAAAATAGTCTTGTTTAAGAGTACAATTCCTTCTGAGACTAAGGAATTGCCCATAAGGTAGATTATCTCTCAGGTTCCGAGGGTGATGACTCGTATATTATAGAAGAGAATTCCTCTCACTCGGTTTCCTATATAAGGTAGTGTAAATTTGGTTATCTTCCACCTTAATAGTTGCATCCAAAAAATCAATTTCAGAAGAACTTGAATGTGTGGTAAATTGAATGTCTTTCGATCTTTCATTCAACCATTTATGAAATCTAAGCAGGTCTACTTGGGTACCTGTCCAGATCATTATCACGTCATCGATATAACGCTTCCATAAAGTAATGTGAGTGAAAAATGGTAAAGTTCTATCAAAAATGTACTGTTGTTTAAAGTTATCCATATACAAAATTGCTGCATCCGGTGCATAAGTTGCACCCTTAGCCACCCCTTTGGTCTGCATATAGAAATTCCCCTGAAAAAAGAAATTCCTAGTCTTTTCTATCTCTAATAATTGTATTATAAACTCAGTGGGTACTTGAGATGGCTGTGACCTTCCATCTAGTATTTCTTTAATCACCTGTAAGGCATGTCCCTGAGGGATATTCGTGTATAATGAGACAATATCCATTGTCATCAAAATTTGATTCTCACTATCAAAGTGTAGATTATCTAAAAAAGTTTTAGTCTCCATAGTGTCTCTAAGATAAGCCTCTGTCATTGGTACTAATGGTTTCAAAAAGAAGTCCACATATTTGCAAATTGGTTCTAAAACGGAAGCACATCCTGATATAATTGGACGGCCCGGAGGCTTTTGAAGATTTTTATGAATTTTAGGGAGTGTATAAATCGTAGGCATACGAGGGTTCTTTTTGTTCAAAAATGCATATTCCAGTTCTGATAAGAAACCCATCATTAAGCCAATATCCGTGACCCTTTTGATCAAATCTATCAAATCATTAGTAGGGTCACGTTTCAACCTCAAATAACTTACAGTGTCTGCCAATTGCATTGGGATTCATTTTTGTAGTCTTTAGTGTTTTGTACTACAATTGCTCCTCCCTTATCCGCTTGTTTAATCACTATCTCTCTATTAGATTTCAAAGTAGACAATGCCTCCTTCTCAGCTTTCGTGGTGTTATACTTCATATAGCTCCCCTTGGATATCAAATTCATCCTGTCTCTCAAAAGTCAAAATTTTATGTGACATTGAATGGGCAGGAGGAGTAAAGGTTGAAGGTATTCGCAAACCAGTTACAGAAGTAGGGGGACAAGATATAGGCCCTCATTACAAACCTGGCGGTCGGTGTTAAAGCGGCGGTAAAACCGCCAACAGGCCGGCGGTAAAAAAACTGGAATCACGACCGTGGCAGAAACCGCCAACATAGACAGCCACTTTAACACTCCGACCACCACAGCGGTACAAATAAACAGTGTGGCGGTCACCGCCGACAGACAGGCGGAAGACAATGTACCACCTACAGTATCATGAGAGGCCAATCCACCACCTTTTCCGGGGCGGATTCACTGCGAACAAAAACACTGCGGAAACAGAACTTGGAGGGAAAACGCTCACCTCTACACACCCCACGAGGAACCAGGACGCCATGGAGCCTGAACTCCAAATTCTACCTGCCATTCTCTTCCTGCTCCTCTATCAGGAGCACGAACGCCGGCGGCGACGACCACAGTGAGTACTGCCCCTACGACACAGGGGAGGGGGAAGGGAAAAGAGAGTGACACACACATGCAACACGCAAAACCCCCACCCCCACCCTCACCCACTACAACACACACACAAATACATGTTGATACATTACATTACACCCCCCAACCCCCTCTGGAAGAACGCAAGAACAAAAGGAAATTAGCTGAACGATTGTAATCAATAAAAATCCATTACTCAATAATAGATATACACTATTAACAAATATATACACCAAGAATTCAAGTCCATGTACTGCACCTACATAGTCCGTGGACCACTGGGCCCAAAATGCATGGGCGAGGCCCACACAAGATACCCGTTCAAAACGAAGAGAACACTGCTGGGGCATCAGATCGAAATTAAACAGGCACCTCAGGGGGAAGGGAAAGGGGGCACCTCAGCCGGATGAGTGCACTACGCCAGCTCCACGAGGGGGGCCCAGTGCCCATTGATGTATCCTGGGGAGTGCAAAGCCACAGTCACACAAGTCTCTCCAGTTGGCGGTTTGCCCACTGCTTTATCCTCGGGGGTGCAAAGCCACAGTCTCACTAGTTTCTCCAGTGGGCAGTTTGCCCACTGCTTTATCCTGGGGAGTGCAAAGCCACAGTCTCACAAGTCTCTCCAGTGGGTGGTTTGCCCACTGCTTTATCCTGGGGAGTGCAAAGCCGCAGTCTCTCAAGTCTCCAGTGGTTGGTTTGCCCACTGGTTTATCCTTGGGAGTGCAAAGCCACAGTCTCTCAAGTGGATAACAGTTCTCCACTGGTTCTGGAGGGGACTTGGTGCCCAGAGTGCTTCATCCTGCCAAGGACAGAGGTAGTGGATGCCTTTCTCCACTGTTCTGGGGGGGGGGCTTTGTGCCCAGAGTGCTTCATCCTGCCAAGGACTGAGGTAGTGGATGCCCTTCTCCACTGGTTCTGGAGGGGGCTTTGTGCCCAGAGTGCTTCATCCTGCCAAGGACAGAGGTAGTGGATGCCTTTCTCCACTGGTTCTGGAGAGGGTTTAATGCCCAGAGTGCTTCATCCTGCCAAGGACTGAGGTAATGGATACCTTTCTCCACTGGTTATGGAGGGGGCTTTGTGCCCAGAGTGCTTCATCCTGCCAAGGACAGAGGTAGTGGATTCATTTCTCCCCTGGTTCTGGAGTGGGCGTTGTGCCCAGAATGCTTCATCCTGCCAAGGACTCAGGTAGTGGATGTGACACTCCACTGATGGTGGGCTTACATGGGAGCTGTCCAGGCCCCTGGGACTGACCACCAGGTTCGTACATCTGACCACTGGGGATGGCAGCCATGTCTGCGGTGGTGCCACTGGCACATGATGTGGCGTGGTCGCTGTAGGTGCTTGCGGCGGCCGCGGCGGTGCTTGCGGCGCTCATTGGCCAGCGGTGCTGGTGGGTGACTCAGTGAGCGTGCTGATGTCGGCGGTGTCCTGGGCAACGGTGCTGTTGGGTGGCTCAGTGAGCGTGCTGCTGGCGGTGGTGTCCTGGGCAGCGAGCTGGTGGGTGGCTCAGTGAGCGTGCTGCTGGCGGCGGTGTCCTGGGCAGCGGTGCTGTTGGCAGTGGTGTCGTGGGCTGCGGTGCTGGTGGCGGCGGTGTCCTGGACAGCGGTGCTTCTGGCGGCAGTGCCCTGGGAAGCGGTGCTGGCGGCGGTGTCCTGGGCAGCGGTGCTGGTGGCGGCAGTGCCCTGGGAATCGGTGCTGGTGGCGGCGGTGTCCTGGGAAGCGATGCTGGTGGCGGCGGTGCATGTGGCAGTGCCGGTGGCGGTCTTGTCAGCCGTGCAGGTTGGCGGCGACTTCCCTTTCCCTTTCTTTCTCTGCCCCTTCCACACCTTGGATGGTGGCGCAGCTGTCTTGCCACTCCCAACTGTAGTCCTGGGAGAGCCCTAGATGGCAGGTGTTTTGCCCTTCGCCCTCCGGGCTGTGGCCAACTTGTTATGTTTCTGAGGTGGGGGACTGTCCTTGACCTGGCTCCTTGGCACACTGGCTGCCCTGCTGCCTGACGCACTCCAGAAGCCGGTTACTGCTGGCACCACTGTTCCCAGTGATGGGGTGGCTGAGGTGCTGGGTTGGGACCTGGAAAGGCATGCCCTAGGGGATGGAAGGGGTGGGGGGGAGGGAAGAGGTCAAGGTTTGACAGGAAAAGTTTTGAAGACACACTGGGACGGGTAGATGCAGGGAGTTTGGGAGTGGCGGAAGAGGTAGTGGTTGTAGGAGGTGTTCATTTGCTGATTTTGAGTGAAGGTGCATGGGCTGTAGGCTGTCGTGAGGTGGATGGCTATTGGGTGTGTGTGTGACTGCGTTTGTGTAGTTTGGGAAGTGTGCTCACAGACACACTGGTAGAGGAACAGAAGAAGCAGAAGAGGACATAGACAACAGAAACACTGTGAATGTTTGATTTACTCATTTATTCACATTTTGGAGATAAAAGTTTATTAAAAATGACTTTTGAAAAAGAAACATTATCTTACAGTGAGGATTACATAAATAGATTGATGCAAGGTCAAACAGGGACAGAATTTTTAGGTAATGCTTCTCCTGTGATTGATCTATCATTGAGTGAAAGGATCAATAGATTAGAGCGGCTTGAGAAAAAAATAGTACGTACTCGACTGCATGGTCACTTATTAACGAAACATCTCCAATCTATTACCATCCCATTAGATTTACAAGTCAGGAATAAACCAGGAATTTTTGTGGACAATCCAAAATTTAAAGAAAATTTCAGTTTTGTAGCAAATAATTGTTCGAGACACTAGATGGTTTTGGGAGTGGAAACGGCACTAGAAGAGGTTCGAAAATTGATGAAGGAAATTGCTGATCTCAGAAAAGAGATTTCAGAGAATAAACCATTGGTTAATGCAAAAGAGGCATTAGAACGCCGTGATAGAACAATGAGGGATTTTGATACCAATACGCAGACATATAAATTGGATAAATTGGCTAGAGATATCAGTCTTTATGATAAGAAACTGACTTATCCATACCTGACAGAGGAATATTATAAACAAGATGTAAGAGGTAGATTTTCAACAAGAGGACGTGGTGGACTGAGACGGTACACAACTTTTTCAGAATCCTCAGTTTCAACTGGTGGAAGTGAGAGTGACAATGAGTAGCTATCTACTAGTATGGCTTCCCCTAATCACGATGTACATCAATTAGATTTGACTTCAGGGCATTTTTTAGGGCCGACACAATGGACCTCCCAGGGGGTAGGTGCTCCCCCCTGGAACAGGGGTTTTCCCAGAGAACGAGGTTGGGGCAGGGGACGATACAGAGGCAGGAAACAAATACGTTTCCAACAGGAAGATCATGGAGAAATTCAAACTCAGAATCAACATTACAGGTGGTGAATCGGTTTAATCCAGTGGTGAATTTCTCAGCTTACCATTTGTCAGCTGAGGAAGAACAGATTTTATCTAAAGGAATTTCATTTGTCCCGACTATTTTACCTACCTCTTTTAATCTAAAAATGGAATTACATCAGGTTTTCGTAAGGTTAGACTAAGGGGGTCATTCCAACTTCGGCGGGCGGCGGAGGCCGCCCGCCAAAGTTCCCCCGCCAGAAGACCGCACTGCGCTCAAAAGACCGCGGCGGTCATTCTGGCTTTCCCGCTGGGCCGGCGGGCGACCGCCAAAAGGGCGCCCGCCGGCCCAGCGGGAAAGACCCAGCAACGATGAAGCCGGCTCCGAATGGAGCCGGCGGAGTTGCTGGAGTGCGACGGGTGCAGTGGCACCCGTCGCGATTTTCAGTGTCTGCTAAGCCGACACTGAAAATCATTATGGGGCCCTGTGAGGGGGCCCAACGACACCCGTTCCCGCCATCCTGTTCCTGGCGGTAAGAACCGCCAGGAACAGGATGGCGGGAAGGGGGTCGGAATCCCCATGGCGGCGCTGCTTGCAGCGCCGCCATGGAGGATTCCTATGGCCAGGGGAAAACCGGCGGGAAACCGCCGGTTTCCCTAAAGCCACGGTCAGAATTGGCCAGGAAGCACCGCCAGCCTGTTGGCGGTGTTTCCGCGGTCGTTGGCCCTGGCGGTCCATGACCGCCAGGGTCAGAATGACCCCCTAAGATATTATTTTAATAAGACTATGGCCCTCATTACAACATTGGCAGTAAAAGCCACTTACTGCCGTGCAGAAGACCGCCAACACACCGCTGTGGCCACGGAATTCCGCCACGGTCATTATGACCCACAGCTCAGAATCCGCCAAAATCCAGACACCCACACAAGTTCACCACACCAAAGGTCAGTGATAAAATGGCGATGACCAAACCTCCACCGTCACGCCAACAGGAATACGCCTACACTGTCACGACCCACGAATCCACGCGGCGGTCTTTCAACAGCGGTATTCCATTGGCAGTACACAACGCCGCACTCAAAATACACACACACTTACAAAACACTACCACATTGGACAATTCCAAATACACACACCTGATACACATACACACACCACTCCCACACACCCAATACAATATAAAACACACACCCACATCACCCACAAACCCTTACGACCACAATTGTGACAGAAGTCCAGAGAGAGACACCACTTGAAAGAACAATAGCATCCACAGGCACCCTACACCATCACTCACACAACAACCATGCACTTCACACAACACACCTCTAAATATCACTGCACACATCACAACACACACCACCCCACACATCACCCACACCACCCCATGGCCCTGCAAAGACACCCCAGGTTCTCTGAGGAGGAGCTCAGGGTCATGGTGGAAGAAATCATCTGGGTAGAGCCACAGCTATTCGGATCACAGGTGCAGCACACCACCATAGCTAGGAAGATGGAGCTATGGCGCAGAATCGTGGACAGGGTCAACGCAGTGGGACAGCACCCAAGAACTAGGGATGACATCAGGAAGAGCTGGAACGACCTACGGGGGAAGGTGCGTTCTGTGGTCTCAAGACACCACATCGCGGTACAGAGGACTGGCGGCAGATCCCCACCTCCTCCCCCACAACTAACAACGTGGGAGGAGCAGGTCTTGGCTATACTGCATCCTGAGGGCCTCGCAGGAGTAGCTGGAGGAATGGACTCTGGTAAGTCAAATCTTACATTACTTCACCCCCCACCTACCTGCATGCTATTACATACCCCCACCCTCGCCCTCACCCCCATCACTCCAACTCCTCACGTATGTCCCAAGATCACAAACCACACATCCCAAAACCATGCCCTGCATGTAACACCAAAGCATGGACACCCATCACCAAAGCATGGCCACTGCACATACCCATACACCCCACTAAACCATTATCACACAAGGTCCTACACAGGAATGCAAGCACTGGGGTACAGGGTCACCCACCCATAGCACACCATGGCACACACAGATGCAATAATTATGCCTTTACACCCCTGCAGGACCCCTACCCAACGTCAACGGACAGGAGGGTCCAGACATGTCCACTCCACCCACAGAAGAGGCCCACAGTGATGACAGCAGCTCTGTCCAACTGGATCTAGATGACCAGCCCGGCCCATCTGGGACCTCAGGACAGTCGGTTCCCCTCACACTAGCACAGGCTACCACAGAGCCTCCCCCTCTGGAAACACCAGCACAGCACCCACCCAGCGGGCCCATACCTCTGTCCCCAGGACACTTCAATCAGCAGTGTGTCCACCACTACAGGGAACCCAGGCTAACCCACCACCCCAACAACACCAGGGACCTAGAGGCAGTGGCAGTGGGCACACGGTTCAGGCGACAGATGCCCAGGGAAACAGGGGAACTGGGAAGGCTGCTGTGCGACAGGGGGAGGACTGGCCCAGGGAACCCACTCTCCATGAGGCCCTCTCCAACATCATGGGTGCCTACCACCATTCCCAGGAGACGATGGCAACGGTACTGGCAAGGTTTCAGGAGACCCAGCGGCTGCAGGAGGAACAGTATTTGGGGTTCAGGGAGGCACTCAAATCCATCAATTCCACCCTGGGCACCATTGTAGGGGTGCTGAAGGAACTCGTCAACACCAGGAGGGACACTGTGGCACAATAAGGGGCCCCTGACACTAGCCTGGACGATGAACTGCCCACCAGCTCCACCGGCGCTAGTGGACAGGAGGCACCGCCACAGGACCACCACACCAGCACCTCACCCCCTGCAGATGGAGAACCACCCCGCAAGCGGTCCCTGAGATCCAGGACAAAGACAGCGAACAATGCCAAGACCCCCGCCAAGAAATGAGACCACCCTGATTGTCATGCTTTTGTCCCACTTTGTCACCCTGTCCATCCTTAAACTGTCCAAGCTCCACTTCCTATGCCCCTTTGGACAATGCACCTGTGAGAGTAATAGACTGGACTCTGTCATGGACATTCCTCCACCATCACCCCTGACCATTTTACAACCCGCTCCACTACTTAGCACTTAAATAAACACCCTTAAATCACAAAACTATCTGGAGTCAGTCTGTGCTTTCGAAAATGTGTATTTGCAATAACTGTGGAAAATGCTATATCCATTGTATTGTCAACATACCTATGTCACACATGAGGTGAGGAAACAAAGCAGATGTCACACAGTGGGACCCACATCTGTGAAATTGAAAGGGAAAGTGACAACTCAGGGTCCATACACTGTGCGAAAATGACAGACAGATGAGAGGTAGAAGGATCAAACAGATGTAGCAGGCAGTGTTGTCTTCTTACCTGTGTCTCACTGGAAGTATTGTTGGATCACCGTGTTCCTGTTGTCTATGTCCTCTTCTTCTGCTTCCTCATCTTCACTGTCCACAGGCTCCACAGCTGCCACAGGACCTCCATCTGGACCATCCTCCTGCAGAAAAGGCACCTGTTGTCGCAAAGCCAAGTTGTGAAGCATACAGTAGGCCACGATGATCTGGCACACCTTCTTTGGTGAGTAGAATAGGGACCCACCTGTCATATGAAGGCACCTGAACCTGGCCTTCAGGAGGCCGAAGGTCCTCTCTATAATCCTCCTAGTTCGACCATGTGCCTCATTGTAGCGTTCCTCTGCTCTTGTCCTGGGATTCCTCACTGGGGTCAGTAGCCATGACAGGTTGGGGTAACCAGAGGCACCTGCAAATATCGAGGGACAACTGTTAGACACACACTAACTCTTAGGGACATCCCCAGACACCTAGTCACACTGTATTGGGTCCATGTCCTCACCTAATAGCCACACACGGTGCCTTTGGAGTTGCCCAATCACATAAGGGATGCTGCTATTCGTCAGAATGTAAGCGTCATGCACTGAGCCAGGAAATTTGACATTCACATGGGAAATGTAATGGTCTGCCAAACACACCATCTGCACATTCATCGAATGGTAACTCTTCTGGTTTCTGTACACCTGTTCACTCGTGCGGGGGGGACCAAGGCCACATGTGTCCCATCAATGGCACCTATGATGTTGGGGATATGTCCCAGGGCATAGAAGTCACCTTTCACTGTAGGCAAATCCTCCACCTGAGGGAAAACGATGTAGCGCCGCATGTGTTTCAGCAGGGCAGACAACACTCTGAACAACACGTTGGAAAACATAGGCTGGGACATCCCTGATGCTATGGCCACTGTTGTTTGAAAAGACCCACTTGCCAGAAAATGGAGTACTGACAGCACCTGCACTAGAGGGGGGATTCCTGTGGGATGGCGGATAGCTGACATCAGGTCAGGCTCCAACTGGGCACACAGTTCCTGGATTGTGGCACGATCAAGTCTGTAGGTGATGATCACATGTCGCTCCTCCATTGTCGACAGGTCCACCAGCGGTCTGTACACCGGAGGATGCCGCTATCTCCTCACCTGCCCCAGCGGACGTGCTCTATGGAGGAGAACAGCGAGCACAGAGTCAACCAACACTGAGGTACGTAAACACAACTTTATATGAAAATGTTTCAAAATCGACATATGGCTGTCTTAGTATATAATCAAGGCCTATATATGTGTGACACATTTAAAATTAATGCCATGTGGCCCCCTGAAATGGCGGCTGCCTGACCTGTTAGGTGGGACAAGGGGATATGAGGCAATTGCGCTGGTGTTGAACACCGTCGCGGTAGGCGGTCGAAGACTGCAGTGCAAACCTGCATTGGTTAACATTGGACCCTCTGGGTCCCAGGAGCCAATGATGATGTACGCCGGCGGTGACGATACGCACTGCCGCGGACGTGACCGCCATTTTATCTCTGTTCAATCACTTGATACCTGATCAAGTGCTGCTGTGACCTCAGTCTGGAAGAGACAATGGCTCGTGTGTCTGTGGAAAGGGCCCCTGCCTTCGGCACGGAGGAGTTGGAGAAACTAGTGAATGGGGTCCTCCCCCAGTACACGCTACTCTACGGTCCTCCAGACAAACAGGTGAGTACACGCTGAGCATGCTGTATGGGCAATGGCTGTTTGGAGTGGTGTGGATGAAAAATGGGGGGGGGGAGAATGAAGCGTGCTTGAAACGATGGTGAGTGCATGTGCAACATGGCAAGGGTAGGGATGCGGGCCAATGACTGTGACGGTGCGGGCGCTTATATCTTCTCCTTTTCCCCTGTACTATTAGTGTAGGTCAGCGCCCACCAGAAGAAGGATATTTGGCGTGCCATCGCAAAGGAAGTCCGGACCCTGGGGATCTTCCACAGACGGAGCACCCACTGCCGGAAAAGATGGGAGGACATTCGCCGCTGGAGCAAGAAGACGTCAGAGGCCCAGCTGGGGATGGCCTCCCAACGCGAGGAGGGGTGCCCCTCACACCATGACCCCCCTGATGTTCCGGATCCTGGCGGTGGCGTGCCCGGAGTTGGATGGGTGCTTGAGGGCATCACAGCAGCCATCAGGGGGTGAGTACACTCTCATTCAGCTGATTCAGCGCGCAGTGGAGGTGTCTGGCTGAGGGGGGTGGTCTGTGGGTTCCCCTAGGCCAGGGCGAGTTTAGTAGGCAGGATCCCATCTCAAGGCAGGTCCTGTGGCATCCCACCCCACGTGTGTACAGAGCCAACTACACCTAGTCAGGCTCCTGTGACATGCATGTGTGCAGCAATCGGGCATAGCCTTGTAAACCATGTCCCTGCGATTGATTAGGGAACTCCAAGTGCACGGCGTAGTGCATGGGGCTTCTGTGTCTCTAGTGTCCGCCAACGGTAGCGGTATTGCATGCACTAAACATGTCTTTCTTCTGTTTCCCCCCCTTTTTGTGGTCTCCCTGTGCTTGTGTGCATTAGCATCATAAGGCGGAGGAGCAGTGGCACCGGAGCAGGAGGGAGCTGCATCCCACATGGCCCTGGAGGGTGAGACAATGGAGTCAGAAGCCACCAGTGGGAAGGAGGGGGATGGGAGCTCCACGGCGGGGACAGGAGCTGAGACAAGCGATACGGACTCCTCCTCCTCTGATGGGAGCTCCCTTGCGATGGCGGGCCCCTCTGTGCCCCCCGCAACTACAGGTACAGCCGCAACCCCCCTAACAGCACCACCCTCCCAGCAGCCCCTCAGCGTTTGCCCCGTGGCCGCTCACCAAGGAGGGTGGGCATCTCCTTCACCCCAGGCACCTCAGCCCCTGCCCCTGTCACCTCTGCTGCCCTCAGTGAGGAGGCCATTGACCTCCTCAGGTCCCTCACTGTTGGGCAGTCTACCATTTTGAATGCCTTCCAGGGTGTAGAGAGGCAGCTGCAACAAACAAATGCATACCTGGAGGGCATTCATTCAAGTCAGGCAGTCCATCAGCAAGCTTTTCAGACTCTGGCCTCTGTACTGATGGCAGCCATTGTCCCTGTCTCTAGCCTCCCCCCTCCAACTTCCTCCACCCAGATCCAAACCCCTGTACCTCAGACTATCCGAAGCACGCCCTCAGACCAGCATGCACACACCTCAACACACAAGGGAAGCTCAGGCAAACATAAGCACCACACATCCCACAGGCACTCACGCATGCATCATAGACATGCAGACAAAACAACAGCCATTGCCTCCACTGTGTCCCCCTCCTCCTCGTCTCCCTCCTCCCTCCCAGTCTTGTCTCCACTCGCACATGCATTCACTACATTGTCAGCCACTACCTCCATCACCAGCACACTCACCACCACACCCCGCTCACATGCAGTCACCACCCCCACTACCATTCACACATCCCCTGTGTCCTCTCCCACTGCGTCTGTGAGCCCACCTCCCAAGGTACACAAACGCAGTCACACACCCACCCAACATCCATCCACCCCACGACAGCCTCCGCCCATGCACCTTCACCCAAAGTCACCAAATGTACACCTCCTACAACCACTACCTCTTCCTCCACTCCCAAACCCCCTCCATCTACCCATCCCAGTGTGTCCAAAAAACATTTCCTGTCCAACCTTGACCTCTTCCCCTCACCTCCCCCACCCCTTCAGTCTCCTAGGGCCCGCCTCTCCAGGTCCCAACCCAGCGCCTCAGCCACAACATCAGCGGTGCCCGTAGTGACCGGCTTCTGGAGTGCGCCAGGTAGCAGGGCAGCCAGTGTGCCAAGGAGCCAGAGCACGGACAGTCCCCCACCTCAAAAACACCAAAAGTTGGCCAGTGCCCGGCGGGAGAGAGGAAAAAAATCAAACAAAGCCGCTCCCAGGGGTACAGGTGGGAGTGTGGATCCAGCTGCACCACCATCCAAGGTGGGGAAGGGGCACACTAAAACTGGCAAGTCTGGGAAAACCTGCACGGCAGACAAGACCGCCACAAGCACCGCTGCCAAGAACATAACTGCCACCAGCACCACTGCCAAGGACACCGCTGCCACCAGCACCGCTGCCAAGGACACCGCCGCCACCAGCACCGCTGCCAAGGACACCGCCACCACCAACACCGCTGAACAGGACACCGCTGCTACCAGCACCACTGAACAGGACACCGCCGTCACCAAAGATTCCAACGCTACTGAGGCCGCCACGAGCAGGGTGAAGCACTCTGGGCACAAAGCCCCCTCCAGAACCAGTGGAGAAATACATCCACTACCTCAGTCCTTGGCAGGATGAAGCACTCTGGACACAAAGACCCCTCCAGAACCAGTGGAGGGATACATCCACTACCTCAGTCCTTGGCAGGATGAAGCACTCTGGGCACAAAGCCCCCTCCAGAACCAGTGGAGAGATACATCCACTACCTCTGTCCTTGGCAGGATGAAGCACTCTGGGCACAAAGCCCCCTCCAGAACCAGTGGAGACTGTTATCCACTTGAGAGACTGTGGCTTTGAACTCCCCAGGATGCAGCAGTGGGCAAACCACCCACTGTAGAGACTTGAGAGACTGTGGCTTTGCACTCCCCAGGATGCAGCAGTGGGCAAACCACCCGGTGTAGAGACTTGAGAGAATGTGGCTTTGCACTCCCCAGGATGCAGCAGTGGGCAAACCACTCACTGTAGAGACTTGAGAGACTGTGGCTTTGCACTCCCCAGGATAAAGCAGTGGGCAACCCACCCACTATAGAGACTTGAGAGACTGTGGCTTTGCACTCCACATGATACATCAATGGGCATGGAGCCCCCTCGTGGATCTGGCGTTGTGCACTCATCCGGATGAGGTGCCCCCCCTTCCCTTCCCCTGAGGTGCCTGTTTTATTTCTATCTGATGCCCCAGCAGTGTTCTCTCCGTCTTGTTCTGGTATCGCGTGTTGGCCTCGCCCATGCATTTTGGGCCCAGTGGTCCACAGACTATGATGGTGGAATCCCTTGGACTTTTATTCTTGGTGTATATATTTTTTATAGTGTGAATATCTTTATATATGTATATATTTTTGATTCATGTCTTTGAATATATTACAATCATTCGACTCATTTCCTTTTGTCCTTGCATTCTTCCAGGGGGGTTGGGGGCGTAACTGATATGTATCATAATGTATTAGTGTGTGTGTTGTAGTGGGTGAGGGTGGGGGTGTGGGTGTTGCGTGTTGCGTGTGAGTGTCACTCTCTTTTCCCTCCCCCCTCCCCTGTGTCGTAGGTGCAGTACTCACCGTGGTCTTCGCCGCCGGCGTTCGTGCTCCTGGTAATGGAGCAGGAAGACAAAGGCAGGGAGAATCTGAAGTTCCGGTTCCATGGCGTCCTGGTTCCTCGTGGGGTGTGTAGAGGTGAGCGTTTTCCCTTCCAAGTCCTGTTTCCGCCGTGTTTTTGTTCGTGGTGAATCCACCCCGGAAAAGGTGGCGGATTGGACTGTTGTAATTCTGTGGGCGTTACATTGTCCTCTGCCTGCCTGTTGGCGGTTACCGCCGCGGTGTTTGTTTGTACCACCTTGGCGGTCGGAGTGTTAAAGTGGCTGTCTATGTTGGCGGTTTCCGCCACGGTCATGATTCCAAATTTTTTTCCGCTGACCTGTTGGCGGTTTTACCGCCGCTTTAACACCGACCGTCAGGGTTGTAATGAGGGCCTGTATCTTGTCCCCCTACTTCTGTGACTGGTTTGCGAATACCTTCAACCTTTACTCCTCCTGCCCATTCAATGTCACATAATGTTTTGACTTTTGAACAGGTGGTCATGAGAGCCACGATAAATTTGATATCCAAGGGGAGATATGTGAAATATAACAGCACTAAAGCTGAGAAGGAGGCATTGTCTACTTTGAAATCTAATAGAGTGTTCGTGATTAAACAATCGGATAAGGGAGGAGCAATTGTAGTACAAAACACTAAAAACTACAAAAATGAAAGCCTGATGCAATTGGCAGACACTGTGAGTTATTTGAGGTTGGAACGTGACCCTACTAATGATTTGATAGATTTGATCAAAAGGGTCACGGATATTGGCTTAATGATGGGTTTCTTATCAGAATTGGAATATTCATTTTTTAACAAAAAGAACCCTCGTATGCCTACGATTTACACACTCCCTAAAATTCATAAAAATCTTCAAAAGCCTCCGGGCCGTCCGATTATATCAGGATGTGGTTCCATTTTAGAGCCAATTTACAAATATGTGGACTTCTTTTTTAAACCATTAGTACCAATGACAGAGGCTTATCTTAGAGACACTATGGAGACTATAACATTTTTGGATAATCTACACTTTAATAGTGAGAATCAAATTTTGGTGACAATGGATATTGTCTCGTTATACACGAATATCCCTCAGGGACATGCCTTATAGGTGATTAAAGAAATACTAGATGGAAGGTCACAGCCATCTCAAGTATTCACTGAGTTTATAATACAATTATTAGAGATAGCAATGACTAGGAATTTCTTTTATTTTCAGGGGAATTTCTATATGCAGACCAAAGGGGTGGCTATGGGTGCAACTTTTGCACTGGATGTAGCAATTTTGTATATGGATAACTTTGAACAACAGTACATTTTTGATAGAACTTTAAACATTTTCACTCACATTACTTTATGGAAGCGTTATATCGATGATGTGATAATGATCTGGACAGGTACCCAAGTGGACCTGCTGAGATTTCATAAATGGTTGAATGAAAGATCGAAAGACATTCAATTTACCACACATTCAAGTTCTTCTGAAATTTATTTTTTGGAGGTAACTATTAAGGTGGAAGATAACCAACTTTACACTACCTTATATAGGAAACCGAGTGAGAGGAATTCTCTTCTACAATATACGAGTCATCACACTCGATACCTGAGAGATAATCTACCTTATGGGCAATTCCTTCATCTCAGAAGGAATTGTACTCATAAACAAGACTATTTTGTAGAATCTGAAGAGCTGTTGAATCGCCTTATAGCACGAGGTTATCCTAAGATAATAGTTAGGAAGTCACGCAAAAGAGCCTGGTTTTGCCATAGGGATTACTTACTTGAACCAAGGACACACACAGACAGTTATAGGAATAAGTTGGTCTGTGTTACGACATACTGTACTAGGAGTACTGAAATTAAAAAGATCATCAATAAGTATTGGAGTTTGGTTTCAGATGAGCTTGAAATATATGACCCCCGATGCATGCTTTCAAGAGGGCGAAGAACATCAAAGATTTGGTGGTCAATTCTTTGTTAGCAGATCCCCCCAAACCTTCCCTTTTATCGATGCTAAGGTTACCAAACATTTTGGGCCATTTCAAATGTGGGTCTTGTAAAGTCTGTAAACAATGTTTGGAGATGAAAATATTTAAGTACAAGCATATATCTGTGACATTAAAAGAACACACTAATTGTAATAGCGTAAATGTGATCTATGTGATTAAATGTCCATGTGATCTGTTGTATGTTGGCCAAACTAAACAAAAAATCAAGGTGCGGATTTTACAACATTGCAGTCGTATGAGATGTTAGGTACAAGGGGCACCGTTGGTTGAACATTTTACTGCATTGAATCATTCAGTAGACTCCTTCAGATGGGGGGTGATTGACAAGATTACTGTTACCCCACGAGGTGGCAATTTGATTAATATATTAGACTTACAAGAATGTAAATGGATCGACCTTTTGGATTTGGTTTCTCAAGGCTTGAATGAATATGAGGAGATAGCTAGGCAGACAGCTAGTTTGTCAAATGGTTAGAATAGATCTCATGTTGTAGTGAACCTGAAATGATCCTATGGTTATATATAACAGTTCTGGTCTTAATTTTATTATAGGGAATGAGTTGAGATGTTTGCTCCTTATTTCCACATTTGTTGGATTAATAACCTTAGGTGAGTATAGAACTATAGGCCTTCGTTTCATGGATTCTTAGTTGATCTAGTGAAAGGATATTATAATTAACACAATGAGGCTGTTTTTGTTTTCTTTAAAGATACTTACACAATATGATTTTGTTTTTCAGGTTTTTCAACTACATTAGTGAGATGAAAATTGCTAATCCTAATACCAGTGTTGCCAAATTTGGACCGTAAAATGTTGAATAATTGCCTTTCATTTCTTGTTTGGATGCATGTTTATTTGGAGTTTTTTTTGTTTATTATTAAAATTGTGTTGTTACACACATAGACTCAATAAAGTCTAATGTGAAGTCGGATCAGAGTGGGACAATGTTTTTTGTTCCACTTCCGTGTTCGCTTCACGTAAATGAAGTGCAATGAGACTATTATCGCGTGGGCCAGAGGGGGCATGAAGAGCACCTGAGCCTCCTGTGAAGTCGGACCTGAGTGGAACTATGTACTTTGTTCCACTTCCATGTTTGCTTCACAAAATGAAGCAAGTTGAATTATCACATGGTGCCAGAGAGGGGGCGCAAAGAGCCTATTTACGAATGTGGACCTGTGCGGAACACCTTACTAACGGTTTCCACACCTGTGACTGTTTAGTGAAATGAAGCCAGTTATAAAAGCGCAGCGTTTGAATCGCCGGTTCGTCTTTTCGATGGTCGTATGTGAATTTAGACTACCGGCTTTTATATTTCAAGGTATGTGAGTTGTCTGACAGAGCGGAATAGTTTCGCGTTTGGAATATACAAGGTTGTTTGAGGTGTTTATTATTATGAATATTAAGTATAGAATAATTACATTAAAGAAGTAAAATATGTTGTGAGTTATATGTGAGTAAGTTGTTTGTTTTTGAAGGGAGATTTTTATGTATGTTTGGTTGTTTTTTAAGGGATCATTTTGAAACAATTGGCTGAAATTAAGGTGGAAGGAGTATAATCTCAATACCCTCGTGTAAGAATATGGTTTGCTTTGGTTGATCCAATATTATTTTGTGGTTTAGTGATTTATTTATAATAAAAGGTTTTCTGTATGCTTTAGGTATGACGTGAAGCGAGTTGTTTTTTTAAGAAGATTGTGGCTTTAAGAATGATAATGTAATGAGTGTAAGTATTAATGGAAATGGGTTTGCAGCAGCATAATCTTTTATAAAAAGAGGAGATTAAGATTGATTATTACTTTTTTGATTATTCAGTAGGCCCCTATCGTTTTAGTCCTGATGAAGACCCATGTGTGAGCCCGGAATTAGCCCGAGAGCCGGAGGGGTCGAAACGTCGACAATGGTGTTTGAGCCTGGATGTATTTTCTCTTTTTAATAATGAAGGGAGGACTTGAATGAGGATTTATTACTTTTGTATTTTCCTTAATGATTCAGTGAGGAAAAGGTTGAACCAGCAGGCTCCTCTTTTTTAAATCTATGTTTCTATTGGATGGACTCACGGTCCTTTTTTTTTCTAAATCATGTGCACTCGATTTCTTTCCTTTGTCCTTCTTATTTTATGTTTGTGATAGGGGTTGTTTTCTTATCTATGTATGTGATACAATTTTTCGTATATAACTAAAGGATGTTTTTCTAATATGTTTTTATTATGCTGCATGTCAACTATAGGATGTATGTTTATTAGATGTGGTTCCAGAGTGGGCATTGTAGTCTCTTGATAATTCCTACCCAGCCCCTCTTGGGTTTGCAGGGTTACCCTCTGTGGTTTGTAATATACTTGATATGGGGTGAGCATCAGTTTTAGTGACTGCATTCAGTCCTCTATAGCCCACATAAACTCTTAGCTCAGGTTTCCCTCCTTTGGGATTGGCTTTGGGCACCAGAACCACTGGGTTGGCCCAGGGACTATTCGAAGGGATCAACCACCCCTAACATTAGCATTTTAGCAACTTCCGATTTGATGCTAGCCCTAACTTGGTCAGTCAATCTGTAAATCTACACCTGTGTCCACATCATTGGCACACCATTTTGTCAGACCTGGAGTCAAGGAAAACAATCCAGAGAATTGTCTGAGTTAGTGAAGACAATCCTGCTGTTGCTGATCTGTCAAAGTGGGAGAGAATGTTACTCCTTCCACTGACCCATCACTGACAATGGTGGACAGTAGGTCTGGGAGAGGGCACCTTCCACTGTCACCTTGAACATTGCCATGTCTACTCTGTCATGAAGCAGCTTGAACCTGTTCACATGAATCACCCTATGTGGGTTTCTTGGGGTACCTAAATCCACTGATAATCCTATGCTCTGAGGCAGTGGGTGAGTCCAGGGGACAAGCAATGTCAATTCTCACCCTCTCAAAGGGAACTCCCACCACAGGTATGTGGTATCGGGGGCCTTAGGCTTGCCACATGCCTTGCCACTGGTCTGGCAGGTCACACAAGGTCAACAGAACTCCTTCACTTTCTCTGACATCTGGTGGCAGTAGAAATGGTTGACTAATCTGTCCAAGGCTTCAGTCTGTCCCATATGTCCAGCCAAGGGAATGCCAAGGGCAGGTTAAGGAGGAATTTTCTGTACTGTTGTGGGACCACCACTCTCCTGGTTGCCTCTGTTTTGGGATTCCTTGCCTCACTGTACAGGATTCCCTCCTCCCAGTGCAGCTTATGGGTCCCACTGACATCTCCATTTTCTTATTTGACAGCTAACTGTCTCTGACCCTCAAGTGTGGGACAAGTCTTTTACCCCTGGTTCAAGTCTTCTCTGGAGGGACCACCTTCTCCTTGAAGTTCCTCCAAGACAGGTATCTTCTTCAAGGTGGCACCAGTCTCGTCATAGACCGGCCCTCTCCCTCAGGATTGGGCTCATTCTGGTTCTGAGGACTTTTTGCAGACGCTTTCTAGGCTTCCTGCCCTTACCTATTTACTAGGGTCTGGTCCACTATTTCAGAATTCCCAAATACACCTGACCTTTCCCTCAAGGTTCTCTGTGCTCTGGTGAAGACTCAACCCCACTCAGGGAGACCTAGCATTGCTATATGAGTACTTCTCTCCACCTCTGCTCCGGCAAAAATTTCAAGGTCATTGCCCAGCAGACACTCCACTGGGTTGGCAAGGGACACTACCTTCTTAGGGCCAGTAACCCCTCCCCACTCAAAGTCTATCACAGCTATGATATGTGACTTTGTAACAGAGTTAACTATTTCATGCACCTCATCTGGCAAGATCTGGCTTGGGGAAACCAGCTTGGCCATCACCATGGTTATGCTGGCTCCTGTATACCTCAAGACCTGAACTTCAACCCTGGGGATAGAACCAGCTGCCATGACCTAAGGGCATGGACGACGGAGCTCCTTGCCATCCATGAGCTCCCTGGCCTCACCTAGCAGCCATTGCCTCCCCACTTCCTTGGGGAAGGCTCATTGAAATCTCCTGGACCCATGTGGTGTACTCACAGAGCCACGGGGGTGCAAAGCAGAGTTGGCAGACCACTAACTTATCCCAGCTCCAGCACTTGCTACAGAACGAAGATAGCGACCCCTCTCTGAGCTTGGAGGCCAGCCTGATTATACCTGCGGCAGTGTAGTCTCATGTGGGAGGTGCCCTCTTCTCAACAGACTACTTCAGTGGGACTCAGGAGCCCCCCACAACTCACCACATATTTAGCAGAGGCACCCGGTAAAAAGACATTTGGCCCCACCCAGAACACTGGGTTTGCCCTTATTTACCAGTGGCTGCCACGGTGAGTCACAAGGGGTGGGTGCCCTCTTGTTTTGATGGGAGGGGATCTGTGGGTTGGTCGGCCAGCCCCCCTAGCTCTATTGCCCTCAATGCCTCCTGGCTCTGGCTCTATCTCCAGGAATAAGATGGAGGCCTCCCTATGATCATGGAGGCCACCCTGATTACACCTGTGACCACAATGGTGGGACCTTGTGGGAAAGACCCCCCCCCATTATGGAGATCACTTTCATTCCAGAGGAGCTTGCAGACTCAGGAGCCCACTCCCTGACTTGATATATGGATAGCTTTGGCCGTCTGAGCATAGACTTTTGGCCCCTTCCCTGAATAATGTGACAGCTCTTGACTGACCAAGGGCCCCTTCTTCTACTGCTATGGGGGGGCGTGGATTGGTCAGCCCCCCTGCTGCACAGTCCTCAACATTTTTGGCCTCATGGTGCTGCCCTTCCCCCCAGGCCTACTGGGCATGCTGCATTGGGGAAAACTGGATCCGTTCTAGACACTCTGTAGCGGGGCGATTGCACACTAATACTAATATGCTTGCCAAGAGACTCCTCCTGGGAACCCCTCCTCATATTTAACACTGCTCTTTCTGGGGGTGGGGCAGTGGCATATTCCCTCATGAGGCATCCCCCCCCCAGTTCCTAGTCGTAAACCTTGTGTCCTGGCTTGATTGGGCCAACATGATCTAGTCCTGTCTTGCTCTGTGTGACCTGGAGTGTTGGAGGCTCTTCCTGCAGCTCACTATGAGTCGCCTGCTGGGGGCCCTTGCCCCATCTCGGAGCCATTTTGGGACAACACACCAAGGACGAATCGGGTGCAGGTGCTACCCTCCAGGGCATCAAGAAGGGCACAGCATAAATGGACGACAAGTTTGATAAATTTCTTGGTGCCAATGATGCATCTGGGGAGTGATGGGAGGATGAAATTGACTCATTTTGTGTGGAACTGGGTCTTATCTGTGAGGATATGTGGTAGGTCTCATAGAAGTTTTCAGCCCTAGATACCACAGTGCAGACACTGAAGCAGCAGTTCAATCGGCGGATCATGGCATCACAGCTCTGGAGGTGCAAACTCAGCGCTTGGCTGCTCGCTTGGATGACCAGGAGGGTGGTACTTCGTGTAATAATTGTGGGGCTGTCCCAGCATGCTGAGGGGATTTTGCTAGTGGCTTTCCTTGAAACTTGGTTCCAGGAGGTCGTGGCCCCCAAGGGTCTCTCCAACTTTTATGCCTTGGAACATGCGCACAGGCTGCTGACTCAGGAGACACACCTTAGAGAAATTGAGGGCTGCACCCTCCGGGGTTGCTGGCGGGACCAGCTTCACATTACTTCTTAATCTGCTTTTTAATGTGGTGCTCTTATTTGAATACGGGGATCCCTTTCCTCTTGCATAGGGCAGTTTAGGACCCAGAAGGTTGTTAATTCCTAGTATTTAGGAGCCTAGATGGCAGAGTTATTGCCCTCTTTAATGTTTATGCACCGAATGTGGATCAACTAGCGTTTTGCATCAGCTGGGCACCCCAACTCTCACTAATGGTCCCCTACTAGGGGCTGGTAGAGGACCATTGTAACTGTGTGGAGGTTTTGAGTTTGGGCCGATTGCACCCGCCTCTGCATGGCGCACCCCTCAGCAGATTTGCAGCGGTGGCAGCATATCTCGGGTCTGTCATTGGGACTTGATAGATTGTTGGCGAGTAGACCACCCAGAGGCGCACGTGTACTCCCATCGCTCTGGACTGCATGACCTTGAGGTTCGACTTGGTCGGCTTTATACATGCAGGGCACTCTGAGGTCATCTGGCAGGGCTGGGATATTTGGCTAAAACATATTCTGATCATGCTCCCTCAGTAGGTATGTTCCAATGGTTTTTGTATAGGCCTAAAGTCCCTACCTGGTGATGTTTTGATTCAGCACTCTTAGTTGTTCAGGCTTTCTGAGTATCAATGGCGGAACACATTTCCCGATATTGGATGGATAACGCTGGCTCACCCTCATTAGCAGGCATAGAATGGGAGACAATGAAGGTGGTGATCTTGGGGTACTATATTTTGAACAGGGCAGGTGTTCGCTCTCAACTCTTTTCAGATATTAACCAGCCATAGACAGTGTTGGATGGACTTCTGAGTGGGCTGGAGGATACTGCAGGTGGTAGGCTTTGCCTGCTGGCGAAGCGGGAAAAGCTGTTTAAGATTGTTTAACAGCTTCACCACTTTGATTACCTGGCACATGCGGCTAGGGCACATGCTGAGCATGATAAGTTGGGTAGAATGCTGGCATGGCTTGTGGGAGATGGTGGAGGAGGCCACTCTATGCTCCAGTAACGCTATCCTTTGGGCCATGTTGTATTCACAGGAAGAGATTAATGCCATGTTCCTGCAGCACTATCACATGTTGTACTTTTAGGGATCGGTGAGTGCTGAGGGAGAGGTGCTGAATTATATTATGGATGCTTCTCAGGTGGCCCTTGAGTCCGCAGCGAAAGAACAATTGGGTTTAGATATCACTGACCACGAGGTTCAGGAGCAGTCAAAGAGATGGTGAGTAGTAAGGTGCCTGGCCTGGATGAGTTTCTGATAGAATTTTACACTAACTTTGCATTTGACCTTGTGCCTACACTAGCGGCCCTTTTCAATGATTCCCAACAGCACGGATATCTCCCACCTTAGTTGTGAGAAACTGCGGTTGCACCCCCTCCCAGAAAAGGACAAGGACCCTCTTCTCATTGATTTTTACTGCATTCTATCCATGCTTAATGCAGACTCAAAAATCATGAGTCAGATATTGACGATTCGGTTAATCCCACATATTTGTTCTTTAATCCATCCAGATCTAGCAGGCTTAATTCCAATGTGCATTGCTATGCCTAACATCCAGCATATATTCCTAGCATTGGACCGACGGGAACACTTTCCCCCGGTATCATTGGCTATCTCCTTGTACATTAGGAAGGAGTTTGACTCACTTTGCTGGGACTTCCTATATGCTACAATGCTTAACATGGGCGGGGACTGCCCTTCGTCAAATTGACTAAGCTTCTTTACACTGGCCATCTAGCCAGGATCTGTACAGGTACTCTTATTTTAGATGCCTTTGCTGTGGAGTGGAGTACCCAACAGGGTTGCCCTGTCTCCTATTTATAGTTTGCATTGTCCTTGGAGCCCTTTGCCTGCACAGCTTGCCAGGGACTCCACTACGAGGGTCTGGGCATTGCCTCTAACTGCACATACCTCTCTCTGTGTGTGGATGACATGTTGCTGTGTCTTCGGGGGAGGACATCGACCTCCTGGGGGCAGTAATGGCATTATCAGACATGGGGACTCACTCTGGTCTTGAGATCAACTGGAACAAATTGTGCATCTATCACCGTGGGGGAGACACTCCTGGCGATGTCCTATCCTCTCAGCATAGATGGTGCAGTGGGAGCTTGACATGGTGTGGTACATCAGAGTGGCTGTTTACCACTCCCCGGACTTGCTATACAAGGGGAATTTCAGGCGTGTGTTAACTGGGCTATGTCACTCCATTGCATTCTGCACCACTTTGCCTTTATGGTTGAGCTACTGCTTGGCCATATCCAAAATGATTGTATTACTGTGCCTGCTTTACCGGTTTGTGCCACACCCGTTAGAACTGCCCCTGAGATTCTTTCTGGTGCTGGATGGCTTGCTGCTCTCACTTTATTGGGGCACTTCACGTCGCTGGGTTGATCTCTAGAAGCTGTAATTGCCTGTGACTGATGCGCGTCTAGCTGCTCCTGACTTAGAATTATACTACTTGGTGGCACAGCTACAGTGGGTAGCATGCTGGCTGGCCTATCTTTGGGAGGGCGTGGCGAATGCTGAGTGCAGTTCTCCTTCTACGGATTGCCTACTAGGTTTCCTACTGAAACCAATGCCTGTTGCCAGGGTATGGACCTCAAATATCGTGATTAGGGCCGCACGTTATGCTTGGGCCTGTGATTTATGGCAGACTCAGACTCCGTACTCCTATGAGCTTCCTCTTCTGGCAATTAGGCATTGGAGTGACCCGGGGAATGGGCCATGTCTCCTTGAGTGGCCAGCTGCGGGATGGATGTCCTGGGTGATCTATTTGTTGGGGCAAAACTGTGTCCATTTTCAGATCTCCGGGAGATGTATGATACCCCAGGGGCCATTTCCTGCTTCATGGCGCTCTGATATGTAAGATGAGGGGAGTGGTGGGGTGGCAGTGTTGCAGAACCTCTGGAACATGACTAACTCTGACATCTGTAGCTTATCACGGGTCAAACAAAAGTGGTCACGCTGCTTTATAGGGCTTTGTTGGAGAGTGGCGTGCCAGGCACTCACAGCCCCCCAGTTACATTGGGAGACAGACTTTTAAGCATCTCTTTCTGACTCCTCTCGGAAGAAGAAACTAGACACAAGTTTTAGGGTGTCCAGAAATGCCCACTTCAATTCTTCTACCTACAATGGGCACATTTGACCCGGGACATATCCATGTCATGTCCCCTACCGTGACCTCAGAGTGACCCCCCTGTGCTGGTAAGGATGCAGAGTTTTTCCACATGACCCGGTCTTGCTCGCTTTTAACACCGTATTGGACAACAATCCTCCAGGTGGTGCAGGGAGCCACAGGTAGAGACTTTCTTCTTGGTCGATTGCTGTGCTTGCTGGGCCTCCATAAAAATTCGGTGGGCAAGAAGTTTACTGATAGGTTCTAGATCTGGCCTTAATCCTGGCCCTCAGCAGTTGACCATGAGTTAAAAGTCTGGTCGGAGTACCCATGTCTACTGTTGGTGGCTAGAGTTAACGAAGTGGATGGACTGCAAGAGGGAGGCGATCCACCATGAGTGGAGTAGGGGGCTTAGAAGAGTGCCAATATTACTGATATGCCATTGTGTTAGCTTGCACAGGCATGGAACATGAGAGCTGGGTACTAATAGATGCTATCCTATCTGGAGGCTCCGTCTCGGACTCAGATGATGGTGTGATGAGCCCGGCCCTGGCTAGCTGTCAGTAGTGGTACTTGCTCCTCCTTTTTCCCCTGCTCTGTTTATCCGCCACTGCCATGAGTAGGAACTACTGAGGAGTGTGTATGGTGTGTATAACTGAGGGGATGGTTTGGCCCGGTTGCTTTTCTTGTTTATATGTCCTATTTTTGCAGACTGTCTGGCCCTTCATGCTTGGAGACAGCTGCCTTTTACTGGGTATGTTGATGTTCTTACTGTTACTCATTGTGCAATTCTGCTGCTATAACATGTAACCTGATTATTGCAGAATTGCCTCTGCCCTCAGTTTGCTGGCAGCTATATTACTTCCTCTACAGTTTGTTTTTTGTAATTTGTTGTCAAATTTAATAAAAATATTTACAAAGAAAACTTCCATCCCATTGATTTTTGGCCAGTGTCTGTACTTTACCAACCTGGTAGGGCAGGGGGCCAAAGGTTCAATTTCCTCACCACCCAGGGGCACTAATGTGGCTTCATTATACCCCTTGCAATCCCCAGGGACAACCTCATCCCCCATCCTCACACTGGCAGCACCCTTGGGGGTGACTTTTTGGTGCAGGTTGCATCACCCCTCTTGTGCCCTGACAGTCTACAGCCAAAGCACACCCCAGTCTTTGAAGGGTCAAAATTCTTTCCCTGATACACCCTATCCTTACTTTGAGGTGTGGCTCTGGGCTCCCACCCTTGGGCTTATTTTGGGGACTCTTTGAGCCTCTCTGACTTTTTAGACGTCCCCCATCTTTCCCCTGGAGGTGGGGCCTATCCTCCCTTCTTGTATTCACCACTAGAGTACTTCTTGGATACACCACTGCTTACCTATTCATCAGTTACCTTCCCCAGCTGGGTAGTGCTAGATAACTTAGAGTCTACCAGATGCTGCTGTAAAAGCAGGTGGAACAATTTGTCAATATGTGCTCTTTGACCATTAAATTGTACAAGCCCTCATAGGTATCTGCCTTGTTATCATTAATCCACCCATTCAGTGAATCCACAGAGGTATCTGCAAAATCAAACCATGATTGTGTTGCTCCCGTTTGTGTGCTTCTAATCGTGTGTCTGTGCTCTTCAGGGGAAAGATCAAAGTGCTCCACGAGTGACATATCATGTGAGTGTAAGATTCTGTCACCTCATTCTCTAGTGGCAGCAATCTATCTCTCCCTACAGTTGAAATGAGCTTCCAAAGTTAGGACACCCAGTCCTATGCACCTTCCCTTCTCATTCTAAGTGCTTTCCCATAGGATGCCAACCATTTGTCTATGTCATTACCCTTAGTATACTTGGACAGAATCCCATTTGGCAATCTTGGATCATAGGCACCATCAACAGTTACCTCTGTCACTCTGTTGCAGCCATCAATCTCTTGGGCTTTCAACCGCATCCTCTTCCTTCTTTCTTCCCAGGCCAACCTTTTCTGCCTCAAGGCCAGCTTCCTCTCCTGTAGCTCCAAGAGGCTAAGGTAGGCCTCTATGTTCGTATGCCTCCTCACAGATGTGAAGCACCTCTCAATCTCAGATAGGGACTCATGTCTTGAAGAAATTGTGGGGACAAAACTCACCTGGTCCCCTTCTGTCAATGAGTCTTGTTATCCTCCTCATCCCCACTCTCAGGGGTTATCTCATCCCCCAGTAGGGACTGTGCTTTCCTTGCCTCTTTCCAGGATTTGAGGGCTTTCTCCAGGTCATCTGTTTCAGCTGGAATTCCTGCAGGATTTTTCTCTCTGCACAAAGCCCTCAACTCATTGATTTTCAAAGTAGGCAAGGTGGACAAGTAAATTCCTTTGCCCTCCATCCTAGTAAACGTTTAGTAGCAAGAAACCTTTTTTGCAACTCCTTTGACTTTTTTTTGCAGAAGCAGGTGCTTTAAGTGACAGAGCCTGGTCAAACTTTAACTTCTCGCCTTGGCACAAATACACTTTTGGTCAGTTGCTAACATATTATTTGTCTGGTATAGCTAAACACAGTTCTGGATCCCACTGCTAGGCACCAATGTGAGATTTTAGGGTTTACTATGTGGTATGGCTGGGTAGCCGAACAGTGCAGTACACTCACAAATACCATCTTGGGTCCAGTCCGGTACATTTACTCAACCTTCTTTTATTATATTTTTATTAGCTTTTTTAGCATAATAACAACAAAGGCAAACAGTAAGTCATTAATGCCATACACAGCATCATAGGAGTACTGTTTACATTTCTATACAGTGAAAATCTGTGACACCCAACCACAGTTGCAGAAGTTCCTGCCCGTTAGTCCAGGTTTGGACTCCTGGGTAAGTAGGCACATTTGGGGGGTACGCTCCACTGTCTCCTGTATCATAATTGACAAGACCTTGGTGACGTTGACCCAGAAGTTTTTTAATCAGATCACATTCCCATGCCATGTGGAGAAATCTGCATCCCGGCCTCCGCAATAGGCACAGCATGCATCCTTTTGCAGTTCATAGCAGTGCAGCTTGGTGGGTGTGTAATACATCTGCTGTAGTTATTTAAAATGGATAATTTATAAATTGCAATTTGGTGTTAGTAACATTGTTAATGTACAACAAAAATACCATTCCACAACTTTTAATGGAACCCTGAGAGACACGTTCCAGTGGCCTAGTGCCTGGTCTGTGGATGCCGGGGGTGTGCGGGGGTCCCCTTAACTCGCAATTTATAATCTTGTGACCAACTGCCTACACGCAGGACTGGTATGAAGAATTTGAAGGGCATTAAGTGTGGGGGGTTCTTCCGGAAATACAGGGTATAGTTCCTTAAATGCTGCCCGGAGGCGATAGTACATGAATTTAGAAAGTGGTGTGTCCCGTTGTGCAGTTGGTAAATCAGTTATATTGATACAATACCCTTCTGTATATAAATCACCTATAGTCCGCATTTTTAGCATTTTCTGTGTACTTGCCTCCTGCGTGACAGTTATAGCTGGATGATTGTCTGGGGGCAAGGCAGAGGCACCCAGGGGAAGTTTTCTGGTTGTGTGTCCCAATCTGTGCCAGGCTGTCGTAGTGCAGTGTGCGGTATCAGTTTCAGTCGAGGTATGTCATTTCTTCTGAGTTGTAGGATGGCTGGGGGCGGAACTGGGTGGACCGTGTCCACCTCACCCACCAGGGTACTCATGTAAGCATGAGGGCCGTACCAATAGTGAGCGAAGTGCGCCTATGTGCATAGGTAATAGAGGCATAAATCAGGTGCCTCGAATCCTCCTTTCTCGTACGGGAGGGTCAGGACATTCCAATCTATTCGTGTCTGTTTTCCTGCGCATGCTAACCTTATCATGTGTGTGCGACGCTCCATAAACAAAACAGCTGGCAATATAATGGGATTGTTATTAAAAAAGATAGAGAAATCAGGGTAGTGCAATCATTTTCAATATTTCTATCCTATCAACTAGTGTTAGTGGCATCTTGGACCACCTGTCCACCTGGTCCCCGTGTTTCGATATTGCCTTCCCAAAATGTTCACGAATCACTAGTTGCGGGTCCCTATGTATCCAATTCCCTAAATACCTAATAGGGTCGGAACTCCAATGTGAGTGGGCGCGCACTACTGGGGGTGAGGGACAGTGTAACCAATTTCGCCCAAGTGATACCTAAGCTGGAGTGACTCTCAAAGCTGATATACTCGCGGAGTAATGGTTCAAGGTAAGTTGCCGGGCTATGGACATAGAGGACCATGTTGTCTGCATATAGGGGTATACTAAGTGGGGGGCGGTCGGAAACGCAGTGCACAGTTCGCATGTTGTCAGAAAATACAGGCAAGTGGTTCTAAAGCTAGTGTAAATAGTAGAGGGGACAGAGAACATCCATGCCTCGTACCCCGGTGATTAGGTATCAACGCCGAGAGGTTGCCATTTACTCAAACCCTCGCGGGACAGGATCAGTATATCAAAATCTTACCTACCGCAGGAAAGCTGCAGGCAATCCCATGCGGCTTAAAATGGTCAACATACATGGCCATACAATGGAGTCAAACGCCTCAGAGGCATCCTGGAGCACTGCTGCTGCCTCTGTGTTGAAGTCAAGGTACTGTAGTACTGCAAATAGTGTACGTATATTATGTGCAGTTGAGCGAGTAGGGGTAAATCCCGACTGGTCTGGGAGGACCAGGTTTGTCATCAGGGGCTGCAGCCTGAGCACTATAATTTTCACCAATATTCTGGCATCTGTATTAATTGATGAGCAAGAGCGATATGAGTTTCAATATTCAGGTTGCTTATCGGGCTTGAGGAAGGTAATAATTAAAGCTTCTTGAAGTGTAGGTGGGAGGATCTGTCTACTACGGGCCTCTTCATGTGGTGCGTGTAACCGGGGTGCAAGCAGATATACAGATTCTTTATAAAATTCTCCTGTGAGGCCGCCCTGACCTGGCGCTTTGCCACTGGAGACGAAAAAGATAGCTTCATGGACATCGTATACCGTTACTTGTTGTGTTAGGTATTCCCATTGTCCAAGAGACAGCCACGCCAAAGCCATATCATCTAAATACTTCACAGTTTTCAACTCTGAGGCAATCCCCGTAAATCATAGAGGCGGGTGTAAAAATCAGAGAAAGTTGATAAGATTGTTGGTGTATCATATCTAATTTCACCAGCTGGGTCAAATATTTTAGTCACATGGTCTTGTGCCCAGGAGGTGTTTGTTTTACGGGACAGGCTCCGGCCTGGATAGCCGCCTTACCTGTATGCCTTAGCCATATGTCGATGAGTCATGTAGCAGAGTTCACTATCTGCCATGTCGTTGTAGTTTGTAACTTGTTCCCTAATGGTATCTAGTATATTGGCATTTTTACTGACACACAGGTGTGAGGCGTGCCACTTGATGGACGTGACTACCCACATGTTGGGCCATCACCAGAATGTCCCGCAAACCAGTGGAGTCACCAATACAATTAAAGAACGATATCTTTAGAAGAATACAAAACAGTTTCACCTGCATCCTTGATGCAGCACGTGACTCAACATCCACATACCAACTCAGAGGTACAATATGCGTTACGATGTAGTCCTTAGCTACACAGGCTGTGCAAGTTACTGAGTAGTTTCATCAGAGATGTTAATTTAGCTGCTATCTTCATCTCATCTGCGTCAGGTTATTGTTTGCAGCAGCACGGGGAGAGTTTGCTGAAGAAATCTGCGGATGCTTTTGCAGTATTAAATATCTTCGAGGCTTCATGATGATCGATTCTACCCTTGTCGGGTATTGCATTGCATATTTTATTTCAGCTTTTTGCAGCCGTTTGTTATTGGGTAGGATTTCATTTTGGGCGGCTTGCAGGGTCTCAGTAAATTCTGGAAAAAACGTGATGTTATTTCCCTGGTATTGCATGTCTGTTTCTCTGTGTTAACCGAAGTACTGTGTCGCAGTCACGGTAGTTCAGTGGTTTGGCAATGATCGTCTTGGGGAGGCTCCTAGAAGGGGGTGTGGTGCTAGCAGGGGCTGCTCCATTAGGTTAGCAGCAGCTGCAAACCTTTTACTAAAAAACGATAATAAACTATGTTTATTATAATTTTTTAGAAAATTGGTCAGGTCCACGGGGGTGACGAGCAGTGAGGGGGACTGCTTAGAGCATGTGTGTTTGTCCTGCCAGTCGCCTGCACAGGCTCAGATGGGAGAGGTGCTCTTTGGCAAATATGTCTTTCAGCAATGTCTCCACATATAGCTCAATTTTACCAATATTAGTTGATTCCTGAACGCCCATAATTCTTATGTTGTTACATCACAAGCGTTCTTCTAAATCTTCATTTTTGGCCTCAATGACTGATAAGACTTTCTCCATATTGAGGCACTTTGTAGTGAGGGGGGTGACATCAGCTTCATTGTGGATATCCTCTGCTCCACTGTTGACAGCTTGTTTGTCTATCTTTTATGTCAAGTGATCCATTCAGATGTTAAGGGAGTCAATTTTACCATCTACAGATTGCAGACTTTGCTGCATTGCTAACAATGTGGTCTCCAGCATGGTAGCACCAGCAGCTGGATCGTTTGCTTCTTGCTCTGGAGCTGTTTCCGTTAAAGGTTTGGTAGGCTTCCTTGTTTCAAAAGTCAGCCATGCCTGCGCCCTATCCACTTTTCCCATCACAGTGGTTGTCAAGTGAAGCTATCATGTAGAGAGGCTTTCCATAGCTGGTGTCATGCTACAGTGGAGGCCAGATGAAACCACGTGGACTCCAAGCGAGGGTCCAAGCCCACACAAATGCCTGTATGGGGCAGATCCTATAGTACTTAGCAGAGTGGGCTGAGGTGGATCCAGTACATCAAGGCCAGTAGTGCCAATGTTGATGAGTTTGTTGCGGAATACACACACACTGAGCATTTACAGCTGCTGTGCAGTTCATGGGCACCTCATGTAGTACAGTTCTGCCCTCCAGCAGTTTCAGGATGTGGTAGGGTAGGATGCACCACTACTATGAGATCATGCACAGGCCCGCACTCTCCTCTTGCCAGAAGCCAGGGACGGCCATGGTCTCGATTTCACCACATTCCTTTTGTTTTTCTGGCTTCCAGTCTCAGGGCTGTCTCACCAGGGCATCTCCCCATCTCTACCCAGTCATGCAGCCAATCTCTGCAAACATATGGTGTCAGGCTCCTACCTCCAGTGTCTGTACAACTCAAAGCCACTAGCCATAGACTCACATGGTAGGCTTACCGGCCTGGGGTCACTGGGTAGCGGCACCAGTGCCAGCAATCTGTCTGCAATTCACAGGATCGTATCTTACGGAAAGCATGTGTTTGAAGGTGCAGATCACCTGACTGTGAGCTGTAAGGGCACCGGCCCACACCTCGCTCCACACTAAAGGTTCTCTAGGCCACACGGGCCTTATTTCGAATATCCTCCCACTGATTGCAGTGCCGCCGCCATCACAGAACATGCCTGCTCGGGATCTTTGCAGCCCATCAAACTGGGTGTGTGTGCTGCAACAGGCACTCCCTCCTCAAGTGGCAGCTTGCCAGCTCATCACTGTCACCCTCATACTCAGGTCAGTTGGCTAGGGTGGTTTCTGGCATCCGTGGCCCTGTCTGCAGCCCGCTTATTCACTGCCCAGCGTGTACCTCTGTGGCGTCTCCGGGCGTAGGTCCAACCTGGCCCGTCAATAACAGCCAGCGCTGCTCAATATATTGCAGGAAGGGTGAGGTAAGTTATTTGTCACAGGGCAGTCCGTCCCAGTAGGCGAGGTGGAAAGACAGCCCTGCTAGGGAGACAAGTTCCAGCGATCGCCGCTATGTGCTTACAGAGCCGCCATTTTGCATCTCCACCAGACCTCTCGCGGTCGAGTTTCGATACAGCAGATCTGATCAAAATCACACAGTTGCAGCGGGATGTCAGCAAGTATAAGTGGGAGGCACTCTCTCCATCGTCCTGGGCAGATTAAGTAATCATTTTCAGCCAGATTGCAGGATTCTAGAAGGATTTTGGCCCGCAACTGGCAGAGCTGCATTGTAGTGTGGCCAACCTTCTGTGGGCTCTCTAGCCCCCCCCTTTCTGGTTACTCAATATTAAGCTCGACCCTGGATATCTGTGGCTACGAGCACTAAGGCTTAGCAAAGTAGCATTGTGTTAAGCATTTAACAACACCAACCAACAGAATATAAAAAGACACACAGCATGAAAGACGCCAGTTTAGAAAAATAGATTTGATTTGTATGAATCTTTAAATAACTTTATCATCCAAATCCACCATAGGGTTTCAGAAATATAGAATTTTAAAGGAATACATCATTTAAGATGGACCACAAAAAGGCATTGGTCAACAAAAACTTTAGAAATTTTTCAAAAGTTGGAAAAGTTAGTTCGACATCTCCAGCCAAGTTGGATGACCAAGTCTGGTAGAACAGAGTTCCAGGGGACCAGAGAGGAGACTTTGGACAGTTACCTGGCCACTAGAGTGTTTTTAGAGCCAGATCCAAACTTTACAGGATTACCACCATAAACGATAATGGAGAGGACCCGATGCTGAGGGATGTAGGGTCAGTGGTGCTCCTGATGCTGTGCGGCCTATTTGGGTGAAGTCTGGCCTGGTGGTGAGTGGAGGTGGTTTTTTCCATGGATATCTGGATACCATAAAGTCCTCCTTGGAGGATTCCAAGGGCTGCAGATACAGAGCTTGAGCTTTTGCAACACAGAAGTTACCGTGCAAACCTTTGGTGGAGGCTGCTGTTCTCTTGGGTGATGAATCTGCTCACAACCAACCCTCATTGGTCCAGCAGACATTGTGCACCTTTTAGCTATTTCCAAATTGTCCTTTGGGGTGCCTGGCATCCGCTAGTGGCAAGACTTCTGCGGTGCTACCAAAGATGCAACTTTCGGCTCCTTCAGCTTTAATGAACTCCCCAGTGCTGTTCTTTGGGGCCAGTCAACTGACCCCTGGAGTTTCCCTGACCTAGGCACACAGAACAGGGTCCAAACTCTACTAGCCCAAAGTGCAGCAGGTGCAGTCACTCAGGTGAAGCAGCCTCTTTTGTGCACTTCCATCTGGTGTGAAGTTGTCTCCTTCTCATCCTCTTTCCAGGTCCAGTGAATACTGAGGGTCAACATGCCAGGGGTGCCATATTTATCCCACAAATGTGCCCTGAATGGAACACATGTCACTAGCCAATAGCCTCCTGCCTAGTGACAAAGTTCCTGTGATGTGTTGCATCTGGTTTTCCCAGAATTCACCATTTGTGCCCCCTCCAAGTTGGAAGGACCCTTCATTGGTTGTGAGGAGCAAGGTAGCCAATCCTAGAGGTTTAGCTTCCAGGGGACTACACACCCACAGTAAAGCCAGTTTGGGAGTGGGTTTCCCTTCTCTGGACCTGTCTCCACGCTGTCTACAGGGTCAAAGGCATCCTCCTCAGAGGTGTTGAACCAGTAGACCCATCAAAAGCGTTTAACCCTTTGAAGCATGCCTCCAGGCTAATTCCCTGAGTGGCCATCTTGGTGGAGCAGATGACACCTCGCTGTTGCAGCACTGCTTTTGTCCCTGGGCCTGGGAGTTTTTTACATATCTCCTCAGGCGGTCAGAAAGCTGTTTGTGTGTGTACCTTTCTGAGGTTGTTGGACAAGCAGAGCACAGAGTGGCCACTTTTCTAAAAGTGGACAACCATCAATGGTGACATTAATTTTGACCCGAGTATCAGATCGCACTTAGTGTCACAATTAATTTGATACCTCACATGACCCAGCTTGGCAATCCTGGACATAAGTTTACCGGGTGGGGATGTCACCCAATGTCCTTGTGTTAGTCAATGGGGCTAACAACTTTACCCACAGCAAAACGACAATTTGGAAGTGTTGCTGTCGAGAAATATTGAAATATATATGCTCCACGTAAGAAAATACACCTCCCTGCCATAGGGCTCCATAGGCCTTCCTCAGGGGAGACTTACATATAATGCTAAGGGGCAGGTTGACTTTGCCATTAGTTTAAATGGCAAAGTCCAACTGACAGTAAAAACACCATCCTTGCAGTCTGCAGTGGCAGGACTGGAGCCATCTTGTGTCTTGTCACATGAAGGGTGGCACTAATAGTGCTGCAGCACTGAGTGCACTCCCTGACTTACATGCCCTGGGTACCCCCAGGGACCATATACTAGGAACTTATAAGTGAATCAGGCCTTGCTGATTGGGTGTATCCAATTCAACATATACATTGCTTGGGCTTAGAACGCTGGAACTGAAGTCTGGTTAGCAGGCCTCAGTGCACTCTCAGAGACAACAAACCAGCAGCATCAGTTCGAAAATGTAGGGATGAACATACAAAAAGAGGCATTTCCTTACACTGTCCCTGAGTAAAAAAAAACTTTATTGTGTAAAGGTAATAATTTGCGCATATTAAGGATGAGAGGTGAAAGGATTTCACTGCCCCTAATTTTCCTGCTGCATCAGGCACGTGTTTCAGTGTGCCAGGCTACAGAGTCGGCCTTGTCAATATTTGGCCCATCAGTTTGATCTGGCTACAATTAGAAGCACTTTACCACAGAACTTTGCTGCATCTGTGGAACCACACGCTTTTTGTAGAAGAGCCAGATTTACAGAGGGCACAAATCACACTTCTGAATATTAGTCACAGCTTCCAGTTGGTACGCTTATAATTCCAATCTGGCTGCAACCTGAAGATAGTAGTGTGCCATGCCTGTAGTGAAAAGCTCATTTTTGTAAAAGCACTGCACACAGCAATACAGCTCATAAATTTAGACACTCACTGCTGAAATCTTCAAGTCATAAGATAGAATACTGACAAGGACAACTCACCCTGTCAACCATCTACTAGGTTCAAAATTCAAACTGACATAGATGGTGGGATTTAGCAAACTTTGCTCAGCTCAAAGTCACAAAAGTGTCACAAACAAGGACAAAGTGTTGATAAAGCATTTACAGCCGGATGTACAAAGGGGTTCAGCATTTGCAAACCCTGTGATTCAGTAAACTGGAGGGTTTGAAAATGTTAAAACCCTTTTCCAAATGTATTAAGTCTATTTAACTATTCATATAAGACTGCAACCATCTCCCGCCAGGAGTCTTGCATCCCCAAGCAGGTCTGCCATATGTATATGTAAGTACCCACTACCGTTCTGCATGTCAGACAGGTCTCAGCTTTGGATGGATCCAATTTGTGTAACCATCAAGGCGTTGTGTATTCTCTATGGGCACATTTGTAATTAATTAATTTCAGCCTCGCATTGCATGTTACATGTCTGCAATTACTGAGGATATTCCCCCACTCACACTCCTAATTCCTCCCCAATGTCTCTTTTCCTTTGGGGTTTGAGATGACATATGCGGTCAGCTGTGCGCTGGGGCATGAGCGTGAATAGGTGTGATATAATTTTAGTGCACCTGTATATGTTTGGCAGCATCTGGTTAAGAATGTGTTTCTGGTTCTTGCAGGAATCCAGGCCAACCCTTCTGTTTTGCTATTGCTAGCCCAGCGTACACCAAAAAGCCGCTACAGGTCACACTCCACCTGTCACAGAAGGTCCCATACATCTCGATCCCGCCATACTCGTACAGGTCTCACACACATTGGGGAATAGTGCCTCTGTCCCTTCATCTGAGGAAGGCTGGCACCTATGGACAGATCCCAGTGTACCATCGGATCAGTTGCTGCAAGTACATAGATATTTGTTCCCCTCTTCCATGGAGGCCTGCACCCACGCATCCGGAATTGTCCAGATTTGCCATGAAAGGCTGGCTTTTTATTCCTGGAGACTAGGGAAAACTCCAGCAATTTCACAGGGCCAGATAAACGTCTCAGAATTCAAACTACTGGATCCATGCTCCCCTCCTCGAACCATAGGACCGCATGCTAAACCTGGGCTGCCCAATAATATACTCTAAAATTCGGCACTTGCATTCACCCGCCATGCCATGGGAGCCTCAAGACATCAAGACTGATTCTGGTCGTCCCAGACCCCTATTACAGCAACCTCAGTAGGCTGTTTAGTCTATAAAAGCATGCCTCTGGTGTGCACATTCGCACATGCTCAAGAACATACAGAACCCTGGGTAATGCTATCATTTTACTGATCTCCATGCACCCCATCAGTGACATCAAAAACTATATCCATCTATTTACACTGCACTCTAAGCTAGTCAAACGTGCACCAACATTAAAACTGTACACTTATTTAATGCTGGAACTCAGATATATACTCAAGAATTTGAGTAGGGTTGTAGGGAGTCACGTATTGGGGAGACTTCCCCCTCTGTTCATGCTCTATAGTAACAGGATATAATACTGACTTATCTGCATTTAATCGGAAACCCGAGTGGCACCCCACGTCTCTAATCATACAGGCCATGTGGTATGTGGGTGTCTAAGAGACAACAAAAGATCCTCCTCTCATCTGCCACTCACCAGTATCCTCCCCCATGTCAAGAGCATATCTCCTCTGCTAATGGCTCTATCATTATAGCAAATATCAATAGTGATAGGGGGCATCCCAGCCACCTTCCCCTCCTAACCACCCATCTATATGATAATCGATGACCAACTTTCACTCTTGCCCTGCTGCCTGTGTGTAAGAGCTCCACCCATTTCAAGTAATCCCCCCCAAAATCATAATGCTGTAGCGCGTGTCTCATAAATGTCTAGTCCACAGTGACTCTGCATTAACAGCAAAGTATTCCCTGATCGCCTCCCGGATATCTTCCCTGAAGACCTGATCATATAGCCCTCTGGTTTGAAGGCACCACTGCAGAATCAGCGCCACATATGTGTACCGTAATACTTCCACCACCAGTGGGGCATGATCCGGTAAGATGCTGTCCAGATATTGGACTACCACAATTTATGCCCATCTGATCTGGGTGTATGTTAGAAATGGGGTGTCTAGTTGGCAGTGGTTTGCACCCTGTTCAAGTTGGGACCTCACACCAGTCAGAGAAAGGGAGCCACACAGCTAAGATAACCCCTGCTCACCCCTTTGTTAGCTTGTCACAAGCAGTTAGGCTGATCTCAGAGGCAATGTGTAAAGTATTTGTACACACACAGTAACACAGTGAAAACACCACAAAATACTCTACACCAATTTAGAACAATAGCCAATATTTATCTGAGTAAAACAAGACCAAAATGACAACAATCCAAAAAATACAAGCAAAGATATAGCTTTTAAAGGATTAAAGGTAATTGTAGTTCCTTGAAATCAATGAAGTGCTTGACTGCGGCAAAGAATCTGAGATGCATCAAAAACAAATGCAATGCGGGCCACAGGGAAGGTGATGCGTCGGAACAGCTGGAGATGCGTTGGTTCCTTACTGTTGCAGGGGAGATTATGCGTCAGTTCCTTACGGCTAAGCAAGGGAGGTGGTGCATCGGTTCCTTACTGCCACAGTGGAGGTGATGTATTGTTTGCAACACGGAGCGTTGGTCCCTTATTACAGTGTGGTGTCAATGAAGAAAATGGCTTCCAGGGACAATGGGTTGATGATGCGTTGAAAATCAAGCTGTGATGCATTGATCTCACAGAGATGAAGCAGGTGCTGCTTCGGAGTCTGGGCATTGCACCACAGACTTCGGAGATGCGGTGCTCCACACTCATGCAGCGGTGGTTCTTCTGATGAGCTGCGATGGAAAGCAGGGTCCTGCATTGAAAACCGTTGCCATTGCGTTAAACAGGGACCATACTCTGTTGCGGGCAGCGGCGATGTATTAAATCCTCACAGCAATGCGTCGGTCTGGCATGACACAGTGAGTCAATGCATGGATTTTCTTCTTATCGTGCCAAAAACCTTCTTTAAGGGCACAGACTGGATTTGGCACCACTTGGCAGGACAGGGCTCTCAGTAGAGGAGCATAGGTACTGGCAGACGAAGTCTTTGATGTCCCTCAGACTTCTTTAAAGAAGGCAAGCTCAACTCAAGCCCTTGGAGAACCTTGGAAGGCAGGATATGGAAAGCAAAGTCCAGTCCTTTCACTCCCAGGACAGAAGCAGCAAGCTGCGGGCCAGCACACCAAAGCAACAGGTAGAGTGACAGTCCCCCCTACAGCATCCAGCTCTTCTTCCTGGCAGAATGTCCTTAGTCCAGAAGTGTTCTAACTTTGTGGTGTCAGAAATCCAGTACTTATACCTATTTCTGTCTTTGAAGTAGGCAAACTTCCAAGAGAAGTCTTTGGAGGCACAACACTCTGCCTTTCCTGCCCTGGCCCCAGACACACTCCAAAGGGTTGGAGACTAGTTTTTGTAAGGACAGGCACAGCCCTATTCAGGTGTAAGTGTCAGCTCCTCCCACCACTCTAACTCAGGAAGACCTATGATGTTATGCAGGGCACACCTCAGCTCCCTTTGTGTGACTGGCTAGAGTGAATTCATAAACAGCCCAACTGTCATCCTGACCCAGAAGTGTATTCCACAGACAGGCAGAGGCACAGAATGGCCAAGCAAGAAAATGCACACTTTCTAAAAGTGGCATTTTCAGACTTGCAATTAAAAAAAAAAACTTCATCAAAATATGTGCTTTTAAATTGTGAGTTCAGAGACCCCAAATTCCATCTCTATATCTGCTCCCAATGGTAAATTACACTTAAAAGAAATTTCAAGATAATCCCCATGTTACCCTATCAGAGAGATAGACCTTGCAATAGGCGAATTTAGCAGTAAAACACACCAGTACATGTCCTACCTTTTAAATGCTACATGTAGTAAAAGGGAAGGTTTGGGCGTGGCCAGTCAGTACACTTGCCAGGTTGAAATGGCAGTTTAAAAAGTGCCCACACAGACACTGCAGTGGCAGGTCTGAGACATGTTTACAGGGCTACTCATGTGGGTGGCACAATCAGTGCTGCAGGCCCACTGGTAGCACTTGATTTACACACCCTGCGCACACATGGTGCACTATACTAGGGATTTACTAGTAAATCAAAATATCATGGATAAACTAGTCACAATACAAATTAAACAGAGAGCATATGCACTTTAGCACTAGTTAGCGGTGGTAAAGTGCCCAGAGTCCTAAAGCCAACAAAAACAGGTCAGAAAAAACGGGAGGAAGAAGGCAAAACATTTGGGGATAAACCTGCCAAAAAAGGGTCAGGTCAACAGTGTACAAATCAAAGTCTGTTCTGGAAATTGTTGCGTGTGGTGAAGCATAGAAACAACACATCTTTGGCTGGTGATGTTGGGTCCTCCAGAGTTCCACCAGGTGCAGAGTATCCATAACCTTTATCAGTGCCTGAGAAGACCTATCCAGTAGTCTGGCAGTGGCCCTGGAGCTGTCTAGTGTTCTGTCAAGTACACAATTACAATCACCCATCAACAGGATATCCTAATGAGCAAACAATGTCAGTTTATGCACAAACCCATCAAAGATGTCTGGGGTGTCTATATTTGGCGCATAAGTGTTTAGTAGGACCAAGAGTTTCTCTCAGATTTCCCCCGATAACCCCACATATCGCCCATCTACATCCCAAAATAAAGTGACTATTTTAAAGCGGACACTGGTGTCAACCCATACAGAGACTCTACATGCACACAAGGTGAAGCTAGCTTACCAGAATATGCCCCCCCACCATTTGGTCTGAAGTTTCTTATGTTCCCTTGGGAGCAGGTGCATCTCCTGTAGCATTACAATATGTGCCTACTGCTTTCTGGCATAAGACCAGATTCTCTGTCGCTTAATGTCATTGTGGATTCCCTTAACATTCCAGGATAATTCAGTCATTCCCATTTTCATAGATCATTCACCACCATGCACCAGGGTCTTGCCTGCATGGTTGACTCTTGTGTGTTCTGAGTCTGTAAATTCTTCCATTAAAAAACATCAACTGAATCCCATACTCCCCCCCACTCGTGCGTGGCCACCTCCAACCTGGCCTGCACAGCTGACACATTCGGTGTTGTCCCATCCCCCAACATAACATTCATGCCAACATTCCCCATTGTTAACTGTTCCAGTGGTTCCCAATGAAGGTCACCTCTGGGACCGCTACCACTACCACTACCACTTACACTCAGGAAGGGGAAGAAACACAAGTATTCGCATTTACCCCCCTTACCAAACAGACATTTAAAAGATTCTCTGTCCTTATGTAAATCACACTCCCCCTCGAAGTCCTATAATACATAACCGTCAGTGCCTCCACCCTCAAAAGACATTGAGTTTATTTAAGTGCTTGAGTTCTTATTGTGCAGACTAGTCAGTGAATTTCCACAAACTGCATAGCGTCCTCCACAGGATCGAAGAAATGTTGTTTCCCCTGTACATATATTTCTGAGGCATGCTGGGGGCAACAACACGTAGGTCAGGCCATGGTCCCGCAATTTTTTCTTTCTCCTGAGTTGCAATAATCAGTAATCAGGGTAGAAGGGGATTTCATTGCCATTATATTCCACCTTGTTGTGCAGACGGGCTGCCATCAATATTTTGTTTGGCTTTCTAGCTCAGTATTCTGGTCATTATCATCCTTAGCCCCTGGTGGTGGCTTCCTCCCCAGCATTCTGTTGGCTCTGCCAACTTGCATCTCTTCTTCTCCCTCCAGTCTGATAAAGACAGATGGCAATCAATTCTCCAAAAAGTGTTCCGTCTGCAATATTTCTGTCCCCTGTGCCAGGCCCAATATAAGTATGTTATTGAATGTTGACCAATCTTCCAAATCAGCCAGTTTGTTTTCCTGCCACTGGAGTTGTCGCCCCCAGAGTTTCCTCTGCATCATCTGCTGTGGTGCCCAGCTCCTTCACATGGTCTCTCACTTCATCCATGTCCTGAAGCAAAAGTTTCATCGTGATCACCACCCCATCAATCTTCTCTGGTATCACCATATTACCAACTGTTTTATTTCCAATGTGGAGGGCAGCCCAGGGTCCCCGGCCTGGGGCCCATTTTCAGGTGTCACACTTTGGGCCATTTTCGCAAGCACTTCTTCAAATATATGTTTTTGTTTTGAGGCAGAATCCAGTCAGCTCTTCAGGTTAGGCAGAATCAGGAGCAAACTTGCTTGCCTGAGGGCCGCCGGGTACACCCTCAGTCCCCCTTCAATGCACAGCCTGCCATAGATCCCGCTGCCAAGGTGATGCAGCCACACCAGCAATCAGGCCTGCTCAGTTCACAGCCTTATCACCGCAGCCCACCCTAGGAGGGTCACAGATTGTCAGATCTAGACTCTCGACCTGGCCTGCATGGCCCCATCTCCATCCATCCTCGTACATGCTGTAATCGGCTGTGGCCAGCAGGTCCCCCAGCGCTGAGGTCCTCTTAGTGGGGGCCGCAGACGAGGTCCAAGGGAAACCGCTGATGCCTCCTCACTTGACCTATGCTGTGATTCTTTTCTCCATATCTCTTCAATTATCTTAGTATGTTTCCTCACTCCACTCTAGAGTTTGTTTATTTAGGATAATCACTTGTTTCCAATTTTATCTTACTGATGTTCTGTTCTACTGTTTTCTTCAGATTATCTCACGGATGTTCATAGTATTATACCGCCAAGCTATTCTTCCTCATACGTAGAAACTATCCAAAATACAAGCTCTTCCTTAAAGAAAGTGGATAGAAACTCTTAAAATGTGATTGTGATTTTCTAACTCTTTCCTTGCTGAGGATCTTCATCTAAGGTTTTTGTCCCACGGCCATTATTCCTAATCAAGGAAAAACAATTTCACAATGATTATGTGCCTTTCTGAACTTCAAATATAGATCCTGTTTGTTCAGCCAAATCAAGATACAGCTATATCACCTTCAAGCCCAGAGGAAATCACAAAAATGCAATCTACATGTCACGTTCTTCTCCTTGGGCATTACTGTCAATCAATAAGGATTTTTGTTCAAAGTTGTGTGTTCATAGAGTTGCCCCCATCCTGGGGTGCAGAACATCTTTAAATTAAAAAACAAAAATTCAGTTTCATTCTCAGGCATTCTATAATAAAAAACTTCTTGGTGCTCCAGGTGACCATTCTTTTTCTCCTTACTTTCTTTCCATTAATGTTATAGTGTTATCCTGACTTATGTTTGTATAGATCAGCAAATTGGTGGGGATCTCACCCTGCCAAACTTGTGGTTTTCTTGCTTCATTTGGATATGGGTGGACTGTAGGATTTCTGACAGAGGAGCTTCAGCTGGCTCTGTCATCAGAAACCCTTGGGTGGACAATGGTCAAGAACAGCAGGTCATACTGTGTATAACTCTTCTCTCTTTTGGGCAAGGCTATAACTGCTGATTTCCCATGTCCTGTCCATCACGCTAGGCATGGTAGATCAGGCAGGGAAAACAAATATTATGTTCTTAGCCTTCATCTGGGACAAACGCCACACAGGCATTTCTTCTTTCCTGTGTCACTTGTTTAGTAATGTGACGTCTTGTGTTGTCACCATTGGGTGAATGGTTATAAAAACTATTTTCAGTGATATCATCACTATGATCGGTAGTAGTCTTGAAAAATAAAAAAAATCTCAGCACGTGTGGGACCCACATCTGGGGATACATCTCCCAATGGACTTCACAGGCCATGGATGCTGAGTAACAAAAACATGGAATTGCATATAGTCCAGAGTAATTATGAGTGGTTGAGGTTAATGCAAGCATTACTCCCATCAATGTTTTATTTTTTCAGTGAGTCATCATATTTACTACAGGTATAACCAGATGTGTGTCCCATTCACTTTCCAGTAAAACTAAGTTTCTTCCCCACTGATGAGGCCCTACAACTCCAAAACTAGTTTAGATTTCTAGTGTTCCCATTTAGAGGGGTTGTGGCCTGGCACTTTGGGTTGGACTGTCTCTATTGAAAGAGAATGAAGACTGTTTTTGATATGGTTGGTTCCTTTCTTGTGCTACACAGTGAGCAAAAGACAACACTGGGGTAGAATGCAGCCTAGAGTAATTACCAGCGTTAGAGATAATTCAACATTTCACTTTTATTAGCACTGGGAGATGCAGAATATAACCATGTGCCATTGTAACCATTTTAAAGTAGCATCCTCTTAAAAATCAAACACAACCTTTACCTTTTGGTTGTTTGATTGGGATCATAACTAAGAAGAACATATCAGTAGATACTTCCGATTTTCTTCTATGTGCCTTTTTTCATTTTACATTATTTGTGCACTGAGTAAAAATCTCTGACTCCCACACTGTTTGCCCACATTGGAATCAGGGAACGAGTATTTCCATCTCTTTCCAACAAGGTGGGAGTTTGGCATCTGTTGGTGATGGTGAGTGTTCTGTCAGCACATTGGCAGAATAATCCACTTTGCCCTCTCCAACGATTGGTGGCTTGTGAGTAGATTGCACACGTTTTGATAAGGTAGACTTCGGCCTCCATTGTCACGGTCTAAATAGGAGCAAGTGTGCACCAACAAGGATAAAAATAATTGGGAAATTTGAAGCTCCTTCAGAACTTTTATTTCTCTGTTGTAGGAAACTCTGACATGCTTAGGTGATTTGTTGTAATGAAAATTAGAAATAGTACACTGTTCCAATACATATACAAGCAGGGAGAGGAAGAGTCAGTATTATCAGGAGAGCCCTCAAGCATCCACTAGGTTGACAGTTGAAATTCCTACTCAAAACACATTTCATGTTTGTGAAATGTGTTTTAAGTAGGAATTTCAACTGTAGTGTACATTTTTCATCACTTAATGTTGAATGTCTTTCACAAAATTTACGAATGAATTTCACTGTAGTTGTGTTTTGGTTAGTGTTTAATGGGATCACATGGTATATAAACAGAGCAGGAAGTGACTTGATGGCAACTATGTGTCTGGTGTCTTCTTTGCCGCAGCATATACTGCATTTGCCAATAAAGGCCGAGACCTTTTAAGCGTTGGGGACCAACTGCATGGGCCTGCCCGCACTCATCCTCCAGTGCCTGTCTGTGGGTGCTGTCCCCTGCCATGAGTGAAGCGTGCCTCGCCACAAGTTGACCTGATGCTGTCATTTGTTCCTGTTGGCAGGCTGGCATCTGGCCTCACACCAGGTGGCCCATCACCCTCCTGCGGCCCCTAAAATGCAGCAGCATCTGCCCCAGCAGCAGTGTGACTCGTTTGCACCTGTGGAAGCCACGCTGCTCAGGTTGTCCCTCCAGCCCACACCAAAGCATGTTCCTCATGCTCCAAAAGCACGAGCTGTAAGGAGAACGTTGTTGGCGGTTTGGCCCCAAACCCCAAGCCTTCCAGAGGTATCAGGTCATTCACTGCCCAGGGGCCTGGAGCGTGATGCCTGGTAACAACCGAGTCCTCCTGCCTGATGCCCTATGATTGCTGATCCTTCACAGCTGGGCCCATCTACAATGAACTGTGTGTGAGTACAGCTTTTACACCTCCTGCTATCCCCAGTCTATCTACATAACTTGGGGTGTCCCTTGGGAAGCAAGACACAACTGTACACCTACAGATTAAGTACTAGAAGGAAGGAGGGAAGGACTTGTGGCTCCGATGCCACCAAAACATTTGAATAAAGACCCTTACCAGCATAAGCATATTGCCACATCTACCCTCTGCAGTACCCACGTGACCCAATCGCTGCTAACGTCTGGGTTCTCTCTTAGCAATGCAAAGGGGGAGGAACATGTTGACCTAGGAAGGGGACACCCCCACACGGCGCACAGCTTTGCCTCGCCACAACATGCTAAGTCAGTTTCTCCACACCATCTAACACTGCACCAAGATGGTGTCAATCCCACTGTTGAACCTTTCACGTGCGATGGGCCCCAATCCTCTCAGACAGCAAAATGGAAGGACTAGCTAGACCATCTAGTAACTTCTTTTGCTGCAGTTGCGATTGAGAACGACAGGAAATGCCCCAAACTCCTCTAGCTAGGGGGCGCTGCAATATTCAAGATTGCAAAATCAGTCTCAGAAACAGGACCACCTCACACCATAACACCTTAAAATGAGCACTCACAGCTCACTTTTAGCCCTTCGCTAATCCCAACTATAAGCAATTTCTACCATGCCATGCCAGACAACAACCTGAGGAGACAGTCAACGCATTCTATGCCCGCCTCAGAGAGTTAGCAAGCATGTGCAAGCTGTCAGACGCAGAGGATGAAATCAGGGCACAATTCAAACAGGGATGTTTCTGCGTCAAGCTACAGGAGAACATCCTCCAAGTACCGGGCCAACATACTGACACTGGCCCGTTCCAAGGATCCCCTTTAAACACAGGAGACGCACATGGAAGCCACCCTCCAACCGCCAATTAAAACAGAGCCTATCAACGTGGTCACAAGCACCCACCAAGATAAATAGAAGGTCCAGTCCAAGTCATCAATGACGCCAAAAAACTGCACTGGTGTGGTGGTCCCAGTCCAGGGCAAGGCAAAAGGTGTTCGGTATCCAACAAGCTAAACCACTTCACCTAAGTCTGTAAGTCCACAGTCAGCAAACCATCTCAGAAGGCCAAATCTGTGCATGCTGTAGAAATATCTGGTGCCTTGGGCGACGAAGAGGACATGGATGATGATGACTTCAAAGGCATACTGCATGTCATCCACTCCATGCAACCAGAAGAACTGAGGGGACGCCGCATCCCAAGTGCACAATACAGTAAATGGACACCCCATACCGGCGCCTCCATCAACATCATCGCCCAGCAATTTGTCCAGACTCTCTCATGCCAACCGATAAAATGCCCCACAGCAACTCAGGTATACACGTTCAGCTCCTCATCACCACTGGCATTGGCGGGGGTATTCACAACAACCATCACACATGATGACCACATGACCAAATGAGGATCTACTTTACCCAAGGATGGTCAGGGATGCTCCTGAGTTGCAAGACGGTTGAATATCTTCATTTAGTCACTTTCGCTTTCAGCATGCACCTGTCAGCTACCGACACCCTGGTGAAAGAGTACACACAGCTCTTTGAGGGGATCGGGTGTCTGAAGAATCGAATGGTCCATCTTCACATCGATGAGTCGATACAACCAGTTGCCCTATGTCAGCATTGGGTGTCTTTCCACCTCCACCTGAAAGTTGAAGCTAAACTAAAAAAGCTAGAAGAAGCAGACATTATCAAGAGAGTAGATGGTCCTCAATAGTGGTGGCTCGCAATCCCAAGCAACTGGGAGAAGTCTGAATCTGTGTGGCTATGCGACTCTCCAAAATGACGATTCAGCAAGAATGGAATCTGACACCCACTGTGGAAGACATCATAGTCGAAGTGAGTGGCTCCAAGTGGTTCTCCAAGGTAGACCTCAGGGCAGGATACCACCAATTGATGTTGGCACCTGAGTCGAGAACAATCACCACCTTTTCCACTCATGTGGGCTTGAGACCCTCCAGAGTTTATGTTCTGTGGACCCAACCATTACACCAGGATTAATCTAATAAAGTATGAGAAACTTCCCCCCAGGAAGTGAGTTGAGGGCAACTATGTGTCTGGTGTCTTCATTGCTGCAGTATATTCCGCATTTGCCATTACAGGCCGAGGCCTGTTAAGTATTGGGGACCAGGTGTGTGGTAGCCCACGTGCAACACCCCCTAGTAGAGCCAGCTCTGTTCGTACTCTTATGACCTTGAATAATTCTTAACAAATTGTATTGTGCATTGTTTTCCTTTATTTTATTTATAATATAGGTTATGTGTTGGAGTCTATTACAGACATGGCAGAGAAATGCTTGTTATTCAAAATCATGAACATCGATAAAGACAGCTTTTTTTTTTATCACAACAGGGCTTCACATATGAGAAATGGTAGGGATGCCACAGGAATCCTTAGCAGTAATATTAGTGAGCTGCTGCTGAATAATAATATTGAAAACATACGTCACTATCTCTGAATATTAGATGTAAACACATTTAGAATTTGGATCATAAATTCAAAGATGTTTGGAACGGTGGCCATCAAAATATGTTTGGCCCAGAGCCCCCAAAATCCTTAAGATGTCCCTGCATACACGACCCAAGAGCCCAAATGTAACACATCTAATCCATGTGGAAAAAACACATATTACTAATCTGCTATCTATTTAACTCTAATATTGGATTCTGGAGTAGTTGGCTTATTGTGGCAAAATACTTCAATGCCTCACCAGGGATAGTAAGCACTGTATAAATACAATTTACAATTGTAATTAGAATTAGATTTTTTTTTGCTAAACTCATTTTTTTCTCCACACGGATTTAATTTTTGCCTGTTTCAGTTCCAAGAGTTGTGCGTTTTCCTTTCTGCAAATGGCCCAATGAGATTGAGTTGAGTTTACCAGACAGACCTTAAGAGAAAGGACCAGTTAGTGGTAGAACCCCAACTCAGGTTGTCAGCTCCATCATGTGCAGCAAGATGACTGCATTCACTGGTTAGTACCTGTTGGAAAGTGGATGATTAGAAAGGGTAGGTAGGTACGCACACTTAGTAACAGGCCACAATCTCCCACTAGGTCCAATCAAAGTCTAAATAAATTAATCCTTGCCCAACCCCTGGTAATTTGACCCACAAGCAGTTAGCCTTAACTTGGGAAACAGGTGTGTAAGGCATTTAATATCAATAAAACAGTAAATAAGTAAAACACAGCACACAATAAAAACCCAACACCAATTTATAAAAATCAGAAAAGTTTTTATCTTTAAAATGACACCAAAACAACAAAAATCTAATGTAGGGAACCGGACATGTGAATTTTGAAAGATTAAATGTGAAAAATTGCTTTCTAGTACATAAAAACAAAAAGCGCCAACCGGGGACATCTGGTCGCGCTTGACCAGGACAAAGTCAAAAGTTGAGGGTGACTACAATGGATACCTGCTTGGATACACTGAGCGGTAGGCCTTGATCTAAGTTTTACCTTCAAACCTAGATATTTTTCTGGAGCTTTTCTTCCTCGACGTCTTGTATCCTATCCAGCAATTGGATTTCAATGCTATGTTGTCAGATTGCCTTTCTGGGAGACCCCGGTCGAACTCTAGAAGGCAGGAGCTCCGCAGCTTTCAGAGGGATGAACCTTAAATACAAGCCGGCTCACGTTTGAAGGTAGCAAGCTTGACTCACAATGTCGTTTTAGGTCGGTCCACTTTTTCAAAGTTGCTCCAAACTTCTGGATCTTCTTCCATAAGTCCTTTTTGGGTCTTTGAAGTGTCCACAACTTAATCCAAGGTTCCAGAAGATCTGAGTTGCTGCTTGGAAGTTCCCAAAATGCACCTTGTCAGAATCCTCAAATGCCCACTGGATGCTGGTCAGCTGGGCTCTTCTTGCAGGACTTGATGCAGGGAACCCTGGTCAGCTCCTTTGTATCCATAGCTTACAGAGAGTCCGCTCCTGGAGTTGCAGAAGCAAAGTAAAGTCCTTTTCCTAGGGATGCCCAAAGTGTGCAGCTGGTGCAGTCCTTGTGGGTGCAGTCCTTCAAGTGCAGACCAGGGGTTCAGCAGGGCAGTCCTTCTTCTACAGTATCTTCTTCCAGCAGGGATCTCAATTGCTGGGCAGCTCTGCCATATTTATCCTTGTTCTTGGGTTGGCAAGCAGGGAGGGCAATGGGGTGCAGGGTGCCACCCTGCTGGGTGACCACTTCCTGTGAAGTGTGGCACAAATCAGCCCCAGAAAGCAACATTCCTTAAAAATCCAACAGAGAACTCTCCTTGTAGGTTACATTTGGCTGATCCCACCCACTGGTATGGCTAAGTTGCCCAAACACACCCCTTCCAGCCCCTATCCTAATCTAATTACTGTGGCTTCCATCTGGCTGGTGTAACAGGAAACGGGGGAGGTCCAGTTTCTGTCGCAAGTGGTTTTCCCTCCTTTGAAAACCAGTTTGGACTCTCTACCCCCATCCTGCTCTGCCATCTGCTGCAGCAGTTCTCCTCCCACCAGATGCTTCCTTTCTTTCAGCCAGTCAACTTCACAACTCATTAAGGTAGCTTGGCCCAGGCTGCCAGAGACTGACCATTCAGGAAAGGACACTATAGGGCTGAATTTGGTAACTTTCAGGAAGAGTTCTGTTAACTCAGGTCATATTAATGAAATTATGAATGAATATTTATGTATTTTGAGTTTTGAATTTGCGTAGAAAATGTAATAATGTAGGGAAAAAGTAATGCACGCATTTGGAAGCATGACCACGTGAGTGGCCGCCAATGTTCACGAAGTGTACTTATTAATGGCTTATTAATATAAAATATTGAGCTTTTGTTTGATTATTGCAGCAATATGTCATATTAAGGGTTACGCATTATGTATTAGCTTTATTAATTGTAGGCCTTACCTTAGCAAAGGTCTTGGCCTAGTTGCATGGCCTCATGTCAAGCTTCATTTCTTAGGTGTTTAATAAAATGTCTGCTTAGAGAATTGAATTGTGATTTTCCACTGTGCTGACCGAATGTGCTTGTAGCTAAAAGTCTTTCTCATGAGAACTCCTCGCTAGAAGATGCTGTATGAGCTTATGCAACATTGTTTTATGTAATGTGTGTGAGACAGACTTTCTCAGGAGAATACAATGAAGATACTGACTAGAGTATAACCTGCAACAATATTGTTACCTGACGAGCCCGGATGAATGAGAACAGGACAAAAGGAGCCAATCATCGACATGTGAAACATTTAGTAGAAGAAATGTAGATTTGAAGTTTTAATTTTTTTGATCAAGGTGTGAACATGTGATCCCTTGACCAATAGGGACTTGAGAAGAAGACACCATTTGCCCATTTTCCGTTTGCCATACCGCCAGTGCTTTCTTGAGCGTCTTGAGAAGAGACATGCTTAACTTTAATGCTTAAAAGACTTTGCCTTTTCTGAACTTTGATGCTGAATCCTGATGCCTTGCTGACCGAACTGATGTCCCGATGACGAAGACTGTCACAGCTTGCTGATCCAAACTGATGATAGGTATATTGACTATGATGTTATTTGCTATGTCTATTTGCTTTTGTTTCTAGGTATCAACAGCGCTTTTTTGACAGAGCCATAGTTAGATGTTTTTCCAAATTCGTGTTGACGAAATTGTTTTGCATGACGCCCAAACATGCTAATTCTAATCTGGTGTTAGTTAGGGATCTCACTAATGAAGTCCCCACATGTAAAAACATTTGAAGTCTTTTCTTTGCTGAATCTAAATGTACGTGATATTGTTTGCACAGTTGTTCTTGTTATTAATTTGTACTTTTACCTTGGAATGTGTACGAGCTCAAGCCTTGATTAGATTGCGTTTCTTTCATCGCTTTGGACAGCCAGTATTGTTTCTGTATGTTTATCAATTGATTTTGAGATTAACCTACATCATATTAGCTTTGTTAATATAGGGAAATACATATTCTAACTTTACATAAAGGTGTGGTTATTCATGACTGCAAAGTCATGGTGTGTGACAATTACTGACTCCTATTGATCATTAATGTTATTGATTGTCATTGATTATTGATTTTCATGTACAGGATATATGGTGGGATATCTTAAGAGCAGTCAAAAGGTTCATCGGCCTATTCACGCCCCTTGTAAGTTTACTTATTAAGGTCAGACGCGCTAACAGTTCTAAAACTCTTTCTCTGCACTAGTTATAATAAATCCACCCTTGGCAAGTTGTTCAATGCATTCTAACTTTAATTGGATGTCAAACTTGAAATATATAGCTCTTTTCTGGTGGAAATGAGACTTTATTATTTTTAAATAAAGCCTCCGAATGTTAGCCTATGGAGCTAATGCACTACAACGGGGAAAACTAATTTGGCTGTTTTTTCCTCACCAGGGCTCATAAGAAATCTTTTATAAAGTCCCTGCTTATATTTACACTGCACCCAACACACGGGACAACTAGGGCTGACCTTACGGGTCACCTACATGGAGAAATAAGGTAGTTTAGGACTTTGGAAGTACTTTTAATTCCAAAGTCCATTTTGGGGTAACTTTATTTTAAAAGCAGCCAGCAAGGCAGGCCCTGCTTTTATAATGACACCACAGACCATAACAGGGCACCAGTAGGTGCCCTAACTACACTGTGGTCCCTAAACCTGCATGCCCTACCATATACTATGGACTTATAGGTAGGCTGACAGAGCCAATTATAATTATGCCTAATTTGCATATAACATTTTAAAAAGGGGCCCTGGGACTAGTTAGCAGTGTCCAGGGCACAATCAGAGTCAGAAAACACCAGTATCAGGTAAAAATGGGGGCAAAAAGGGAGGGGGCTTCTGCAATCAGCCTGGTTTTCCCACAATATTGTTCACTCTTTATTTCCTGTTTCACTGGGCGTGGATGGTGGCCTCTTTAGCTGTATACTAGGACGTAAGGCAGGAACCTGCAGCCCCCATAGTACAAGACTACCCCAACCCCTCAGGGGCCCCTCACAATTTAGAGGGCCCCAATCCTGCCCAAGGAATGTCTGTGAGACATGGGAGATTCAGGTGGGGCCCACTTCTTATTCTGTGTGGTGGTTCATCCATTTATATTACACTACTGGATGGATACGCCTCATCAAGAGCGTGGCACAAAGAGATCTGTTTTATGAATCAGGAATGGTTGTGGCCTACACAGTTTTACAGTGGTATTATGTGCAGGGCAGGAGCCAACCCTTATCTTTTCTTCGGGGAAGAGGGTAGATGATTTCACAGATCATAATTGGCTGGAATTAAGTTCTTCCTTGAAATGGCATTTTTTGTTCTTCACTTAAAAATATATAAATCCTTTTAAATATCTCTTTATTAACATATATGCATACTTTCTAGTCTAAAAACAAACAAAGTAGTTAACCACAAAAATTCAAAACCCAAATATTTTAGGTGTAATAAGTTTATGTTCATTCTGTAGTGTTGCTGAGTTTCATTTTGGGGTAGTTCACAGAGGTGGGATTACCTGGAAGCAGATAAATTTGCAGTTTGCAGTTTGTCAGTGTAAGCCATGCATTCTACTCCCCTTGCTCTTTTCCAGAAAGGGTATGTGCCACTGATAGCCATTCCTGTGATAAGAAACATCAAACTTTAAATTAATTTCCCCCAAACAAATATCGCCCTACATTTTTATAATTATGATTATCAATAACTACAATCATTTAAATTGAAACCTAATAAATAAATAATAGAAGTGTGCAATCACTAAAACCCTAACAGCGCAATTCAAGTGTCGAAATGCTGGGTGGTAGGATTTTTGTGGATTCTTACAGATTCTGGATCTTTCCCTCCGCAAAATGGGAGGATAAATGTTTGGCTTTAGCTGAAGTTTGAGGATTGCAGGGAATTCAGGTAAGAAATCGTATATAAGATCCACAGGCAACACCTTGGACTCCCCTGGGTCTCTAGCCTTCAGATAGGCTTGGGGTTGTACAGTTGCTCTGTTGCCCAATCACCCAGAGCCTGAATAAAGCAATGTGGTTTGTGACTAAAGCAGACATGGCAAGTGAGATAAATGTGGGACTTATCCCATCTCTGCAGCTCATGTCGAAACTTAACCCAAAATAATCCAAATTTTCTCATGCCTGTTGAGGACATGTTCTAGGCCCAGGGGAGCAGGAAAGCAGTCGGGGATTTTGGGGTGGTTATACCGCCTGATGTCAGAGTGGGACGCCACTACCCCAATCCTTTTTAAAAGAAAATATCCCTGGCATCAAGTGGGCTTTCTTGTCTGCCTAGGGGCAGATTGGTAAAAAACCTCCAATCTTCCCTCGGGTGGAAGAGAGATTGTTGGAGCTTTACGGATGGTGGTAAGGCCAGATGTGTTCTGGAAAACACATTCCTTTTTAATTTAAAAATCATGCCTCTGTTTAGTGGGGGTCTCTGTCCTATGGGTGGGTGGAGACTTGCACAAAGACTTTTGGGCCCATTCTGGGGTGGGGGCACGGCTTGACGCCTGAGTGGGCCACCTAACCCTTCTGTTTTTTTGTGATTTTATCCCTGGTGTTTAGTGCGATTTCTCATACATCGGAGCAGATTGAGGTAACCTGCCCGTCCCCCCAATCTGCCACCCGGGGCGCATAACACTGTTGGGGGCATTCTGTAGTTGGGGCATAACCCAATGCCTGGAAGGGATGCGCCACTCTTCTGTTTTTTTACTATTTCCCTGGTGTCTAGTGGGCCTTCTGCTCCCAAGGACAAAGACAGAAAGACTATATTGCCCCTTTTGGGAAGGTGAAATTGTCACTTGCCACAGTGGGTCTCCACACCACTTCTTCATCTCAATAAATACCTGGAGTCATACAAAACATTGCAGGAAGTAAATTGTTGTGCTATTGCATGAAGGGAAGAGAGCAGAACCGTTCTATATCTACTAAGATGTGGCACTCTTGTACTCTCTCTTCTTCTGGCATACTTTTGGTTGCCATGAACCATAGTGCAGGGGTGTCTGCTTCATAGTGAGCATATTGTTTTATCTCGAATGGGTCCCTTCCTGTATAAAGCTATGTTATATGCCATCTTCCTCTTTGTATATGTGCGGTAGAAGGCAGCTCACACGCAAAGAATGCGTGATCATACCTGCCTCAGGGAGACATAGGATTTTGGTGCAATTTCCTGTCTACAATTCTTTGTAGATAGGGATGTGTGTCAACACTAGTGGGAGCTTGAGATCTTTGAAAGTGGTAGAGGTGAAACACATGCCAGGAGTTCACCCATTTTTTCATAACTTACCTTGAAGTTTTCCTTTGTGTTAAGGATTACCTTTGTTGTGCCAATGCTAGCATTTGTGATGGGTTTCTCCTTATGACAAGAATTACATATTTTTCCATGAATAATGTCCGTATACCATAAGTGGCCCTTATGTCAAAAATCATCTATAGTATTTCAGAGGCAGAATTCTATCATGCTTTGTTCCCCTCAAGCCCAATATGCCATGGCCGCCCTCTCTGAAGCAATTAATTACCTCCAGTATGTCAGCGCCAGCATTTTGTCATAGGTATCCTCTTATGTCAAGTATTATTTCCAGAATTTCAGGGTTTGCATTTTGCAATGGATGCCCTTCCAAATGCCAAGAATTACTTATACTGTCCCAGAGACAGCATTTGTTTTGCCAAACATTTTCTCCAGAATGCATGTGCCAGCTTTTTCTGCAGGGACCGTATACCAAGAAATACTTCCAGTATGTCAGGGTCTGCATTTTGCCATGGGTCCGTCTCCTTATGCCAAGAATTATTTTTAATATGCCAGTGGCAGCATGTTGTGTATCTATTACATTGGGCAGCGGCAGACTCACAATCATAAAACACACAAGCAACACACTCCTACTCAATCACACTCTCTCACTCTCACTTTCTCCCCCCTCATTCACTCTAATTCACAATCTCTCACTTAATCATTTTCACTCATACTTGCTCCCACTCACTGTTACTCACACACAACTAACTCATACTCATTGGTTCCCACCCTCACTTACCAACATCCTTACACAACCTCAGCCTTTCACACTCATTGATTCAGGAGCCTGATAAAACTGTACCTATTGCATCATTGATAGCTCTACATCCCTTAATCACTTTCACTCACTCTCACAATCTTCAATCACTCACTCCTTTTAACACAGTCATACTGCTTCACTCGTTCACTCACACTTATTTTCACGTATTTATACTCAAACTCAGCTTCCACTCACTTTCACTCTCATTGACACACTTAAACACCTTTACACTCACTTTCACTCAATCTCATTCACTCTCAATCACTCACACACTTGTAAACACATACACACTTGCACATAGAATCAAAATGTTTTTTTTTTTAACTTTCCTTGCTTCCTTTGCTGAGAACTTGGATGCTCCTTGGCAGCAGCAGATCAGGAATCTGGTGCCAGACATTGGAGCCAGCAAGCCATTGTTCCGAATGAGGAGGGAGACAGAGCCCCAATGCCAGGTTTGAAAACAGGAGGACCCACCCCAATCCTCTCCCAGCTTCTTCATAGGACTGGAAGCACAGCCCTATAAGAATCTGGAAAAGTGTTGTGGATTCTACCTCTGCTGCTCTTTGTGCAGCTTCTCGCTGGCCTCAGGGATGCACTGATGTGCGCCCTGACAGCCATGTTTAAGCAGATTTATTGTGGTGAGGAACGCACAGTATGGCTGGTAAATAAAATGGATTGTGCCTGTGCGTGATGATCATAGTTAAACAACACCCTCAAATGTGGAATCCAGACATGCACCTTTAAGAAATCCATATATGGACCTTTAACACACTCTGCAGATGGATATGCACTGCCAGTGTTAACTTTTCATGAACACTTCTAAACTAAATAATGTGCAGAGTCAGGAGAGGCAAGGGGCAGAATGTGTGGACTCACAGGGGGAAAGGCTGCACCCTGAAGCCCCTGATAAAGAGCAGCTATTGATCAAAATCCATTGGTGGCTGTATGGGATCGCACACAGCTCATGGAACTCCCCATGACAAAAAGTAACACAAAGCACTGCACAGCTCTGTGTTGTGTTACTTTAGGTTAAAATCCAAAGTAAATTGTGATTTGTATTAGATTGTAAATACCAACCCAACATTTTGCGCCAGGTCTGCATTAAAAAAATTAACGCAAACTAGACACAAAGGCCCAGAGTTATACATGCTTTGTGCCAAATTGTGTCATTTTTTTAACGCAAATTTAGTGTAAACCTAACTCCAAATGTATACTTTGGTGCTAGACAGGTCTAGCACCAAAGTTTTGGAGTTAAAGTCATTTTTTGTTAGCAGGAAACTACCTTGCGTCAATGAGATGCAAGGTGGGCGTTCCCGGGCAAACAAGTGACGATATGGCCTTATTGTCATATTTATTCCCCCACGCTAAAATCAAGCACAGGGTCAATGAGGCCTTGAATAATGGAGCTAAGCTTGCTTAGCGCCATTATTTTACGCACCGTGCCAGGGCAGGCGTTAGGTGAACTGTGAGCCTATTTCCATGTTCAGAGACCATGGAATGGGCCCACGGGTACTCTTCCCTATCCCCAGGGACACCCACACCCACACCAGAGGGATGCCACAGAATGGGGGGACCCCATCCCAGGTAAGTAAGGTAAGTCCAGGTAAGTATTGTTTTTTTTTTTTAAGTGCCAAAGGGTGGCCTAACTTGGGGCCCTCTACATGACACTGGGCCAAATGGCCATGCCCAAAGGGCGTATGTTCCCTGGAAATGGCCATTGGGGTGGTGGGGATGACTCCTGTGTTTACTAAGACAGGAGTCATGTCCCTGGGGGTTTTACATCAAAAACTGACGCTAGTCTGGTTAGAAGCATTTTTATGCCTCTGCCCATACTAGCATCATCTTTGACGCACAAACTCCTGTTCCCCCTACGCCTTCCCCACCCGGCTAGCATCTTTTTTTATGACGCTAGTTGGGCCTTACCGCTGGCTAATGTCATCCCATAAATAAGACGTCTGGCCGGCGTCTTGGAATGACGCTAGCCAGCTGTGTACTTTTTCACGCAAAACTGAGTTAGAGTTTCCGTTTTGCGTGAAAAAGAAGAAATATGCCTCAAAAGTCTTTGTAAGTCTGGGCCCTGTCTTTCTGTCCTCCAAGTGGGGAAGGTTGGGAGCAAAAGAACCTAAGGTCACAAGGAAAGCTTCTCTCTCACTGCATATGTCCGTAAAAAGAAATTGAGAAGTTAGATAAATAAAACTGTATGTTGTCTGACTGACAAGACCGAGGGGCTATTACTGTGAATAGTTTGGTTGCCGTGAGACAAACCTGTGTGTGGCAGATTGGTATTTTCTTTTTTTAAGATTTCCAACAAGTCCTGAAGAGCCTTGTGTCTCTTGATGACATTTTTATCTTATGTCGGTAGGTGTTATGGGATAGTAATGAGCTAATGATGGATGGTAAACATATTTAATAGCTGCGAGGATAAACGTTTCTCGTTTGGGTAGATGAGGAAATACATTTGCTCCTCTCCTTGTGATGCAGGCCGGTAATCAACGTGACTGAAATCTATTTCCATTAATCACATGTAGTATAGAAATTGAGGGTGGGATTAGTGTCAGTATACTAAATAAGCATCGGTAAAGTCAATGTGTCTCACTTTGAGAAGACGTTTGCTGTCTTTGTCAATGTTTGTCTGTAAAGTAGTGTTTAAAAAAAGTAAAAGACGAAGCATTTCAAAATATCTGGGGAAAAGCAAACATAAACTTTATGGTATCTCAAAGCTGAACACTGAATTCAATGTTGTCAATCTTTTTAAATTGCATGTTTTATTTTTCAAATACCTTTCACTCAGGAAATTCTGAACAGAATTGAAATTTAAAAAGAGTAACGAATGGTCCAAATGTAAAAGGAAACACTTGCCACGGCCTAATTTTAGTTGCAAAGGATTCAGCAATTTAGTCCTCAGTAGTAGCCCAGGGAGTAGACATATGGGCCTCCAGTAGAAGTGTTATACTAAGTACACATTTTGCCTCACTTGCCATCAGAGTGCAGTAAACAGTTCTTCCCCCAGCTCCATATAAGCCTTTGTGTGCCAAAGCTGTGCTTTGTGCAATATGAGGAATGCATGAGATAAACCAAAAACAACACTTAAAGTCTGTTTTTCAGCCACACCCCAGCAATAATATCTTGTTTCCTGTGCTTTTACAGACAAGCTGGGAGTGGTAAAAGCTACCTAATGTGGGTGGAGTACTTAGAGGCGGCGCAGCACATAATATGGAAACACATGTACTCTCATTTAGTGCACAGTAAAAAAGAGATATATAGGAGCATATTTATACTCCGTTTGCGCCGAATTTGCGTCGTTTTTTTCGACGCAAATTCGACGCAAAACTAACTCCATATTTATACTTTGGCGTTAGACGCGTCTAGCGTCAAAGTTCATGGAGTTTGCGTCATTTTTTAGCGTGGACACCTTCCTTGCGTTAATGATATGCAAGGTAGGCGTTCCCGTCTAAAAAAATGACTCCGAGGCATGTGCGTCGTATTTATACTCCCGGGCAAAAATGACGCCCGGGAGTGGGCGGGTCAAAAAAAATGACGTCTACCCGCGTTAGCGTTATTTTTTAACACCTGGGTCAGGGCAGGCATTAAGGGACCTGTGGGCTCGGAATGAGCCCAGAGGTGCCCTCCCATGCCCCCAGGGACACCCCCTGCCACCCTTGCCCACCCCAGGAGGACACCCAAGGATGGAAGGACCCACCCCAGGGACATTAAGGTAAGTTCAGGTAAGTATTTTTTTTTTTTTTTTTTGTGGCATAGGGGGGCCTGATTTGTGCCCCCCCTACATGCCACTAGGCCCAATGACCATGCCCAGGGGACATAAGTCCCCTGGGCATGGCCATTGGGCAAGGGGGCATGACTCCTGTCTTTGCTAAGGCAGGAGTCATTTCAATGGGGGTTGGGAGTCGAAAAAAATGACGCAAATCGGGTTGAGGCGAAAAATTTGCCTCAGCCTGACTTGCCCCATTTTTTGACGCCCAATCTCCATATTCCCCTACGCCGGCGCTGCCTGGTGTACGTCATTTTTTTTCACGCACACCAGGCAGCGCCGGCGGCTAACGCCGGCTAACGTCATTGAATAAATACGACGCCCGCATGGCGCTTCAGAATGGCGTTAGCCGGCGCTAATTTTTTGACGCAAAACTGCGTTAGCGCAGTTTTGCGTCAAAAAGTATAAATATGGCCCATAGTTCCGTAGAAGTGAACAATTAAAAAAGTGACCAGTCAAAAGAGGCTAAGCTCCAGGGAAGAAACAAAACGAAAAGGAAGGCAAGCCATTGAATAAGATACAAGCAAATTAGAGTGACAATAAAATAAACACATCGTAAATGATGGGCAGTCTATAGCCCACTGTAAGTTTGCAAATGGTCTTTGTCAAACCAGACAGCCAGGGGCATAGCTTCAGGTGGGGTGTTTGTGATGTAAAACACCCAAATAATTGCATTCTTGGCTTGGTAGTTGTGTCTTTGGCCAGGAGTCATGTTTGCTGTGTCTGTATAGGCTTTTCTTGTCTTCCTGATTTCTGTAAGCAGTTTTATCCAGTTGATTTTTTGAATCATCAACTTAAATATATGAATAATGTCTGGTTTACCAAAAAAGTAGCAAATTTGCACCTTGAGTGGATGCAAATTTACTAATTTTTATAATTCGCAAACATTGGCAGTAGTAGGCTTGAGACACCAGTCTCAGGTTTTGAGGCATACTACTGGCATCCAAACATCCAAAAGGTGATGAGATGAGTGCTTGTAAATACTCTATCCATTGGCAATTGCTCCGGGTAGCATTACAAACCACTGTTTGACAGAGGACATGATTTAGTGTTTAGGAAATAGAGTAAAGGAAGACAGGGTAGTGGAGGGCTCTAAGTTTGCCATCCTGTCTCTATTCCTACTCCCACAAACTTAGAGATGTCTGTCATTGGACATCTCCATACATTGGCATCACGTCATTGTGCTTCCTGACAATGTAAAAAAAAAAGAAAAAACTAGTGATCCCCACACCATCAGAGGTTTCTCTCATGATATGGGGTCATTTTTTATTTAATTTGTAACTCTCCATAACGGTAAGGCTATGCCAGTGGTAACAAAGCATAAAAAAAGCCATCCCACCATCCACTCTAAATGGTACAATGCTTACCTCTGAAAGCTTGTACTCCGATCAGAGAAAAGTTTACACCAATGCAATATATTTATACTGTAGGCATAAAACCTGCGATCTGCTCTACTCAAAATTAAGTGGGCAGACCTTGAGTTTGGTGTACTGAGTACTCTGTCATCAATTTCAACAGTATACATGTCTGGCAAACTCTAAATCAGCCCCACATACCCACCTAACACAAATTACTACTTACCCTGCTCCTTATAGGAGTAGCTCATACCAAACTGTGGTCATCTCACCCATTCACCCTGAGGCACACTGATTTTTTAGATGGAAAGTTTGAGATTCGGCCCCCCCATCTCACTGACTAAGCTTTGCTGCTGCAAACATCTTGTGATGAATTTCTATGAATTGATTCCTTTACTTAGCCAGTACTTTTAATAGGGTTAACTGCAGGCAGTCAGATGGCTGACAACAGCCCTTCCTCGGTTTGCTATTGTAGACTGCTCACACACGGCATCTCAGATGGAGTGCACATGTCAGAAGCCCTCACAAAGATGAGACAATGAAGTGATTTCTCCAGTGACGGCTGTGAGCTTTTCTTACGTCTCGAAAACAATAAACTTTAGCAAGGTGTCTAAAACTGTGTTAATTTGCTGTCTGCTGTACTTTGGAGCAGCGTAGATTATGTTGCAACCCCTGATGTCGCAATCATGACCTATATATTCCTAAACTCTGTATATTGTGTGCTTTAACATTAACTAGTGTAAAGTGGTACACTGACATCAGTAATGAAGTGCATTCACTGTAGTATCAGGAAACATTTATTCAATGTGTCTTAACCTTAATAAATGAAGTATAATCATTGAGTGGAATTTTATAACCGTCCTTATTTTATTTGAATGTATTTGCATTAGAAACTATAACAATTATGTGATGTGCCCACTAATGTTTGAAGTTTAATGTTGAAAATGTAGTTTAGTCACTCCGAAACTCATGTTCTATGTTTTACTTTTACTGTTACATGAAATCTTAATTGAATCTATGTAATTGACATTTATGCAAATTTAGAAATGAAAATGTGCCCATTATAATGTGAAATTAAACGTGCATTGCTGAGTGATGTTTACAGTTGGCCTGACTAGACCAAGGGCAACAGTGTTCTAGGACTGATATGAGAAAGAGAGCAAATGTTTCATGTTACACTGTGGGACAGGAGAAAACAGTGGAGCTTTTGATGATATAACCAGGAGAGTGTTACCTGATTTGAATTTGTGGTGTTAACAAGGGCTTTCACTGATTGAAGGACATTTTCCTTCGGATTTAAAAGGTACAGACCTCTGTCTTTCTCCTTGGTCCCCATGCTTTGCTGAGTGTGGTTTAGGCTCACACTTAACTCTTGAGAAGACTCTGGACGGAGCTTCTGAAATGCTGACACCTGAGAGAAGTTTGTGTTCTAAGGGGCATATTTATACTCCGTTTGCGCCGGAATTGCGTTGTTTTTTTTGACGCAATTTCGACGCAAAACTAACTCCATATTTATACTTTGGCGTTAGACGCGTCTAGCGCCAAAGTCCATGGAGTTTGCGTCATTTTTTAGCGTGGACACCTACTTTGCGTTAATGAGATGCAAGGTTAGCGTTCACGTCTAAAAAATCGACTCCGAGGCATGTGCGTCGGATTTATACTCCCGGGCAAAATTCACGCCCGGGAGTGGGCGGGTCAAAAAAAATGACGTACGGCCGCTTTTGCGCCGTTTTTTAGCGCCTGCAAAAGGCAGGCGTTAAGGGACCTGTGGGCTCTGAAGGAGCCCAGAGGTGCCCTCCCATGCCCCCAGGGACACCCCCTGTCACCCTTGCCCACCCCAGGAGGACACCCAAGGCTGGAGGGACCCATCCCAGGGACATTAAGGTAAGTTCAGGTAAGTGTTTTTTTTCATTTTTTTTGTGGCATGGGGGGCCTGATTTGTGCCCCCCTACATGCCACTATGCCCAATGACCATGCCCAGGGGACATAAGTCCCCTGGGCATGGCCATTGGGCAAGGGGGCATGACTCCTGTCTTTGCTAAGACAGGAGTCATTTCTATGGGGGTTGGGAGTCGTAAAAAATGGCGCAAATCGGGTTGAGGCGAAAAAATTGCCTCAACCTGACTTGCCCCATTTCTTGACGCCCAAGCCCCATATCCCCCTACGCCGGCGCTGCCTGGTGTACGTCGTTTTTTTACACGCACACCAGGCAGCGCCGGCGGCTAACGCCAGCTAACGTCATTGATTAAATACGGCGCCCGCATGGCGCTTCAGAATGGCGTTAGCCGGCGCTAATTTTTTTGACGCAAAACTGCGTTAGCGCAGTTTTGCGTCAAAAAGTATAAATATGGCCCTAAGGGCCTTGTTTGAAATAATATTATGATAGCCTCGCTTGGCCTGCAAATGTGTAATGTACTATGCTTTCCAGGGGCTGAAGGATGATAATTGCCACAAGGCATTACTAACTCAGTTGGCTCCACAGGGATATCTAGCCATCAGTTTATTTCTGATGAAGGTTTAATGTATGCACAAACACTGGTTATTCCTGATAAAGGTTTAATGTACAACATGGCTACATATTTCAGCCATTTCACTGAGGACCTGGTACTTCTCCAGCCGTTTCCGGGTTTAGGGGACATTCTGAGCTCTGACATCAGACGAAGTTCTGGCAGTGTTCTGTGACACAGTACTCTGAGTGCTTTTGGCTCCACAGGGACACCTAGCCACAACCAATGGTACTGCACCTTTTGCTGTTGAGTCTACAGGGACATCTAGCCACAGCTAATGGTACTGCACTTTCTGCTGTTGATTTTACAGTGACATCTAGCCAGCACCAGTGGTAATGCACCTTCTGCTGTTGACTCTACAGGGACATCTAGCCACGACCGGTGGTACTGCACCTTCTGCTATTGACTCTACAGGGACATCTAGTCACGACCTGCAGCACTGCACCCTTGTGCGCTGACTCCACAGTTAAATATTTAATAGGCCTGAAAATGTGTAATACACCATGTCCTGAAGGGGCTGAATATATAGTTACATTGCTATGTTCTTTGTCATTCTTTTTTCATGTGATTAATGCCCTCTAGGAGCTGACTGTATGGCTACATGACCATGTTTCTTTTGAATCCTATATTTAATGTGGTGCTCTGTAGGGGCTGTTCAGACCATTACAGTCTAATGCCAAATGTATAAAGGAATGCACAAACACGGTTTATTTCTCATAAAGGTTTAATGTGGGGTGTAGCTAAATATTTCAGTGATTTCACTGAGGACCTGGTACTTCTCCAGCCATTTCTGGGTTTGGGGTACATTCTGAGCTTCTAGCGTCAGAAGAAGTTCTGGCAGTGTTCTGTGACACTGTACTCTGAGTGCTTTCGGCTCCACAGGAACATCTTGCCACGGCCAGTGGTACTGCACCTTCTGCTGTTGACTCTACAGGGACATTTAGCCACAACCAGTGGTACTGCACCTTCTACTGTTGACTGTACGGGGACATCTAGTAACGTCCTGTGGCACTGCATCCTTGTGACACTGACTCCACACTTAAATGATATTTAAAAGGCCTGCTAGGCCTGAAAATGAGTAATACACTATGCCCTCAGGGGGCTGATTATATGGTTACATGATGATGTTTCTTCCAAATGCTCTTTTTACTGTGGTGCTCTGTGTAGGCTGTTCAGACCATTACAGTCTAATGCCAAGCATAGTAAGGAATGCACAAACACAGTTTATTTCTGATGAAGGTTTAGGGCCATATTTATACTTTTTGACGCAAAACTGCGCTATCGCAGTTTTGCGCCAAAAAGATTAGCGCCGGCTAACGCCATTCAGACGCGCCATGCGGGCGCCGTATTTATTGAATGGCGTTAGCCGGCGCTAGCAGACCGGCGCTGCCTGGTGTGCGTGGAAAAAAACCACGTACACCAGGCAGCGCCGGCGTAGGGAAAAATGGCGTTAGGGCGTCTTAAAATGGGGCAAGTCAGGTTGAGGCAAAAAAATCGCCTCCACCCGATTTGCGCCATTTTTAACGACGCCCAGATGCCATTTTCATGAGTCCTGTCTTAGTAAAGACAGGAGTCATGCCCCCTTGCCCAATGGCCATGCCCAGGGGACTTATGTCCCCTGGGCATGGTCATTGGGCATTGTGGCATGCAGGGGGGCACAAATCAGGCCCCCGTATGCCAAAAAAATAAATAAAAAAAAATAATAATTATACTTACCTGAACGTACCTGAATGTCCCTGGGATGGGTCCCTCCATCCTTGGGTGTCCTCCTGGGGTGGGCAAGGGTGGCAGGGGGGGTCCCTGGGGGCATGGGAGGGCAGCTGTGGGCTCATTTTGAGCCCACAGGTCCCTTAACGCCTGCCCTGACCCAGGCGTTAAAAAGAGGCGCAAATGCGGGGTTTTTTGCCCCGCCCACTCCCGGGCGTGATTTTTGCCCGGGAGTATAAATACGACGCATTTGCGTCGCAGTCATTTTTTTAGACGGGAACGCCTACCTTGCATCTCATTAACGCAAGGAAGGCGTTCACGCAAAAAAATGACGCTCATTCCTCATACTTTGGCGCTAGACGCGTCTAACGCCAAAGTATAAATATGGCGTTAGTTTTGCGCCGAATTTGCATCGAAAAAAACGACGCAAATTCGGCGCAAACGGAGTATAAATATGCCCCTTAATGTGCTGCATGGCTAAATATTTATAAGGTCCCAAATGCGAGGTTGTCATTATCATTTACAACGCCAACAGCTGTAACTCCCACTAAAGTGAGACCTATTGCATTGCAAATGCTTGTTTAGGTAAACTGTGTCTTGCAGATCTCAGCCCACTCCAAGTCTGCTTCCACACTTCCTAACGGCATCTGCAGGAAGGTGAAGACAGCTGCAAGGGAGAGGAGGAGTCACTAACATTTCAAGTGTTCTCATTGGCTAAGTGTCTTCTGAAAAGGAACGGCACACTGCAGGAGCGTCATAAGTGGCACAACCTTGCATAGCACCCTGTGTTCCTCAGTTTTGAACCAACCTGAGTTTTGCTGCCCACAACTGTGTGTGATATATGCATTGCCTGCCAAATGCACTGTGTGTGTCGCCGTCTGGCTAGAGAGCTGGAAGTCAGAAGAAGGAAGAGGAAGGCATTGCTGCCTGGAAAATGAAAACTAGGAGTGGGTGTAACTCATACAGTATATTTCCATGTAGTGTAATCATGTATAATTACAAAACAATTTGGCGAGATTACACAGAATTACACAAGAAGAGTAATTCTACATTTTGGCATTGTTTTCTTAGCACAAAAATGCCTTCTTGCATCCAAAATGGATACAAAGATTAATGTTGCTTTACAAATAGTGCTAAATGCAACAGAACGCAAGCACAAGCAAGCAAGAGCAATCGCTCGTGCTTGATAAATGTGCACTCTGGCTAGGATTTTCCCTCAATTTACTCCCAGCATTTAGCACTAGCTTCTTAAGACAAAACACATCCTCAAATGCAAAGTTAATGAGAGGATGCATTCTGTGCTTAAAAAAAAGTGCTAAATGTACACGGACATAAACAGCAGAACAGATTGTTTTCCCTAAAATTGCTCTTAATTGCTCGAGCAGACGTAATCCCTTTATTATTGGTATTTCCACATCAAAGAGTGATACAGAGTTACCAAAACTACTCTGATTACTCCAGCATAATTGAAATTCCACCCAAACCTAAAGGAAACTAAGTTGTCGATTCAAACATCGGTGGCCCTTGTGGCTTAAATATAAAATGAAGACATACCCTAAAACTTCGGCCAAGAGATAATCTCAGGGAAATTATTGTAAGTGTTAACACCCATTTCTGTTTTATCCACCACTTTTGCTTGCTGTCTTTATGCCAGATCCTTTATGCCAAGGGGAGCCTTCAATGTCTGCAGTTGCAGCCAAATTACCCTTGATGTCAGTCCATATAACTGCAAGACCTCTGTGGCCCCTGATGAATGTATCCCAAGTAAACAAGTCACAAGTAATCTTTTAACATTTCCTGCCCATGTAGAATCTTTTTATGTCAGGGCACTCTTGATGATCTTCTATGGGCCTGATTTATACTTTTTTAGTGCAGCATTTGCATCATTTTGTGACTCAAAAGCGGCGCAAACGTACAACATTCAATTATATTTTGTAAGTTTGAGCAGCTTTTGTGCCAAAAAATTACGCAAATGTGGTGCTAAAAAAGTATAATTCAGGCCCTATGTATCTTGGTGGGCTCTCCTAATAAAACCAACACTGCATCGGATCACTTACCTGTATGGCAAGATATCAACAATTCTTTGAATTCAGCCATAAGAGCACTACATTTTCTAGCTCATAAAATGGAAGTGAAAGTCAGTCTTTAACCTTTAGCCAGCAAATTAAAAAAACCTTTAAAGAGCCTGTTCGGGGTTTGGAGGCGCTGCAAGTTATGGGGCCACTCAAAACAAGACCCACACATCTCTTGAGGGATTAAGCTCTGGCATGATGAACACATCAATGAGCAGAAGTTAAGAAACTACTGTGATGATCTGGTTTAATCCAGATGATGCGGATCTCGTGATCACCCACAGCAAAGTGATTTTTCTTTTTTCGATTGGGGAAATCATGTCACGAGGCCAACCCCTGAAATTTAACCCCACGTTTTCTTCTCATCATCTTCAAGCCATAATATCAATGCTCAAAACGCCTCCAACATACTAAAGGCAGACATGGGTCCAATGGACCTAGGAAAAGATGCAAAAAGCTCCATTAAATCACCTGTGGGGATAGGGATTTAAGGTTATGTACTCTCATATTCTCTTCCACATCACCCCAGGAAAAGGATTGGGTAGGCAGCCTGATGTTTTACATGCTAACCAATACATAGCGGATACATCAAATATTCCTTACGATACTGTGATGTGCAAAGGGAGAGCACATGCCAAGAAAAGTCTTTGTTTATGTTCACGGAATGTTGATGGGTTGGAAAGAATTTATCACATAGAGCAGTACAGAACTTTGTTTTAGATCATGGCATTGTATGCCTACAAGAAATCTGCTGCTTAAACACGCCCATAATTTTGCATTAGGAGACTTTCAGTGTGCAAGAATTAAAACTCTTCTAAGGCCAGGGCTTCTGGGGGCCTGCTAATCAATGTTTCGACTAAACGTAGTCTCATGGTTACCTATATCAGTTAGTTAGAGATAGCTAGTTTGAAAGCTCAGCCAATGGAGTAAATTGCAAATTAATCTTGAACGTTTATATCAGTGCCCCTCCAAAACCAAGACAGATATTAATAAATAAATTATTACTATCAACACTGATTTTAATCAAGAAATAAATTAGTGTCAATAGTAATTTGATTTATGATATGTGTCTGCCTTAGATTGGATTGTAAGGGATGTCTTTGACTTATGCCTCACCCTGAATAGTTTCGAGACTCAGTCGGATGCTGAACAAGCTTTGGCAATTTCCGCGAAATTTCATACCAGCTCAGTGAGATGACAAATAGGCTACTAAACTGATTTACTTATTTGGGATATGAGCATGGCAGTTCACAACACTTAGGGCTTGATTTAAGGTTTGGCAGAGGGGGCTACTCCCTCGCAAACATGACGAATATCCCATCCGCTGTATTACAATCTCATTATTTCCAATGGGAATCATAATGCGGAGGACGGGATATTCGTTATGTTTGCGATAGAATAACCCGTCCACCAAACTCTAAATCACACCCTAAGTGCCCTCTCATAGAGTTGTTGTGTTGTATTATAGTGTGTTTTTTTTGCCCTTGATGTCACGTTTTACAGATTTTAAAATTAACATCAGACTGGAAAGCGATCATTCCCCATAGTATTTTGTTTTAGATGTGGGTTAAACAACTGAGCAGCAACTGTAATTGTTCAATGGTATGTCCTACACGATAGTGCCCCTGTAATGCAGGACAATCTGATCAAACAATTAGAGTTTAAGCATATTAGGCTGTCCACTTCGGTCTGTCTGCAAAGAAAGGGTCCGACTGATCAACCAATGTTGTTCAACTAGCTTTAGAAATCAGCCATGTTTAAATGGGTGGTTTAGCAAGTCATTTCAGAGAATGAGAAGAGATATTTGAAACAAAACTCAAAGCTAACTATAATCTAGAAGTGCCTGACTGGGTTATATGCACTTTGGGAAATGCAGAAACTGTTTAAAAATGGAAGGGGCGGCTAAACTGAACCAGATTGAAAGGGATTGGGTAGTCTTACGTGAATTCTGTAAACCCACATTTTGGTTTTATGCAAATCACCTAAGGGTGAACAAGAAATGTCTAGCGGGGAATGGTGTCCCGTCAGAAGTCTGGGTGCAGGACGTTTCCATGCGGTACTACATTAAAGACAGTAGCTGTGAGAATCCAAGTGAGAGGAAATAGAGATTGGGAGAGAGTGACCAGACGAACACGCGTTCTTTATGTGTGTAAAAGGCCGCTTTATTGGAACAGGTGCCCTTAAGCCTACCCCGCCTGGCCTTTGCCTTACAAAACTAAAGCCTCACTAGACATCAATCACCTGCCCCGCCCCTCCCCCTCCCCTAACCCGGTCCCTCCCCCCTTTCTTCTCGTCCTGTCTCCTCCTTCCTCTTGTCTCCTTTCTTTCCCTGTCCCATCCGCTTCTTGAACCTGTCCTCTAATGATCAGTCCCCTGCCTGTCCCTGTCTACTTAATACTCCTTCCCGTCCTAATACCTGACATGCCCTGCCAAATCCGTCCTCCACCCGAGTTTTAACTAGCTGCCCTGCAGCTGTCCCCGCCACAGCTCGCACCTGTCCAAAGCGACAAACTCAAAGAAGAAGAGGCACCCGCTCCAACAAGACAACCTGATAAAATGGGAGGGTGGGCGGGAAATTAACCAAGGGAGCCCAGACTAACGTTCCAGCCACCAGGTCACCTTTACAAAATGGTGGCTGGGGACCCAAAATGTCCGCATAAATAAGCCTCCCGCCCCTCCCTTAACTGGCATCCCGGACGCCCAACCGCGTCGCGGGTCGTGCCACCTCCCCCAAAAAACCCGGGGGGAAACTCCTTGTGTCTCGTCCTACCCTCCGAGGCCCCATTGGGAGAGAGTGACCAGACCAACACGCGTTCTTTATGTGTGTAAAAGGCCGCTTTATTGGAACAGGTGCCCTTAAGCCTACCCCGCCTGGCCTTTGCCTTACAAAACTAAAGCCTCACTAGACATCAATCACCTGCCCCGCCCCTCCCCCTCTCCTAACCCGGTCCCTCCCCCCTTTCTTCTCGTCCTGTCTCCTCCTTCCTCTTGTCTCCTTTCTTTCCCTGTCCCATCCGCTTCTTGAACCTGTCCTCTAATGATCAGTCCCCTGCCTGTCCCTGTCTACTTAATACTCCTTCCCGTTCTAATACCTGACATGCCCTGCCAAATCCGTCCTCCACCCGAGTTTTAACTAGCTGCCCTGCAGCTGTCCCCACCACCAGAAAAGGCCCCCGCCTTTTCTGCCCCCCCCTAGGGCTCCTTGAACAACTTGGTCAACTGCTCTTTTATCTGCAAAAGGTACAACTCCATCCCTATAAACGGTAAGTGCACCCCATCATCCCTAAAGAACTCGGCATCTTCAAATTTCAAATCCAAGTGCTCTAAAAATGTTATTCCTCGCCCGACGCAAAAACCCTTCATCTCTTTATTCAGCTTCCGCCTGGCTCTCTCAATCGCTCCGGGCTTCCTCGCCCCTCTCCAAACCCGACACGGAACAAACGCTGTCCAAACTATGTGGGAACCTTTCCACTGTTCCAATACCACCTGTAAGTCTGCCTTCATCCTTTTCAATAAGTTGAGTCCGGTTGTTCGCACCAAATCATTCTCCCCAAGATGAACAAACAAAACATCCGGACAATGTGCCCTGCCCTTTACCATTTGCAGCCTTGGTAACAGCTCCTCCCATAACATGCCCCCTTTCCCTATCCATCTAATCCTGAATCTCGCCGAATCTAGCCCCAAGTTGTCTCCCATAGACACCTGCCGTTGCGCCCACTTTATAAATTAATGTCCAATGACCCATATCTCCAGGTACTCCGCGTCCGGCCCCAGTACCACACCTGCAAAAGAAAAAACAAGCATGAAAGCATTCGCCGCACATGTTAAAACTCTAAACATCCCATCCCCGCACATAGCGCCTAAAACAATCCGATTTCCACCTTCCCAGAGCCATCAACTCCTCTTTATTCCATCCCTTGTTCCCTGCCTCTGTGGCCACCCCAATTCTAAATGAGTGCGTGCCGAAATCCCTTGGCTCCAGGCCGATCCTAGCCAGTCCCTTTCTCAAAACTGCCAACAGTTGGGCTGCGGAAACCCACCTGCCATCCGCATGACAGAAAACCGGACCCTCTAAAGATGTAGCCCTCTCTCTCAGACAGACCCCCAACCCGACCGGACAAACAAATCTAATCGGATAAGGCCTCAGGTATACCATAGCCCCTGCACCTTTTTGATCCGTCTTCGAATACCGGACTCGCAACGCCAGATTTTCTTGCCTTCGCTGCACGTCATTCCATCTGATCCCCTCTTTCCCTCATAACCCCAGCAACTGAGACACCCGAAAGGCCCCAAAAAGCAACCACGCCATCAATGTCCTGAAAATTAACGTCTCATAAGCATCATAACATATGTCCCCCAAAACCGGAAGCAATAATTTCAAAATTGCTATAGATATCGGTTGCCTGACACGTCCCGTCGCCCCCAACGACTTCTCCCAACCTTGTAGGATCCTCAAGCCCAGTTCTCCCGCCAAGGGGGGGTAACCCCATAATAGCTTTCCCATAAACCCGAGCGCCGACAACTTACCGGAAATCGTCACCCTGCTCTGCCCTTTACCAATCAACTCCATAATATATTGGACCACATCCTCAACAATGTCCTCCTGCCTTGTCCGACGACGAGCCCCTGATTGTAAGAACTCACTCCAAGCTTTTGCATACGCTCGCCGTGTAGACGGAGTCAAGGAGTTCAAAACCAGCTGTAACATCCGCGATCGCCTACTGTCCAAAGCACTTCCGGCATGCCTATTCTTCTCAATGCGACACCCTAGGTTAATCCATGGAAACGCTGCCACTGCGAACGAGACAAAGCATCCGCTATGTCATTATTCGCCCCCGGCACATGACGCGCTCTAAAATGTATGTTGTGTCGCAAGCACTGAAGGACGAATACACACAGCAACTGCAAAACCCCCGCTTTGCGCGCCGACTGCCGGTTCACCATCTGCACCACCGCCATGTTGTCAACCCGGAAAAGCACCCGCGAATGACAAAGTTCCGCACCCCATAGCCAAACCGCCACTATCAGCGGAAAAAGCTCCAAAAACGCAATGCTGCGACCCCCATGCTTCCATTCTCTCGGCCATTCCTCCGCACACCATCGACCATCCCAATACACACCAAAACCATAAGCTCCCGACACATCTGAGAACAGCTGTACGTCCCAGTCGCAACTCCTCCACACCTTCAACGGTATGCCGTTAAAAATCTCCCAAAACTTTGCCCACATCCGCAAATCCTCACGCACCCCCACCTTCAACCGCACATGGTGATGTGGAAGTGCGTGCCCCGATAGTGCCAACGACAGTCGTCTGCAAAATGTTCGACCCGCGCGCACCACCCTACACGCAAAGTTTAAGTGTCCCAACAACACTTGCACCTCTTTCACTGTCACCTTGTTCTTGGCCACCATTCTCCGAATCCGCTCCACCATGTCCGCTTTTTTGTCAGCCGGCAATCTGGCCATGCCTTCCACCGTGTCCAGCTCTATACCCAAAAACGACAGTGCCGTAGTTGGCCCCACTGTCTTTTCGGGAGCCAGGGGCACTCCCAGGTCTCCCATTATTCTCACAAAGCCGCTCAGCACCGCCGCGCAAAGCGTGCTGTCCGCCGGCGCAGCAAAGAAAAAATCATCCAAATAATGTGTCACCCATTGGTGACCCGTAATCCTCAGAAAAATCCATTGTAGAGCCGTACTAAATTGCTCAAACAACGCGCACGAGCTGGAGCAACCCATGGGCAAAGCCTTGTCCACATACCAATTTCCCCGAAATTGGATGCCCAACAACCCAAAATCGTCGGGGTGAACCGGGAGCAATCTAAATGCCGACTTCACGTCCGTCTTTGCCATCAGTGCACCCGAGCCCAACTGTTCAATCATCTCAACAGCCACATCCACGGACGCATATGACACTCTGGTGAACTCCTCTGGAATAAAATCATTCACCGATGTGCCTTCGGGCCATGAGAAATGATGGATAAGCCGAAACTGCCCCTTTTCTTTTTTGGGCACAACCCCAATAGGGGACACAATGAGATTCTCCAATGGCCAGACCGAGAAGGGGCCCGCCATGCGACCCTCTCGCACCTCCTTGTCCAGCTTGTCTTGCACCAGCCCCTCTTTACCTTGAACCAATGTCAAATTTTCCGCCCATCGCCGCTCCCGGGGACCGCGATAACCCAGCCGAAAACCGACCCGAAAACCCCTCACCAAAAACCGCGCCACCCTCGGGTTATCATAACCCATCAAATACTTCTCCAAGCAATCCGCCTTAACCGGCGTACGAGCCCTTACTCGCCACCCCTTGTCGCTGTTGCTGTCCATCTCGCGCCCCGTAGCCATTTCTCTGGCCTCCGCTCTGTGCCCCTCCCGAGGCTGTAGCATTTTGCTGGCCTCCACATAGCGTGACTGGATGTCTCCAGCGCACTTGGAGCATTCGTGCCGGAACTTGCAGTACTCTCTGGTACAAAGTCCCTTATTATAATCCCAGCAAGCTCCCGTTCGACCGGACCCGACGCTGGTGGACCTGTTTGGGCTGGAGCCTCCTGACCCCACCCCTTGGGTGGGGCGGTCCCGAAAGGGCCGATAAATTATAGGCAGGCCACTCGCCGTAAAGACAGTCTTGCCAAACTTCGCTGGACCCATGGTGTGTTGCCACAGATCCGAGTCAATTTCCCCCCACTGTACTTCTGAATCAGCCGACAAACGCGTCCAAAATTCTTCATCGTATTGCCGCCAGGCATAACCACCATAGTTGAGTTGTGCCTTACGTATAATATCCATATATTTAAACAACGCCACCGACCGCTCTGGAAACCGCTCGCAGTAAACACTGGCGAAAATCAAAAAGGCGGCTGTCCAATTCTCAATGGTTACCGGCACTTTCGGCCTCTTTGAAAGCTCCCAGTCTTCCTCCTTAGAGCCTTCTTTTGCCCTGACCTCCCTGTGCAATAATTTAAGAATATCAACGTATTCCTCTTTCCAGATCTTTTCCTTCGTGGCCGTTGTTAAGTGCGCCCCCAGCGGCTTCGCCGTACCCATGTAAGGCAGCCTGACCCGTTTTGATATCGGCTCTTTATCTTTTCTTCCTTTGCCTTCCCCACTTTTTCCTCTTCCTCCCGTTTCTTTTCATCACCTGTAGCCACTTTACCCTCCAGCGCGCCGTCCGTAGACACCCCTGTGTCCTGAACATATCTCCCTTTCACCAATCGTACTGACTCCTCCCTCGCTTCCGACGCAACCGACACCATTGAAACCGCCGAAAACTTACCTGGAGACAAAAGCGGGGGCCGCTCCTGAACCTTCCGCTGCTCTCCCAATATCTCCCGCGACGCCTCTGACTGTCTATTCACCTGCGACACCTGCAACGACTTACGGACAGGGTTAGCCACTCCCCGCCCCTGCCGCTCCCACCATTCGCTCTCACTCCCACTAGTACGCAGCTCCCCTTCTTCAAGGGTCACCTCGGACATCCTGTCCTCTTCATCCAACCCTTTCCTCAAACCCTTGACTCCGCTCCCCCTACAATGCGCACAACCCGCAGACTCTCCTTCATACCGCCATTTTCTTACCGGGCCCAGACGTTGCTCCTCCCAAGCTGCGGCGTCAGGGGGCGCATTGCCCACACCACCACACAGCCTCGCAGAAGCGCCTGCAGCCCTCCGCCTCCGGCCACGCCGTCCTGTTGACGCCATCCGGCTAGCCGCCCTGGGGCTAGCCTTCTCTTCATCCCAGGGTACTAGAGCCGCCCCTTGCTCTCCTGGGTCCTCCTTCTCGAAATCTAATGGGCCGTGTTCAAAAAGGTCTGGTGTACCAGGTGCGCCCACCCCTTCAACCACCTGCCTCTCACCTAAACATGCACCTGACACCCCTTCCTCTTCACTCTCACTGCTACCTTCCTCTTCCCTTGGCCTACTCCCACCCAGGGGCCCGATGACCCGCTCAAGGGCCCCAGCCCGCACTACCGTGGAAGGCCCCTCCCCAGCCGACTCCGCCTCACTCTCCCCACTCCGGACCCCCACGTCTTCCTCACTACTCCAAACTAGCATAGTGGGCCATTTCTTGGAAATCGGTACCACTGGGTCCCTTTGCTCCCCTGATCCAGCTGCCATACCCCTGCCCCCCTCCCCCCCACCTGCTGAAGAGAGCGCCCGGGCTCCCTCTGCCGTTCCCTTGCCTCCTTGTAACGTGCTGACCCCTGTCCCCACCCTGCGGTCTACCAAATGTCCGGGCTGCTCTTTGCCCGCATCTTCTCTTATTCTGGGGGTGGCGCCGGGCCGCGCCCCATAGCGCCGCACTGCCGGGCTGTGCCGAGCCTTGCCGACGCTCGCGCGAACCCGCCGGCCCAGGCACGCTTCAAGGGAAGCCCTCGGGGCTTCCCTTCTCGTACCGCCCCCAACAACACGCCCACATACCGCCCTGCCTGCCCCGGGGCCCGCCTCCCTCAACCCCCGGCCCCTGACCGCACCTACCTTTCCTCCGTAAGCCGCGCGCGGCGGGGAGCACGCCGCGACCGCCGCGGCTACGCCGGCCGAAGCCCGGCGCACCGGGCGACCAGGCGCCAATGCCTCCGGCGCCAGCAAATCTAGGCGACCTGCCTCCCGAAGCAGCGCCAGAGCCTGCTGTACTTTTTTTTCCATCTCCTCAACAACGGTAAGCTCTGCACTAAGCACGCGCTACAAGGGGCCTCACTAACGGTTCTCTCACTGCAATTTTATAAACCTGACTGAAGTTCTGAAAACCTAACACAACGTGCTACACCTATAACAGCTAACACCACCAAAAATGTACCTGCACTAACAATAATTAGCTACTAATCCAGCCACTTAATAAATTAACCAAGGTAGCCCAGACTAACGTTCCAGCCACCAGGTCACCTTTACAAAATGGTGGCTGGGGACCCAAAATGTCCGCATAAATAAGCCCCGCCCCTCCCTTAACTGGCATCCCGGACGCCCAACCGCGTCGCGGGTCGTGCCACCTCCCCCAAAAACCCCGGGGGGAAACTCCTCGTGTCTCGTCCTTCCCCCCGAGGCCCCATTTTCTTTCGAGCCACTGAAACATTTATAACTCCAACCGATGCATACTGGGTAGCAGCACAACAAAAAAGAAAGTTTACAAGTCATGGAAGGTCGGATGTTGCCCTAGGGCCATATCGGCTTCCCAGAAGGCCATTTAAATCCAATTGTGAGCCCAAAGGCTAACAGTGCATTGACCTCGGTTGTCCAGGCCCCGTGGAACGGCTGTGTATTAATACCACTCCATAAAAAGTAGGACACATGATTAGTGAGCAACCATTGCAGTATTGGTGTACTAGATGATAAGGGGAAATAAGACGCCTGTTTACTTTTAGGTGAGCTTACTGACTGGGCACAACAAAAAAGATCTTGGGCCAGATGTACAAAACTTATTTGCAGTCACAGACTCAGATTCGGAGTCTGTGACCACAAAAACAATATATTTTCAACATGAGACTACTATTTCAGGAGTCCGTAAGCTTTTAATGACTCATAAAATAGATTTCCAAATGGCATGTTGTAGGCATTCCTTCAAAACTGCAATCAGGTAACATATGTATCAGGCATTTGTGAGCACTAACCCGTTTGCAAATGTGAAGAGGTCCTCTTTCAGCCACTTACCCTTTGTGAATTGGAATACAACATTCAGCAGGGGTATGCATCGTTGAACATTTCATGGAAACATTTTTTTAAAAGAAGGACCAATACTAAAGAAATTGTACTATTTTAAAAAAAGTTTTCTTTTTTTTAAAGCAAACACTGGAATGGTGATCTGGTGCCCCATGCAAGCTCACATCCCTGTGATTTTAGTCAATCGAGGTGAGTCGCAATATACAATCAATCTAAATATTAATTGGATAAGGTGGACAGTGACTAGCTCGGAATCATTATTTTGCACAAAGACCTATTAGAACATTAGTATTATTATGGTTGCACATTGTGAGCAATTTTCCAACCAGATTAATAGTAGGGTATCTGAGCCCTTGTTTCTTGAGTTCAGATAGGGTTCAGAGCTGCTAGTGGTACTCTAGACAATCTCATGGACTTGCCAACACTGACTGAACATCACACAAGAACAGGTGCAACTCCATTGTGAGTCTGCTTGATTGACTTTAAAATCGCCTTCAATGGCATTGATCATAATAATCTATAGAGGAAGCTTTCTTCCCCCGATACCTCACCACTGTTGTTCAGAGCAATTCGGCCTCTCTGCTGTAATAAGTGTGTCCAAGCAAAGTTGTTCGACAGTTTCTCACCACAGAATAAAATAACCATAATTCAAATGTTAAGAGTTTCACTGAAGATAATAAAGTGACTCAGGTCTAATATTTGCCGGTATAAGACTTCTGTTCCAACATTTCAATCAATCAATCAGCATTTGGATACCGCAACACTGTCACCCTTAGAGGTAGCTGGACGCTGAGTGTGCCGAGTCTCAGTCGAAAAGCCAGGTCTTGAGTTTCTTCCTGAAGTCTGGCAGGGAGGGCACTGTCGCAAGTGGGGTCAGGTTTTTTATAGGTCTTGAGGGTGATGTAGGAGAAGGAGAGGCCCCCGCTGCGGCTGCGATGGATGCCGAGGTGTGCACAAGGATAAGGGAGGAGGAGCGTGGGTGTCTAAAAAGTAGATGGAATTTCAGTCGATGGTTGATGTAGGACAGTCCTTGATTGTGTAGAGCTTTGTGGGCATGTGTGAGGATCTTACTGGCATCTCTTCTGGATGGGGAGCCAGTGGAGGTTTCTGATGTGGGGGTGATATGGGTCTGTTTGGGGGGGTCCACAGTAAGTCTGGCTGCCGCATTCTGTATGGTCCAGGGTATTTTTAGGAGCTGGGAAAAGCTTCCTGCATATAGAACGCTGCTGTAGTCGAGGCAGCTGGTGACGTGGGCCTGGGTGACAGTTTTTCTGGTGTTGACTGGGCTCCATCTGAAGATTCTGCAGAGCATGTAAAGGGTGTGGACATAGGAGGAGGCAACTGCGTTCACTTGTGGTATCATGGTCAGTTTATTGTCAAGGGTGATGCCTAGGTTGAGTGTATGTTCTGTAGTGTGGGTGGTGGTCCCAGTTCTGCTGGCCACCAATTGTGGTCTGAAGCAGAGGTGCTCTTCCCAAAGATCAGTACTTCTATCTTGTTGAGTTTAGTTTTAGTCAGTTGTCTCTCATCCAGTTGGTTACGTTGGTCATGCATCGCAGAAGTTGGTTTTGGCTTTGGAGGGGTCTTTGGTGAGCGATAGGACTAGTTGGGTGTTGTCAGCATAGGAGATTATGTTGAGTCCGCAAGGTCTGACAGCACATTCTGTTTTTCCCTTTTTAATTTAGAACATTCTACTCACAATGAATGGAATGTTCTAGTAGCCTTATATGCCTTGGGCTATACAGGTCGCTAAAAGCCCTCTCCTTTTCTATAGGCCCTCAGATTTGGCTCGGGCCTCTAGCTCAGGTTTATGCTATTAGCAACCAGTTTTAACCTAAGCAGCAGACTATGACCCTGATTACGAGTTCGGCGGATGGGATGACCCGTCCGCCAAACTTCTGACAGGGAGGTTGCCGCCTTACTGGCTACCTCCCTGCTGGGCCCATTACTACTCTCCCAATGGTCTGACGGACAGAAACCAAGGTTTCCGCTCGTTAGCCCAGCGGGAATGTGATAGCATCATTGCCGCCAGCTCGTAATCGATCTGGCAACAATGCTGCTGCCCGCAGTGGGCACCGTCACCCTTGCAATGCTCACTGTGTGCACAGCAGACAGTGAGCATTGCAAGGGTGCTGACAGGGGGACCCCTGCATTACCCATGCCATATGTATAGGCAGTGCAGGGGCCCGTCCTGTGGCCCCTACACCTGTTCTCTACCAGTTGTTTTATGCCACTTCAGCACCTCCCTGACTGATTCTGACCCCTGCCACCATCAGCCCATCAAGATCGAAGATCCTGGCAGAGGTGGCGGAAGGTTGGCGGGGCTGCACGCCAACCTCGTTATGTGTGTGGTCAGACCACCACAACCGTGGCGGTCCTACAGCCACCGCAAGTGTGGAGGTCTGGGGACACCCACACTCGTAATCAGGCCTATATGACCATAATAAGGGAGTAAAACAGGGACGTGTTCTGCCCTCAACATTTGTTAATCAGTGTGTAGAAGATATGTGGACTGGAATACACAGATTCTTCTTTGAAGCCAGGCAAGAGGTCTTCAGTCAAATATTGTGCTGAGAATGATCCAGGAATAGCCGTAAATAAATCAATACTGGAAATCTTTAATCTATAAAGCTTTAAATAAAGGTGATAGCATTTGAATGTCCCACAGATGTGTTACATCCGTGCATATAAATACTTCAGTATTTAGTTGCAAGGAAGAGCGATCCTCTCTATACTGCTCCAGTCTTTACAACCTAAGGCAGACTTTCTTGCTATTGAATTTCTCAAAATTATGAGCAAACTCACAAGTTAATCGATGAAGCCTCTTTTTGACTAATCAAAGTCAAATTATTCCCTTCTCTATTGTATGGCTCCAATGCATTTTGGGACACTTTAAGAATGTCTGAGCACTAAGCGATTCAATATTTTGAAAGGTTTTTGAATTTCTCTTTCTCTAAAGTTCAGGCCAAAACCAAATCGAAGTTTGCCTTTCGAGACAATTATGTGTCAATCAGGCAAGATTCCTGCGTTTCTGAAAATGCTGCAGGGGGAGGCAGAGGCGTAGCTTTGGGCGGGGGGTGTTTGGGGTGCTATACCCCCTGTCAAATGTATTTTGTGATAGATAGTTGAGTACAGGTGCTTTCAATCGGTAAAATTCAGTGCCTGTCGGATTTTACCCAGAATTTTTACACACACAGACAAAAATGCACACACAAATTCTCCCTCACTATTTGGAAAGACTGGAAAGACTTCGAAAACTTTGGTTATTTCAAAAAATAATGTGCTTTCCCTCACTCAGTAGCCCTACCAATCTGCATTCCTCTCCCTTTCCGCTGCACAATAAGCCCCTGAGTTGCACCGTGCTTGTTGTACAATGCCTTTTAACATTATGAGGCATTTTTATGAAAAGTGGCGCTGCACCTAGTGCAGAGCCACTTTGCGTGTGCCCCTTAGCACCCCCGTAACTCCACCATGTGTGAGCTATATTTAATATATTGCACACCATGGTGGCAGTTAGGGAACTAGCGTCAGAATTTTTGGTGCCACTCTGGCGCTTTGCAGGAATAGCGTAAAAATGTTGACGCTAATCCTGGAAAGCACCCAGAGACCCATTGTAACCAATGGGAGTCTTCTTTTAACGCCTGCTCTGAACAATAGTGAAAACGTTTGAGGTGGATTACTAGTTGTTAGACCTGTCAGACTTAAGATAGTCTTCCCCAAACTTTTTTCCTTCACCACTTCACTTTTGTTGTTTTTATTGGTCCAAGGACTCTGAGCACATTACAACTGCTAACCATTGCTAAAGCACTTGTGGTCACTCCCTAACCATGGCAAAAGTGGCTTATACCTGATTAGCATATTTAATGTATTTGGAAGTTTCCAGTATGGTGGTATACTATATGCCTAGGGTGTGTAAATTAAATGCTAATAGTGGGACTTCAGCACTTATTGTATTACCCACTTAAATAGCCCGTTAAAACACGTCTCAGGCCTGCCATTGCAGCCTGCCAGCAGTTTCCAACTGCTAGTTCAATTTAAATAACCCCTCTCCGAAACCTAAGTCTCCCTTTTCAATACATATAGGCCACACCAAAGGTGGGTCCTAAACAGCCCACAAAGTAAGGTGTAGTGTACTTTAAATGTTGGACATGTACTTTTAAGTTTTATATGTCCTGGTGGTGAAAACACATAAATTTGTTTTCCATTACTGTTATATTCATACACTTAATAAATGAGACTTTTGATTGGGAGTAGGTAGAAAAATTATGTTTGGTGCATGAGAAATTGTAATTTAAACTCCCCTTTTAATGGCAAAGTTGGATTTGAGATTACGGTTCTTAAAATGCCATTTAAAAAAATAATAATTGGCCCTTTTCTGCCCTAACCATTTGCTGCCTGCAACCAGTTCCTGGGTCACATCATTAGGTGTGAGTAGCAGTTGGCCTTTGTATATTTCTCTCAGACAGCCACACATTAAAAGCACTAGGTGTGCCTGAATGGGTCATCGTAGCAGATGTGAGCAGCTTGACGAGGCTCTGCCTCACTGCACTTCACGAGACTCTGCCTCACACACACAAAGAACATCACACTGACCTATTGTGCCTGCAGACAGACTGTGATCAATGCAGGGAGTCAGGAAATTCCAGACAGTTCTGTGGGGGAGAGCTTGCAGATGTTTCTTCTACTTCAAAGTGGGGATCAGCTATAAAAAGGGGACCTTCAGGGAACCCTCAGAACCACTCTTCAGTTACCTTCTGAACCAGCAGAAGGACTCTCAGAAGACTGCCTGCTGCTGTGACCTCCTGTGCACTCTGCCAGTCTGCTGCTGTGCCTGATAAGACTGCTTTGCTTCCTGGAGTCTGACTTGAACCTTGAACCTCAGAGGCCAGCCCTGCCATGGAGCTTTGCATCCTACCCTGCACAGAGGAATTCCAGAAGTGACTCCAAGTGTGCTGACCTGCTGTTCAGAGCCACAGGCACATAACAGGCTCCCACCATCTTGGACCCAGCCTGAGTCCTGAACCCTCTGGTGGTCTCCATTCACTCCTGGGCCCCTGTGGTAGTGTTAAAGGAGCCAAGATGTGTTTCTAATACTGAGGACTTGCTATTTTGAACCTTAAATGTTAAAAATTCATAACTTCAGTTCTATTGACTGGATTTTTCTAATCTCTGTGTTAAATAATTAATTAAATTTCATTCTATTTTTCTAAGTTGGTTTGGGTTTTCCTTGTGTTGTATTTTCACTTTATTACTGTTTGTATGCTGCATAAATACTTTACACATTGCCTCTAAGTTAAGCCTGACTGCTTTTCGTGCCAAGCTACTTAGGGTTAAGCACATTTTACTTTAGTGACTTTTTGTGGTTCACCCTGCAAAGGATTATGGTTCTTGACTCTCCAGGGCTCACAGCCCAGTCAACCAACAACTCAGTTTCTCACAGATATCTTAAATGAGCTACAGGCACAAGCTGACTGTCACAGTCAGGGATTGAAAGCAGCTGGCCTTTCATAGAATAGGCCCATACAAAAATGAGAACTTCTACCTATTTTGTATGTGTCTAACTGTGTAAAGATCATGGAAATAGACCTGTTAATGATACCCATGAACAAAAGTGAACTGCACCATAATTGTTATGATATGACACATTTGCATTTTGCTTTCATGTCTATGGTGACCCCAGCTACAGAGAAAACATTTACTTATTTCATATTCTGAAATTCAATAGATCCAGGGTATCAATAATCTGGATTCACCTACCTGATATTATGTTTTTGTGGGAGGCAGGATGTATGAGAGTTAATAAGATTTGGCATGTGGTATAAACTTACGAGTCTGAATTTCAGTTAGGTGTTCAATCAATTTGGATTTTGGAGCAGAGGACAGTCTTCTACCCTCTTTTGCATTAGGAATTTTGTGAAAATTTGCCTTGACATTTTCTCACAACGTTCACCAGTTTTTCACAAAAACGTCAAAATTAAATGAATTTCTGCTTGCTTGGTTTTCCTGTAAAAATGCAGATTCAAAAAGAATTTATGGTGTCACAAACTCTCGCCAAATGACACAATACAATGCAAAGTCTTGCAAGGGTATTTGCTTTCTAGCGCAAAACTTATTTGGACCTTCTCTCAACACTAATTAAACCACTTTCCTTCAAGGGTAAATTAGTTGAGTGTTACTTGGGCACATCTACACAAGCACCCATAATTCTTCACGTAAACCCTGATCTACAAAGACACACAGTATGTGCTTTGCATAAAGAACACGAATGCCTCTTGAAAATGGCTAACAAGGACAGCAAAACCAGCCTCCACCAGCAAGGAAGCTGGCAAGCACCCTGACACCCAACAGAAAAAACGTCTAGTTCTCGATAGCTCCAGTGTGGACATGAGGCTCCTTCAGCTATGGTGTAGGGTTTGACCTTCAGCTAACTTCTGTGGGCAGAACGCCTGCAACTTTGGCTTCGTTCAGCAATGTTTTCTGGGTTTTGAATACAGTGTCCTGTGTACTATTCTCAGTCCCTCAATCTCAAGAGCATGTAGATTATGGCCTAAGGCCAATCCCAGTGCCTCTGGTGTAGGAGGCTGGGCTGGTTTGTAGTGGGTACCTAAGGCACTTACCTTATACCAGGTCCAGTTATCCCTTATTAGTGATTTGTAGACAGTGTTCTAGCAGCTTAGGCTGTCTAGGGGTAGCTGTAGCAGAGCAATTTAGGCTGAACTAGGAGACATGCAAAGCTCCTGCAATACCACTATAATTACACAGTACTTATACACAATAAAAGACAATACTCAGGGCCATATTTATACTTTTTGACGCAAAACTGCACTAACGCAGTTTTGCGTCAAAAAAATTAGCGCCGGCTAACGCCATTCTGAAGCGCCATGCGGGCGCCGTATTTATTCAATGACGTTAGCCGGCGTTAGCCGCCGGCGCTGCCTGGTGTGCGTGAAAAAAAACGACGTACACCAGGCAGCGCCGGCGTAGGGGGATATGGAGCTTGGGCACCAAAAAATGGGGCAAGTCAGGCTGAGGCAAATTTTTCGCCTCAACCCAATTTGCGCCATTTTTTCCGACTCCCAACCCCCATAGAAATGACTCCTGTCTTAGCAAAGACAGGAGTCATGCCCCCTTGCCCAATAGCCATGCCCAGGGGACTTATGTCCCCTGGGCATGGTCATTGGGCATAGTGGCATGTAGGGGGGCACAAATCAGGCCCCCCTATGCCACAATTTTTTTTTAAAAAAAACACTTACCTGAACTTACCTTAATGTCCCTGGGATGGGTCCCTCCAGCCTTGGGTGTCCTCCTGGGGTGGGCAAGGGTGACAGGGGGTGTCCCTGGGGGCATGGGAGGGCACCTCTGGGCTCCTTCAGAGCCCACAGGTCCCTTAACGCCTGCCTTTTCCATGCGCAAAAGCGGCCGTACGTCATTTTTTTTGACCCGCCCACTCCCGGGCGTGAATTTTGCCCGGGAGTGTAAATACGGCGCACATGCCTCGGAGTCAATTTTTTAGACGGGAACGCCTACCTTGCATATCATTAACGCAAAGTAGGTGTCCACGCTAAAAAATGACGCAAACTCCATGGACGTTGGCGCTAGACGCGTCTAACGCCAAAGTATAAATATGGAGTTAGTTTTGCGTCGACATTGCGTAAAAAAAACCGACGCAATTCCGGCGCAAACAGAGTATAAATATACCCCTCAGTGTTACCAAAAATAAAGGTACTTTATTTTACTGACACAAGGCCAAAAATATCGTAGAGGCAATACTCTTTCTGGAGGTAAGTATTATACACAATATATACACTAGTAACTAAATTCAGGTAAGAAAACAGTCATGGAAACAGTAGAAAATGCAATAGATTGCAATGGGCCCAAGGGCAACACAAACCATATAGTAAAATAGTGGAATGCAAATGTTGAATTTCCCCCTAGGCAAGTGTAGGGTGTAGAGGGGCACTGGGAGTGTAGGCCAGGAAAGCAGGAGTAAAGTACAGCAAGTTTCCGCAGGACACACTACAAGTCGTGATCAAGGATTATGCAAGAGCCAAGCAAGACTGCAAGCAACAAATGATAGATTTCTGGACCTGAAGACCTGTGGAGAGAGGAGACCAAGTCCAGAAGTCGAAGAAGAGTCCAGGAAGGACAGAGCCCCTGGCAACCTAGAAGAACGTGGAAAAGTGCATTCTCCGGTCAGAAGAAAAGTACAGAAGTGCACCAAGGAAGATGGCTGCTGGTTCCTGCTTTGTGCAGGAGATGTCTTACGTTGAGTTGTTGAATGCAGGCTGTTTGCGTTGTTGGATTCCGCCAACAAGCCTTGCTTCAAGCAAGTAACAGGGTTTGCATCAATAAGGAGCTCCCTGGACCCAGGAGGGACCTGGGGGTCTCAACTTGGACTGAGGAGACAGAGGGGACTCTCAGCACTTCAGAGAGCCCTCAGAAGACCACACAGCACCCACGGAAGTCCCAGAACATGGGGAGAAAGAAGATGCAAAGTGCGGTCATCACAGCACTACACTGGAGGGTCCCACGCCGCGGGAGAACAACTCAGAGAGCTGCCTGTCGCAGGATTGAGTGCTGGGGACCTGGCTTACGCTGTGCATGAAGAACATTTGGAAGAAGTGAACAGAAGCCCAAGGAGCTGCAGAAGACGTGGTGCACAGGGATACTGTCGAAGCACGGGTAGGCAAGCTCTTACCTCCACCAAATTTGCACAGCTGGACCTTTGGACAGTCTGGGTCACTTCGGTCCACCACCTGTGTTCCAGGGAGCACACTTGTCATCAGGAGAGGAGTCCCAGAGTACCAGTTGTCATCTCAGAAGGGTGCCTGCAGAAGCAGGGAAGTGACTCTGTCACTCCACGGAAGATTCCTTTGGTTCTTCTGGTGCAGGATGAAGACAGACAGTCCTCAGAGGGTGCACACCTTGGAAACTGTTGCAAATGCTGGCAGGAGCTGAAGTTGCAGGTCACAGTAGTTGTCCTGGATACTTTGTTTCAGTTAAAGCTGGAGCATTCTGTGATTGATCCGATGGTCAGAAGCTGAAGCAAAGGATGCAGAGGAGTCCTGGAGAAATCTTGCAAGCCGAATCTGAGGATACACCCAGAGGAGAGACCCTAAGTAGCCCTGAGAGGGGATTGGCTACCTACCCAGGTAAGCACCTATCAGGAGGGGTCTCTGACGTCACCTGCTGGCACTGGCCACTCAGAGGTCTCCAGAGGGTCCCCACATCTTGGATCCAAGATGGGTAAAGCCAGGGACACTCTGGAGGAGCTCTGGGCACCACCCCTGGGGTGGTGATGGACAGGGGAGCGGTCACTCCCCTTTCCTTTGTCCAGTTTTGCGCCAGAGCAGGGACTGGGTGTCCCTGAACTGGTGTAGACTGGATTATTTAAGGAGGGCAGTGTTTGTGCCCTTCAAAGCATTTCCAGAGGCTCTGGGAGGCTACCCCTCCCATGCCTGTAACATCTATTTCCAATGTGAGAGGGTGTATCACCCCTCTCCTAAAGAAAATGCATTGTTCTGCCTTCCTGGGATTGAGTTGCTTAATCCCCAGGAGGGCAGAAACCTGTCTGTGAGGTGGCAGCAGCTGGGGATGCAGAGGAACACTCACAGAGCTGGTTTGGCAGTACTCGAAGTCCATGGTGGAGCCCCCAGGATGCATGGGATTGGCCCTCCAATACCAGATTTGGACTGGGGGGTCAATTCCATTATCTTAGAAACCTTATATGGCTATATTCAGAGTTACCATTGTGAAGCTACAGATATGTATTGACATATATGTAGTGCACGGTTATAATGGTGTCCCCGCACTAACGACGTCTGGGGATTTGGCCCTGGACAACGTGGGGGCACCTTTGCTAGTTCAAAGGGTGCCCTCACACACAGTAACTTTGCACCTAGCCTTCGATAAATGAAGGTTAGACATATAGGTGACTTATAAGTTACTTAGTGCAGTGGAAAATGGCTGTGAAATAGTGTGTGCACTATTTCACTCACGCTGCAGTGGCAGTCTTGAAGAAAGGTTTGAATGAGCTCCTTATGGGTGGCAAAATAAATGCTGCAGCCTATAAGGATGTTTTGGTACCCCAATGCCCTGGGTACCTAGGTACCATATACAAGGGACTTATAAGGGGCTCCAGTGTGCCAATCAGAATTGGAATCTTGAGTAACTAAACTGTAGTGACAAACTTGGTAAGTAGAGAGAGCATAAGCATTGGAGTTCTGGTTAGCAGAACTTCAGTGACACAGTCAAGCATACTGACAACACACATAGCCACAAACTATGAGCACTGGGGTCCTGGCTAGTAGAATCCCAGTGAGACAGGCAAAACACATTGACAAATAGGTTTTAAACAATGAGCACTGGGGTCCTGGCTAGCAGGATCCCAGTGAGACAGTAAAAACACACTGACAAACACTCACAAACAGGCTAAAAATGGGTGTAACCATGCTAGAAAGAACAGCCTGAGAAATTCGGTAAATCTCTGCAATGTGAATCGATGCGCGTTTCGGTCGAAATACACATATTCAGAGAAGTGTGATCCTCTGCCTTCTCAGCGACATGATCGCACACGCAGCTCAGGGAACTGATTGCAGAGACTTTTAAAGCGGCCTCTACGCATACAGTGAAGTAGTTATTTTCCACAAAGCTCTAAGACTTGGAAATGTTTTGAGAAACCTAATTTACCCTTCATGTCAAATAGGCCAGCAAGCCAATTGTGCAGCATCACCGCATGGGGATGTCATCTACTGATTCACGTTAATGAAGAAATTATAAGCTGGAAGGGGGCCTGACCCTGTGAGTGTTAATACGAGGGTCTGTTCCAAAGAAGAGCAAAATTAAATATGTGTTTTTGAGTGGACGTACAGCTGACCAATTTGGCCCAGAACCAGATATTAATGATACATTCATCTCGCAGAACGTAGAATATGTATTCTTCATACTAGATCTGTTCCATGGATGCCACTATTAAGCCACAATCACAGTCATGCAACAACAGCACATTCTCAAAGCACTTATGACTGTTCCAATATCATCACCTCAAATTTGGCAGATTGATCACTTCTGACAATTTCCAGGAGATAATCAGAAGAATAATTCAGCAGTTCAAAATTGCTTCAATTACAGCGACAACGGGCTAGTATTTGGAAAGGAGATAGAGTGTTATCACATTATGAAGGAAGGTGCTCTTCAAGCTGGTGAGTGGAACACACCCTAAAACGTAACAAATGTGAGTTCAACAGGCAATAGTTACACCCATTGCTGACATCTTCTTTGTAGAAACAGATGCAACCAGACCCCTGAAAGTGGAGGCATCTGAAATTATTCAAAGACAAGCTACCAAAAGGACCTCAAGCAATTCCTAGGCACAGTAAACTAATATTCCCGATACTTTCAGGATTTTTACGCTAAAATTGCACTACCGAAGAGGTGCATGCAGAGACTAGCATGTGATGAAGCAGAAAATGAAGGTTTTGATTTATTTACGCTTAAACGTAGTGCTGCAATAATCATGTGTGACTTTAACCGAACTAATAAAGATTGTACGGGGACAAAATGTGCCCTCAGAGTAGTTCGCCAACATTTATAAGCGTGCTTTATATAACGTGATGTATTAGAATTGCACTAATCCGACATAATTATAAACGTGTGCTACGATTTTGCTCGTTAGAAATGTTTTAGCTTAGCATTACTTTAGTGTAGGCTTTGGCCTAGTTGCCTGGTCTCACGGTTTAGATGCTCGTATTTTTCCAATGTGCTATTAAACGTGTATTTTTGCTTGAAGCTGTACTTTTCCACTGAGATCGTTCACATGCTTATCTTAAGGTTTCGTGCCAGCCTGGCATATTTCTCTCCTTACTCCAAGGTCAATCTGCAGGTGCGGACAATGGAAGCTCTGAAAATGAGTTAATTGGTATAAAATGTTGCAACTTGCGTACCCATCTCCAAGGATAATGTATGCTTAAGTAAAAGCTTGAGAACTGTCGTTTTTGATTGGACAATTTGAAGCTAACCTATGAACCCTCCAATGGAAGACCCTACTGGATTTGAACTGTTGTCTATAAAACCCAGGTGCACGAGAGGAAAGTAGCTATTATTGCGGTTACCAGCCATTATTGGACATCCCGCCATTTTGTAGATTTTGCAGCTATTATGGCCCACTTTGCTGCGACGCCATTTTGAAAGAGACTTTGATGCTTTCTCTAATCGAGAGAAAGAGACTTTAAATGATTCTTGCCCTAGAGACTTTAACTTTGATCCCTTGCATGAAGTAATAGTTTTACCTTGCCGCCGTGAGGCAATTGCCCCGTCCACCCCTGCCCCTTTGCCCCGTCCCATGCCGATCGAAACGGTACCCATGCTGATCGAGAAACGGTACCTGTGAGACGAAGACTTCCTTGTATGCTGATCGTAATTGGTAAATATGAAAGGAAATTGTACAATTGCATTGTGTTTCTTTTAGGTAACCAACTGCTGATTTTTTATAAGAGCCCTAGCTAGGAGTTTTCTAAATTAATGTTGCTAAATTGTTTTCGCATGAAGCCCCACATGCCGATGCTAATTTGAGGTTAGATGAGGATCCTTTTGTTGCACGATGCAATTTGAGACCTTGTTATGCTGACTAAATGTATGCAATTAGTTCATTACAGATTATCATATTAGTGATTTGCATTGCTATTATCGAATGCCTTGTTATTCAAATGCTGCATAGATTGCATCTGTTTCGCCGTTATGGACAGCTATTAATGTTCATTTATGTTTATCATTTGGTGTTGAGACACATCTATATTGTGCTAGCTTTGTTAATATAGGGAAATAAATTCACTAACTTTGAATAAACTGGTGTGGTTATTCCTGACTGAAAGGTCAGGGTTCGCCGAAATGTATTCTGGATTAATTGTTAAGTGTTATGTTGATCAAGGTATTGCTTATGTTCGTTATTGATTATTGATTTGATTAAATTGACCGATTAAGAGTACGGAGAGTCCCACTTAGCCAAAAGATTCATCGGCCTAAAGAGCGTCCGAATACAGGTAAATTATTAATACGGAACGCTCTATCAGTAGATGGTAGCAGAGGACGGTTTCGTCTTTTGGGACCCTGTACTCTTAAAGTACATGGTGTTGAATTAACGGTTACGCCCTTTGAGACCCCATTCGAGAAGTTGAATTAGATTTTTCTTGGATAAAACTGATTGGGAAAATGATGATGGGCTAGGTCCACCGCAACTTTCCCGGGATCTCGGAGCTTGCGAATTAAGAGAACGGAGGTGTGGAATCAGCTTTGGCGGTACTAGTGATGGTATGAGTGAAGTTAGGGTTTTGCGCTTGCACAGCTTATTGCCGCAGGGTGTGTGAAAAGGTTGCGAGGATTTTTCTTTTTTAGAGAATAGCGGAGGTGCGACTCCGAGTGTAGAAGTAGAGAAGTCGTCGAACTTCATAGAAAATAGCGGAGGTGCGACTCCGAGTGTGAGAGTAGGGAAGTCGTCGAACTTCATGTGCGTGTGGCGCTTTGTGCATAAAAAGGTCCACGTGGTTGTTGTTGTTGAGACGGGCCCTGCGAGGTCAAGAGACTCCGGAGTATGTTGTTCTATGTTGTGGTCTGGGTGGTTTAGTAGGTTGATCGGGCGTGGTCAACGAGTCGGTACGTGTGTTAAGGGAGTGAAAGAAACTTCGACTTCGGGCTTTGACAAGATTCTAAGTGCACTAGAATAGATCATTGACAAGTTGAGAGTAGGTCTGCGGGTCAGATTTGCTTGCGAACGTGGGGACCGAGAAAGATGGAATAACTGCCGAGGCTAGTGAAAAGTCCCTAAGGTCCTGAAGCGACTGTGTTACCCTTCCTGTAGTAAACCGACAGATCTGTTTTATATTTTTGGTAGCTCGCGATACATGCAAGAAGTTGTTACGAGAGGAGCTGAGTGAAGGAGGACTAGCCGCAAGGCTTTGTCAGCCGCAGTGTGTGTGAGTGTGACGTCACTAGGAGCCGCGCTGGGATAGGTTGGTTGCAGAGAAGGGTCGCGCACGGATTGGACGCAGTGCGTGGGGCTCGATTGGAAGGGGAAAGGCAAGCGAAGAGTATTCCGGGAATTAAAGTCACCTATTGATTACAAACTTTGTGAAATAAAAGACGAGAAAATGAAATTTTTTAAAGCATTCAAGAGCGCGATGAAGGGGGAGTCTTACATTAAAGCGAGCGTAGGAGAGGAGACGCCGCCCGAAGGCACACCAGCTTACATTGTAATGGAGGAAAAAGGGGTAGCTCCGTGCCTTTGGCTAAAGCAATGGCACAAGTTGACAGAGAAACATGGGAGCGTAGCATTCCCGATCCATGGGACGTTCAATATAAGGATTCTAGAGAATTTGAGATTCACGATGTACGACATGAAGGTGCCTCCAAGGCCAGCCCAGTTTGAGGCTCTAGCGATTTGGGAATTGATGGCTAGACAGCAGCAGCAAAATAAGTTCGAGACCAGGATAAGAAAGGTAGAAAAGACACTAGCGGACGCTAGGTGGGATAATGCACAGAAGGTGTGGAGGTCAGATGTATTGCAGGGGATAAAATTGTTTCCCGCAATTACTAAGGAAGAAGAGGAGACAGGTAAGAAAGCTACCTGTAAGACAAACAGGAGGTGTTCCAAGGATAGAGAGGACGAGGGAAAGTTGAGAAGAGAAGAGGAGTTAGAGGATGAGGAGTTAATCATGCAATTGCTGAACGACCGTCCACCACCTTATGCGGAGAGTGGACAAGGTCCAAGTACCAGTTCTGCCCCGAGTTTGCTGTTCACCCCGCAGATACCGCAGGTTAGGAGAATATATCCAGATGTGCCCATGTTGAAACCAGCAGAAAATTATCAGCCGCAGATGCCAGGGTACTACAGCAGTGACAACAGTGCAGGAATGATTTTAGATCCAACCGTAAGAGGAGTACAGAATGGTCACAACCAGACATTGACACAAGCGGAATCAACTCAGTTTTTGATGCCTCAAAAGCAGATGCAGGGGGGAACAGCACATGCTCAGGTGACGGGGAGTCAGATGGGCATGCCAGCAATGATGACCCATGGTGTGGGAATGAACATGCCTCAGAACATGGGGAATGGACAAAACCCAGATGCGATATCGCTACCCATTACTGTAGGTCCACCGGTACCTCTGTACAGTCAGCCTAACTTAGGTATGAGCGGTCAGGGATCAATGCTGCAGAATGGGACCGAAAGGAGGTGCATAGAAAACACTCCAGGGATAACTCCTATAGCGGCTCAGCCAAATGGATCTGGGTCCTTGATGGAGTTTAGTCCCATATGTGCTCAGTCGACACTGGTGAGGTCGAGTCCCCCACTGATAATACCTCTGTCATCGAATACTGAAAAGTTGCCGCAACCATCAATGGCAGTCGATGTGAACGCTACACTGATGGGGTTGAATGCGCAACAGCTGACACAGTGGTTCAACAGTCTGAATTCCACACAAAGCTCAGCCAGTGGAAAGGGAGAAGACTATCTGAATAGGGTCAGGTTGAACATGGAAGCACAAGAATTGGTGGAAGGGACTATGGGTGTGAATAGGTTAGAGTCCTACTCGGAAGAAGAGCTGAGATACCTATGCCCAAGGATTACTAAAGAAGTGAATAAGGTACATAAAAGCTTGCAAGAAATAGCTGAAAAAAACGGGGTGGATATAGACAAGACAAAACACTTGAGCAGGAGCTACAGATTGGATTTCGGGACCACAGATTTTGAACACATGAGGTCAGCAGGCATGAAGGCGCACCTTAGAGAATTGCTGCAGAGTGCACAAGTGTGGAGGTGTTTGGACAAGTGGGAAAGTAGGTGGGTAAAGAGAAAGGAAAAGAGGAGGGACAGTGCTACAGAGCACAATGAGAAAAGACCACAGAGTAGCGAAGCAGTAACCATGTTACCAATGAGGGAGACAGCAGGGGGAAAATTAATACATGTACCATGGCACAGAAGTGACATTCAGTCTTTTACGGATGACTTTCCCAAACTGAGAGAGAAACCGATTGAATGGTATCAACAGACTGATAGGTTTGTGAAGCTTGCAAAATGTCTCTGGGAAGACCTGAACACTCTCTTTGAGATTGTGGTTCCGGCAGATTTGTGGGAGGATTGCAAAAGAGCTGTAGGTTGGCCGACGAGTGAACCAGAGAGAGACAGGGAGACGGGTGCACCATCACCTATGGTGATGAGCCTGTACTATAAGGTGATTGAGCATTTGAAGACGAAGGTGGCTGCGAAAAATGTGGATTGGCAGAAGATCGATCGAACTGCCCAAGAGGCTAAAGAGTCGATTCATAGTTACTATGAGAGGTTGTTGAAGGCGTTTAAGAACTACAGCGGCACGGAAACAATAGAGGCGAAGGACATGCTTCATTTTGTGTTCAGATTTGTGGAAGGGCTGAGACCAGAGATAAGTCAGATGATAAAGTCGCATTTGATTTGCTGGCAGTCGAAACCGATTGATGAGGTGTTGAATTATGCGAAATACTGTAGCGACGAAATTGAAGCGAAACAGAAAAGGTTGAAAGAGAAGGTGATGATGATGCAGCTTAAAGCTGCTCAGACAGGTTTACAAGGTTTGCAAGGGATGCAAGGGTTCCAACAGCAGGTACCGCATCCGCAGCCGCAGTTGCAGGGAAACATGGCGTTTCAGCCACAGGGCAGAGGCAGAGGAGGTTTTGTGAATAATGGACCGGATTTGAACACTGTTGTGAATGGTGTGCAGGCAATGAAGAAGGTGATGCCGTGTCACGTGTGCGGATTTGTCGGTCATTGGAAACGCGAGTGCCCGATGGTGGTGCAGGAAGGTGCAGGTGTTGGTCAGCAAAACAATGATGTCAATGCATTTCAGACAATGAGGGGATCGAAAATGAGAGGTCCAAGCCCAAATTTTCAGACAGTAAATCAGTTGCAGGGATTACAACCTATGCAGCCGCAGCAGATGCAGATGCCTCGTATGCAGGTGACGCAAATGCAGCCAATGCAACAGCAGTTTCCCATGGTACCTAATCAGCAAATGCAAATACCTTTGGCACCAATGAGTCAGCAGCAAGTGATGGTTCCTCCAAAGGTCTCGGGTCAGGTAATGAGTACAAATGGCACCGTACAACAGTTCCCACTACACAGTGAGAGTGGAATAAACAATGTATGGGAGAGTGAAAGTTCAGGAGAGGAAGGAGATTGTGTGCTTGCAGCATCCTTGGAAGTTGATCAAAAGTGTCCGTACGTGGAGGGAAGAGTAATGGGTCATCGTGTCTCATTCCTGGTTGACACAGGAGCAACACGTTCACTGTTAAGAGCATTGAAGTACCAAATTTGCCACTCTCAGGGAGGACAGTTCAAGTGGTGGGAGTAGCAAACAGACACCTGACAAACCCAATTACAGATCCGGTACCAGTCAGCATCGGTAACTATCAAGGGTTACATCAGTTTGTGGTATGTGACTCAAGCCCGATAGCACTGTTAGGGAGAGACTTGTTGTGCAAACTGGGTTGTTCGATTATGTGTTCGAACGAGGGAATAAAAATTCAGACGAGCAGTGATGGGGAAGAAGAGGACAGTGTAGAGGGGGATGAGATGGAAACTGTCGATGAAGAGTATCCTCTGATTTGCCTTTTCCCAATGATAACGGAAGAAGATATTCCAGCCGAATTACGGGAAACAGTCGGAAAGGAAGTGTGGGACATGACAGGGAAAGAGGTGGGATTGATGAAAGGAGTGGAACCAGTGAAAGTGACTGTAAAGCCCAATGCAATCTTTCCCCAGACCCCACAATACCACATGGCACAAGACACCCTCATGAAAGTTGCCCAACTCATTGACGAATTTGTAAAGCAGGGAGTACTGAAAGAAGTGTTGAGTAGTCCATGTAATTCACCAATAATGGGACTAATAAAGCCGAGTGGAAAGGTCCGACTAGTGCAGGACTTGAGGAAAATAAATGACATCATAGTCAAATGTTGCCCTGTCGTACCAAATCCAGCTGTGATAATGTTTCAAGTCCCTTGCGATGCCGAGTGGTTCTCAGTCATTGACTTGTCACAGGCATTCTTTTCTGTACCTCTTCATGAGGACAGCCAATTCCTCTTTTGTTTCAAATTCTTAGACAGAGTGTACAGTTGGTGTCGAATCCCTCAAGGGTTTTCTGAGTCACCGTCAATCTTCAATCAGATTATAAAGAAAGATTTGGAAGCGTTAGAATTGCCATTCGAGTCAACCCTAGTACAGTACATTGATGACTTACTGATTGCATCAAAGACAGAAAGTGGCTGCACAGCAGACACCATTGCTCTGTTGAACCATTTGGGAAGGAATGGGCACAAGGTGTCTCCTTCCAAATTGCAGTTCTGTCAGAAGAAAGTGAAATACTTGGGTCACCAGATAGCGAAAGGGTCAAGGAAAATAATGAAGGAAAGAATAACAAGTGTACTTCAAATGAGTCCACCAAAGACAAGGAGGGAGGTGAGGAAGTTTTTGGGAATGGTGGGCTATTGTCGCCAGTGGATTCCCAACTTCTCGACCCTAGCAAAGCCTTTACTGAAACTGACCCAAAAGGATGCCTTGGATCAAATTGAGCTGAAAGGAGATGAGATGGATGCTTTTACTGAATTGAAAGAATGCATGTGTAGGGCTCCAGCTTTAGGTATGCCTGATTACACAAAGCCTTTCACATTGTTCTGTCATGAACGTGATGCATGTTCTTTGTCCGTCTTGACTCAAGCCCATGGTGGCATAAACAGACCAGTAGCGTATTTTTCAGCCACTTTGGATCCGGTTGCAGCAGCACTCCCAGGGTGCTTGCGCGCCGTAGCAGCAGTTGGTATCAGCCTCACTCAGAGTGAAGGAATAGTGATGGGACACCCAGTAACAGTCATGGTCCCTCACTCAGTTGAGATACTTTTGACCCGCTCCCGAACTCAACACATGACTGGAGCAAGACTCACAAGGTATGAAACGATAATTCTGGGCTCACCGAATGTGCAGCTGAAAAGGTGCACCACGTTGAATCCAGCAACCTTGCTTCCTGGAGAAAATGCTGAAATTGAGAACGCTGAAGACGTCGAGCATGACTGCCTTCAAGTGACTGAATTTTGCACAAAACCTCGACCTGACATTAAGGATACTAAGCTTGATGAAAATGACCAGATTGTTTTCGTTGATGGTTCATGTCTAAGAGATGGGATGGGAATTTTGAAAGCAGGATATGCTGTATGTACTGTAACAGGTGTCTTGGAAGCGGGGTGGCTTCAAGGAGTCTATTCTGCACAAGTAGTAGAACTTGTAGCCCTTACAAGAGCATGTCAACTGTCTGCATTGATGAAAGTCACCATTTACACTGATAGTCAGTACGGGTTTGGGATTGTGCATGACTTTGGACAACCATGGTCACAGAGAGGTTTCCTGACTTCTTCAGGATCCCCAGTGAAAAACGGGGAGAGAATAAGGGAATTGTTACACGCCATTCAAATGCCAGCCGAAGTTGCAGTGGTAAAGTGTAGTGCTCATACAAAAGGACAGGACTATGTTTCTCTGGGAAATGCATATGCGGATCAAGTTGCAAGATTTTGTGCCTTGAACTGTATATTACTCAGGGATGAATGGAATTCGATAAGTGAACCAGAACTCGAACCAGCTGAAGCATTTGCCTTGAAGGTCGTAGATACAATAGATGAATTAAAAGCATTACAGAATAACGTCAGGGAGGATGAAAAAGACTCCTGGATTAAATCACAATGTATAAAGAGACCAGACGAGTTATGGGTTTCAAATGAGGGAAAATTTGTTTTGCCAAATAGTCTCTAATCACAGCTTGCGCGGTTCTATCATGGGCAGGCTCACCTAGGGAGAGATGCCATGATAAGATTGTTCAAAACTGATTGGTTTAACCCCAGATTTCGTCAAGCTGCAGAAGCAGTTTGCCATCGATGTGTCACTTGCCAGCAGATGAACCCAGGGAAGGGAACGGTTGTGAACGCGAGCCACATTGGCAGAGCCAGTGGCCCATTTAGTAGGATGCAGATGGACTTCATTGAGATGCCTGTGCATGGAGGTTTGAAGTATGTGTTGGTGATTGTGTGCATTTTTAGTCACTGGATTGAGGCATACCCCACACGTAGAAATGACAGCCTTACAGTTGCAAAGCTATTGTTGAGGGAGTTAATACCACGTTTCGGATTCCCGATCTCTTTAGAATCAGATAGGGGAAGTCACTTCAATAACGAGGTGATAAAGTTACTTTGCGAAGCGCTGAACATTGAGCAAAAACTGCATTGTAGCTATCGCCCTGAAGCCTCAGGATTGGTGGAGCAGATGAATGGTACACTGAAATCAAGAATGGCGAAAATATGTGCATCGACAAATTTGAAATGGCCTGACGCATTGCCTTTGGTGCTAATGTCAATGAGAAACACCCCTGATAGAAAGACTGGATTGTCTCCGCACGAAATTCTCATGGGCAGGGCTATGAGACTTCCTGCAGTTCCCACAAACGCGCTTTTGAATATTACAGATGATATGGTGTTAGACTACTGCAAGGGTCTGGCTGACGTGGTTCGCTCTTTCTCTCACCAGGTGGAAGCAACCACCTTGCCACCGATCCAAGGTCCAGGACATGCACTGAAAGCAGGTGACTGGGTCGTGGTAAAGAAGCACGTGAGGAAGTCGTGTCTGGAACCCCGTTGGAAAGGCCCTTTCCAAGTGATCCTGACGACAACTACCGCTGTGAAGTGTGCGGGGGTTTCCAACTGGATTCACGCCAGTCACACAAAGAAAGTGTTGTGTCCCACAGATGAGGAAGTTGAAGCGCTCAAACTGCCAGTGCCTGATAAAGCAGTGTTGAGTGCTGAGACAGAGCAAAACCGAACTGAAAGCGAACAGGCAGGAACGGAAGAGAGAGAGATATTCTCTGAGGACGAAGAGACCAACTCACTTGGGGAAGACCAAGGAGAAAGTTCAGACAGCGACGAAGCAGCTGAAGGTGACAAAGAGCCTGAAGCAGCTGAGGGTAGCAAAGAGCCTGAAGCAGCTGAAGGTGACAAGGAACCTGAAGCAGCTGAAAGTGATAAAGAGCCTGAAGAAAGTAATAGTGACGAAGGGCTCGAAAAAGGTGAAAAAGCAGGAGAGCCTGATCAGAGGAGGGCTTTCCCAGAAGCAGACGAGACAGAAAAAGAAAAAGAGAACGTGATCGATACCCCAGAAGGAGGGGATAAGGCAGAACAGAACGAAAAGGTTCAAGCTTCCTCAGAAAAGATCGCAGGTCCATCAAATGGACATGGTGCAAAGAGGAGACTAAGTATATCACCAACAAAACAAAGGACTGGAGAAGGTTTGAACGACGGAGAAAGGCCAAAAGTGAAAGAGAAAAAAAAAGAAGTAACTGTCGTGGTACCATCCCCGAGCGAAGAAAAAGACTTGACAAAAGTGGAAAGTACCAGCGAAGCAGAATCGAAAAGAGAAGCGAAATTGAAAAGGAAAAGGATACCGAACAGAAGATATTCCGGTCCTGAATGGGCATATGTAGTTCATGACGATTGGACTGACGAGTTTGTATCTCTAAGCATCGAGAACGAAGAAGAAGAGATACCAATAGAAAAGAAAAGTTTTATGGACTCTGTCGATTGAAAGGGTAATAAATGATATTGCTTGCTACAATCTAACGTGATACAACCAGCTGAGACATTGCTAAACCGGATGAGACTTTTGCTGAACTGATAAAAGACTGAGTTATTACCGAATTGAGACAAATGCTGCTAACCGATAAGTGACTGGCCTCCTGAAGAAGACGGTGTGAACATTGCGCTCGTTCAGCTTTGTAACTGAATTGCTAAATAGTTTCTTTATAGGTGCTTCTAACTCTCTGATTCTATACAGATCATGACGCAAAACAGTAGAAAGAAATATTGTAAATACGTGTGTATAGGCTTGATAATTGCATGTGTACTAATAATAATGGCAATTGTACTTGGAATGCATGGTAAGGGTGAGAATGAGAGAATTGATGCTTCTACTTTTGCTCCTGTTACTGTCACTGAACTAACCGCATTGAAAAGACTAGAATTAGATGAGAGGCTCTTGCATGATAAGAAAGAACTTTCATATAATGTTTTCTATCGCTTGCTAACAGAATATGTTGAGACTATGGATGCGAAAGATTGTTATGTATGTACACAGATACCGACATCAGTAAAGGAAGGGGTGACTTATCACCACATGCCTCTTACATACGGGATTACATGTAGTATAGTAATGTCTAGATTTTATGGTCAAACTACCATACAGTATTTTTACTCAAATTATGATGTTACCTTTGCATATGTTCCTATAATAGCGCAGCTAAGCCAGATTGCTAAAGATTGGGATGCTAAAATAATGAGGGAATTTTTCGAGCCAATGCAACCTTTTGAAACGGCTCACGCTCATAGGGAAAACCTTACCTGCTCGCTCTCTGCAGTAGAAATAAGCTTTTTAGATCGCACAGAAGATAGAAGGGCACAAATGAATGCAAAATTAGAAAAAGAGCTACATAAGAGGACTTCAGTAGATAATTATGATTTTGCAGCAATAAAGACACAAGGGAGAATTGCTTTAGATGCTTGGCATGTAGGGAAATTTTGTATATATCGAGGTGAATCTTATTATGATAACATTTTTGTAGGAGCGAGTGAGTGTAAACATACGTTTATCTTTAAGGCCAAATGGACATTCATGATGAACGGACTTGACCCTGTCATTCCAGGTGTATATTACATTTGTGGGTATAATGCCTATTATCGTCTTCCAAAGGGATGGTGGGGGAGATGTTATTTGGGTATAGTGTTCCCAAAAGTTTATCAACTGGATGACCTATCGATGATTCAAAAGACATCTGGATCCCATCGTATCCAGAAAAGAGAGACCGCAGCTGCTGTGGTAGGAGATATATTTGGAGCCATGATTCCTTCATTGGGAGTTGTGTTGAATTCCATCAAAATAAGAAAGTTGTCTACTATAGTGGATAACATGTTGACAAAGTTTTCAGGTGCTATAATCCTGATAGATGCTGAACTTGCAGCGGAAAGAGCTATGACTCTTCAAAATAGGCTTGCTTTAGACATTCTTTTAGCAAAGGATGGCGGCGTTTGCAAAATGCTTGGTGCACGACACTGTTGTACGTATATTCCCGACAATAGTGTGAAAATTAAAACTATGCTTGCTAATCTAACAAAAGAGAGTGCAGATTTGAAGGAATTGAAAGAACCAGGAGTGTGGGAGAAGGTTGGAAAAGGACTTGCTTCAGTGGGAAATTGGATTGGTGGAATTTGGAACGGGATATTGCTAAAAATAATAGAGGGATTTATGATAGTTATAATTTGCGTATTTGGAATTTGGGGAATAAAAAGGGGAATAATAATGATTATGGAAAGAATTAAAAGAAGGAAGGAAGAGAAAATATTGAGAAGAATGGCAGAAGAATACAAAGCGAAAACTAGGGGAATTAAAAGGAAAAGAGAACTGACAGAATTTTAATGGAATAAAATTTGTGGGCATAATTTGGTGTGATGACAAGTAGTCATCAGAGGAGGGATTCATGAAGCAGAAAATGAAGGTTTTGATTTATTTACGCTTAAACGTAGTGCTGCAATAATCATGTGTGACTTTAACCGAACTAATAAAGATTGTACGGGGACAAAATGTGCCCTCAGAGTAGTTCGCCAACATTTATAAGCGTGCTTTATATAACGTGATGTATTAGAATTGCACTAATCCGACATAATTATAAACGTGTGCTACGATTTTGCTCGTTAGAAATGTTTTAGCTTAGCATTACTTTAGTGTAGGCTTTGGCCTAGTTGCCTGGTCTCACGGTTTAGATGCTCGTATTTTTCCAATGTGCTATTAAACGTGTATTTTTGCTTGAAGCTGTACTTTTCCACTGAGATCGTTCACATGCTTATCTTAAGGTTTCGTGCCAGCCTGGCATATTTCTCTCCTTACTCCAAGGTCAATCTGCAGGTGCGGACAATGGAAGCTCTGAAAATGAGTTAATTGGTATAAAATGTTGCAACTTGCGTACCCATCTCCAAGGATAATGTATGCTTAAGTAAAAGCTTGAGAACTGTCGTTTTTGATTGGACAATTTGAAGCTAACCTATGAACCCTCCAATGGAAGACCCTACTGGATTTGAACTGTTGTCTATAAAACCCAGGTGCACGAGAGGAAAGTAGCTATTATTGCGGTTACCAGCCATTATTGGACATCCCGCCATTTTGTAGATTTTGCAGCTATTATGGCCCACTTTGCTGCGACGCCATTTTGAAAGAGACTTTGATGCTTTCTCTAATCGAGAGAAAGAGACTTTAAATGATTCTTGCCCTAGAGACTTTAACTTTGATCCCTTGCATGAAGTAATAGTTTTACCTTGCCGCCGTGAGGCAATTGCCCCGTCCACCCCTGCCCCTTTGCCCCGTCCCATGCCGATCGAAACGGTACCCATGCTGATCGAGAAACGGTACCTGTGAGACGAAGACTTCCTTGTATGCTGATCGTAATTGGTAAATATGAAAGGAAATTGTACAATTGCATTGTGTTTCTTTTAGGTAACCAACTGCTGATTTTTTATAAGAGCCCTAGCTAGGAGTTTTCTAAATTAATGTTGCTAAATTGTTTTCGCATGAAGCCCCACATGCCGATGCTAATTTGAGGTTAGATGAGGATTCTTTTGTTGCACGATGCAATTTGAGACCTTGTTATGCTGACTAAATGTATGCAATTAGTTCATTACAGATTATCATATTAGTGATTTGCATTGCTATTATCGAATGCCTTGTTATTCAAATGCTGCATAGATTGCATCTGTTTCGCCGTTATGGACAGCTATTAATGTTCATTTATGTTTATCATTTGGTGTTGAGACACATCTATATTGTGCTAGCTTTGTTAATATAGGGAAATAAATTCACTAACTTTGAATAAACTGGTGTGATTATTCCTGACTGAAAGGTCAGGGTTCGCCGAAATGTATTCTGGATTAATTGTTAAGTGTTATGTTGATCAAGGTATTGCTTATGTTCGTTATTGATTATTGATTTGATTAAATTGACCGATTAAGAGTACGGAGAGTCCCACTTAGCCAAAAGATTCATCGGCCTAAAGAGCGTCCGAATACAGGTAAATTATTAATACGGAACGCTCTATCACATGTCATTTCAGTGCCTTCAAAATTCCAAGCCTTCTTTCAGTCGATACAGGATAAAGTAGCTTCTAGTGAACAGACAGCAGACATTGATCCATAGTTATACACTTAATACACTGTTGATACCACTCTGGTTCAGTTTACATTCCACCAAAGATTAGTAAACGTAACGTAATTTGAAGAGCTGTTCCTACATATCCATTCTCTGAGTTCCCTTTAATTGCGCTGCTTTAGTACGTGTTTGTTTGAGAGGAGTTTGAATGCTGTTTAATGTCTAGGTTTGGTGATGGAGGATTGTGTGGCTTTTGCCGATGCCAGCTTTGAAATGAAGAGTTTGACTTGTTTTGTTTCTCGATCTGTTCCAATATTTTATGAGAGGAGCTTGTACTGCTGTATCTTGCACTGCACCTGTCTTGTGAAGGATTACACAGCTGCTGCCTATGTTTTATGTATTTTGTGTGTGGGAGGTTTGCAACCCTTTAAGGGTACTACTTTCATTTGTACTACCCGCTATTCCCTGCCACACTAGGCTCCTCCCCTTACACCGACTCTCAGCTCCATTGGAATGTAGTGTCTCAGATGATGGATGTTACAGAGCTCCTCTGGAGGGTACAAGGACGCTAAGGACTTGAGACAGTTTGGGGTGTTCTTGTCCCCAAATCTGTCCCTGACTGAGCCTGCTGACCCCATTTGTGGTCACAGAAGTGGCCTGGGTGCATGTCCCTTGGGTGGTGCGGGGATCCTGCCTCCCTCTCCCGGCTGGAGGAAGGTGCGTTTCCAAATAGTACCTCTACCTCTGGTGGATTGTGGTGAGCGCATCCCCGCTCTCATTGTGTAGACGGTAGGAGGGGAACGGTGCCCCTTTGGTGAGGGGTTAGAAGGAACAGCAGTTCGAGCAGGGAGAGGGGGTAGTGAGAGCGCTCGGCCAGGCTTGGTGGTGGGTTGCACCGTTGTGTGTTGGGCTTGTGAAAGGGTTTTGCTGGAATGGTTGGCTTGCTGGCGGCCTGGGTGCAGCTTGTGAGCTGGGCTTTGACCCTGACACGTGTGTTCGAGGTGTACTTGGCTTCCTGACATGGGCAAAGTGGAGTGGGGAATTCCTGGGAGTCTGAGTGTGGAGCGCTGGTCCCTTTCAACAGGAACGAGTTTCTGCTGCATTCATCTCCTGGGTACAGAATATACTTTTTCTTCATTGCTAGATTTTTGGGATTGGCCCTGTTCAGGTCTGGCCCAATGTCTCGGTGCTCAGGTCTGTCTGCTAGTTGAAGTGAAGGCTATTGTGGGTTGCAGCCCATAGTTTTTTAAAGATGACTGCCAAAAAGTTGAAGTCTGACTGTACTTTAACTACCAGATTTTGTCTGAAGACCAATGCTGATCCATTGAGGAACTGTGCCAGCCATTTAGCCATACTTAAAGGTGGTGGGGGGGGGGCAAAATACCTGCTTTCCTTCAGAAATTATCAGGGGATAATTCTCAAGTTAGAGAAATTGTTCATTCATCCCCATTGGTGGCTGCAAATGTGGAGTTCAGCCCCTCTAAGGTAAATGTGGTAGAGCAGCGGATGTCTCTCACCCAAACACATGGGCTCCTTAGGGAGGGGCAGTGTGTTGTTCACCATTTGAGCGGCCCCTTTTGTGTCTTTCAACAGGGGTGGAAATTACTGAGGTCTCTCAAGTTCCTCTGCCCACTCACCCTTCTCTAAGTTTGGATTACACGCTACCTGATATCTCACCATCTAAACCTATGTCTCTGGGGAATGATGGAAGTTTTGTCTGAAACGCCAATGCAGTGGAATCAATCTATGACCTTGTATTTGAGGACTCCTATCCTTACATAATTGGAACATGCTAATCTGTCTGTTTCTCCTGATGTACTGTTGAACCCCCCAGGGAACATTTCAGCAGGTTATGCCTCTCTTTTGAGATCTTTGCAGAGTCTTGAACGTACCTTGACATCTATTTTGTATCTATTAGGAAAGCACACAGACAGTTCAGACCACATTTTATCAGTTATAGTGAATAAGTTGCCAACCAATAGAATAGGACAATATTTTGGGATGCCAGCAACTAGCCCTGTTATTCATATGGCTGATATGAGCACACATGTGAGGGAATCCCACTATCAAGCCTTACAGGCAGGGAAAAAGTTGTGATAATTCCATGGCCCGAAGTGATTTGGAAGCCGTGTTTTCAAAGTAAGGGCTATTTCCCCTATGAAGGCTTAAACATTGAGGCTGTCCCCACTGGCCCTGCTCCAGCCACAGGGGAACCACGCAAAGTCTTTCTGTTATTTAGTAAAGTAATGAGGTCTATCCCCGAAGCCTCAACTGAGGAGTTGGGCTTGCAGCATGGAAAGGAGTTTAGAAATAACGATATCAAGTGTAATAAAAGGAAGGTAAGAAGGAAACTTCGGAGAATAACCAAGAAAAGAACAAGACAGATTCAATTTCAAGAAGTGGGTATATCTTCTGATATCGTGGGTGTCTCCTGAAGCAGCTACATTTTCCCCAGGCCCAGCACCTCCTTTCACCACTGTACTGCCTGATGAGCCCACGGGGTTGGATATTAGGTTGGTTTTGAGACCTGCTCAGTTGGGCTGAGGTTATTTCTTTGGCATCCAATGTGGAGGGGGTTCAGCTTGGTAGAGATGGAGTGGGGAAAGCAATGTGGAGGAGGGCACTTGGAGGGGACTAAAACCAGCTGCCATCTCTACTGATGATGCTATCTGCGCCCTTCAATTTGTAGACAATTTTGCAGAGTCGGAGTCAGAAGGATACCTTAATATAGCCTTAGAACCCGCCGTAGCGGGCTCTACCGGCTATTAAAGGCCCGCTCCCGCGTTAAATGCCAGAGCCGAAGGCGAGGGCATTTAACAAGGGAGAGGGACTTTAATAGCCGGTAGAGCCCGCTACGGCGGGTTCTAAGGCTATTAGAACATTCTGCCACTCAGGGCAGAATGTTCTATTAAAAAAAAAATGTTCACTGAGCCCGAGGGGATTAAAATCCCCTCGGCTCCGTGAGGCTTTGTTCACAGCTGTTGCTGTGAACAAAGCGAACATTGGAATGTTGGCACTGCGGGCTTTTACCGGCCTGTAAAAGCCTGCAGCACTCCATTGTTTTCAATGGAGCTACCAACATTCCAATGTTCTAATGGATCTTATATTTTATCTTTACTTCACTCTATCCTGCAGCTGGCGAAAAGTTCCACAAAGGACATCTACCCATTTGTACAGGCCAAACCCCGGGAGTTATCTGGTATTTGGCTTTATGTATGGGTGCATTTTCACTCTAGGGTGGTGGATGAAGAAGTTTTGAAATGCTTGGACAAGCTCAGGTGGCGGGACTTTGATATCTATGCCTCTTCCACCCCACCAAAGGTTCTCCTGCCATCTCAGTTAATGGCCATCTAACAATGATCTTCAGCTTCTGGATGTGGTAGGCAAGAGGGAAGTTGCCCTGGATAAGCTCTTGGTTGTGCAAACGAAGAAGGGTAGGCAAATTTTGACTACCCGGGTGAAGTCTTCTGGAAATCATGAATATGCTTGAAACTGGAGAACAGGGACCATTAATGCAAAAAGAGAGTTCTCAAAACCCCTTTTCAAGAGATCCTGATGTTAGAGGGGTTATTCTCGTGTCCTGGAACATAGCTGGTGTGAAAAGAAACTTGGCGTCACTCTTGCAGGTCATCCAAGTTAATAAAGTGGTGATAGCAGCCCTTCAAGAAACCTGGGAAACTGAGGACTGGAGGTAGCCTGATCAGGTTGTTTTTATCAGAAAAGCTGTTAAGGGAGACCTGCTGGGCACCTTGCCTTTGTGGTTTCTGCATGTCGGATGTTGTGGTGTCAGTTCTATTCATTGGCTCCCTGAATTTTCTAGTTATAGTGGTATCCGGACTGCCCTCTGTTACAATGTTGGGGGAAGGGGCAAAAAGGGATGCTCTGAGCAGAGCAGAGGGGACCATATGGGATTCCCAGACTTCATTCTCATTAATGCATATTTTTCCCGGAAAATCGGTAAAAATAAAACTATTCTGAGAATTGGTTCGTTTCCGGGGCCAGACCCAAAGGCTTTTCCCTTGTGTGCCCATCCTTTTGACGGGCAATTTAAATGTACAGGTTCCCGCCAGGACGAGGAGACATTTCATTCAGAGGGATAACGAGATGGCCTTGAACATTCCTTGTCAGGACTTGGGGACCCACAGAGGGTATCGGTTAGGGAGGCAGCTGGAGACCCTACTTAACAGTTGCAATATGACCATATTTTTTGGAAGGTGCCCTGTGGATCAGCTGGCTGGGCTGATTTGTGATAATATCTTCTGAGCATTTTGGTTCGGTCAAGGATCTATTTGTAGGGGACCTTAGGAGGAGTGACCATAAGCTCCTTGTTGTTACGTTGTTTGGGGGAATTAAAACCTGAGAGAGGTGGCCCAATAGTGGACCCATGCATAGTAAAAACATGTGTAGAATTGTGTGGTTTGCGAAAATAAAACGACGTTATAAACGGTTTGATGGGGTTACTTACGAAGCAATATAATGATCCTTTACATCATAGAGTAAAGACTTTCAAAAAATGTATTTCCTCCATAAGGGATTGGGTGGCCGCTGGCCTTTGTAGGTGCCAGGTCAGAATAACTTGTTTAGTTTAGAAAAGAAGCGGGCCAAAGTTTTGATCATTAAGTATATAAGGGAGGCGTTCAGAGTAGGTCGGTAACACAGGGAGCGCCTGATCAAACATTATAGAAAGTATATAGGAAGGAAATGTGGCAAATGAAGTGGAGGGAAAGAGAGTCTATGGACCAAAGCAATCTCTTGCCTCCGTATTGATAACCTTAAGGGCTTTCGGCGCACCTCCAATGGTATACTTGAGTCTGTTACTCATATTACAGCAATGTCAATACCCGAAGAAACCTGGGATGGTTACATCTCAGACCTTTTCAAAATTAAAGAAGACGGTATACCATTGATACTCACAGGTTATTGGGTTGGTGGAAGGTATCCTTCTCCCAACCATTTGTGAGATCGACTCGGTGTTTAAAAGCTTGATAAATTCTAGGGCCCAAGGACCTGATGGTATTCCCACTGATATTAAACTCAGTCCTCTTCTTTGGGCAATGATTGTGGCTCTATTGTTTGGACAAATAATTGGGAAACAAAAAATGCCGGAAACATGGAAAGGGAGTATTAGGATTCCCCTGTTTAAAAAGGGTGACAGGGCACAGCCATCTAATTATCATATGATTACCCTGCGGGATATTACATGTAAAATCTTTGCCAAGCATTTGTCAGGCCTGTTGGAAGGTTGGGCGAGCACAGCTAGTATCTTTCCCCTGACCTAAATGGGTTTTAGGAAAGGGTTCTCGACAATGGATGGCTGCATAATATTAAAGTTGCTGGTCGAGGATTATGCCCTTTCAAGGAAACAGCCCTTGAAAGCAGTCTATATTGATTTGTCTTCCGCATTTGATATTGTTAATAGAATTACATTAAGGAAAAAGATGGCTAGAGGAAGTAGCCCCTGGGACTCTTGAAGTTGATACTAAAATTTCATGAAGGTTCCTGGATTAGAGTGGAACGTGGGGGGGGGGGGGTGTGGGCTCTTGTTCAAAAAGATCAGTACATCCAATGGGTGTATTTCTATCTATATAACAGATGCTTTGGATGGGTTAGGGCAGGTCAGGGTCTTCCCTCCTAAGTTGGAGGCGGTGCCCATTGGAGCATTGTTTAATGCAGATGATACAGTGCAATTAGATATTACACGGGTTGGGTTGCAGTTGCAATTGGACACCTTTTTTCATTATTGTAAGGGAACGATTTAAAGATTAATATGTCCAAACCGAAGGTAATGGCTTTTTCAAAAGGTTTGAGGTCTCCCCGAGGTTTATGTGGTTGCTGAGTGTTGTTCAAATGGAGGTGGTTTAGGAATATAGATACCTTGTGGTGATATTTACCCATACCCTTGATTTCTGCAGTCATGTCTCGTGGCTGGAAACAAAGGCGAAGGCCATAGCAGGACCACTTCAGAGATTAGGCTTGGCTTTGGGGCATGTCAGTAGAAATACTGAGAGAGGCCTATATTGCAAAAATAGTCTCCCTGTACTTTATAGGTGTGAGGTTTTGTTACATAAAGAAGTCAAACGTTTGCAAACCATCAAAAGAGCTATCTGGAAAAAATGGTTGTTTTTATATATATCCAGTGGCTGCTCAATTACTGGGCAGGTTGATGGTTCCCAGAGGTATTTTATACTATTTTATACTATTGCACCTATAAGGGAAACCCAAGGGACAGTGGATAAGTAACCTACAGGTAGTAGAAGGGTCTCTGAAGTTGCCAACGTGGTATTTATTCCCTGCTAGACATGTCCGCGCCACAAAGGAAACAAGCTTTAAAATTCTTAATTAAAGCACATTTCTCTATAGTGATTTAACTGATGTGAGCAAGAGAGGTAGTCTGCAGCACCTTGTGGATGTGGATTACAATGGTTTAATTCAACCTTATTTGAGGGACATTAAGAGCAGATCCATGAGGAGATTGGCTCTGAAGGTTCCGTTGGGCCAGGTTCCAGCCTTTATTAAATGGGTTGGTACAGGCCGCGATGAGACGGACAGGGAACTTGGTCCGTCCTGGAATTCTGTGACATTATCTTTTTCAAATCTTATATTTTTTTTGTGTCTTTTTTTATTAAAATAAGACGTGATTTATTAGTGCCCGATTTTAGAGAGCTGCGGGTTCACCGTGTTAACGACCTCAAGAATGAAATTCTGCGCTGTAATAACATGGCCGTCTGCTGGGTTTTGGCAACATTTCTGTCAGTGGTAACCGGTGAGTCTCCCTGCACCTTTTTTTAAAGAATGTTCCTTGCCTTTTCCACACTTTGAGGGTTGGGGGGAGGGGGGCTTAGTCATTTTATTCTGCTTGTATTGTTTTTATTTATTTCAGAGAATGTGCATCATTATGTAGGGTTGCACTTCTGTGTTGAGACTGTACCAATGAGGGTCACAGGCAATTTTCCCTCATATGAATTTGTGTTTTTTATGTATGAAGTGTGAAGTTGTAAAGCATTCTTGTGTAATTCGTCATGTTGCACAACCAGCCAGGTCAAGTACCTTTTCCCGTCGCTATCCTTTCCCAGTTCCCAGTTTCCCAGTTTTTAAATGCTGCGGCTTGGGAGGGTTGTGTTACAAAAGTACTTGGGTATTATGTTTTTATTACTGATGTTTTTGAGTTGTGTCGTTTGGGCTCACTTTAGTGTTAGGGAACATCACAGTCGAGCGCACATGACTGGTGTTGCTTTGTTTGGCTTCTACTGCGGGGTTGCAGCCACAGGTCTCTCCACCCTCCATTCCTATGACCCATTGCACCAGATCATGTTTCTACTTGCACAACACCTTTGCTCAACGAAAACCCCACAGCATGGCCATTTCTTTTATCTGCTTTTTTGGTTGGGTTTCTGTGGGCTAGCGCTTCCAGGAAGTGGTACCTTTTGCTGGGGTCTGTGGGGATCATTTGTACTTTCTGTGCGTAAGGATTTGGGCGAAGGGTGGACCAAGCTTGGCACTCAGTGCGAGGTGTGCTAGGGGAAGTAGGTGGGGCTTTGTGGCGTTAGTTTTGAGTAGTTGGATGTCATGGTACTGCCTACAGTCTTGGAAGGTTGACCTCCTGGTCAGCGTTTGTTCGCCCTCCTCTGTGCAGCTCCACCTGTTTGCTGCTCCTGCTGCAAGTGAACTGAGACCCTGCCTGACTCTCAGTTCGAGGCCACCTCCACCCGCATCCTCCCGTCTGCGCCTCATCCTCAGTGGCCTAGTGGCCATGTGCATGTAAGTTTCTTGCTGTCTCTCTTTACTCCTGCTTTTTACTTCTGCTAATTTTTTTGTCATTTTTATTTCATTTTGCTTTTCTTTCTTTCTTGTCTCTTTCCCTCTCCTTTCACTCTCCCTGCATTTTCCTGTGTGGCTGCTGCCCCTGCAGCCCCGCGCCCTAACTCTCTGTGAAGCGTTTTCCCACCCTCACACCTCCCAGCTCACCGGACCCTCCACCTCCCTTCCCTTCTTAATGGTGGCCGCGATGCACGGAGAGGGCGGCTCCTCTGACCTCCTGGTCAGTCTGTTCGTCCTCCTCTGTGCAGCTCCACCTGTTTGCTGCTGTTGCTGCCTCTGCTGCGAGGGAACTGAGAGCCTGCCTGACTCTCAGTTCGAGGCCCACCTCCACCCGCAGGCTACTGCCTGTGTCTCATCCCGGGTGACCTAGTGGCCATCTGCATGTAAGTATCTTGCTGTCTCTCTTTACTCCTGCTTTTACTTCTGCTTTTTACTTCTGCTTATTTTTGTCATTTTAATTTCATGTTGCTTTTCTTTTTTCTTGTCTCTTTCTCGCTCCTTTCACTCTCCCCGCATTTTCCCACGCCACTGCTGCCCATTCGCCCCCACCCCCTCCCTTCCTGCAAAGCGCTTTCCCACCTTCCCATCTCCTAGCTGACCAGATCCTCTGTCTCACTCCCCTACTTTAATAGCGGCTGCTGTGCACTGAGAGGGCGACTCCTCTGACCTCCTGGTTAGCGTCTGTTCACCCTCCTCTGTGCAGTGCCACCTGTTTGCTGGTGCTGCTGCTTCTGCTGCAAGCAAACTGAGAGCTTGCCTGACTCTCAGTTCGAGGCTCACCTTCACCCGCAGACTCCCGTCTGCGCCTCATCCCTGATACCCTAGTGGCCATCTGCATGTAAGTATCTTGCTGTGTCTCTTTACTCCTGCTTTACTTTGGCTTTTTACTTCTGCTTATTTTTCTGTATTTTTATTTAATTTTGCTTTTCTTTCTTTATTATCTCTTTAACCCTCCCTGTGTTTTCCAGCGGTGCTGCTGCCCCTACATCCCCTATCCCTGCGAAGCATTTTCCTGCTCTTCCGCCTCCCAGCTGACCGGATCCCTTGCCTCCCTCCCCTTCTTAGTGGTGGCCGATCTGCGGCCACGCTGCTGGCACACCAAAGGTGTGCCAAAGACAAGCCCGTCTGTGCCCGTCCACACCTGGACTACACCCAGTGCCACGATCCCTCGCCCTCCAATCTTCCATTGATACAACGCGAAGACCCTCCACACGCTTAAGACAGGACCATCTGCCGCCTGCTGTCTTGCATAACCCAGAGACACCCATGGACTGTTCTCCTGCCTCCACTGCCACTGCCACCGCACCCTCAGGCTACATGAAACACCGGACTGCCCCACCGCAGAACCATCAAACACCAACCTGGAGAGTCTCAGCTACATTCTCTTCGACATTCACTCCCTCCACAAACACGCGGAGAACTCTGAGACCTACTGGACTCCACCTGCCCAGACATCGCCTTCCTCACTGAAACGTGAACAAACCCACATCTGCACAGGACATCACCATCGCCATCCCCAACAACTACAAACTGCTCCGCAAAGACCGGCCTTCTCGCCCACCCGGCAGCTTGGCCATCTTACACAAATCCTCCCTCCGCTTGACAACCAACACAGAAGAACACTCCTCCCTTATGGAGCACCTCCACTTCCAGATACATGCGACACCCAAGCCATCCTTCACAGCACCATAATCTACCGGCCACCCGGCCTCCATCCAACCTTCAGTGATTCCATCGTCAGCATAATTTATCCTCACGCTCTCGCCTCCCTGACCTACTTCCTCCGCGGCGATCTCAACTACCACATTGAAAGCAGTGACGACACCAACACCTCTTCCCTGCTCTACAACCTCGCCACAATAAAACTAAAACAACGGGTCACCTGCCAACACATATAGCAGGACACACGTACCCACCATCTTTTCCACCACCAACAACATCAATGTCCACAACACCTCTACACTTCACTGGATCGATCACCACTGTATCCATTTCACCATCACTTCACCGGCCATTCACTTCAACACACTCTGAGCCCCAAGCAGAAAATGAATGAGGATCACCGAGCTCTACAACACCCTTAGCAAGTCTCCCCCCACCCCTCATTGCAGACGCTAGCATTTCAGCACAGTACTTCCACCAATGGATCTCTGAATGCACCAACACCCTAGCACCTCTCCGTGAGACTTTAGCCAAACACCACTGTAAGAAAGCCAGCTGGTTCTCCCGTGGACTCCAGGAATCTAGGCACACCTGAAGACAGCTAGAGAAAAGATGGAGGAACAGCAAGTCCCTTGAAGATGTTGAGGCTTTTAAAGCGGCCACCAAATCCCACCACCACCTCATCAGAGTCACCTGGAAGGCTGCCTTGCAGGACCGCATTAGCGCCACTGCTCACAACACCAAAGAGCTCTTTGCCGTGGTCAAAGAGTTTGCCAACCCCCAATCAGAAACAGCAAGCATCCCTCCATCTCAAGACCTCTGTGACAGGCTAGCCAACTTCTTCCACCAGAAAATCAAGGACATATACAACAGCTTTGGATTCCAAAGCCCTCAGAGCACCACAACAAACCCCAGATCCATCCAATCGAAACACCGCAGACTCTACACCGCTGGACCACCCTCAACACAGACGACATAAGCACCATCATGAGCTGCATCCACTCCGGAACCCCTACGGACTCCTGTCCTCACAACATTTTCAACAAGGCCAACACATCCATGGCACCCGTGCTCCGACACACCCTCAACTGTTCCATAGAGACAGCCACCTTCCCAGAGGAATGTAGGCATGCCAAGATCTGCCCGCTCTTTAAGAAACCCACAACCGACCCCCTGGACCTCAAGAATTATCACACCTTCTCTCTGTTGCCTTTCCCAGCCAATGTCATCAAAAAAGCCATCAACGCTGAGCTCCAAAATCACATCAAGGACAACATCATCTTGGACACCTCCCAATCAGGCTGCAGGAGAAATCACAGCACGGAGACTGCCCTACTTGCCGCCACGGATGACATTCGCTTGCTCCTCGACTGCGGCCATACAGCAGCCATCATCCTACTTGACCTATCGGCTGCCTTTGACAAGGTCTCACAACTCACCCTCTGCACCCTTCTCCACTCAGCTGGCATCCACGGACAGACCCTACTATGGATATGCTCCTTCATGTCTGGCCAAACACAGAGAGTCAGACCCCTACCTTACCTATCAGAACCTACAGAGACCAGCTGCGGAGTTCCACATGGCTGCTCCTTGAGCCCCACACTCTTCAACATCTACATGGCACGCTCGCATCCATCATCAGGGAACACTTCTCCTGCTCCGATGATACCCAGCTAATCATCTCACTGGCTGAAATCTCCACTACTACCAAGAAGAGTTTCCACAACAGGATGGAAGCCGTCACTGCCTGCATGAAGGACAGCTGCCTTAAGCTCAACTCCGACAAGACCGAGATCCTCATCCTGGGACCATCCACATCAGCTTGGGATGAATCCTGGTGGACATTGACCCTTGGCATCTCCCCACCCCAACAAACCATGCATGCAACCTCAGGGCCATCTTGGACTTATCTCTCACCATAACCGGCCAAGTCAACTCAGTCACATCCTCCTGCTTTTGCACACTCCAACTTCTCCAGAAGATGTACAAATGGATCCCAAAGGACTGCCGCAAAACTGTACCCATGCCCTGGTTACCAGCAGACTTGACTATGGTAACACCCTCTAGGCTGGTATTACCCAGAAGAACCTCAAGAAATTACAGCACATCCAAAATGCCTCTGTCGGACTCATCCTGGACATTCCCCGCCGCAAACATATCTCCAATCACCTAACAGACCTCCACTGGCTCCCTATTGAGAAGATAATTAACTTCAAGCTCCTCGGCCAGGTTTATAAGGCCCTCCATGACCTAGGATCTGCCTACCTCAACCACTGCATTGCCTTCTACTCCCCCACCAGACCTCTCCACTCCGCTCAACAAGCACTAGCCACCGTATCCTGCATACAGAAGACTTCGGCTGCTGGGAGATCTTTCGTCTACCTCGCAGCAAAGAGCTGCCCCTGCATCTCAGGAGGTCACCATCGCTACAGCAATTAAGGAAGGACCTTAAATCCCAGTTCTTCGGCTGAAGCTTAGACGACAACCCCCTTAGCACCGTGAGACCCTTAAGGGTGAGTGGTTGCACTTTACATACTCAGTGATTTGATTTGATTTGGTTTGAGTAAGCGTCAGTCATCATTTTTTAGGTTAAATTTGAGCATGCTTAGGACCTCTGAGTTCCATAACACATTCATCAAGGACACTGAGTCCACCAGAGCACCAACTATGCATGAAATGACAAAGCTTCCAAGAGAAATCCAGCTAACATAAAATTATCTCTTCATCTGACTTCTTTCAAACAGTGCTGAAGAATTCAACTCTATATAAGTAGGGAAGAAATCTCTGTGAACAACACAAAATCTACTTCTCTACACAACTCCTTTGATGACTTTATTTTTTCAGATGAATTAGATTTAATAGTGCAAAACCCTTTTGAAAAAGTAAAAAAAAAGTTAATGGAAATGTATCTGCAGATGTAAACAATTTTTGGTCTATCACAGAAGGTGATTCTTTGAAAGATCAGCATTCTTATGATACTCTTCCTGCCCATCCAGTTTTACCAGCTATGGGTGCCATCAGCGGCATCTTAACCACGACCTCATCTGCAATATGTCCTCAACTGGCCTCTATAACCATTTTGCTGCTATACCTCGCCCCACTTTGCTTAGCCTTTCTTTTTCAATGTGGATAGTTCGCTCTTAGGCCTCCATAACTTTTTGTCTGCATAAGCTATCCATGCCAAATTTGAGTCCTTTTGTTTTACAACATCCTGGAGACTTTAAAACTGCCCAAGGTTTGTGGATTCCCCTCCTGGAGGCGACTGAAAAATTAGGCAAAATATAGGTAATTTTTGTTTTTGGGGAAAAATGGGAAAAGTTCTGCAGAAGAAAGTGACTGTCTTTTCCTGCAAATGGCATTAATAAAAGGTTTGGGGTGCTAAAATCACCATCTTCCCAGCTTTCAGGAACAGGTAGACTTGATTCAGAAAACAACATTTTTAACACAGTTTTGGCATTTCACCATGAGATAGCCCATTTTTCCTATTTTTTGTGCTTTCAACCTACTTCCACTTTGTGGTAGCAACAGGTATGAAACTCATTGTGATCCCTGATAGCTTTACATTTTTAAAGAATAGATCAAATTCTGTATTCGGCATGGGGTCATTTGTGTACATCCTCCAAGGTTTTCCTAAAGAAGTGCTGAAATAAAAAATATTGAAAATCAGTAGGAAAAAACAGGCATTTGTGCCAGCATTTTCATTTGTAACTTCTCATCATGATTTGTGGGTACCCATACTAGCATGTGAAGTAGAGGGTATTTCTCAAAATGGTTTCTTTCTTACATATTGTCTTACATTTAGAAGGCACAAACACAGAGAAACACACTTGGGAACAACACTTGTTCTGCTGTTCTGTGATTCCCTAAGTCACCTGATAAAAATGGTACCTCACTTGAGTGGGTAGGCCTAGTGCCTGCGACAGGAAATGACCCAAAACACAACCCGAGCAAATCACATTTTTCGCTGAAAACTAACTTGTTTTTTGCAATGTGCCTAGCTGTGGATTTTTGGCTGTAGCTCAACCAGCACCTAGGGAAACCTAGCAAACCAGTAAATGTTTTAAAATGAGACAACTTGGAAATCCAGGATGGGATGACTTGCATGGCTCTCATTGGGTTGTTACCCAGAATCCCTTACAAACGGCAAACTTTGACTAAAAAAACAATTTTCCTCACATTTCTGTTACGGAAAGGACCAGAATCCACAGAAAGCCACAAAATTCCTGTCACCTAGCATAGCTCCACTTCTGCTCATAAAAATGCTCCACCAATTGCGTGGCTGGGCCTAGTGCCAGTGACAGGAATGGATCACAGGGGCTTCCTATTGACGTCGTTAGGTCTATTCCTGTTGTTGGCAGTATTCCCATTCACAAGTGGTGCAGCATTTTTATCGACAGAAGTGGGGCAATGCTGGATGGTAGGAATTTTGTGGATTCCTGTAGTTTCCATCACAGAAATGTGAGGAAAATTGATGTTTTAGTCAACGTTTGAGTTTGCTGAGTAAGAAAATGGTGCAGAATATATGTGAAAACACCCTACTCTGCACTCCCCAAGATGTCTAGTTTTCAGAATGGTGGGGGTCTGGTAGATTTTTCCGTGTGGCAGCCTGCCGAAGCCCAAAAACTGCAGCTGCTCGCCATTGCAAGCAAGCCCAAAAACTACAACTGTTCACCATTGCAAGTGGGATGTTACTGGGAGTTAGCCAAACTCTCCTGTCCCATTTCTAAAAACAACACCCAAAAGAATCGAATGTCCTCTTGCTTGCTATTAGGATGAGAAGCTTTAGCCAAAGGGAGATGAAAGACTGATGAGATTTTAAGGGTGAGAGTGGAACCTGATGTTAGTCTGGAAAGACCCACACTATTATTTTATTTAAAATATCTACTGCCGCCATACAGTGGGATTTCTGCCCCTGTGGGGCAGTTTGGGGGTAATTACCCCATCTGCCCGAGGAGGGCAGGAAGGCTGTTTCCCCATTCATATGGGGGGGGGGAATGGCAATGCCCATGCAGGGTAGCCCCAACACCTGTAATAAAAAAAAAAAGTAATTGCTTGTGTCTAGTGGGTTTTCTGTCTCCCTGAGTGGCCAGGTGGGAATAATTGCCCCATCTTCCCACAGGGGGGGCAGAAAGACTGTTTTCCCATCCTTGTGATGGTGGGGTCATGACCATGCCCCCCCCCCCCCCAGAGGCAGTCAACTGTAATTGACCCCACTGTTTACCTTTTTATGGGTGTGGGACATGGCCATGGCCATGCAGGGCAGCCCCCACCTCTACAACAAAAAAGTAATCCCTGGTGTCTAGTGGGCTTTCTGCCCTCTGGGGTGCAGATGGGGTTAATTGCCCCCATCTGCCCAACTGTACCCAACTTCACTTCACTCTAATCTACCACATGCCATTCGGATCTACCCACTCCAATGTAATCTAACCCACTCCACCCCAATCCAACCCACACCACCCCAGTCCACCCAATTCCAATCTACTCTACCCCACTCAACCCCAAACTGCCCAACTCCAATCTACCCCATCCAATCTGCACACTCCAGTCTACCCACTCCAATCTACCCCACTCCACCCTAATCTACCCCACTCCACCCTAATCTACCCCACTAAACTCCAATCTACTTCTCACCAATCCAATCTACTCCTCTTGACTCCAATCTACCCACTCTATTCTACCTCACTCCACTCCAATCTACCCCAGTCCACTGCACTTCACTCTTTCCCAGTCTACCCCACTCTAATCTAATCTACCCCAATTCACTGCACTCCACTCTACCCCGATCGACCCCACTGAAATAGATCCCACTCCACTCCAATCTACCCCACTCCAATCCAATCTACCCCACCCTATTCTACTTTACTCTATCCCAATTCAAATTACCTCATTCCACCCCAATCTACTCTACTACACTCCAATTCAGTCTACCTCATGCCCCCTACAATTTACATAATCCAATCTGCCCCACTCCAAACCTCCCCAATCTACTCCTCTCTACTACAATCTACCACACAGTACCTCAGTCTCCCAATATTTTACCCAAATATACCCCCTTTACCGCACTCCAATCTACCCCACACCACTCTAATCTAGCCCATACTCCACCCTACCCCAATCTGCCACACTCCATTCTACTCTGCCAATCTACCTCACTCCACTTCACTCCATACTACCACATGCCACTCAAATCTACCCCACTCCAGTCCAATCTAACCCACTTCACCCAAATTCACCCCATCCCACCCATTCCAGTCTACCTTACTCCACACCAAACTGCATTACTCCAATCTACCCCCATCCAATCCAACCCACTCCAGTCTACCCCAGTCTACTCCACTCCAATCTACTTTAACCCATTCTACTCCACTTCACCCCACTCTACCGCATCCCACTGCAATCTACCCCACCCCACTCTGCTCCACTCCAATCCACCCACCTTCAATCTTCCCCACTCCAAGCTACCCCACTCCATCCATCCTTCAATCTACCCTACTCCAATCTATGCTGCTCCATTCCAATCTATATTACTCTAATCCACCCAATCTACCCCACTCTACCCTACTCTACCCCACTACACTCCACACTTCCCCAATCTAGCTCACTCCACTCCAAGCTCAACTCCAATCCAATCTATCCAATTTCTCTCTACCCCAATCCTCTCTCCCCTATCTAACCCACTCTAATCTAACCACTCTAATCCACCCAACCTACCCCACTTTACCCCAATCTACCACATTCCATTCTACTCTTCCAATCTACCCCACTCCACTTCACTCAATACTTCCCCATGACACTCAAATCTACCTCACTCCAGTCCAATCTAACCCACTTCACCCCACTCCACTCAACCTTACCCCACTCCACACCAAACTGCCCTACTCCAATCTACCCCATCCAATCCACCCCACTCCAATCTACCCTACTCCACTCTACCACAATCCTATCTATCCCAATCCACAGCGCTCCACTCTTGCCCAATCTACCACACCTCGCTCCACTACAATCTACAGCATTCCACTCCAATTTACCCCACTCCTCCCAATCTACCCCATTCCACCCCAATTCAATCTACCCCACTCTTATCTATCATGCTAATCTACCCAGCTCCTGCACTCCAATCTACCCCAATCCACCTTAGTCTGTTCTGCCCCAGTCTATCCCCACTCCACTCCACGCCAATCTCTCCACTCCACTCACCCCCTTTCTAACCTTTCCCACTCTACCTCAGTCTACCCCACCCCAACCTACCTCACTCCAAACCACCTCAACCCACCCCACTCCACGCCACTAACTTTTAGCCATGCTGAACAGCAGCCACACTGGTATACAACATTATTAAAACACTATTGTATAGGCGAGACATATTGGTGTTGCCAATGCTTGCTTCTAGCTAGAGGCAGCTGGTAGAGACATCCTGGCTTCGTTGCTAGATAGTTGCTACCATTTGTATTTCACACAATACCACTGTCTATTTACTTAGCAGTCAATTGGTACCATTTTCCCAGAGTTACTTCCAGGCACTCCAGTTTTTTTCAGTCTGCCGTAATGTCAACAAAGGGAACTGCATGTGGTTTGGTAATACCAAACTACATGAAGAGGAATTCTAGGTCCTTTATGTGTAATGCATCTGAATAAAACTCACCCTCGTGACATGGAGTCAGTTAAGAGCTGTGGAGTTATTTGGTTTTCTTTCATTTGAGCAGCATCAGCATTGCACACAATCAAGTCTCTTTAGTTTTTGTCTAATATGCAATTTTGAAAAGTTGGCAATTCAAAGCATGTCCTGCTCAGATTTGGGGAGTAGTTTAGGAGACCCCACAGTACCTCCCTTATTAAGCATTTTCACAAATAATACTCCTATTTCATCGTAACCTGCACAGTACTGCTGCTTATTTATTATGACCACACATTGTCCTTCTCAATGATACCCTGCATCTCCCCACTTCTACTACATGTGCCTCAATAATCACTGAGCCACAGTGCTGCTGCTTATTCAAAATAGCCCTGCAGGGCTACTATTTAGTCATTAGGCCCTCAGAACGCTGCTCATTATTAATCCCTTCCCTGTGACCCCTTCTCCTTTTTGGTCTTTCCTACAAACTCCTGCTGTGTTCAGTCCCAATGGTTACAGTAACACTGGCTTGGGTCAACTCGTTGCTTATCATTTCCAGTCAATCTCGTTAGCTTACTTCTTATCAGATAGATTTGATTTCGCTGATCGCTTTTTTTTTTTTTTTTTTAATACCTTTTTAGAAGGATCCGGCAGTTGCAATTTGCTCCCAAATAACTCATTCACTTAAATGTGCATTACAGCACTTTCATGTATTTTTAACTTACCTCTCCTGTCCACCAGCTTGAAATTGTAATTTAAAAAAATGTGTATCATTGGGCTGCTGCCAATAGGTTTTACTTTTTTTTGCTAATGCTGTTCAGCATCATTATATATATATATATATATATATATATATATATATATATATATATATATATATATATATATATATATAATTGTTTTCTGTTCAGTACCTGCGAAAAGCCAACACGTCAACTAATGTGTTTTAAAGGCGAGACCTATTGGCTTTGCCAATGCTTGTTTAAATTAGGTCAGATCTCGTTTATTTATTGATAACAATTGTTTTCATATTCTTGGGTTCAATATGAATATTCTGTCATGCATTGTTCTGATTGGTTGTATTTTTGTAAACGAGTTAAGAAATCTAACAATAAAGTATTCCTATTGCTGTTGTTATAAGTACCTGCACTGTGGCGGTTATGAATGAGGGAAGCTTTCACAGCTGCTGCCTGTTGTGCCATAACTATATCCCGATGAAGACTTGTTCATTTAGTCCTCTTGCTCTATCTTTTTTGACTGAGGGAGGTGTAAAGAGCTTTTGCTCTTCTGTTCTGGCTGAGGGAGACTTAAACTGTCGTTCAGATGTGCCTGCTTTTTAAGCAAGGCTTAGACTGCTGATTTCTGAGCTGTGCCCACAGGTTATGAGGGCGTTTTGAACACTTGCTGTCCATCTTGACCAGTTGCTGCCTGTGAGGCGAGGACGCTTGAACTGTTTCTGGTTGTGTGGACTCCCTGTTTGTGACAGAGGCATGCGCATATATGTTCCGTGCCTTATCTGTTACTGTATGCGGGAAGACCTATCCGTCGCTGCCTGTAGTGCGTTTTCTGTGGGAGGGAATCTTGCACAACCGCTGCCTGTGCTGTGATTCTTCTGTGAGGAGGAGGCATGGCGGTGTTTCTGAAGTACAGTGTCTGTTCCGAGTGAAGAAAACTGATGAAGCAGAAAATGAAGGTTTTGATTTATTAACGCTTAAACGTGGTGCTGAAATAATCGTGTGTGACATTAACCGAACTAATAAAGATTGTACGGGGACAAAATGTGCCCTCAGAGTAGTTTGCCATCATTTATATGCGTGCTTTATATAACGTGGTGAATTAGAATTGCACTAATCCGACATAATCATAAACGTGTGCTACGATTTGCTTGTTTGAAATACTTTGGCTTAGCATTACTTTAGCTGAGGCTTTGGCCTAGTTGCCTGGTCTCACGGTCTAGATGCTCGTATTTTTCCACTGTGCTATTAAACGTGTATTCTTGCTTGAAGCTGTATTTTTCCACAGAAACTGTTCACATGCTTATCTTAAAGTTAGTGCCAGCCTGGCATATTTTCTCTTTAATTCAAGGTCGACTTGCAGGTGCGGACAATGGAGGCTCTGAAAGTGAGCTAATTGGGAGACAATGTTGCGATTTGCATACCCATCTCCAAGGATAATGTATGCTTAAGTAAAAGCTTGAGAACTGTCGTTTTTGATTGGACAATTTGAAGCTAACCTATGAACCCTCCAATGGATACCCTACTGGATTCGAACTGTTGTCTATAAAAACCCAGGTGCACGAGAAGAAGGTAGCCTTTGCGCTATTATTAGCCATTACCAGCTCGATACCCGCCATTTTGCAGACTTCGTAGCTATTATGGCCCACTTTGCTGCGACGCCATTTTGAGAGACTTTGATTCTTTCTCTAATCGAGAGAAAGAGACTTTAAATGATTCTTGCCCTAGAGACTGTAACTTTGATTTGATCCCTTTGCATGAAGTAGTAGTTTTACCTTGCCACCGTGAGGCATTTGCCCCGTTCACCCCTGCCCCTTTTTGTCCTGTCCCATGCTGATCGAGAAAAGGTACCCCTGATGACCGAAGAACGGTACCTGTGAGACGAAGACTTCCTTGTATGCTGATCGTAATTGGTAAATATGAAAAGAAATTGTAAAATTGCATTGTGTTTCTTTTAGGTAACCAACTGCTGATTTTTGGTAAGGTCCCTAGTTAGGAGTTTTTCTAAATTAATGTTGCTAAATTGTTTTCGCATGAAGTCCCACATGCTGATGCTAATTCGAGGTTAGATGAGGATTCCATATGTCGCACGATGCAATTTGAGACCTTGTTATGCTGACTAAATGTACGCAATTAGTTCATTACAGATTATCGTATTAGTGCTTTGCATTGCCATTATCGAATGTCTTGTGATTCAAATGCTTCATAGATTACACTTGTTTCGACGTTATGGACAGCTATTAATGTTCATATATGTTTATCATTTGGTGTTGAGACACATTTATATTGTGCTAGCTTTGTTAATATAGGGAAATAAATTCACTAACTTTGCAATAAACTGGTGTGGTTATTCCTGACTGAAAGGTCAGGGTTCGCCGAAATGTATTCTGGGTTAATTGTAAAGTGTTATGTTGTTCAAGGGGTTGCTTATGTTCGTTATTGATCATTGATTTTGATGAGATTGATCGATTAAGAGTACAGAGAGTTCCCACTTAGTCAAAACATTCATCGGCCTAAAGAGCGTCCAAACGCAGGTAAATTATTACCACGTTCCGCTCTATCAGTAGATGGTAGCAGAGGACGGTTTAGTCTTTTGGGACCCTGTACTATTAAAGTACATGGTGTCGAATTAACGGTTACGCATTTTGAGACCCCATTTGAAAAGTTGAATTAGATTTTTCTTGGATAAAACGGATTGACAGCATGATGATGGGCTAGGTCCACCGCGACTTTCCCGGGATCTCTGAGCTTGCGGATGGAGAGAACGGAGGTGTGGATTCAGCGTTGGCGGTACTAGTGATGGTATGAGTGAAGCTAGGGTTTTGCGCTTGCACAGCTTATTGCCGCAGGGTGTGTGAAAAGGTTGCAAGGGTTTCTTTAAGGATAGCGGAGGTGCGACTCCGAGTGTAGAAGTAGTGAAGTCGTCGAACTTCATAGAAGTAACGGAGGTGCGGCTCCGAGTGTGAGAGTAGGGAAGTCGTCGAACTTCATGTGCGTGTGGCGCTTTGTGCATAAAAAGGTCCACGTGGTTGTTGTTGTTGAGACGGGCCCTGCGAGGTCAAGAGACTCCGGAGTATGTTGATCCATGTTGTGGTCTGGGCGGTTTAGTAGGTTGATCGGGCGTGGTCAACGAGTCGGGTACGTGTGTTAGGGTGTGAAAGAAACTTCGACTTCGGGCTTTGACAAGATTCTAAGTGCACGAGAACAGATCATTGACAAGTTGAGAGTAGGTCTGCGGGTCAGATTTGCTTGCGAATGTGGGGACTGAGAAAGACGGAATAGCGGCCAGAGGCTAGTGAAAAGTCCCGAGGCTAGTGAAAGGTCCCTAAGGTCCTGAAGCGATTGTGTTACCCTTCCTGTAGTAAACCGACAGATCTGTTTTAATTTTTGGTAGCTCGCAATATATGCAGAAGTTGATACGAAAAGAGGTGAGTGAAGGAAGACTAGCCGCGAGGCTTTGTCAGCCGCAGTGTGTGTGAGTGTGACGTCACTAAGAGCCGCGCTGGGATAGGTTGGTTGCAGAGAAGGGTCGCGCACGGATTGGACGCAGTCCGTGGGACTCGATTGGAAGGGGAAAGGCAGGTGAAGAGTATTCCGGGAATTAAAGTCACCTATTGATTACAAATTTTGTGGAATAAAAGTGACCTATTGACTATAAACTTGGTAAAATAAAAGACGATAAAATGAAATTCCTTAAAGCGTTTAGGAGTGCGATGAAGGGGGAGTCTTACATTAAAGCGGACGTAGGAGAGGAGACGCCGCCCGAAGGTACACCAGCTTACATTGTAATGGAAGAGAAGGGGGTAGCTCCGTGTCTTTGGCTAAAGCAATGGCACAAGTTGACAGAGAAACATGGGAGCGTAGCATTCCCGATATATGGGACATTCAATATAAAGATTTTAGAGAATTTGAGATTCACGATGTACGACATGAAGGTGCCTCCAAGGCCAGCGCAGTTTGAGGCTCTAGCAATTTGGGAACTAATGGCCAGACAGCAACAGCAGAAGAAGTTCGAGACCAGAATGAGGAAGGTAGAAAAGACACTAGCGGATGCTAGGTGGGATAATGCACAGAAGGTGTGGAGGTCAGAGGTATTGCAGGGGATAAAATTGTTCCCAGCAATTACTAAGGAAGGAGAAGAGACAGGTAAGAAAGCTACCTGTAAGACAGACAGAAAGTGTTCCAAGGATAGAGAGGACGAGGAAAAGTTGAGAAGAGAAGAGGAGTTAGAAGATGAGGAGTTAATAATGGAATTGCTGAACGACCGTCCACCGCCTTATGCAGAGAATGGACAAGGTCCAAGTACCAGTTCTGCCCCTCCGGCACCGGTACAGAACAGTGAAACCCAGAGTCCAGGAGCATCATCGGGACCAAAGGACCCGAGTCTGCTGTTCACCCCGCAGATACCGCAGGTTAGGAGACTATATCCAGATGTGCCCGTGTTGAAACCAGCAGAAAATTATCAGCCGCAAATGCAAGGGTACTACAACAGTGATAACAGTGGAGGAATGATCCTAGATCCAACCGTAAGGGGCGTACAGAATGGTTACAACCCAACAATGGCACAAGCTGAATCAGCTCAGTTTTTGATGCCTCAAAAGCAGATACAGGGAGGAAACGTACATGCTCAAATGACGGGGAGCCAGATGGGCATGCCGGCAATGATGACCCATGGTGTGGGAATGAATATGCCACAGAACATGGGGAATGGACAGAACCCAGACGCGATATCCTTACCCATTACTGTAGGTCCAGCGGTACCTCTGTATAGTCAGCCTAATCCGGGTCTGAGCAGTCAGGGATCAATGCTGCAGAATGAGACAGAAAGAAGGTGCATAGAAAACACTCCAGGGATAACTCCGATAGTGACTCAGCCAACTGGGTCTGGATCCTTGATGGAGTTTAGTCCCATATGTGCTCAGTCAACACTGGTGAGGTCGAGCCCCCCACTGATAATACCTCTCACATCGAACACTGAAAAGCTGCCGCAGCCATCGATGGCAGTCGATGTGAATGCTACCCTGATGGGGGTGAATGCGCAACAATTGACACAGTGGTTTAACAGTCTAAATTCCACACAAAGTTCAGGCAGTGGGAAAGGAGAAGAGTACCTGAATAGGATGAGGCTGAACATGGAAGCACAAGAATTGGTGGAAGGGAATATGGGTGTGAACAGGTTAGAGTCCTACACGGAAGAGGAGCTGAGGTATCTATGTCCAAAGATCACGAAAGAAGTAAACAAGGTACATAGAAGTTTGCAGGAAGTGGCGGACAGAAATGGGATTGACATAGGCAAGACGAAACATTTGAGCAGGAGCTATAGGTTGGATTTTGGGACCACAGATTTTGAACACATGAGATCAGCGGGCATGAAGGCACACCTTAGGGAATTGTTGCAGAGTGCACAAGTGTGGAGGTGCTTAGACAAGTGGGAAAGCAGGTGGGTAAAGAGGAAGGATAAGAGGAGGGACAGTGCTACAGAGCACAATGAGAAAAGACCGCAGAGTAGCGATACAGTAACAATGTTACCAATGAGGGAGACAGCAGGGGGAAAATTAGTACATGTACCATGGCACAGAAGCGACATTCAGTCTTTTACGAATGATTTTCCCAAACTGAGAGAGAAACCAATTGAATGGTACCAACAGACTGATAGGTTTGTGAAGCTTGCAAAATGTCTCTGGGAAGACCTGAACACTCTATTTGAGATTGTGGTTCCGGCAGATTTGTGGGAAGATTGCAAAAGGGCTGTAGGTTGGCCGACAAGTGAACCAGAGAGGGACAGAGAGACGGGTGCACCATCACCTATGGTGATGAGCTTGTACTATAAGGTGATTGAGCATTTGAAGACGAAGGTTGCCGTGAAGAATGTGGATTGGCAGAAGATTGATCGGACTGCCCAAGAGGCTAAAGAATCGATTCATAGTTACTATGAGAGGTTGTTGAAGAATTACAGTGGCACGGAAACAATAGAGGCGAAGGACATGCTCCATTTTGTTTTCAGATTTGTGGAAGGGCTGAGGCCAGAGATAAGTCAGATGATAAAGTCGCATTTGATTTGTTGGCAGTCTAAACCGATTGATGAGGTCTTGACTTACGCGAAATACTGTAGTGACGAAATTGAAGTGAAACAGAAAAAGTTGAAAGAGAAGGTGATGATGATGCAGCTTAAGGCAGCTCAAACAGGTTTGCAAGGTTTGCAAGGTTTACAAGGGATGCAAGGATTCCAACAGCAGGTATTGCAACCGCAGCCACAGTTGCAGGGAAACATGGCGTTTCAGCCACAGGCCAGAGGCAGAGGCAGAGGAGGTTTTGTGAATAATGGTCCGGATTTGAACACTGTTGTGACGGGTGTGCAGGCAATGAAGAAGGTGATGCCGTGTCACGTGTGCGGAATCGTCGGTCATTGGAAACGCGAGTGCCCGATGGTGGTGCAGGAAGGTGCAGGTGTAGGTCCAGGTGTAGGTGCAGGTGTAGGTGTTGGTCAGCAAAACAATGATGTCAACGCATTACAGACAATGAGAGGACCGAAAATGAGAGGTCCAAACTCAAATTTTCAGACTGTAAATCAATTGCAGGGATTACAACCTATGCATCCGCAGCAGATGCAGATGCCCCGTATGCAGATGACGCAAATGCAGCCGATGCAACAGCAGTTACCTATGGTACCTAATCAGCAAATGCAAATACCATTGGCACCAATGAGTCAGCAGCAAGTGATGGTTCCTCCACAGGTAACGGGTCAGGTAATGGGTACAAACGGCACAGTACAACAGTTCCCATTACATAGTGAGAGTGGAATAAACAACGTATGGGAGAGCGAAAGTTCAGGAGAAGAAGGAGATTGTGTGCTTGCGGCATCCTTGGAAGTGGATCAAAGGGGTCCGTACGTAGAGGGAAGAGTAATGGGTCATCGTGTCTCATTCTTGGTTGACACGGGAGCCACACGTTCAACTGTTAAGAGCAGTGAAGTTCCAAATTTGCCACTCTCAGGGAGGACAGTTCAAGTGGTGGGAGTAGCAAACAGACATCTGACGAACCCAATTACAGATCCAGTTCCAGTCAACATTGGTAACTATCAAGGGGTACATCAGTTTGTGGTGTGTGACTCAAGCCCGATAGCACTATTAGGAAGAGACCTATTGTGCAAATTAGGTTGTTCGATAATGTGTTCGAACGAAGGAATAACAATACAGACGAGCAATGATGGGGAAGAAGAGGACAGTGTAGAGGGGGATGAGATGGAAACAGTTGACGAAGAGTATCCTCTGATTTGTCTTTTCCCGATGATAACTGAAGAAGATATCCCAGCAGAATTACGGGAAACAGTCGGAAAGGAAGTGTGGGACATGACAGGGAAAGAGGTGGGATTGATGAAAGGAGTGGAACCAGTAAAAGTGATGGTAAAGCCCAATGCGATCTTTCCCCAGACCCCACAATACCACATGCCACAAGATACTCTCATGAAAGTTGCCCAACTCATTGACGAATTTGTAAAGCAGGGAGTACTGAAAGAAGTGTTAAGCAGCCCATGTAATTCACCGATAATGGGACTAATAAAGCCAAGTGGGAAAGTCCGACTCGTGCAGGATTTGAGGAAAATAAATGACATCATAATAAAGTGCTGCCCAGTAGTACCGAATCCAGCCGTGATAATGTTTCAAGTCCCTTGCGATGCTGAATGGTTCTCAGTCATCGATTTGTCACAGGCATTCTTTTCTGTGCCTCTTCATGAGGACAGCCAATTCCTCTTTTGTTTCAAATTCCTAGACAGAGTGTACAGTTGGTGTCGAATTCTTCAAGGGTTTTCTGAGTCACCGTCAATATTCAATCAGGTGCTAAAGAAAGATTTGGAAGAATTAGAATTGCCATTCGAGTCAACCTTAGTACAGTACATTGATGACTTACTGGTTGCATCAAAGACAGAAAGCAACTGCACAGCCGATACCATTGCTCTGTTGAATCATTTGGGAAGGAATGGACATAAAGTGTCCCCTTCCAAATTACAGTTTTGTCAGAAGAAAGTGAAATACTTGGGTCACGAAATAGAGAAAGGGTCACGGAGAATAATGAAGGAAAGAGTTACAAGTATACTCCAAATGAGTCCACCAAAGACAAGGAAGGAGGTGAGGAAGTTTTTGGGAATGGTGGGATATTGTCGCCAGTGGATTCCCAACTTTTCGTCTCTAGCGAAGCCCCTACTGAAATTGACCCAAAAGGATGCCTTGGATGAAATTGAGCTGAAAGGAGATGAGATGGATGCTTTTGTTGAACTGAAAGAATGCATGTGCAGGGCTCCAGCTTTAGGTATGCCTGACTACACGAAGCCTTTCACATTGTTTTGTCATGAACGTGATGCATGTTCTTTGTCTGTCTTGACCCAAGCCCATGGTGGCGTAAACAGACCAGTAGCGTATTTTTCAGCTACTTTGGATCCGGTCGCAGCAGCACTCCCAGGGTGTTTGCGCGCCGTAGCAGCAGTTGGTATCAGCCTCACTCAGAGTGAAGGAATAGTGATGGGACACCCAGTAACAGTCATGGTCCCTCACTCAGTTGAAATACTTTTGACCCGCTCCCGAACGCAACACATGACTGGAGCAAGACTCACAAGGTATGAAACGATTATTCTGGGCTCACCGAATGTGCAGCTGAAAAGGTGCACTACGTTGAATCCAGCTACCTTGCTTCCTGGAGAAAATGCTGAAATTGAGAACGCTGAAGACGTCGAGCATGACTGCCTTCAGGTGACTGAATTTTGTACAAAACCTCGACCGGACATCAAGGATACCAAGCTTGATGAAAATGACCAAATTCTTTTTGTTGATGGTTCATGTCTAAGAGATGGAATGAGGATTTTGAAAGCAGGATATGCTGTATGTACTCTAACAGGGGTCCTGGAAGCGGGCTGGCTTCAAGGAGTCTATTCTGCACAAGTAGCAGAACTTGTAGCCCTCACAAGAGCATGTCAATTGTCTGCATCGATGAAAGTCACCATTTATACTGATAGTCAATACGGGTTTGGGATTGTGCATGACTTTGGACAACTATGGTCACAGAGAGGTTTCCTGACTTCTTCAGGATCCCCAGTGAAGAACGGGGAAAGAATAAGGGAATTGTTACATGCCATTCAAGTGCCAGCTGAAGTTGCAGTGGTAAAGTGTAGTGCTCATACGAAAGGACAAGACTATGGTGGTCATTCTGACCTCGGCGGTAAAAGGCGCCTACCGCCGGTCAGAAATCCCCCATAATCCCGCCGCGGTCGCGGAAACCCGCCACGGTCATTCTGACCCGCAGAAGGCAAACCTCCGAAAATCCGACCGCCACAACAGACCGCCAGACCAGCGGTCGGCGGAAAAGTGGAGGTGACAAAACCTCCACCGTCACGCCAACAGAAATACGCCCATGCCATTACGACCCACGAATCCACGCGGCGGTCATTCAAACGCGGTATTCCATTGGCGGGACACACCGCCGCGGTCAGAATACACACAAACGAACAAAACTCAGCCACATTGGACGATTTGAATCCCACACACCTGATACACATACACTCACCACTCCCACACACACAATACAATATAAAACACCCACCCACATCACCCACAAACCCCTACGCTAAAAAATTCTGAAAGAAGGCCAGAGCGAGACACCAGCATCCACAAACTAACAGCCACAGCCATTCAACACCATCACCCACACACTATCCACACACAAAACAACACACACCACCACACTCAACTCACTTAAATACACATACTCCACCCCACACATCATACACACCACCCCATGGCACCCCAAAGACAACCCCGCTTCACAGACGAAGAACTCAGGGTCATGGTGGAGGAAATCGTTCGGGTAGAGCCCCAGCTGTTCGGCACACAGATACAATACACCAGCATTGCCCGGAGGACGGAGCTATGGCAGAGGATTGTCGACAGGGTCAACGCAGTGGGACAGCACCCCAGAAATCGGGAAGACATCAGGAAGCGATGGAACGACCTACGGGGGAAGGTGCGTTCCATGGTATCCAGGCACAACATCGCCGTGCAGAAGACTGGCGGAGGACCCCCACCTCAACCCCCACAATTCACATCATGGGAGGAGGAAGTCTTGAACATCCTGCATCCTGACGGCCTCGCAGGAGTCGGCGGAGGAATGGATACTGGTAAGTTGAAGCTTCAATACTGCTTCCCCCCCACCTGCATGCCAAATCAGACCCCAACCCTCACCCCCATCCTCGAACCCCACCCTCACCCCCACCCCCATCCTCACCCCCACCCTCACCCCCACCACCATCCTCACCCCCACCACCATCCTCACCCCCAGCACACCTATTCCCCGCCAATGTCTCACCATCACAACCCACACATCCCAAAACCTAGGCCTGCATGCGTCCACTAAGCATGGACACCCATCACCAAAGCATGCCCAATGCATATACACATCCCCCCCACAAGCCACCCTCACCAAAGCCCCCACACACGAATGCCAGCACTTGGGGACACGAGAACCCATAGATACACCCATATGCCACACATTGAAACTATAACCATACCTCTATACCCCTGCAGGACCCGACCGTCAACACACCGCGGCGGAGGGGCCAGAATTCTCCACACCCCCCACCCAAGAGGCCGTCAGCGATGACAGCAGCTCTGTCGACCTGGACACCGATGACCAGCCCGGACCATCGGGGACCTCTGGACAGTCGGTTCCCCTCACACAGGCACAGGCCACTACAGACCCAAACCCCTCTGGGAACACCAGCACAGCTCCCACCCAGCGGGCCCATGCCTCTGTCTCCAGGGCGCGTCAATCTGCGGTGTGTCTACCACTACAGGGCACCCAGGATAACCCACCACCCCAACAACAACAGGGACCTGGGGGCAGTGGTAGTGGGCACACCGGCCAGGGGGCAGAGGCCCAGGGAAACAGGGCAACTCGGAGGGCAGCTGTACGACAGGGGGGGGAGGAGAGGCCCAGGGAACCCACTCTCCACGAGGTCCTCACCACCATCATGGGAGCATACAACCGCTCCCAGGAGACGATGGCGACGGTACTGGCCCGGTTCCAGGAGATCCAGGTACTGCAGGAGGAACACTATCGGGGGTACAGGGAGGACATCAGAGCCATCAACACCACCCTGGTTACCATGGTAGGGCTGCTGCAGGACCTCGTCAACACCAGGGCGGACACTCAACAACACCCAAGGGCCCCTGCCACTAGCCTGGACCAAGAACAGCCAACCACCTCCGCCGGCGCTAGTGGACAGGAGGCCCCCGCACAGCAGCAGCCCACCAGACCCCCACCTCCTGCAGGAGAAGAACCACCCCGCAAGAGGGCCCTGAGATCTCGCAAGAAGACAGAGTAGGATGTCAAGACCCCCGCCAGCAATGGATACCACCTGATGTCATCCCACTGTCCCACATTGTCACCCTGTCCATCCTTGAACTGCCCATGCTCCATCTCTCCACAGGCCTCTGGACAATGCACCTGTGTGACTGTTACTCTGGACTCTGCCATGGACATTCCTTCACCATAGCCCCCACCCACTTGAAACCACCCATCCCATTTTGAGCACTTAAATAAACACCTATTTTGCACCAAAATATCTGGAGTCTGGCTGTGATTTCAATATATTGTAATTGACATGACAGTGCAAATATGTCCTTGTACATGGTGAAGTCAACAAACAGCTGCCACAAAGCTGTAGTCCATGGGGAAACGAAGCACAGGACTCGTAGTGGGGACCCCAGATCTGAAATAGGGAGGGAAAAGCCAAAACTCAGTCATCATACACTGGGGCAAATAGACAGGCAGCAGAGATGCAGGAGAGTAGTTAACATTTACTAAATTATCTTTGAAATGTTACCTGTGTCCTATTGGAAGTACTGTTCAATGATTCTGTCCCTGTTGTCTGTTTCAGCCCCGTCGTCTTCCTCCTCGTCACTCTCCTCAGGTTCCACCGCTGCCACAACACCACCGTCTCGACCATCCTCCTGCAGGAAAGGCACCTGGCGGCGCAAAGCCAGGTTGTGAAGCATGCAGCAGGCCACGATGATGTGACACACCTTCTTAGGTGAGTACATTAGGGATCCACCTGTCATATGCAGGCACCTAAACCTGGCCTTTAGGAGGCCAAAGGTGCGTTCGATCACCCTCCTAGTACGCCCATGGGCCTCATTGTACCGTTCCTCTGCCCTGGTCCGGGGATTCCTTACTGGGGTCAGTAGCCACGACAGGTTGGGGTACCCAGAGTCCCCCACTAGCCATACACGGTGTCTCTGTAGCTGTTCCATCACGTAAGGGATGCTGCTATTCCTGAGGATGTAGGCGTCATGTACTGACCCTGGGAATTTGGCATTTACATGCGAGATGTACTGGTCAGCCAAACACACCACCTGGATGTTCATTGAATGGTAATTTTTTCTGTTCCTGTACACCTGCTCCCTGTCTCTTGGGGGAACCAAAGCCACATGGGTCCCATCAATGGCACCAATTACGTTGGGAATATGTCCAAGGGCGTAGAAATCACCCTTCACTGTAGCCAATTCGCCCACCTCAGGGAAAATGATGTAGCTCCTCACGGATTTCATCAGGGCAGACAACACTCTGGATAACACCTTCGAAAACATGGGCTGAGACATCCCAGAAGCAATTCCCACGGTTGTCTGAAATGACCCACTTGCCAAGAAATGGAGTACTGACATGACCTGCACCAGAGGGGGAATCCCTGTGGGTTGGCGGATGGGGGACATCAGGTCGGGCTCCAGCTGGGCACACAGTTCATGGATAGTGGCACGGTTAAGACGGTAGGTCAGGATAATGTGGCGTTCTTCCATTGTCGACAGGTCCACCAGCGGTCGGTACACGGGAGGATTCATCCGTCTCCTCGCCCAACCCAGCGGACGGTGCCTAGGAAGGACAACATGGAGCACACAGTCAAGCAACCCACAGGTACGTACTCACAGCTAGCACAGTAAACGATTCTCTATGCAGTGAATGGCGTGTCTGAGTGGCTATGCAAGGCCTAGGCCTGTGTGACGCAGTTGAAATTGAGCCATGTGGGCCCTGGAAATGGCGGCTGCCTGACCTGTGAAGTGTGACAATGGGATGTGAGGTCAATGCGCTGGCGTGGCACACCGCGGCGGGCGGCGGGCGAAGACCGCGGCGCCAAGCCGCATTGGTTAACATTGAAGCCTATGGGTTTCAGGAGCCAATGGCGAAGGGCGCCGGCGGTGGCGGGACGCACCGCCGCGGTACGCACCGCCGCGGACGTGACCGCCATTTTCTATCTACTTATCCACTTGCGACTTGAACTTTCACAGGAGAGGACCTATACTGCAAGTGTTGCTGTGACCTCGGTCTGGAAGGGACAATGGCTGCTGCACCTGGGGAAAGGGCCCCTGCCTTCACTGGAGAGGAGTTGGAGAAACTTGTGGATGGGGTCCTCCCCCAGTATGCGCTACTCTACGGTCCTCCAGACCAACAAGTGAGTTTAATTCAATCTGGATTTGGGGCCACTGGCTGGCTTGGGGGCCTGGCGGGGGGCCTGGCGGGGATGGGGGGCATGTTGGGCCTGGCGGGGGGCATGGCGGGGATGGGGGGCATGTTGGGCATGGCGGGGGGCATGCCGGGGATGGGGGGCATGTTGGGCCTGGCGGGGGGCATGGCGGGGGGCCTGGCGGGGATGGGGGGCATGTTGGGCATGGCGGGGGGCATGGCGGGGATGGGGGGCATATTGGGCCTGGCGGGGGGCATGGCGGGGGGCCTGGCGGGGATGGGGGGCATGTTGGGCCTGGCGGGGGGCATGGCGGGGGGCCTGGCGGGGATGGGGGGCGTTGGGCCACTGGCAAGGAAAATGCTGACAAACTTGAACGTGGTATTTCTCCCTCCCTGTACGTGTCACATAGGTCCGCGCCCATGAGAAGATCGGGATTTGGCGTGCCATCGCCAAGGAAGTCCGGACCCTGGGGGTCCACCATCGACGGGGCACCCACTGCCGCAAGAGGTGGGAGGACATCCGCCGCGGGACCAAGAAGACCGCCGAGTCTCTGCTGGGGATGGCCTCCCAACGTAGGCGGGGTGCCTGCCGTCAACTGAGCCCCCTGATGTTCCGGATCCTGGCGGTGGCCTACCCTGATTTGGATGGGCGCGTGAGGGCAGCACAGCAGACACAAGGGGGTGAGTCCAAGCATTATCTACTCTGTTGTCGCGCAGTGGAGGTGTCTGGGTGGGGGAGGAGGGCTGTGGGTCCCCCTAGGCCAGGGCGATATCTGTAGGCTGGGCACCCCCGTAAGCCCCTGTGTCCCCAGCCACCACCCTCAGTAGTTTGTCAGTACAGCCATCCCTGGGCCGTGTCATCCATGGGTGCAGTTGTCAACTCTAGGCGTGTAGGGCATGTTCCACGGAATGCGTAGCGGACCCCAAGTGCGCAACTTAGTGCAGGGGGCATCTGTGTCTGTCATGTCCGCTAACTGTACCGGAGATCCATGTACTCAATATCCCTTTATTTCTCTCTCCCCCCCCCTTTTTGTTTGTCTTTCTGTGCTTGTGTGCATCAGCATCATCAGGCGGAGGAGAAGTGGCATCGGGGCAGGAGGGAGCTGCATCTCACATGGCCCAGGAGGGCCATGCCACAGAGTCAGACTGGACCAGTGAGACGGAGGGCGAGGGGAGCTCTACGACGGGGACGACTGGACCCTGCAGCGACACGGACACGTCCTCGGAAGGGGGCTCCCTTGCGGGGGTGGCACCATCCGTGCCCCCCGCCATTACAGGTACAGCCGCCACCCAGCGCACCATCTCCGCCCTCCCAGCAGCCCCTCAGCGTTCGCCCCGTGCCCGCTCTGCCAGGAAGCCGGGCATCTCCTTCGCCCCAGGCACCTCAGGCCCTGCCCCTGTTACCCCCGCTGCCCTCAGTGAGGAGGTCATTGACCTCCTCCGAACGCTCATTGTTGGGCAGACTACCCTTTTGAATGCCATCCAGGGGGTGGAGAGGGAGGTTCATCTCAGCAATGCGTACCTGGAGGGCATTCATTCGGGTCAGGCTGCCCATCAGCGATCGTTCCAGGCTCTGGCCTCAGCACTGACGGCAGCCATTGTCCCTGTCTCCTGCCTGCCTCTACTAACTCCCTCCTCCCAGTCTCCTGTTCCTCTGCCTGTCCCACCCACACCATCAGACCAGCCTGCACACACCTCAACACCCAAGAGAAGCTCATCCAAACATAAGCACCACAGATCACGCAGACATTCACACACGCAACATTCCGATGCAGACATGCCAACAGTCACTACCACCTCTGTGACCCCCACCTCCTCGTCTCCCTCCTCCCTCCCTGTGACGTCTACACTCACACCTCCATTCACCTCACCATCAGCCAGTGTTTCCATCACCAGCACACCCTCCACTCCAGTCCGCACACGTGCAGTCACCACCCCCACTGCCATTTACACGTCCCCTGTGTCCTCTCCCACTGTGTCTGTCACCCCCTCTTCCACACCACACAAGCGCAGCCACCCACCCACCCAACAGCCATCCACCTCACGACAGCCTATCCCTCCTGCACCTGCACCCAAAGACAGCAAACGTGACTCACCTACAACCACATCCTCTCCCTCCACTCCCATTCCCACTGTACCTACCACTCTCCATTGTCCCAAGAAGCTCTTCCTCGCCACTACTAACTTCTTTCCTGACCCTGAGCCCCCCCCTCCTTCTCGTCGGGGTAAGAAGAGCACCTCAGCCACCACCAGCCCTGCAGCCCCCTTGACAAGGGTGCAGGGGTATTGGAGCCCGCCAGCCCGCATGTCTGGATCTTCGCCCAGCAGCAAGGGGACAGCCAGCCCACCCCCTGGGAAGAGGAGCAGAAGGCGGAAGGGGCGCCGCAGGAGCCCGCCTTCTACATCCCCCCCGGACACCACCCAGAGACAGTCACCAGCCACAGCTCCAAAGGGAGGAAAGGGCCACAGGCCCACGACTAAGGAGGGCAAGGGCAGCAAGTCGGAGAGGTCAGGCAGCAGGCCTGCTGCCCAGGAGGAGCCCACAACCCCCATAGCCGCTGCCCCAGGAGGAACCGGCACAGCTGCCCCGGGAGAGCCCACCACCCCCATAGCCGCTGCCCAGGGAGGACCCAGCCCAGCTGGCCAGGAGGGCCCCATCACCCACAGCCCAGGTGGGCATTGAAGGAGCACCATCCCCGCTGCCCAGGAGGGCACCACCAGGCAATTAGCAGTTGGCCATAGACCGGCCGCCGTCTCCAGAACCGCTGAACTGGGCCCCGCCGTCTCAAGAACCGCTGAACTGGGCCCCGCCGTCTCAAGAACCGCTCCGCTGGGCCCCGCCGTCTCAAGAACCGCTGAACTGGGCCCCGCCGTCTCAAGAACCGCTGAACTGGGCCCCGCCGTCTCAAGAACCGCTGAACTGGGCCCCGCCATCTCAAGAACCGCTCCGCTGGGCCCCGCCGTCTCATGAACCGCTGAACTGGGCCCCGCCGTCTCAAGAACCGCTGAACTGGGCCCCGCCGTCTCAAGAACCGCTCCGCTGGGCCCCGCCGTCTCAAGAACCGCTGAACTGGGCCCTTCAAGGCAAGGAGCGCTGAACTGGGCCCCGCCGTCTCCAGAACCGCTGAACTGGGCCCCGCCGTCTCAAGAACCGCTCCGCTGGGCCCCGCCGTCTCAAGAACCGCTGAACTGGGCCCCGCCGTCTCAAGAACCGCTGAACTGGGCCCCGCCGTCTCAAGAACCGCTGAACTGGGCCCCGCCGTCTCAAGAACCGCTCCGCTGGGCCCCGCCGTCTCAAGAACCGCTGAACTGGGCCCCGCCGTCTCAAGAACCGCTGAACTGGGCCCCGCCGTCTCAAGAACCGCTCCGCTGGGCCCCGCCGTCTCAAGAACCGCTGAACTGGGCCCTTCAAGGCAAGGAGCGCTGAACTGGGCCCCGCCGTCTCCAGAACCGCTGAACTGGGCCCCGCCGTCTCAAGAACCGCTCCGCTGGGCCCCGCCGTCTCAAGAACCGCTGAACTGGGCCCCGCCGTCTCAAGAACCGCTGAACTGGGCCCCGCCGTCTCAAGAACCGCTCCACTGGGCCCCGCCGTCTCAAGAACCGCTGAACTGGGCCCTTCAAGGCAAGGAGCGCTGAACTGGGCCCGCCGTCTCCAGAACCGCTGAACTGGGCCCCGCCGTCTCAAGAACCGCAGAACTGGGCCCCGCCGTCTCAAGAACCGCTCCGCTGGGCCCCGCCGTCTCAAGAACCGCTGAACTGGGCCCTTCAAGGCAAGGAGCGCTGAACTGGGCCCTTCAAGGCAAGAACCGCTGGCCCTTTGGCAGACGTGGCAGGGCTGGATCTATCTCGGGCAGGGCTGCAGGATGTCCTCTGGCCAACTTGCCTCCTCCAGTGGCAGTGGGGTCTGTTATGGACTGTATGGACTGTGGCTTTGCTCTCCCCAGGATGGCCCAGTGGGCAGGCCACCCACTGTATGGACTGTATGGACTGTGGCTTTGCTCTCCCCAGGATGGGCCAGTGGGCAGGCCACCCACTGTATGGACTGTTTGGACTGTGGCTTTGCTCTCCCCAGGATGGGCCAGTGGGCAGGCCACCCACTGTATGGACTGTTTGGACTGTGGCTTTGCTCTCCCCAGGATGGCCCAGTGGGCAGGCCACCCACTGTATGGACTGTTTGGACTGTGGCTTTGCTCTCCCCAGGATGGCCCAGTGGGCAGGCCACCCACTGTATGGACTGTTTGGACTGTGGCTTTGCTCTCCCCAGGATGGGCCAGTGGTCATGGAGTCCCCTCGTGGATCTGGCGTCGTGTACTCAAGTGGCTGAGGTGCCCCCCCTTCCCTTCCCCCTGAGGTGCCTGTCCTATTTTCTTTCTGATGCCCCTGCAGTGTTCTCTCCGTGGAGTTCTTGTCGTGGGACTGGGCCTTGCCCCTTTGCACAGGACCCCTGTGATCCACGGACAGTGGTTGGACTACATTTAGTAGCTGTATATATTTTGTACATAGTTTATTTATTTATTGGGATTACTGGTGTACATATTTCAATATATCTGCCCGTTTATGATCTCTTCTTTTGGTCTTTGCATTATTTCGGAGGGGGGTGGTTTGTGGGTTGTGACAGTGATCTGTGGGAATGCATTGATGTGTGTGTTGTAGTGGGTGTGGGTGGGTGGGTGTGTGCCGGTAATCTTTTCCCTCCCCTGTGTCGTAGGTGCAGTACTCACCGATGTCTTCCGCGCCGCCGGGCGTGCTCCTGGTATATGAGCAGGTATAGGAGTGCGGGGATGACCTGCAACTCTGGTTCCATACTGCCGGAATCTCGCGTGGAGTGCGTAGAGGTGAGCGTTTTCCCGTTCGTAGTCTGTTTCCGCCGTGTTCTTATCGGCGGTGCTCCCGCCCCGGAAAAGGTGGCGGATTGGTGGGTCGTAATAGGGTGGGCAGTACATTGTCTGCCGCCTGGCTGTTGGCGGGAACCGCCGCGCTGTTTGTTTGTACCGCCGTGGCGGGCGGAGTGTTAATACGGTGGGCTGTGTTGGCGGTTCCCGCCAGGGTCAGAATTGCATATTTTAGACCACCGGCCTGTTGGCGGCTTGGCCGCCGCTTTATCACCGACCGCCAGGGTCAGAATGAGGGCCTATGTGTCTCTGGGAAATGCATATGCAGATCAAGTCGCAAGATTTTGTGCTTTGAACTGTATATTGCTAAGGGATGATTGGAATACAATAAGTGAACCAGAACTCGAACCAGCTGAAGCATTTGCCTTGAAGGTCGTAGACACAATAGAGGAACTAAAAGCATTACAGAATAATGTCAGGGAGGATGAAAGAGATTCCTGGATTAAATCACAATGCATAAAGAGACAAGACGAGTTATGGGTCTCACATGAGGGAAAATATGTTTTGCCAAATAGTCTCTTATCACAGCTTGCGCGGTTCTATCATGGGCAGGCTCACCTAGGGAGAGATGCCATGATAAGATTGTTCAAAACTGATTGGTTTAACCCCAGATTTCGCCAAGCTGCAGAAGCAGTTTGCCATCGATGTGTCACTTGCCAGCAGATGAACCCAGGGAAGGGAACAGTTGTGAGCGCGAGTCACATTGGTAAGGCAAGCGGTCCTTTTAGTCGAATGCAGATGGATTTCATTGAGATGCCTGTGCATGGGGGTCTGAAATATGTGTTGGTGATTGTGTGCATTTTTAGTCACTGGATTGAGGCATACCCTACACGTAGAAACGACAGCCTTACAGTTGCCAAGCTATTGTTGAGGGAGTTAATACCACGTTTCGGATTCCCGATCTCTTTAGAATCAGATAGGGGAAGTCACTTCAATAACGAGGTGATAAAGTTACTTTGCGAAGCACTGAACATTGAGCAAAAGCTGCACTGTAGCTATCGCCCTGAAGCATCAGGACTGGTGGAGCAGATGAATGGTATGCTGAAATCGAGAATGGCAAAAATATGTGCATCGACAAATTTGAAATGGCCTGACGCATTGCCCTTAGTGCTAATGTCAATGAGAAACACTCCTGATAGAAAAACTGGATTGTCTCCGCATGAAATTCTCATGGGCAGAGCTATGAGACTTCCTGCAGTTCCCGCAAACATGCTTTTGAATATTACAGATGATATGGTGTTAGACTACTGCAAAGGACTGGCTGACGTGGTTCGCTCTTTCTCTCACCAGGTGGAAGCGACCACCTTGCCACCGATCCAAGGTCCAGGACACGCACTGAAAGCAGGTGATTGGGTCGTGGCAAAGAAGCACGTGAGAAAGTCGTGTCTGGAACCCCGTTGGAAAGGCCCTTTCCAAGTGATCCTGACGACAACTACCGCTGTGAAGTGTGCGGGGGTTCCCAACTGGATTCACGCCAGTCACACAAAGAAGGTGTTGTGTCCCACAGATGAGGAAGTGGAAGCGCTGAAACTACCAGTGCCTGATAAAGCAGTGCCGAGTGCTGAGAAAGAACAAGCGAACTGAAAGCGAACAAGCAGAAGTAGGAGAGAAGGAAATATTATTGGAGGGTGAAGAGTCTGACTCACTTGGGGAAGACCAAGGAGAAAGTTCAGACAGCGACGAAGAAGCTGCAGGCGACAAAGAACCTGAAGCAGCTGAGGGTAGCAAAAAGCCTGAAGCAGCTGAAGGTGACAAGGAGCCTGAAGCAGCTGAAAGCGATAAAGAGCCTGAAGAAAGTAACGGTGACGAAGGGCTCGAAAAAGGTGAAAAGGCAGGAGAGCCTGATCAGAGGAAGGCTTTCCCAGAAGCAGACGACACAGAAAAAGAAAAGGAGAACGTGATCGATTCCCCGGAAGAAGGGGATAAGGGAGAAAAGAACGAAAAGGTTCAAGCTTCCACAGAAAAGATCGCAGGTCCATCGAATGGACATGGTGCAAAGAGAAGACTAAGTATCTCACCGATAAAAGAAAAGGGAAAAGAAGGTTTGAACGAAGGAGGAAGGCCAAAAGTGAAGGAGAAAAGAAAGGAAGTGACTGTCGTGGAACAATTGTCAAGTGAGGAAAAAGACTTGACAAAAGAGGAGAGTACCAGCGAAGGAGAGTTGAAGAGAGAAGCAAAATTGAAAAGAAAAAGGATACCAAACAGGAGGTATTCCGGTCCTGAATGGGCATATGCAGTAAATGATGATTGGACTGACGAGTTTGTATCTCTGAGCATCGAGAACGAAGAAGAAGAAGAGATACCAATAGAAAAGAAAAGTTTCATAGACTCTGTCGATTGAAAGAGTAAATGATATTGCTTGCTACAATATAACGTGAAAGAAACAACCAGCTGAGACATTGTTAAACCGGATGAGACATTTGCTAAACTGATAAAGACTGAGTTATTGCCGAATTGAGACAAATACTGCTAACCGATAAGTGACTGGCCTTTTGAAGAAGACGGTGTGAACATTGTGCTCGTTCAGCTTTGTAACTGAATTGCTCAATAGTTTCATTTATAGGTGCTTCTAGCTCTCTGATTCTATACAGATCATGACGCAAAACAATAGAAAGAAATATTGTAAATACGTGTGTATAGGCTTGGTAATAACATGTGTAATAATAATAATGGCAATTGTGTTTGGAATGCATGGAAAAGGTGAGAATGAGACTATTGCTGCTTCTACTATTGCTCCTGTTACTGTCACTGAACTAACACCGTTGAAAAGACTGGCATTGGATGAGAGGCTCTTGCACGATAAGAAAGAGCTTTCGTATAACGTTTTCTATCGCCTACTAACAGAGTATGTTGAAACTATGGATGCGAAAGATTGTTATGTGTGCACACAGATACCGACATCAGTAAAGGAAGGGGTAACATATCACCACATGCCTCTTACATATGGGATTACATGTAGTATAGTAATGTCTAGGTTTTATGGTCAATCTAACATACAGTATTTTTACTCGAATTATGATGTTACCTTTGCTTATGTTCCTATAATGGCACAGCTAAGCCAGACTGCAAAATATTGGGATTACAAAATTATGAGGGACTTTTTCGAGCCAATGCAACCTTTTGAAACGGCTCATGCTCATAGGGAGAATCTTACTTGCTCAGTCTCTGCTGTAGAAATAAGCTTTTTAGATCGCACAGATGATAGAAGGGCACAAATGAAGGCGAAATTAGAAAAGGAGCTACATAAGAGGACTTCAGTAGATAATTATGATTTTGCTGCTATAAAGACGCAAGGGAAAATAGCTTTAGATGCTTGGCATGTAGGGAAATTTTGTATATATCGAGGTGAATCTTATTATGACAATATTTTTGTAGGAGCGAGTGAATGCAAACATACGTTTATTTTTCAGGCCAAATGGACATTCATGATGAACGGACTTGACCCTGTCATTCCAGGTGTATATTACATTTGTGGGCATAATGCCTATTATCGTCTTTCAAAGGGATGGTGGGGGAGATGTTATTTGGGTATAGTGTTTCCAAAGGTTTATCAACTGGATGACGTATCGATGATTGAAAAGACATCTGGATCCCATCGTATCCAGAAAAGAGAGACCGCAGCTGCTGTGGTAGGTGATATATTTGGAGCCATGGTTCCTTCATTGGGAGTTGTGTTGAATTCCATCAAGATACGAAAGTTGTCTACTATAGTGGATAACATGTTGACAAAGTTTTCAGGTGCTATAATACTGATAGATGCTGAACTTGCAGCGGAAAGAGCTATGTCTCTTCAAAATAGGCTTGCTTTAGACATTCTTTTAGCAAAGGATGGAGGTGTTTGCAAAATGATTGGTGCACGTCACTGTTGCACCTATATACCGGATAATAGTGTGAAGATTTAAATTATGCTTGCTAATCTAACAAAAGAAAGTGCAGATTTGAAAGAACTGAAAGAACCAGGAGTGTGGGAGAAGGTTGGAAAGGGAATAGCTTCAGTGGGACATTGGATTGGGGGAATTTGGAATGGAATATTATTGAAAATAATAGAAGGAATATTAATAGTAATAATGTGTGTATTTGGAATTTGGGGAATAAAAAGGGGAATAATAATGATTATGGAAAGAATTAAAAGAAGAAAAGAAGAGAAAATTATGAAAAGAATGGCAGAAGAATACAAAGCGCAAACTAGGGGTACTAAAAGGAAAAGGGAACTGACAGAATTTTAATGGAATAAAATTTGTGGGCATGATTTGTGTGATGACAAGTAGTCATCAGAGGAGGGATTGATGAAGCAGAAAATGAAGGTTTTGATTTATTAACGCTTAAACGTGGTGCTGAAATAATCGTGTGTGACATTAACCGAACTAATAAAGATTGTACGGGGACAAAATGTGCCCTCAGAGTAGTTTGCCATCATTTATATGCGTGCTTTATATAACGTGGTGAATTAGAATTGCACTAATCCGACATAATCATAAACGTGTGCTACGATTTGCTTGTTTGAAATACTTTGGCTTAGCATTACTTTAGCGGAGGCTTTGGCCTAGTTGCCTGGTCTCACGGTCTAGATGCTCGTATTTTTCCACTGTGCTATTAAACGTGTATTCTTGCTTGAAGCTGTATTTTTCCACAGAAACTGTTCACATGCTTATCTTAAAGTTAGTGCCAGCCTGGCATATTTTCTCTTTAATTCAAGGTCGACTTGCAGGTGCGGACAATGGAGGCTCTGAAAGTGAGCTAATTGGGAGACAATGTTGCGATTTGCGTACCCATCTCCAAGGATAATGTATGCTTAAGTAAAAGCTTGAGAACTGTCGTTTTTGATTGGACAATTTGAAGCTAACCTATGAACCCTCCAATGGAGACCCTACTGGATTCGAACTGTTGTCTATAAAAACCCAGGTGCACGAGAAGAAGGTAGCCTTTGCGCTATTATTAGCCATTACCAGCTCGATACCCGCAATTTTGCAGACTTCGTAGCTATTATGGCCCACTTTGCTGCGACGCCATTTTGAGAGACTTTGATTCTTTCTCTAATCGAGAGAAAGAGACTTTAAATGATTCTTGCCCTAGAGACTGTAACTTTGATTTGATCCCTTTGCATGAAGTAGTAGTTTTACCTTGCCACCGTGAGGCATTTGCCCCGTTCACCCCTGCCCCTTTTTGTCCTGTCCCATGCTGATCGAGAAAAGGTACCCCTGATGACCGAAGAACTGTACCTGTGAGACGAAGACTTCCTTGTATGCTGATCGTAATTGGTAAATATGAAAAGAAATTGTAAAATTGCATTGTGTTTCTTTTAGGTAACCAACTGCTGATTTTTGGTAAGGTCCCTAGTTAGGAGTTTTTCTAAATTAATGTTGCTAAATTGTTTTCGCATGAAGTCCCACATGCTGATGCTAATTCGAGGTTAGATGAGGATTCCATATGTCGCACGATGCAATTTGAGACCTTGTTATGCTGACTAAATGTATGCAATTAGTTCATTACAGATTATCGTATTAGTGCTTTGCATTGCCATTATCGAATGTCTTGTGATTCAAATGCTTCATAGATTACACTTGTTTCGACGTTATGGACAGCTATTAATGTTCATATATGTTTATCATTTGGTGTTGAGACACATTTATATTGTGCTAGCTTTGTTAATATAGGGAAATAAATTCACTAACTTTGCAATAAACTGGTGTGGTTATTCCTGACGGAAAGGTCAGGGTTCGCCAAAATGTATTCTGGGTTAATTGTAAAGTGTTATGTTGTTCAAGGGGTTGCTTATGTTCGTTATTGATCATTGATTTTGATGAGATTGATCGATTAAGAGTACAGAGAGTTCCCACTTAGTCAAAAGATTCATCGGCCTAAAGAGCGTCCAAACGCAGGTAAATTATTACCACGTTCCGCTCTATCAAAACCTGAATGACTGATGCCCAGGATGGGCTTGTTCCTGGAAAGGGAATCTTGAAATGATGCTCCCTTTGCTGCGCCTGTGTGGTTCGTGTAATGCAATATTGCACTGCTGCTGGTGCTGTGACTGTTTTGTGTTATTCAGCACAGTCGTACAAGGCACGTAAAGAACGCCCTCAGTCTCTGTGTCACAGAGTGAGTGTAGCTTGCCTGGGAGTTCCCCCTCAAGAGTTCCTTAAAACATAGAGAGAAATCATGCACTCTGAAGCACATTTACACAGTACACTGGTGAACCAAAAAACAGCTTCCAAAAGGTTCTAGAGTGTGAAGAGAAGACTTCCTTTACTACCTCAGCAGCTCACAATGTTCATGTGCACCAGCAAAGACAGAAGGGTACTTAAGAAGGATAAAAGTGATACTGGTCTGACAAAAATATGTTATACTAAAGACACTTTCTAAACATAAACACTGTGGTTGGAAAGGCAGCCGCCTTAATAAACATCACCTGGTCTTTTCCACTGTGATGTACCTTAACAAGACACTTTGGGGCCTAGTCACAAGAACATTTTAGAGTACATAAAGTGGGACTCCTATAATACTCTTTTACATACTGTTACTCACCTTTGTGAATTGGCCCCACGGCATCTAAAAAGGAAAATGGAATACTAAGGGGATATAGATCACACAAATGGGGTTTGAGGAAGTTTAAAGACCAGCAAGCGTTGACTCCCCTCTTCTCAAATACTCACAAAAAAGAACCCTTGGGTCCAAACTGGTTACGGTTATGAATGCAAACCTAGATAAGGTGGAATGCCCTTTTAAAAGGACAAATTCACTCACCCACCTTAGGTGGCATGCTTCATCATTGGGAATCTCCTCGTCTGTGATGCCTGGTCATGGTACAGTCTATGTTAGTGTGTCAGACCTTAATAAGTAAACCTACAAGGGAGACGCATATAGGCCGATAGACCTTTTGACTGCGCTTCGAGTAGTTCCTACCATATATCCCGTACCAAAACAAATCAATAACAATAACAATGAATTATATCAATAATCAATAGGAGTCAGTAATTTACAGACGCCATGACTTTGCGGCCATGAATAACCACACCTTTGTGTAAACATTAGAATGTTTATTTCCCTATATTAACAATGCTAATGCCACGTAACTTAGTCTCAATATCAGATGATAAACATACAGAAACAACACTGGCTTATCAAAGCGTGGAAAGAATCGCAATCTTATCAAAGCTTGAGCCACTATATATTCTAAGGTTACAGTACAAATTACTAGCACAAATAACTGTGCAAACAAAATAACATACATTTATATTCAGCAAAGAAAATACATCAGCTGTTATTACTTGCAGCAAACATCATCAGTGATTACCTTAACTAACACTAGAGTAGAATAGCATGTTTGGACTTCATGCAAAAAATTTGGTCATCGCAAATTTGGAAAAAAAACATCTTACTAGGGCTCTATCAAAATTAGCGGTTGGTACCTAGGGACAAAAGCAAATAGACATAACAATCAGTAACATCATGTTATACCTTGCCTCAGTATGGTTCAGCAAGCTGTGACAATCTTCGTCAATTGGACACCAGTTCGGTCAGCAATGCATCAGGATTCAGCATTAAAGTTCAGAAAAAGCAAAGTCTTGTTAGGCAGTTTGGAAAAGAATAAAAACTAAATGCTCAAGAAGAATGGGGAGAATAGCCTCTCTCCTTTTGGTGCAGTCTGGCTAAATTAGACTTCCTAAAACTACTTCCGTCGTCCTTATTGGTCAAAGAATCGCATGTTTGCATTTAGTGCAATGAAAATAAAAACCCAAATCTACAAGTTTCCCTAATACACGGTTCACATGTCGATAATTGGCTCCTCTTCTCCTGTTCCCATTGTTTGGCTTGTCAGGTATCAATATTGTTGCAGCTTATAGTTTAGTCAGTGCATCCATTGTCTTCTCCTGGGAATGACATTCTACACATACTACATTATACAATGTATCTCTAGCTAGTACATCATCTCCTAGTAAGCAGTTCTCATGAGAATGAACTTCAGCTACGAGCATTTGGTCATTACAGTGGAAAATCACTATTTAATTCTCTAAGCAGCTATTTTATGTCGCCTAAGTAATGCAGCTTTTGATTTGAGGCAGTGCAACTAGGCCCAAGACCTCGCTAAGTTAAGGCCTATAATTAATAAAGCTAATACGTAATGCATAACCCTCAATATGCCATACTACTATGTTAATCAAACATAAGCTCAACATTATTTATTAATAAGCCTTTAATAAGTACACCGTGAACTTGGTGGCTACTCAGGTGAGCGCAACTTCAAATGTGTGCATTATTTTTCTCTGTGTGAATTGATTTTCTATGCAAATTCAACACTCAGAATACATGAATATTCATTAGTAAAATTCAGCGTTAAAAATTCCTCCTTTAATGACTAAATGTGTCATCACACTTAAACTTCCCACACAAATTTTCTGCTTCAGCTAAAATTCTGTCATCTCTATCCCCTTTAATATTAGTTTCCTCTTTGGATTTCCCCTAGACAGATTTTCCCTTTTTATTTCTTCCCTCCTCGTTTGTCATTTTGTATAATTTGATCCTCCTACACAATTTACATATTCCCCAGGCTCCAATAATGCAAATCACAATAATCAATATCCATTGTATTATTTTCAACAATGTCCCTTTCCCAATGTTGCTAAGCCAATTTCCCACTGAAGCAAATCCTTTGCCAACTTTCTCCCAAACATCTGGTTCTTTCAACTCTTTCAAGTCAACACTCTCATTAGTCAGATTAGTAAGTAAGCTTCTAATTTCTTTACTATTATCAGGAATGAACAAACAGCAATGTTTCGAATTAAGCATTTTGCAAACTCTGCCTTTCTTTGCTAAAAGAATATCTAACACAAGGTGGTTCTGAAGAGGCATAGATCTTACCACAGCCATTTCTGTATCCACTAGGATCATGGCTCCTGAAAAATTTGTCAACATGTTATTCACAATAGTAGACAACCTTTGAATCTTTATAGAATTCAGAACAACTCCTACTGAAGGAATTATTGCTCCAAATATATCTCCCACAATACCTAAAGGACACTCTCTCTTTTCTCGGGTGTGATGTAATTCAGTTAATTTTGGTAATCTTTTCAAGTCATCAAGTTGGAATATCTTTGGGAAAACTATCCCCAAATAACATGTGCCATACCATCCTCTCGGAACATGGTAATGCAATAAGTATTGGGTCCACGAGTATATAATATATACCAGGAATCGCTGGATCCTGTTCATTCTACATAAATGTCCATTTACTCTGAAACAATAACAATAACACAGTAACAGTCAGTGCTAGATTTAGGTCTATACACACAAAGCTCCCCTGTGTGTTGCACATCTAAAGCTAACCTCCCTTGTGTTTTCATTTCACTAAATGTGTAATCACTTCTAAAAGTCCTTTTCTCTAAGCCCTTTTCTAATTTCTCCCTTAATGCTTTTCTCCTGTCACCTGTCTGTTCTAAAAAGTTCTTTTCTAATGGTGTAAGCAAGCATGACAGGTTATTCTTGTGTGCATATGCTGTGGCAAAAGTTAATGTAGGCTCAAATAATCCTCTTACTAGTACTATATCATTGTCCTTAGCTACTCTACTCAGATATCCAGTTGTGAGGACAAACAAAAACACTACATCATAGTTTGAACAGAAATATTGGATGTACTCCTGGTTCTAGAATCTTGTTAGTAACAGACTACAACTTATCAAAGTAAGCAAGAGGCAAACTATGATAGGTAACTCCTTTGACGGATGAAGGAATCTGTGTGCACACATAAAAATTCCTGACATCCATTGTCTCAACATACTCACTCAATAAGCGATAGAAGACATTAGAAGAAAGTTCTCCTTGTGCATTGTGCATTGTCTACATGCAGATATTTCTCATCTAACCTAAACTTTTCTATCTCTGTTCTTCTTGCTCTGCAGGATCATCTCTTGAAGGACCTGCGACTGGTTCATGAGGAGACAGACCACATTGGCTTTGATCCGCCTCAACTCCTTTCCCCTTGGGGTCTGGCATTTGCTCTGTTTGTCTCTCAACTTTGTCTACTTCTGGGCGAGTACTCCTCTTACTAGACTCTCCTGCTGCCTCGAAATTGGCTCACTGTCACTATCCTGGAGGTCTTCTACTTCATCTCTTACACGAGTGACTGAACCATTCTCAACTTGCTCAGATCCGGTCTCAGTTCCTCTTTCCGGCACTGAGGCTTGCCTGGTTATTGTTGGTACTCTCTTCATTGTCCAAAGGACATGCTACTTTTCTCGTGGGGCTTGCGTGGATCCAGTTTGGAACTCAAGCGCACTTCACAGCTGTGGTAGTGACCAGAACTATCTCGAAAGGGCCTTTCCACCGAGATTCCAAGCACGTCTTCCTCACGTGTTTTTGGACCACAACCCAGTCACCAGCTCTCAGGTTGTGTCCTTGATCTTGGGAGGGTTGCAGTGTGGTGGCATACACCTGCTCAGAGAAAGAGCGGACCACATCAGCCAGACCTTTGCAGTAGTCCAACACCATATAATCTGTTATGTTCACAAGAGCATTTGCAGGAACCGCTGGTAACCTCATCGCTCTACCCATGAGGATCTCGTGCGGTGACTATCCTGTCTTCCTGTTGGGTGTGTTTCTCGTTGTCATCAGAACTAACGGCTGTGTGTCAGGCCATTTCAAATTTCTGGACGCACACATTTTCACCATTCTTGATTTCAAGGTACTATTCATCTGCTCCACTAGTCCTGATGCTTCAGGGTGGTTACTACAATGCAACGTCTGCTCAATGTTTAAGGCTGCACATGGTAATTTGACTACTTCATTGTTGAACTGACTTCCCCTATCTGATTCTAAAGAGATCGGAAACCCAAGTCATGGTATCAGTTCCCTAAACAGTAGATTCGCTACTGTGAGGCTGCCATTTCTTCGTGTAGGGTACGCTTCAATCCAATGACTAAAGATGCAGACAAACACCAACACATATCTCAATCCTCCACAAATAGACATCTCAATACAATTAATTTGCATTCTGCTGAATGGACCTCCTGCTCTTCCAATGTGGCTGAAATTGATCACTATCCCCTCTCCCCCGTTCATTTGTTGACAAATGACACAACAATGGCAAACTGCTTCAGCAACCTGTCTAAACCTCAGATTGAACCAATTTTGTTTAAAGAGGTGAATCATTGCATCCCTTCCAACATGCAAACTGTTCGGTAAAACCAATTGTCCCTCTTCAGAAACCCACAATTCATCCTGTTGCTGTACACATTTCATTTTGCTCCATTATCATTTTTCCTCCCTGTCAGCATTATTCTGCAGTGTTCTCAATTCTTCCAAAGTATCTATTACTTGCAATGCATAGCTTGGAGATGCCTCATCTTCTTCAGGTAACAATCCTGCTCGTCCAATGTGGCTCAAATTGACCACTGTCCACTTTCCCCCGTTCATTTGTTGACAAATGACACAACAATGGCAAACTGCTTCAGCAACCAGTCTAAACCTCAGATTGAACCAATTTTGTTTAGAGAGGCGAATCATTGCATCCCTTCCAACATGCAAACTGTTCAGTAAAACCAATTGTCCCTCTTCAGAAACCCACAATTCATCCTGTTGCTGTACACATTTCATTTTGCTCCATGATCGTTTTTCCTCCCTGTCAGCATTATTCTGCAGTGTTCTCAATTCTTCCAAAGTATCTATTACTTGCAATGCATAGCTTGGAGATGCCTCATCTTCTTCAGGTAACAATTTCCACTTATCATTGAACGATACACAGTTCAATGCGCAAAACCTTGCGACTTGATCCACATATCGATTTCCTATTGATAAAATATCTTGCGATTTCAGATGTGCACTGCATTTCACCACAGCAATCTTTTCAGGCATTTGGATAGCTTGCAACAACTCTCGAATTCTCTCACTGTTTCTTACTGGTGAACAAGAAGAGGTCATGAAACCTCTCTGTGATCACAATTGGCCAAAGTCATGGACTATTCCTAACCCAAACTGGCTATCCGTATAGATGGTAACTTTAAGCTGAGCAGAAACATGGCACACTCTGGTAAGGGTTACTAGTTCCCCTACTTGTGCAGAATATACTCCTTGAAGCCAATACACTTCTAGTATACCAGAAATCCCTGCTCTCAGTACTCCCGTATTGTCTCTTCGACAGGCGCCATCAACAAAGATAATTTGGCCACTTTCTTTCAATCAGGTGTCTCTAATGTCAGGTCTCGGTTTTGTGCACAGATCAGTCACTTCTAGACAAGCATGCTTAATGTTTTCAAATTTTTCAATTTCAACATTTTCATTTGGAAGTAAGGTTGCCGGGTTGAGCACTGTACATCTTGTCAATGACACGTTAGGTGACCCTAAGTTACTTGTCTCATAGCGAGTAATCTGGCACCTGTCAAGTACTGTGTACTGGTCCTTGTAAATAAAACTTCAATGGAGTGAGGGACCATAATTGTCAAAGGATGTCCCATCACAATGCCTTCACACTCTGTGAGGCTCTGTCCAACCGCTGCAAATGCATGCAAACAGCCTGATAAAGCTGCTGCAACTAGGTCCAAAGTAGCTGAAAAATATGCTACTGGGTGGCTTACACCTCCATGGACCTGCATCAAGACAGACAAAGAATATGCATCACACTCATGACAAAACCACATGAAGGACTTAGGGGGTCATTCTGACCCCCGCGGGCGGCGGTCGCCGCCTGCCTGGAGGGAGCCGCCATATGGCCGCTCAGCGGTCGAAAGACCGCGGAGGCGATTCTGGCTTTCCCGCTGGGCTGGCGGGCGACCGCCAGAAGGCCGCCCACCAGCCCAGCGGGAAACCCCTCCCCACGAGGAAGCCGGCTCCGAATGGAGCCGGCGGAGTGGGTATGTGCGACGGGTGCAGTGGCACCCGTCGCGTATTTCAGTGTCTGCAAAGCAGACACTGAAATACAAAGTGGGGCCCTCTTACGGGGGCCCCACAACACCCCATACCGCCATCCTGTTCCTGGCGGGCGACCCGCCAGGAACAGGATGGCGGTATGGGGTGTCAGAATCCCCATGGCGGCGCAGCAAGCTGCGCCGCCATGGAGGATTCTGCAGGACAGCGGAAAACTGGCGGGAGACCGCCGGTTTTCCTGTTCTGACCGCGGCTGAACCGCCGCGGTCAGAATGTCCTGAGGAGCACCGCCAGCCTGTTGGCGGTGCTCCGCAGGACCGCCGGGGTCGGAATGACCCCCTTAGTGTATTTAGGTATACCTAAAGCCGGAGCTTTGCGTAAACTCTCTCTCAACTCATAAAACGCTTTCATACAAGCCTGGTCTAACACTAGGGGTTTGGTAACCTCTTTGTGGGTCAGCTTCTGCAAGGGCTTGGAAATGACTGAAAAATTGGGACTCCAATGGCGACAGTAGTCTACCATCCCTAAAAACACCCTGACATCTCTCTGTGTGGTTGGAGGATTCAACTGCAATATGGCTGTGACCCTTTCTCTGGATATTTTCCTTGTTCCCTTCTCAATCTGGTGACCCAAGTATTTCACGTCTTTCTGACAGTATTGCAATTTAAGTGGAGACTTTTATGACCATTCTTTCCCAAATGATTCAGTAAGGCAATCGTGTCATACTTGCACTCTTCCTTAGTTTTGGATGCAATCAATAAGTCATCAATGTACTGTACCAGTGTCGATTGGAAAGGCAATTCCAACAACTCCACATTCTTTTTCAAGATCTGATTGAACATGGAAGGTGCCTCAGAAAACCCTTGAGGAATTCTACACCAACAGCAAACTCAATCCCAAAATTTGAAACAATAGAATCTAAAACAGAATCACTGCTGGGTTTGGCACAATCCTGGACAATTCGCACTTTCCAACAGGGATTTTTCAATCCCATTATCGGTTAATTACAAGGGCTGCTCAACACTTCTTTCAAGACCCCCTTGATTTACAAATTCTGCAATTATGTGAGCAGCCTTCATACAGATATCCTGTGGCATGCGATACTGGGGAATCTGAGGAAAAATAGCATTCCGGTTTACAGGCCCTTTAACTGTCTCAACTCCCTTCATCAGGCCAATTTCGTTCCCTGTCAAAACCCACACTCTTTCTTTAACCGTTCCCTGCAAATCAGGAGGAAGCTCCTTTATTGTGAACACTGGAAAGAAATCAAACAGGGAGTACACCTGATTTATAGTCTCACACGCAGTCTCTGGAGCTGGGTCATCCGTGTCATCACTGTTCGTCTGTATCAAATTTCCGTCATTTGAACAAGCAATTGAGCACCTAGTTTTGCACAGAAAGTCTTTTCTCAGTAGGTATACCGGACTTGAATCACAGACTACAAATTTATGTAAGCCTTTAAAGTTGCCAGTTTTAACCTGAACTGGTTCTGTGATTGGATTGGTCAAATACTGATTCGCTACTCCTACAATCTGGACTGTCTTTCCTGAAAGAGTCAAGTTTGGAACTTTTGCAGTTCTCACTGTAGAGTGTGTAGCTCCTCTGTCAACCAGGAATGAACCCTTGTGACCCATTATCTTTCCCTTCACATATGGGCCTCTCTGAGCTACTTCTAAAGAAGCTGGGAGCACACATTCCTTTTCACCCGAACTCTCGCTCACCCAATCATCGTTTATTCCATTCTCACTGGGGTCTGTTGAAGCATCACCTGTTGCTGTTCCATTGTGGCTTGAGGTATTTGAATTTGCAGTCTAGGTACCATTTGAACCTGCTGTTGCATTGGCTGCAATTGTGTCATTTGTAAACGTGGCATTTGCAGCTACTGCATGGGTTGAGTATTTTGCATTTCATTCACAATGTTATGAAAATTCAGATTATGACCCCTCATTCTCGGACCTCTCATGTTTTGGAACAAATTGATCTCACTCCTTTGCTGAACAACACCTTCCTGTACCATCATCGGACACTCCCGCTTCCAATGTCTGACCGCTCCGCAAGCGTGACGGAGCAACACTTCAATCCCTGCACATCATTCTGAACCGCTACAGTACCCAACTCGGGACTACAGTTTCCATTACCAATTCCTCCACGACCTCTACCTCTCCTCTGATTTTAAAATACTGCATTTCCCTGCTGCTGCTGTTGTGGAAAATTTCCCTGCATCCCTGTTTGTGCCGCTTTAATCTGCATCACCATCGCCTTTATTTCAGCCTTCTCTGCTTCAACCCAGTACTTGGCATACTGCAAAACCTCATCAATTTGGTTTGCTTGCCAGCAAATCAAATGACTCTTAACCTTCTGGCTAATTTCAGGTCTCAATCCTTCCACAAATCTAAACACAAAATGAATCACGTCTTTTGGCTCAATTGTCTCTCTACCACTGTATTGCTTAAACGGCGGCAACAACCTTTAATAATACGCATGTAGTGACTTCTTCACTTCCTGAGCTGTCTATTCTCTGCCAGTCAATATTTTTGGGCAAAATTTTTGTTTTAAAAAATTCGATCACTTTATAATAATATTTCATTGCCTCAGGAGATGGCGCACCCTTAGGCGGATCTCTCTCTGGTTCTTTTGTTGGCCAATCTATGCCACTCTTGCACTCCATCCACAAATCAGTCTTCCCACAGGCATTTTGCAAGTTTCATGAACCTGTCTCTCTGCTGCTACCATTCTACTGGCTTCTCTCTCAACCTAGAATAGTCATTTGTAAGGAACAGAATGTCACTTCTGCTCCAAGGAACATGGACAAAATTCCCTCCTGGAATCTCTCCCATTGGTAAAATTTTCAACGGATCCTTATCCTGTCGCACATTTGCAGTAAGATCGCAGAATCCCTTTTTCTTTTATCTCTTTTCTTTACCCATCTGCTTCCGTCTTGTCTAATGCTCTCTCTGTCTAGGCACTTTGGAGTAACTCCATAAGGTGAGCCTTCATTCCTGCGGGTCTCATGTGCTTGAAATCGTTTGTGTCAAAATCTAACCTGTAACTCCTTTTCAAATGTTTTGTTTTTTCTACTTGTATGCCATAATTCTCTGCCAAATGTGCTAGCCTCTGGTGGACATTGCTCACTTCCCACGTAATTTTCTGGCACAGATATCTCAGTTCTGCTTCAGTGTAGGATTCGAGTCTGTTCACACCCATAGTTCCTTCAATGAGCTCACCCGCTTCCATTCCTAGTCTAGTGTAGTTCAAGTACTCCTCTCTCCTAAGAGCACTCTGCAGGGGATTCAGCTTTTCTAACCATTGGGCAATTCTTGGGCAGTCAAACCTTGCAACTGAATGTTGTTGGCCTGGGCAAGTGACATTGGTTGTACAACTACACTTAAAGACTGTGGTGTCATTAGTTTCAAGCTCTGAATAATGTTCCACCTTATCACCGTATCCGGAGGAACTCTGAATCAACTAAGGTCTAGCTGACGAGATGGGGCCACTCACCTGAAAAATAGGATGTCTGCAGGGGCGATGGTATGCCCCGACCTCCTGGAATACCTCATAGCACTTCCTGGTGGACACAGAAACCCTGGCAGGTGTCCCAAAAGGAAAGGGGGAGTGGAAGAGAAAGAGACAAAACACTGCCACTTCTTGCCGGTCCAGCCAGGCACCCTGTATCTTCGGGGGGCAGGTCGTTGTTGACAGAGTGATAGTAGAGTTACTGCACTCAACTTCCTTGAAACTGAATCTGTCTTTCTGATATGGGCACGGGAGTGGTAGAAGAACACTGGGATGCTCCAGCACTTTTCTTGGATAATAATAACTGTTGGCACAATTACTAACACTGCATTACCAAAAACCCAAACTGAGTGCCATAACAATAAGTACTGCGACACAATGGCTGGCTTCACAGAGATTCACTGTTGCAAACTACAATTAGAACTGTGGTTGCACTTACCATGTACAAGAAAGACAAACAAGGGCATTAATTATATCACATATAACTTTCCTGCATGCATAGGGTTAAACCAAAAGGAACAAAAACAATCCAAAAAATAGAAATGTCTACTTTGGGTTTAAACAGTTAGGGTGGCACAGGTTGGTTTGGTTTCACTGTGTGTGTGGAAAACCCTTCAAAAGCAAATTCCTCAAACCTGAAGCACGGGCACGAATGACACAATTTAAATCCACGAGTTATGCAACTAGAGAAAGAAAAGTCACGTAAATGCTCTTTTAAAATTGCACTGTCACTTCTTGTAGTACTTGAGCTCAAGCAGATTTCCTGAAGCACATTCAGGCAAGTAACTACAATAATAATGTAGAATGTGCAGAAATGCATTTGTCTCTTCAAGAAAAGCACTCTGCCAAAATATGAGGTCTGAAATACACCAGCTGATCTAGGAAAGCGCAGCGCTCAAAGGACAAACTCCCTGGAGACTACTAGTCACTTAGCTGCAGTCTTTTCCAGAGTGCTGGAGGAGTGCATGGTGTCAGCTGGTACAGGAACGAGGAAAATAATTTCCTCAAAAGTCCTGAATACAAGGATGACAGCAGGGGCTGCACTGCCAAATCAGATGCTGAGATCAGGAAGCACAACAAAGCCAAGCAGGGAGTCATGCTTCACTCTGCTATTTATAGCCAATCAGGAAAGCAGTTGAGTTTCCACATGTGGATGAGTCACCACACCCAATTAGAAGCTCATGTCTACACCACACCCAATTAGAATCACATGTCTACACCTGCTCACATTAGCAAACAAGCATTGGTAAAACAAGTATTGATAAAACCAATTGGGTAACTGTACATTATGTTTACTTAAAACATGAAGGTTTAACCAAGAACAGAGATATGATTTAACCCTAATCCCTGGGGATGCTGAAAGATAACGCAGGAGGCACCTTGGGGATTCCTGACAGTCCTCCCCACCAAGGACCCTCTCAAAGAGCGGGGCTTGGAAGGGTGCAGGAGATGGAATTTTTTAGTAAGACGTGGAGCATGAACTGTGGACGCGGGTTTCCAGGAATTTTCCTCAGGCCCATAGTCTTTCCAAGCCAATAAATAGTGTAGAACACCACGGACGCACCTGGAGTCAAGAATTTTGGGCACTTCAAATTCCCATTGCCCGTGTACTTTTACCGGGGGAGGTGGTGGGGCATCGCAGGTATCAGGGGAATAGGGACAGAGTAACGACATATGAAACATGGGGTGTACCTTGAAATCATCTAGCAATGTCAGTTCTACTACCACAGGATTGATGATTTTGGCAATAGGAAAGGGGCCTAGAAATCAGGGGTTTAATTTTCTGGATCCAGCAAGATGGAGATTTTTTGATGAGAGCCACACCTGATCTCCTATCTGATAAGAGGGAGCAAGTCTCCTTCTTTTGTCTGCTTTTTTTTTTACTTGAGCTTGGTAGAGTTGTAAATGGTGTTGTACTTGTTTATGAATCTCCTGTAACTCTTTATGGTGTGTCTGTACTGATGGGACTATTGTGGATGTTTGGGACCCAGTTATAGGTAGCATTCTTGGGTGCAGACCAAACAAAGAGTAAAATGGGGATACTCCTGTAGCCATGTGGACACTGTTGTTATATACAAATTCAACAAGAGCGGAAGCCTTCTCCCACTCAGTATACCGTGTGTCAATGAAACATCTCAGGATTTGCTCCAGTCATTGGTTGGCACGTTCCATCTGCCCATCCATTTTTGTAAGATATACAGAGGACTAGCGGACGTCCATACCGACAGAGGAACAGAAGCTACGCCAATACTGTGATATAAATTGGGGGCCACAATTGGAAACAATTGTGGTGGGCAACCCATGAAGCCGTACAATGTGTTGGACAAACAAATCAGAGAGCTTGGAAGCCGTAGGGAGGCATTTTAATGGAACAAAATGAGCCATTTTAGTTAGGTAATCTACAACCACCCATATGACAGTGTGTCCATTGGAAGCTGGGAGATCAGAAATAAATTCATACTTATGGTATGCCATTGGCCCACTGGAATTGGCATGGGAAGTAACAATCCTGTTGTTGGAGTATGTGGGACTTTAGCCCGAACACAGGTGGAACAAGTCTAGACGTAGCTTCTGACATCCTGCACAAGTGTGGGCCACCAAACCCATCTTTGACAGTGATCTAACATCTTTTTCTCACCCGGGGGACCTGCGAGGACAGAATCTTGTCCCCAATGTAGCGCTGTATCCCGTAATTCTTTGGTAGGGACGTACAACTGATCAGCATGGTATAGTAAACCCTCTTTTTCATACACATAGGTATGTATAACCTTGTGTTGGGCTACCTGTATTTTCTCAAGGAACTTTTGGGAAGTGCGCACAGCCATGATTTTTTCTGGGGGTATAATGCTTCTGACCTCTTCTAGCACAACATCAGAGGAGAAACCAATCCTAGACAATGTGTCTGCCTTTTGTTGTGCAGTACCAGGCCTATAGGTGATTACTAAGTCAAACTCGTTAAAGAATAGAAGCCAACGTAATTGACTAGGTGTCAGGGCCTTGGTCGCTTGAAAAAACTGTAAATTACGGTGATCTCAGTAAATAGTTACGGTGTGTCTAGCTTCTAGTAGGTGATGACGCCATTCCTGGAAGGCAAGCTTGATGGCCAGAAGTTCCCACTCTGCCACAGTGTAATTTTGCTCTGCGGGTAGCAGCTTCTTTGAGAAGAAAGCTACTGGATGGAAATGCCCAGACTCAGGATTTCGTTGGGACAAGACACCACCCACTGCCATTTGGGAAGCGTCTGCTTCCACGAAAAATGGCTGAGCTGGGTTGGGATGATGGAGAATGGGTGCTTCAGTGAATATGTTTTTAAGATGTTGGAAGGCTTTTTCAGCTTCTGCATCCCAGTGGAACTTAACCCCCTTTCGTAGGAGACGAGTTATGGGAGATACCATGGTAGAAAAGTGGGGTATAAATCTCAGATAAAAATTTGTGAATCCCAAAAACTGTTGCACTTCCTTGATTGATCTTGGGGTTATCCAATCCAGGATGGCCTGTACCTTGAACCTATCCATGGAAATTACATTGGGAGTGATCACATATCCCAGGAATTTTACAGTTGTTGCCTGATAAAAACATTTTTCCAGCGTGGCGAAGAGATGATGCTCACAAAGCTGTTGTAAAACCACTCTTACATGCCCTATATGTTTCTCAGTGGAAGACGAATAGATCAAAATGTCATCTATGCATACCACTATACAGATATCCAGAAACTCCTGCAGCACTTCATTGATGAAAAATTGAAATGCTGCAGGAGCGTTACACAACCCGAAGCGCATCACTGTGTACTCGAATAGTCCGAATTTAGTTTGGAACGCCATCTTCCACTCATCCCCCTTCGTCACCCGGATCAAGTGGTAGGCGTCCGGAGGTCGACTTTAGTATAAATGGTCGACTGATATACCTGATCTAAAAGTACCGGGATCATCGGAAGTGAATACTGTTTTTTTATGGTCACTTTGTTCACTGCGCGATAATCTATACAGGTGCGCAACTCGTGATTCTTCTTGAGCAAGAAGAACAAAGACGACGCTACTGGTAACGTTGAATGATGAATGAAACCCTTAGCCAATAGATTATCCAGGTAGTCTCGAAGGTATCGATTCTCAGGCTCAGAAAGAGCATACACCTTACTACTTGGTAGCGATGCCCCTGGAATCAATTCTATATGAGAATCGTATGACCTATGTGGCGTCAGCTGGGTGGCCTTCTCTTCCCTAAAGACATCATGGAAGTCTTTATACAGTGCAGGAATGGCCAGTGTGTTATCCGGTTTGATAGCCGTACTGTGTGTGGACCCACAATGCAAGGGTTTAACCAGTAATGGTTTGTCTTGGTAACAGTAGTGCCAGCAATGTTTAGAGTCTAATGTCACTGTCCTTGCTGCTCAGTCAATTTTGGGATTGTGCAACTGAAGCCAGGGTATCCCCAAAATGGATCCAAATACTGGAGTATCTATGAGGACAAACTGAATTTGTTCTGTATGGTTGTTTGCACAAAGCATGGACAAGGGTGTTGTTTGATAAACGATAAGCCTGGAGGACAATTCTGAGCCATCCACAGCTCTGACTGGTTCAGGGACGTCTTTTTTGACAGTCGTAATATTTAGGGTTTTAGCCAAACCCAAGTCAAAAAAGTTTCTGGTAGCCCTAGAGTCAAGCAAAATGGGAATGACCTTACAAACCTGAGGGAACAACACTAACATCACAATAAGAGTTAGATGTTGAGGTACTAGACTGGTGGTATTAGCAAGAAGATGTGAGACCATATTGAAAGAAGCGCTTGATAAAATGGTCTCAGAAGTTATCAAGCCAGTTAGTTTTCTGCCAGAGAGTTTACTCTCTTCAGCTCAGGAAGAGAGAATTCAGGCCCTGTTACCGCTCTGATGGCTTTCTTTGGAGCAGTAGGCTTGTTAGGACATTCCCGAGCAAAATGCCCTGCCTTACAGCAGTATAAACACAGTTTCAATGTTTTCCTACGTTCTTTCTCTTCCTTAGATAGTGGGCCCACACACTGCCAATTTGCATGGGCTCAGGTGTATCATGAGTGGTAATGATGGACTCCTTTTTCTCAGTTTTGAGCACCACTAAGCGTGTGTCACCCCAGAACTTTTCTCCCTTACGTTCACCCAAGCGGTGATCCAATAGTACCACCAGGTCAATGAACTCAGAACACTCCATAGGAGGTTCACAATTTGGGCTAGAACATCCTTGAGATCGTCCTGAAGGCCACGATAGAAGAGGAAGGTCCTCTTCTCCTCTGGCCACTCAGTAACTGCCACCAACCGATTGAAAGAGGTGATATAGGACAGTAGATCCTTGTTTCCCTGGCGCATATTCAGCAACTCATTGTCACTGGCTTACACGAGGAGGTGTTTGGCGAACAGATTCCGCAAGGCTTCCTTGAACCGGTTGAAATCATAGAGTATAGAGTAATTGTGCTCCACCAGCGGAATAGACCAATTAGCTGCATTGCCTCCCAAATAAGAGATAATAAATGCTACCTTTGCAGCATTGTTGGGGAATGCAGCTGTCGACACAAAAACTGTAGCTGGCACAGGTTAAGAAAATTTTTGAACTTGGCACTATCTCCAAAAAACCTTTCTGGAGGAGCTAAGGGCACAAGGGTTGGATGTTGTGACCATTACCAGCATGGGTTGTGTCGTGGAAGATGTTGGGCCTGAATGGGGTCTAGGAACATGATTAGACGGGTCAAACTGAGGGGCCTGTAGTACTGGAGATCTTTGTTTTAGTTTGACTCCTCCCCAGGGGGAGTTTTGTGGTTTATACCGCTGTAGTTCAGTGTGCAACTCCAGGTTCTCTTGCTTTAAGGAAAGAATTTCCCTCTGTAATCCCACTAGGGCCCTAGGTAAATCTAATAAAGATGAAGCATCCTGATCAGCTGGTAAAGCCTGTGCTAAACCTTTGAAAGTACCCATTGAGGATTCCATCGCCCAGGCAGCCCTGTATGTTGTGGCTTGTCTTTATGTTGAGACAGGGCCACTCACCTGAAAAGCAGGATGTCTGCAGGGGCAATGGTATGCACCCGACCTCCTTGAACACCTCTCAGCACTTCCTGGTGGACACAGAAACCCCGGCAGGTGTCCCAAAAGAAAATGGGGAGTGGAAGAGAAAGAGACAAAACACACAGAGTGGCACAGTTTGGTTTGGTTTCACTATGTGTGTGAAAAACCCTTCAAAAGCAAATTCCTCAAACCTGGAACACAGGCATGAATGACACAATTTAAATCCAAAAGTTATGCTATTAGAGAAAGAAAACTCATGTAGATGCTCTTTTAAAATTGCACTGTCACATTTTGTGGTGCTTGAGCTCAAGCAGATTTCCTGAAGCACATTTAGGCAAGTAACTACAATAATAATGTAGAATGTTCAGAAATGCATTTGTCTCTTCAAGATAAGAACTCTGCCAAAATACGAGGTCTGAAATACACCAGCTGGAAAGCGCGGTGCTCAAAGAACAAACTCCTTGGAGAATACTAGTCACTTAGCTGCAGTCTTTTCCGGAGTGCTGGAGGAAATGCCTGGTGTCAGCTGGTACAGGAACGAAGAAAATAATTGCCTACAAAGTCCTGAAAACGAGGATGACAGCAGGGGATGGACTGCCAAATCAGATGCTGAGATCAGGAAACAAAACAAAGCCAAGCAGGGAGGCATGCTTCACTCTGTTATTTATAGCCAATCAGGAAAGCAGTTGAGTTTCCACATGTGGATGAGTCACCAAACCCAATTAAAAGCACATGTCTACACCTGCTCACATTAGCAAACAAGCATTGGTAAAGCAAGCATTGATAAAAAACAATTTTGTAACACAGCACATTATGTTTACTTAGAAACATGAAGGTTTAACCAAGAACAGAGATATGATTTAACCCTAATCCCTGGGGATGCTGACAGATAATGCAGGAGGCACCTTGGGATTCCTGACACTAGCAATGATCTCGATCTGTCAAAGTTCTGTCCCATAAGAGAGACTATTCGGGTATTCTCATTAAGTCCTCCTCGTTCCATTCTGACTCAGGTCTCCATGTCCTTTAGTACTGTTATTCTCCTGTGCAAACATACAATTGGACCAATGGCAATAGATACAGATACAGCATCTGGACTTGGTCCGACACTCAAATTCTGTGGGTGCATAATTTCTGTATTCTGGCTCATCAATACAGATGTTTCTGTCTGGTTCCCTGTTATCGGAGTATACTTTGGCATTGCTTTTGACTGCTCTTGGGGTAGTAAAAGTGGAGTTGGTTCTGTGTGAACCAATATCAGTTTCAGAAAAACCTGTCCTATTGGCACTATTAAGTTTGTGGCAGTTTCCTCAATAGGTCTTTCAGGGTAAATCCTCGGGACATTTGACTGAGGCACCTGGTTCTGTGCTACCGGGTTGTAGGCGCATTAAGACAGCTCTGTGTTGGGCTCTGTGTCATGCTAGGATTAATCTGCACTGGACTTGTTGTCATGTTAACCTGTTTGTGAGCTGAAGGGTTTACACTAGTGTTTGGACCACTCTCTTGTGCTGCATATGGTGGGGGACGATTTCTGAATAACTTCAAAATAAACTCATCATCGTCTGACTCTTCCTCAAGTGTAAAGGATCCTCTAGACTCTTTTGCTCTCCACTCCCTATTCTCAGAAGGGCTTCAGTTTGTCTTGAAACAACTTAATCCCCTGTAAAGTCTTGGTTCTCCAAAATTTCTGATCACTGTCCCATCTAGCCGTCGTTAGTGTCTTTTCTCCCTTACTCATTCTGCTCTCAAATTTCTGCTGCTATTGCTGTCTAGCTACTAAATCCCAGATTGCTAATGCCTCGAACTGTGCTGGGCCCGGAGGTGGATTCAGATCATACAGCACCTTCCTCAGATTCTCTAAGCTACTCAAAATAAATGTTCAGTGGGCAGGAAATGCTAAACTCTCATCTGCCAAAGACATGGCGCAGCACCCTTTTCTTCGATTACAATGTAAGCCGGTGTACCTTCTGGCGGCTAAATATCCCCTATACTCATTGTAATGTACGTACCTCCCCTGAAAGCACTCTTTAAAGCTTTGAAAAATGTCATTTCTTTGACCTTTTATTTTCCCCTAAATCAAATCAGGAAATGACTTTTAATCCCTGAACTCTCTTCACCAACCTTCTCATCCGATTCCGTTTCACGGTTACCTGCCAATCCGTGCGTGACCCTTCTTGCTAACCAACCTATCCCAGCGCTGGTCCAATGACGTCACATTCACACGTACAGTGGCTGACAAAGTCTTGTGGCTTGTCCTCCCAGACTCAGATTCTCACAAAACGAATGCAAAATTATTGCGAGCACTAAACAAAATCAAATCCAAGTTTGTCCGTTTACTACAGGTAATGTAACACAATCGCTTCGGAAACTTTACAGATTTTTCACTGACGGCATTTCGCTCTCACAGCTACTCATTCTTTCTCAGTTTCCCTGATTCACAAGCAAAATTTGACCCGCAAATTTCAGTCTCAACTGATCAGTGGGTCTGTCCTGGTGCACATTGTACTCACCAGACCACAGTCGAAAATTATTTTGCTCACTTTGACACACACTCTGACTTGTCGACCACGCCCGATCGACTTATTAAACCAGAAAATGACAACAAAAATCAAGTGTCTCATACACTTTTCAATATACTCTGGAGGCTTAAGACCACATAGGGTCCGTATACCAACAACCGCGGGGACAGTTTTTGAGCACAAAGCACCACAAACATGTGAAGTTCGATGGCTTCATTACTCTCGCACTTCGGAGTATGCACACTCCTTCTACAACTTAATTTGGAGTACACAAACTCCCCAAACCCTCCCAAACATAACAATTCAACTGCAAGTTGCATTAGCTGTGCAACCGCAAAACCTACTTCATTCACTCTGTCACTAGAATGCCGAGAACATCCTTAAACAATCATTGGAAAGCTCATAGTTTCTGGGAAAGTAATCGGAAGTACTTAAGGCACATTTACTTTCCACTTTGCATCATCAAATCTTAAAAATTCCAAACTTTCACAAATTTCACCCAATCTACAAATTACTTTCCTCTTTGTAGGAGACTAATCATTATCCCACCACCATCTCAGGGAGCACCTGTTATTCCCTGGTTACTATCTCTGGGACCAAATACTCTTGTACCTATCTCTGGACTTTATGATGGGCTCTTAAGGAGACAAATCTGCACCGGGCCTCTTATGATGGGCTCTTAAGGAGACAAACCTGTACTGGGCCTCTTATGATGGGCTTTTAAGGACACAAACCATCAATCTCTGCTACCATTTCTGTTAGTGGGTCAGACCTTAATAAGTGAACTTACAAGCGAGATGCATGTAGGCCAATGGACCTTTTGACTGCGCTTCGAGTAGTTCCCACCGTATATCCCGGACCAATACAAATCAAGAGAAATAACAATCAATTACATCAATAATCAATAGGAGTCAGTAATTCACACATGCCATGACCTCGCGGCCATGAAATACTACACCTTTATGAAAAAGTTAGACTGTTTATTTTCCTATATTAACAATGATACTGTCACATAACTTAGTCTCAGTATCAGATGTTAAACATACAGAAACAACACTGTCTGACCAAAGCGCCGAAAGAATCGCAATCTAAACACAGCTTGAGCCACTTCACATTCTAAGGTTACAGTACAAATTAATAGCATGCATAACTGTGCAAACGAAATAACAGACATTTAGATTCAGCAAAGATAAGACATCAACTGTTATTACATGTAGTGAACATCATTACTGAACATTTAAACTAACGTCAGATTAGAATAGCATGTTTGGATTTCATGCAAAAATGTTTGGTCACCACAAATTTGGAAAAAACATCTAACTGGGGCTCTATCAAAATTAGCGGTTGTACCTAGGGACAAAAGCAAATAGACATAACAATCAGTAACATCGTCTTGTACCTTGCCTCAGTATGGTTCAGCAAGGTGTGACAGTCTTCATCAATTGGACATTGGGTTGGTCAGCAAGGCATCAGGATTCAGTATTAATGTTCAGAAAAAGCAATGTCTTGTCATGAAGTTCAGAATAGAATAATAACTAAACACTCAAGAAGAACGGGGAGAATGACCTCTCTCCTCTCAGTGCAGTCCAGCTAAGTTAGACTTCCTAAAACTACTTCCCGCGTTCTTATTGGTCAAAGAATCACATGTTTGCATTTAGTCCAATGAAAATAAAACCCCAAATCTACAAGTTCACTAATACACGGTTCACATGTCGATGACTGGCTCCTCATCTCCTGTTCCCATCGCTTGGCTTGTCAGGTATCAATATTGTTGCAGCTTATACTACACTCAGTGCATCCATCATCTTCTCCTGGGAAGGTCTCATGAGAATGAAATTCAGCTATGAGCACTTGGTCAGTGCAGTGTAAAATTACAATTTAATTCTCTAAGCAGCCATTTTATAAGTTGCCTAAGAAATGTAGCTTGACATGAGTATGTGCAACTAGGCCCAAGACCTCGCTGAGTTAAGGCCTATAATTAATAATGCTAATACACAATGCTTAACCCTTAATATGCCTCACTAATAAATTAATCAAACATAAGCTCAACATTATTAATTAATAAGCCATTAATAAGGACTTTCCGTGAATATTGACGGCCGCTCGGGTGGGTGCAACTTCAAAAGTGTGCATTATTTTTCTCTGTTAATTAATTTTCTATGCAAATTCAACACTCAGAACACATGAATATTCATTAGTAAAATTAAGCATTAACAACTACAACCCCCCCTCTCTGAGAGGGAGGAGCTTAGGGATGCTGTAGTTATAGAAGATGTTATTCTAATTACCACAATGATGAGCCTAAGGTGGTAGGGACAGCAGATCATCAGTGTGAAAGTGACGGTTAAAACTAGCTCTAGGATACGCAATTCCTTTTATTTATGTGTTCCTGGGCCAATATTAAAAAGCTAGACACTGCGGGAAAACAATCTAGACCAGCTGTTAGTGTCCATATGAGGTTGACATGTTTCATCCTAATAACCTCCACAGATTTGGTTGAGGCTTTCTTTAGGACCTAAATGTGCTTCTGCTGAAGTGTGTTTAATCAGAAATAGTGTGCATGCTAGTGTAAAAAGTGAGGCATACAAAACCAGTGATCCTATAGGTTGCCATAAGATGAGAGATTCACTGGTGACACCTGAAAAAGAAAACATGCATAAAACCCCAGACAAAATAAGTGCTAGGTCTAACAATCTGAACAGTTCTTGTAACTCTAAATATTAAAGCTAAACAGTTCTGGGCATCAGTAAAGATATTATCACCCTGCCACCACCATATCCTATAACCTATACGAGGTATATAATAGAAAGGTAACATAGAAGGATAAAAAAGAGAACAATAGGAAACTGCAACTAGCATGCCATCATATTGTATGCTTACCCACTAATGTTGGGAGTGGGCATCAGCTCACCCTGGCAAGTGGCTCAGGGGGCTCTCCATCCTATATAGGATCATATCAAGGAAATAATAATAAACAATTATAAGTCAAAGGGTCCTTCTGCAGACTATATGGGCTTTAAGCATTTCACATAGATACAATATGTTCAAATATACTAGAGCCATCTAACTCATCATGATCATGTCTTATACAGGATGCCCAATAATGTTTGGAGAAGTGTTCATCTTCTTCAGAGTGCTTGGTAGCACTAGTATGGGCTCTATTTTATGGTGTGGGGCAATATACCACTAGCCGTAGTAACCATACTCATAAATGTTTTTGTCATCGGCCCCATTTTCTACCCTCTTCACATGGACTATAGGGATAGTGAGGAAAATGGGATACTTGGTTAAGCTGCAGACTTTGGCATCAGGAGAATTGTATTTGATTCATGCACAAAATGGTATGATTCTGGACAGATATTGTTTACCAAGATAAAAGAGCACGCACAAGAAGAAAAATACCAAGGTTTTTTAATTATCCGGCAGTTTTAATGATCTGATTTTGACAAACCTAATCCTCAATGACTAATCTATTTCCAGGTTCTGGAAGGGTAACAAGTGTGTTGTAAATAATGCTAAAGTTTGTTTACGTGTGATACTGTGAGAGTGTGAATTTTCTGATATGTTTACTAATGATTTTGAAATACTAAATGTATAATGAATTAACGTGTAAAATTAGTGACTTTTGAAAATGGTCACAACAGTTGATTTTTTGTATTTACTGAGTGAAATTCTGACTAAACGTTGTAGTTATTTTCCATAGTTAAATGCCTGCATAAATGTGTATTTGATGCTATAATAGATGTGTCCACAGCTACCTCTAGTGGGTCTGAATCTTAGAATAAGTTGAAAGCTCTATTGTTTGGTAGTGTTACTAATATGTGGTTGTTTCCTCAAGGATGGAAATTAATGTTACAAGTGTGAAAGATTCTTCCTGAGAAGAGAAGTTTAGACGAGACGGGACATCAAAGCTACAGATGAGACGGAAGAGGAAAAGTTACTGTTGAGAACATATCCTAGTTGATGTTATAATGTTGTATTTTAGATTATCAATTAAAACAGCTATTGGCTGAATCGTAGCCGCGCCATGAACTGACCAATCATAAACTTTTTAAAGATTAGTATAACAACTTAAGTAGGATTCTTCTTTAGTCAGTCTGAGAGAGAGATTGCAGATTTTAGGGGGAGAGATTCTGCTAATTCGAGTTGTATGAGCAGTATATTAGGCCCGATTCTTCTGAAGACAAAACATGATGGTGTCCCCTTGCTGAAGTAGACTGGGTACGGTTATCTATTTGGGTAATGTATGAGATTGTAATGTTATATGTGTCTCTTTTGCTTTATAGGTACCAGCTGCAACCTGTCTTTTGATTGCTGCATATTAATGTTGTTTTTTTCCTAATAACCCAACTTAGAAGATTTTTCTAAATTTGTGTTTATAAATTCTTTTTACATGAAGCCCAACATGTTGATGCTATTTTGTGGATAGTAAGGATATTAATATTGATTGTTCAAGATCTATATTGACACATTTGAATGTTGTACTAATGCATACTTTGCCGTTGTTACCAGTTCTGGTATTATTAATAAGTGTAATTCTTTTGGAGATTATCTGTCTGATTGTTCTGATTAAGCTTAGATATATTAGACATTCTAATCAACTATTATTAATTCTATATGCTTATCATTTGTGTTTGGGAGTTATTTTGTGACATTAGCATTGTTAATTTAGGGAAATAAATTGTATAATTCTTCTCAATAAACTGGTGTGGTTATTGCTTGTGGTTTAAAATTCTCAGTTATGTTGATAAAAATTGATGAATACATGGCACATTGATGACATTCCCTCGAATCTATGTCGATTTGATCCATTGACCTCTTGCGCAGGATCCACTAATCGGTTTAAGTATTCGCTAGGATTCCTTGTCGCTGAAGCAATACTTATACTTTTTTTAATATGTCACACACTACCCAAGTATTTAAAATGCTTCATATTTCTGGCACCACTCCTGTATTCATTTTTTCTCACATTAATGTAAAAATTAAATCGAAGCACAACCATTCCAGTTCCAGAAGAGTTATTGTGAATGTAGTTTTCCATGGACTCTCCATTCTTTCCATTTGTAAGTAAGAATTATTGTTCATGATTGTATCGCGGTAGTCCTTCAGGTTTTAGTGCAATTCTGATTAAAGGTGTAATAAGGTTTCAGCATTTATTCATAAGGCATCATTTGCTATGTATGTGTGTAAGAAACTGAATCAGTAGATATTAATAATCTCAGAGGCAGTGCTGACAGTTTTAGCACACCCTCAAAAATGTATGTTGTGTAAAAATAGTTGGGTACAGGTACTTTCAGTCGGGTATGGTGAGGTGTCTGTCGTATTTCACCTGGATGTTTTACACACACAGCCAAAAATGCACACACAATCTCTCCCTTTCTTGTGTTTGGAAAGCCTTTAAACATATTGGTAATTTCACACAATACTGTGCTTTCTCTCAATCAGCACTCTTAACAAGCTGCATTCCTCTCTTCTTCAGCTACCCTGTAAGCCCCTCTCGTGCGCCATGCTTGTCGTTTAATTAATTTTAACATGATATGCCAGCGTGATTGTTGGGAAATCTGAAGCTCACACCCACCCAAATTTACCGACCAAGCTACGCCCCTGCTTCAGTGACCTTTGTCACCCTGCCACTAATTTCAGTCCACCTGCTTCAGTGAAGTGCAAGGCCCCGCTTGCATTGAGTCATCATTTTTGGGGACAACAGGCTTTTTTTTTCATCATCAGTCTTTGCCCCAGAGCCAGAGAGAAAGGGGAGAAAGAAGGAGGAAGAAAAATGTAGGAAACAGTGACAAGCTTAGACAGCATGAATAAAAGGGAGCCTGCAAGGGCGAGAAAACGGACAGGCTGTGCAGGATGTTGGAAGAAAGAGGCATAAGGTGGAAACAAAACCAGACATCCCTGGTATTTGAAAAACTCTGTATTCAGCAATGGAGCCAGCAAGGTCCTAAGAAAAACATAGTGCCTTCTCACTTATTAAGTACTAGTGAAATGTGTACTGCTGTAAATGGTACTAGCCCTATTTTCTGAAAGGGAACCTTGGTGGGTTGCATCTTCTTTAGGTGTCTCCTCTATTGACCCTTTCTCTTTACTGTCAATTTTAACTGCCTTTTTGGATTTTAAGCTGGTGGTGCTTGCCTCCAAATCAGCAATGACCACTTAGGTGCACTGTTACATTTCAGTTATTTTGAGTAGGATGAGTGATTCTTCTAAACTGGTGGCTGCCACAAATCTCACGGGGACAGACTGGGGAACAGGGGGTGCTGGGAGGGAATGAAAAATGATAAAAAAATGTACTTATCTCTTTCTGCCGCTGCAGCAGCCACCTGCTGCCTCGATCCTCTGCTGGGACACCATCACAGACTACCCAGCACCAGCTCACACATAAGCCGGCGGTCTGTGCAGTTTCTCCAGCCCGGCTGTGTATGCAACCTGGTTGGAGAAACCTAAGTGCGCATGTGTGATTGGCAGGCCTCAGAGGGTCGGCCAAACACACGTGCACTTAGCGCATTCTTCCCTCTCCCCCCTCTCCCTCCCACCTCCCACAGCCCAGCACTGCCACTTCCTCCACTGCTGTGCTAGAAGCAGGAAAAAAAAATGATGGAAAACTATTGTTTTATTTTTCTGCTTCTTGCACAGCCAGTGGGGCGATGCTCCTTTGCCATAGCGAAGGAGCTGCCCCTGTTGTGAATTTAACATCTTACGAGCAAGATCCTCAGTTTCAACAATCTTAAAGGCATATTTATACTCTGTTTGCGCCGGAATTGCGTCGTTTTTTTTTACGCAATTCCGACCCAAAACTAACTCCATATTTATACTTTGGCGTTAGACGCGTCTAGAGCCAAAGTCCATGGAGTTTGCGTAATTTTTTAGCGTGGACACCTACTTTGCGTTAATGATATGCAAGGTAGGCGTTCCCGTCTAAAAAAGTGACTCTGAGGCATCTGCGCCGTATTTACACTCCCGGGCAAAATTCACGCCCGGGAGTGGGCGGGTCAAAAAAAATGACATCCGGCTGCTTTTGCGCCGTTTTTTTGCGCCTGATCAGGCAGGCGGTAAGGGACCTGTGGGCTCGGAAGGAGCCCAGAGGTGCCCTCCCATGCCCCCAGGGACACCCCCTGCCACCCTTGCCCACCCCAGGAGGACACCCAATGCTGGAGGGACCCATCCCAGGGACATTAAGGTAAGTTCAGGTAAGATTTTTTTTTTTTTTTTGTGGCATAGGGGGGCCTGATTTGTGCCCCCCTACATGCCACTATGCCCAATGACCATGCCCAGGGGACAGAAGTCCCCTGGGCATGGCCATTGGGCAAGGGGGCATGACTCCTGTCTTTGCTAAGACAGGAGTCATTTCAATGGGGGTTGGGAGTCGGAAAAAATGGCGCAAATCGGGTTGAGGCGAAAAATTTGCCTGGGCTGACTTGCCCCATTTTTTGGCGCCCAAGCTCCATATCCCCCTACGCCGGCGCTGCCTGGTGTATGTCGTTTTTTTTCGCGCACACCAGGCAACGCCGGCGGCTAACTCCGGCTAACGTCATTGAATAAATACGGCGCCCGCATGGCGCTTCAGAATGGCGTTAGCCGGCGCTAATTTTTTTTACGCAAAACTGCGTTAGCGCAGTTTTGCGTCAAAAAGTATAAATATGGCCCTTATTCTTGTTGTTTCTTCTTTGAATCACTATATGACTTTAAACTTTATATTTAATTGATTTTTAAAAGCTTTTGTGTGCAGATTTATGAACGTAACTGGGTGTTTTAAACAACACATTTGCAAGTTCTGATGATTGTCCAATGTATTTTTCCTTCTGTGGGCAGAATCAGAATTGGCACCTAGCATAGGTCCTCATTTACGGTTGGTCCTTGGTCGGTTGAGGCTCGTTTCCACTCTCCAACAGATGAACACAAAGTGGGCAGATGCTGCTTTGGCAGGATTTGAATGCTTGGTAGTCCGCCATTTGTTGAAGGTCTGAATGGAATTCTTGTTTTGTTTTTAAGAAACAATCCCCAAAGCAGGGGGTTCGCTTCTTAAAAACAAAAAAGAAGGTATGCTTGTGTTTTGCTGGTTGTGGGCAGTAAAAACATCAGTGACAGGAACCAGCCCTAAATAGTGCGGTTTCGCAGGGTCTTGATCTAGGATTAGCTTTGAAAGTCATTGCTTCCATGTTGTGCAGTTGTGAACAAAATAACTGTACTTTTTCAGCTACTCTGATTGTCGTTCTCTCTTTAATGAAGATGTGATTTGCAAACATTAAGTTGGACTGGTTCACCTGTGAAGATATTCACCTGCGAATGAACTATGCTATGTGGAATTGAAAACCATATTGTTGGCATATTTATATTGGTTGGACTGGGGACAGAGGGCAGACTTTTGTATGTCGTGTCAGTGGACTTTTCAGTAGCAAATGTTCACCTGCTGGACTATTTTTTTTTTTAGTAAGCTCTGCCTTTCGAGGTGAATATTTATTGTACTTGATTTTTATATCTGAATTTTGTGACATTTGACAATAATTGCACAAAGTGTTTTTTGTCTTATGACTATAATGGTCTACCGTCAACTTGTTTCAAGCACTCTCAGCAATTAACCTGTAAAACAGACATTGCCAAATATTGTGAGAAATTAAATTTTATAACTAAAGCCAAAAGAAACCGGTTATATGATGTGTTGAATGAATCATTCAAATAGCATAATTTCCTAATGGACATCAAGTGGTCACTTCACTTGCGAGCAGTGCAATTACTCTATTGTGACTAATAGTCATGGCAGGCACTGTTCTGGTACAGGAAAAGATGCGCTCTCCACAGCAGTAGAACAAATTCATGAGTTTGCCACTGTTAGAGTGTGGTTTATATAATCAAGAATTCACATGAAATGTTTATGAACTAATGCTTAATATTGCCGCATAGAAAATGTATTAATGTGTTTTACTAAACGTGAGTCCGAAAAGTGCCCACGGGGAGTGGCCACCATTGTATACGATGATTAATTAAATTGACTAATAATGAAATAATAATGTATTAATGTATGATTTTATACTAATGTTAAGAGTTGTAAGTTAAAGTTTGCTAATTAATTCACTAGGCCTTAGTTAGAATGAGTCGAGGCCTAGCTGCCTGTTTTCATATTAAATGTGTTTTTCTAACGTGCAGTGTGCTGACTTGCTGAAGGACATGTAGTTGTACTTTTCCAGAAGCTAGAAGATGAGTGTAACCGTAGTAGATTCATTCTCATGAAACTCGACTTGCTCAAGGAGACATTCTTGCCAAATGCAACAGTGTAAACTTGCAACAGGTACAAGGTCGCCTAAACTGATATAGACAATGAAACTACTGACTGGGTCTGTGAGAGGACCACGAGAATATGAAATCATACCAGACATTTTACGCGCTGGAGACTTCAATCACAGGAGCCAATAAACTACGTGAGAACTGTTATGAGGTGACAATTTTGATGGTGCAATCAGTAAACTATTGGTTGGAGACGATGGTGCGCTAAAACTTGCCCAATTGGAAATTAGGGGACTGTACCACAAGATTGCTATAAAATTCATGGACACGATGGGAAATAGTAGAGGAGGAGATTATCACAAGCCATTTTGCCATTGCATGCTGTCACTTTGCCCGAAGACTTTGCTGTTTGATTCTTCAAACCATCCTTACTTGCCTTACCCGATTCTATACTTTTCCTCCTTATGAGGGAAGTATTCCCTTTTGCCCGATCTTGCTGAACTTTGCTGTGTTTCCTGGCTGATGGCGAATCAACTGCTGTCCTGAGGATGAAGACTGACTCTGTATTCTGACCGATTACGGAGGGTAACTATATGATGATGAAATTATGATTGTCTATTTGCCTTTCCTTTCTAAGTACCAACTCCTTCTTTTGACAGAGACCATAGATAGATGTTTTCTAAATTTGTGTTGCCAAAATTGTTTTGCATGAAGCCCAACATGCCAATGCTAATTCGTGGTTAGTTAAGGGGTTCATTAAACAGACGCAAATAGACAAATGACTAAATCTATGCTTTGTTGAATAATGCGCTAATGGTACTCTGCTAAAGTCAATCCATGTTAATGTCGTGCCATGTTCTAATATTCATAATCTTTGCTTTGATGAAATCTTATTCGAGTTGCCATATTATGGCAATGTTGATGTGCTTATTGGTTTTGAGACTAATAAACTTGCTAGTAGAGTGTAATCAATAGGGAATAAACATCATAATCTTGCTAAAATCTGGTGTGGTTATTCATGACTGAAAGGTCATGGTTGTGTTCGAGTATTATTAATGTCATTGATTAATTTGATTAAATTGCTACTGTGATTATTGACAGGACTATTGATTATTAATTGACATGTTGACTAGTTATCTCGTCTTAAGGAGACTTCAATAAGGGTCAAAATATTAATCGGCCTAAACCGAGTCCCAGAGTGAATAAATTATCTAGATTGGGATGCGTTATCACCACTTTAATCGGGAATGCACAGCAGTAAAATAGACGTGATTTGAAATGGGAAAGTTTGGAAGATCCAGATCCCTCTCCCTGGCAGCCACCCAGCACATCGGCTGAGACAACAGAGGAGACCACTCCTTCTTTTACCTAGCTGCTAAGACCTGGAACACCCTCCACCTATTCAACCAAATGGAACAGGCAGCGTAATCCCGCAGCACGACACCTCACCTCCTTGAGATCCTCACAGGTGAAGTAGCCAAGCTATATAAATCCTAAAAAAAACCAAAAAAAATGTGGTCTGTTTTTTTTTTCTGACAGCCATCCAGGCCTGAGTTTCAAGAGGGAGACAGGCATCCATGCTTGAATGCACCAACATTTTGGGAAAAGTATGGGAGAGTCCTTTGATGCCTCCCAAGGAGTGCCCTTGGAGTGGCATTCTGGCTGTGCACCGCCTCCTATCTAGTGTACACAAAGTTCACCTGCTGATGACTTGTTTGTCCTTGCACCTGCATCTGTGATACAATATGGGTAAAGTGGCAAAGTTTAAATCCCCATGCATGTCAGGGTATGTACTCTTAACTCTGAAATTTTACTAATGAATATTCATGTATTCTGAATGTTAAATCTGCATAGAAAATGAGTTAATATAGAAAAAATAATACACACCTTTGAAAATGTGCCTGCTTGAGTGACCACCAATAATCCCGAAGTGTACTTATTAACAGCTTATTAATGTGAAACGTTGTGCTTAAGTTTGGATTAATGTAGTATTATGTCATAATAATGGTTATGTGTTATGTATTTGCTTTATTAATCATAGCCCTTAATTTAGCGAGGTCTTGAACCTAGTAGCACAGCCTCATGTCAAATTGCATTGCTTAGACAAAGCATAAAATGGCTGCTTAGTGAATTAAACTGTAATTTTCCATTGCATTGACCGAATGCTAGTAGCTAAAATTCTATCCCATAAGAACTGCTAGCTTGAATATGTTGTACTAGCTATCTGATACTTTGTAAAATTTAGTGTGTGTAAAGGCAATGTTCCCAGGAACTAACAATGGATGCAGTGACTGGAGTAGAAGTAAATACAAATTTGTTACCTGACAAGCCCAGTGACAGGAACAGGAGAAGAGGAGCCAATCATAGACATGTGAACAACGATTTGGTAAATTCTTAGATTTTAGGTTCTACTTTCATTGGACTAAACGTACAATTCTTTGACCTATAGCAATGTGGGAAGTAGTTTTAGGGAATCTAACTTAGCCAGACTGCTCCAAGAGGAGAGAGCTCACATATTCCTGAATATTTATTGAGAAGCAACATTCTATTACATTTGTTCCTGATATATTTCTATCTTGAACTTTATTGCTTTATTGCTGAATTCCAATGCTTTGCTGACCAAACAGATGTCCAATTGACAAACAGAGTCGCATCTTGCTGAACCAAAACTGAGGCAAGGTATAAGAAGATGATACTGATTGCTATGTCTGTTTGCTTTTGTTCTGAGGTACCAACCGCCAATTTTGATAGAGCCATAGTTAGATGTTTTCCAAATTTGTGTTGACTAAACTGCTTTGCATGAAGCCCAAACATGCCATTCTAATTATGAGGCTAGTTAAGATACTCTATGACTGATGCCTGCTAAATATTAACAACAGTTGTTGTCTTTTCTTTGCTGAATCTAAATGTATGCCATTTCTATTGCATAATTATTCTTGCTATTGATTTATACTGTAACTTTAGATGTGTAGTGATCCATGCTTTGATTAATTTGAGATTCTTTAGAAGATTTGGTCAACCAGTATTGTTTCTGTGTGCTTATCATTTGATTTTGAGACTAAGTTATGTGATATTAGCGTTGTTAATATAGGGAAAGAAACATCCTAACTTTTACATAAAGGTGTGGTTATTCATGGCTCAGGGGTCATGATGTGTGGAAATTATTGACTCCCAAAATTATTGATGTTATTGATTCGTATTGCTATTGATTGGTATCGGAACTGAGTCTTATGGTGGGAACTACTCTAAGCGCAGTCAAGCGGTCCATCGAACCTCTAACACGTCCCCTTATAATCTAACAATAAGATACCAAATAAGATCAGATGTGGTAACAGTGTTTCTGCACCTGTAAAATTCTTATTAACGAAAGAGCAACTTTAGAGGCTGAGGCCTGTAATACCAAAGCTCCCCTGCAGTACAAAAACCAGCCTCAAATGTCAGATGCATCCCAGGGCATTTTGTGTAATACAGTTCCAGATGTTCCAGGAAGGGCAGAATTGATGAAGCAAATGGTCAAGGCTACTGTATTAATCCATACATGAAATATTGCTGCAAAAAATGTTGCTGAAGTATGTACATTTGTTTATTACACTTTATTGGAATATGTCACATGCTACCCATAGTATTTAATTTAGTTCATATTTGTGGCCCCACTTGTGTATTTATTTTTTCTCACATTAATGTTAAACTAAAATGGGAGCACAACCATGGACGTCACTTCGATGAAATGCCAAGGCTATCGGAGGTGACATCACACGCCCTTTCACCTCCATTTTCACTCACACACACATAATTATACATACACACAAATTCACACTTACATACACTCTCAAATAAACACACTTTCACCAACCAGCACGCACACAACATACATTTAAAAGCATGTTTTACATACCTCAGCTACCATGGAAGGACATATGCCAGCTAATTGTGCTTCGTTTTCTTATACTAATAGTGAATAATACATTATGATTCACTATTAGTGTGATAAATTGACAGAAAACCAAGAGAGTGGAGCTCTAATTGCCGCTGTGTTCTGGCCACTTAATTTGCCACCTCTGAGGCCAGGGATCGCAAAGGCGGTGCTAGGGATAGCAAAAAGGCAAGCCAGGAGTCGCAGCTGCAACCCCGACGACTCCTAAATGACGTCCATGAACACAACTCATTAAAGTTCTAGAAGATTTAGTGTGGATGTTCTTTTCATTAACTTTCCATTTTCCACTGGTAAGTAAGCATTTCTTGTTTATGACTGTAATGCAGAAGTCCTTGAAGTTCGATTGGAATTTTGATTAAAGGTGTAATACGATTTCAGCATTTATTCATAAGGCATCATTTGTTTTAAATCTGTTTAAGAATACTAATTAGTAGATATTAATAATCGTAGAGGAAGTGCTGATAGTTTTAACTCACTCCAGTGACCTTTGCCACCCTGCCTCTAATTTCAGTCCGCCTGTTTCAGTGACCTGCAAGGCTTCCTATGCACTGCATGACCATTTTTGGAGACCGAGAGCTTATTTTTAATCGTCAGTCTTGATCCCAGAGCCAGAGAGAGAAAATGAAGAAAAAATAGGAAACAGTGTAAAGGTTATAAAGAAAGGATGAAAAAGAACCTCCAAGGGTGGGTTAAGATACAGACTGTGCAGGGTGTTGGAAGAAAGAGGTGAAATCAAAACTAGATATCCCTGGGATTTGGAAAACTTGGTATTCAGCAGTGCAGGCGGCGAGCTCCTAAGACAAACCTAGGGCCCTTGCACTTTTTTTTTAAATTCAGTACTAGTGAAGCATATATTGCTTCAACTAGTGCTGACCCTAGTTTCTGAAAGGGAACTTTGTGGGGATGCATCTTCCTTTGGTGTCTCCCCTGTTGATGCTTTCTCTTTGGTGTCAATTTGAATTGCCGTTTTGGAGTTGAAACTGGTGATGTTGCCTCCAAATCACAATGACCTCTGGGGTGCACTGATTCGTTCCAGTCATTTTGAGTAGGAGCAGTGATTCTTCTAAGGGAAAGGACTTATGTGAATTTAACGTCTTAAGTTGAGGATCCTCCTCTGATCTTAATACACACCTGGAAAAGAATCAACCAAGGTGTAAGGATATTAATATTGATTGTTCAAGATCTATATTGACACATTTGAATGTTGTACTAATGCATACTTTGCCGTTGTTACCAGTTCTGGTATTATTAATAAGTGTAATTCTTTTGGAGATTATCTGTCTGATTGTTCTGATTAAGCTTAGATATATTAGACATTCTAATCAACTATTATTAATTCTATATGCTTATCATTTGTGTTTGGGAGTTATTTTGTGACATTAGCATTGTTAATTTAGGGAAATAAATTGTATAATTCTTCTCAATAAACTGGTGTGGTTATTGCATGTGGTTTAAAATTCTCAGTTATGTTGATAAAAATTGATGAATACATGGCACATTGATGACATTCCCTCGAATCTATGTCGATTTGATCCATTGACCTCTTGCGCAGGATCCACTAATCGGTTTAAGTATTCGCTAGGATTCCTTGTCGCTGAAGCAATACTTATACTTTTTTTAATATGTCACACACTACCCAAGTATTTAAAATGCTTCATATTTCTGGCACCACTCCTGTATTCATTTTTTCTCACATTAATGTAAAAATGAAATCGAAGCACAACCATTCCAGTTCCAGAAGAGTTATTGTGAATGTAGTTTTCCATGGACTCTCCATTCTTTCCATTTGTAAGTAAGAATTATTGTTCATGATTGTATCGCGGTAGTCCTTCAGGTTTTAGTGCAATTCTGATTAAAGGTGTAATGAGGTTTCAGCATTTATTCATAAGGCATCATTTGCTATGTATGTGTGTAAGAAACTGAATCAGTAGATATTAATAATCTCAGAGGCAGTGCTGACAGTTTTAGCACACCCTCAAAAATGTATGTTGTGTAAAAATAGTTGGGTACAGGTACTTTCAGTCGGGTATGGTGAGGTGTCTGTCGTATTTCACCTGGATGTTTTACACACACAGCCAAAAACGCACACACAATCTCTCCCTTTCTTGTGTTTGGAAAGCCTTTAAACATATTGGTAATTTCACACAATACTGTGCTTTCTCTCACTCAGCACTCTTAACAATCTGCATTCCTCTCTTCTTCAGCTACCCTGTAAGCCCCTCTCGTGCGCCATGCTTGTCGTTTAATTAATTTTAACATGATATGCCAGCGTGATTGTTGGGAAAGCTGAAGCTCACACCCACCCAAATTTACTGACCAAGCTACGCCCCTGCTTCAGTGACCTTTGTCACCCTGCCACTAATTTCAGTCCACCTGCTTCAGTGAAGTGCAAGGCCCCCCTTGCATGGAGTCATCATTTTTGGGGACAACAGGCTTTTTTTTCATCATCAGTCTTTGCCCCAGAGCCAGAGAGAAAGGGGAGAAAGAAGGAGGAAGAAAAATGTAGGAAACAGTGACAAGCTTAGACAGCATGAATAAAAGGGAGCCTGCAAGGGCGAGAAAACGGACAGGCTGTGCAGGATGTTGGAAGAAAGAGGCATAAGGTGGAAACAAAACCAGACATCCCTGGTATTTGAAAAACTCTGTATTCAGCAATGGAGCCAGCAAGGTCCTAAGAAAAACATAGTGCCTTCTCACTTATTAAGTACTAGTGAAATGTGTACTGCTGTAAATGGTACTAGCCCTATTTTCTGAAAGGGAACCTTGGTGGGTTGCATCTTCTTTAGGTGTCTCCTCTATTGACCCTTTCTCTTTACTGTCAATTTTAACTGCCTTTTTGGATTTTAAGCTGGTGGTGCTTGCCTCCAAATCAGCAATGACCACTTAGGTGCACTGTTACATTTCAGTTATTTTGAGTAGGATGAGTGATTCTTCTAAACTGGTGGCTGCCACAAATCTCACGGGGACAGACTGGGGAACAGGGGGTGCTGGGAGGGAATGAAAAATGATAAAAAAATGTACTTATCTCTTTCTGCCGCTGCAGCAGCCACCTGCTGCCTCGATCCTCTGCTGGGACACCATCACAGACTACCCAGCACCAGCTCACACATAAGCCGGCGGTCTGTGCAGTTTCTCCAGCCCGGCTGTGTATGCAACCTGGTTGGAGAAACCTAAGTGCGCATGTGTGATTGGCAGGCCTCAGAGGGTCGGCCAAACACACGTGCACTTAGCGCATTCTTCCCTCTCCCCCCTCTCCCTCCCACCTCCCACAGCCCAGCACTGCCACTTCCTCCACTGCTGTGCTAGAAGCAGGAAAAAAAAATGATGGAAAACTATTGTTTTATTTTTCTGCTTCTTGCACAGCCAGTGGGGCGATGCTCCTTTGCCATAGCGAAGGAGCTGCCCCTGTTGTGAATTTAACATCTTACGAGCAAGATCCTCAGTTTCAACAATCTTAAAGGCATATTTATACTCTGTTTGCGCCGGAATTGCGTCGTTTTTTTTTACGCAATTCCGACCCAAAACTAACTCCATATTTATACTTTGGCGTTAGACGCGTCTAGAGCCAAAGTCCATGGAGTTTGCGTAATTTTTTAGCGTGGACACCTACTTTGCGTTAATGATATGCAAGGTAGGCGTTCCCGTCTAAAAAAGTGACTCTGAGGCATCTGCGCCGTATTTACACTCCCGGGCAAAATTCACGCCCGGGAGTGGGCGGGTCAAAAAAAATGACATCCGGCTGCTTTTGCGCCGTTTTTTTTGCGCCTGATCAGGCAGGCGGTAAGGGACCTGTGGGCTCGGAAGGAGCCCAGAGGTGCCCTCCCATGCCCCCAGGGACACCCCCTGCCACCCTTGCCCACCCCAGGAGGACACCCAATGCTGGAGGGACCCATCCCAGGGACATTAAGGTAAGTTCAGGTAAGATTTTTTTTGTTTTTTTGTGGCATAGGGGGGCCTGATTTGTGCCCCCCTACATGCCACTATGCCCAATGACCATGCCCAGGGGACAGAAGTCCCCTGGGCATGGCCATTGGGCAAGGGGGCATGACTCCTGTCTTTGCTAAGACAGGAGTCATTTCAATGGGGGTTGGGAGTCGGAAAAAATGGCGCAAATCGGGTTGAGGCGAAAAATTTGCCTGGGCTGACTTGCCCCATTTTTTGGCGCCCAAGCTCCATATCCCCCTACGCCGGCGCTGCCTGGTGTATGTCGTTTTTTTTCGCGCACACCAGGCAACGCCGGCGGCTAACTCCGGCTAACGTCATTGAATAAATACGGCGCCCGCATGGCGCTTCAGAATGGCGTTAGCCGGCGCTAATTTTTTTTACGCAAAACTGCGTTAGCGCAGTTTTGCGTCAAAAAGTATAAATATGGCCCTTATTCTTGTTGTTTCTTCTTTGAATCACTATATGACTTTAAACTTTATATTTAATTGATTTTTAAAAGCTTTTGTGTGCAGATTTATGAACGTAACTGGGTGTTTTAAACAACACATTTGCAAGTTCTGATGATTGTCCAATGTATTTTTCCTTCTGTGGGCAGAATCAGAATTGGCACCTAGCATAGGTCCTCATTTACGGTTGGTCCTTGGTCGGTTGAGGCTCGTTTCCACTCTCCAACAGATGAACACAAAGTGGGCAGATGCTGCTTTGGCAGGATTTGAATGCTTGGTAGTCCGCCATTTGTTGAAGGTCTGAATGGAATTCTTGTTTTGTTTTTAAGAAACAATCCCCAAAGCAGGGGGTTCGCTTCTTAAAAACAAAAAAGAAGGTATGCTTGTGTTTTGCTGGTTGTGGGCAGTAAAAACATCAGTGACAGGAACCAGCCCTAAATAGTGCGGTTTCGCAGGGTCTTGATCTAGGATTAGCTTTGAAAGTCATTGCTTCCATGTTGTGCAGTTGTGAACAAAATAACTGTACTTTTTCAGCTACTCTGATTGTCGTTCTCTCTTTAATGAAGATGTGATTTGCAAACATTAAGTTGGACTGGTTCACCTGTGAAGATATTCACCTGCGAATGAACTATGCTATGTGGAATTGAAAACCATATTGTTGGCATATTTATATTGGTTGGACTGGGGACAGAGGGCAGACTTTTGTATGTCGTGTCAGTGGACTTTTCAGTAGCAAATGTTCACCTGCTGGACTATTTTTTTTTTTAGTAAGCTCTGCCTTTCGAGGTGAATATTTATTGTACTTGATTTTTATATCTGAATTTTGTGACATTTGACAATAATTGCACAAAGTGTTTTTTGTCTTATGACTATAATGGTCTACCGTCAACTTGTTTCAAGCACTCTCAGCAATTAACCTGTAAAACAGACATTGCCAAATATTGTGAGAAATTAAATTTTATAACTAAAGCCAAAAGAAACCGGTTATATGATGTGTTGAATGAATCATTCAAATAGCATAATTTCCTAATGGACATCAAGTGGTCACTTCACTTGCGAGCAGTGCAATTACTCTATTGTGACTAATAGTCATGGCAGGCACTGTTCTGGTACAGGAAAAGATGCGCTCTCCACAGCAGTAGAACAAATTCATGAGTTTGCCACTGTTAGAGTGTGGTTTATATAATCAAGAATTCACATGAAATGTTTATGAACTAATGCTTAATATTGCCGCATAGAAAATGTATTAATGTGTTTTACTAAACGTGAGTCCGAAAAGTGCCCACGGGGAGTGGCCACCATTGTATACGATGATTAATTAAATTGACTAATAATGAAATAATAATGTATTAATGTATGATTTTATACTAATGTTAAGAGTTGTAAGTTAAAGTTTGCTAATTAATTCACTAGGCCTTAGTTAGAATGAGTCGAGGCCTAGCTGCCTGTTTTCATATTAAATGTGTTTTTCTAACGTGCAGTGTGCTGACTTGCTGAAGGACATGTAGTTGTACTTTTCCAGAAGCTAGAAGATGAGTGTAACCGTAGTAGATTCATTCTCATGAAACTCGACTTGCTCAAGGAGACATTCTTGCCAAATGCAACAGTGTAAACTTGCAACAGGTACAAGGTCGCCTAAACTGATATAGACAATGAAACTACTGACTGGGTCTGTGAGAGGACCACGAGAATATGAAATCATACCAGACATTTTACGCGCTGGAGACTTCAATCACAGGAGCCAATAAACTACGTGAGAACTGTTATGAGGTGACAATTTTGATGGTGCAATCAGTAAACTATTGGTTGGAGACGATGGTGCGCTAAAACTTGCCCAATTGGAAATTAGGGGACTGTACCACAAGATTGCTATAAAATTCATGGACACGATGGGAAATAGTAGAGGAGGAGATTATCACAAGCCATTTTGCCATTGCATGCTGTCACTTTGCCCGAAGACTTTGCTGTTTGATTCTTCAAACCATCCTTACTTGCCTTACCCGATTCTATACTTTTCCTCCTTATGAGGGAAGTATTCCCTTTTGCCCGATCTTGCTGAACTTTGCTGTGTTTCCTGGCTGATGGCGAATCAACTGCTGTCCTGAGGATGAAGACTGACTCTGTATTCTGACCGATTACGGAGGGTAACTATATGATGATGAAATTATGATTGTCTATTTGCCTTTCCTTTCTAAGTACCAACTCCTTCTTTTGACAGAGACCATAGATAGATGTTTTCTAAATTTGTGTTGCCAAAATTGTTTTGCATGAAGCCCAACATGCCAATGCTAATTCGTGGTTAGTTAAGGGGTTCATTAAACAGACGCAAATAGACAAATGACTAAATCTATGCTTTGTTGAATAATGCGCTAATGGTACTCTGCTAAAGTCAATCCATGTTAATGTCGTGCCATGTTCTAATATTCATAATCTTTGCTTTGATGAAATCTTATTCGAGTTGCCATATTATGGCAATGTTGATGTGCTTATTGGTTTTGAGACTAATAAACTTGCTAGTAGAGTGTAATCAATAGGGAATAAACATCATAATCTTGCTAAAATCTGGTGTGGTTATTCATGACTGAAAGGTCATGGTTGTGTTCGAGTATTATTAATGTCATTGATTAATTTGATTAAATTGCTACTGTGATTATTGACAGGACTATTGATTATTAATTGACATGTTGACTAGTTATCTCGTCTTAAGGAGACTTCAATAAGGGTCAAAATATTAATCGGCCTAAACCGAGTCCCAGAGTGAATAAATTATCTAGATTGGGATGCGTTATCACCACTTTAATCGGGAGTGCACAGCAGTAAAATAGACGTGATTTGAAATGGGAAAGTTTGGAAGATCCAGATCCCTCTCCCTGGCAGCCACCCAGCACATCGGCTGAGACAACAGAGGAGGCCACTCCTTCTTTTACCTAGCTGCTAAGACCTGGAACACCCTCCACCTATTCAACCAAATGGAACAGGCAGCGTAATCCCGCAGCACGACACCTCACCTCCTTGAGATCCTCACAGGTGAAGTAGCCAAGCTATATAAATCCTAAAAAAAACAAAAAAAAATGTGGTCTGTTTTTTTTTTCTGACAGCCATCCAGGCCTGAGTTTCAAGAGGGAGACAGGCATCCATGCTTGAATGCACCAACATTTTGGGAAAAGTATGGGAGAGTCCTTTGATGCCTCCCAAGGAGTGCCCTTGGAGTGGCATTCTGGCTGTGCACCGCCTCCTATCTAGTGTACACAAAGTTCACCTGCTGATGACTTGTTTGCCCTTGCACCTGCATCTGTGATACAATATGGGTAAAGTGGCAAAGTTTAAATCCCCATGCATGTCAGGGTATGTACTCTTAACTCTGAAATTTTACTAATGAATATTCATGTATTCTGAATGTTAAATCTGCATAGAAAATGAGTTAATATAGAAAAAATAATACACACCTTTGAAAATGTGCCTGCTTGAGTGACCACCAATAATCCCGAAGTGTACTTATTAACAGCTTATTAATGTGAAACGTTGTGCTTAAGTTTGGATTAATGTAGTATTATGTCATAATAATGGTTATGTGTTATGTATTTGCTTTATTAATCATAGCCCTTAATTTAGCGAGGTCTTGAACCTAGTAGCACAGCCTCATGTCAAATTGCATTGCTTAGACAAAGCATAAAATGGCTGCTTAGTGAATTAAACTGTAATTTTCCATTGCATTGACCGAATGCTAGTAGCTAAAATTCTATCCCATAAGAACTGCTAGCTTGAATATGTTGTACTAGCTATCTGATACTTTGTAAAATTTAGTGTGTGTAAAGGCAATGTTCCCAGGAACTAACAATGGATGCAGTGACTGGAGTAGAAGTAAATACAAATTTGTTACCTGACAAGCCCAGTGACAGGAACAGGAGAAGAGGAGCCAATCATAGACATGTGAACAACGATTTGGTAAATTCTTAGATTTTAGGTTCTACTTTCATTGGACTAAACGTACAATTCTTTGACCTATAGCAATGTGGGAAGTAGTTTTAGGGAATCTAACTTAGCCAGACTGCTCCAAGAGGAGAGAGCTCACATATTCCTGAATATTTATTGAGAAGCAACATTCTATTACATTCGTTCCTGATATATTTCTATCTTGAACTTTATTGCTTTATTGCTGAATTCCAATGCTTTGCTGACCAAACAGATGTCCAATTGACAAACAGAGTCGCATCTTGCTGAACCAAAACTGAGGCAAGGTATAAGAAGATGATACTGATTGCTATGTCTGTTTGCTTTTGTTCTGAGGTACCAACCGCCAATTTTGATAGAGCCATAGTTAAATGTTTTCCAAATTTGTGTTGACTAAACTGCTTTGCATGAAGCCCAAACATGCCATTCTAATTATGAGGCTAGTTAAGATACTCTATGACTGATGCCTGCTAAATATTAACAACAGTTGTTGTCTTTTCTTTGCTGAATCTAAATGTATGCCATTTCTATTGCATAATTATTCTTGCTATTGATTTATACTGTAACTTTAGATGTGTAGTGATCCATGCTTTGATTAATTTGAGATTCTTTAGAAGATTTGGTCAACCAGTATTGTTTCTGTGTGCTTATCATTTGATTTTGAGACTAAGTTATGTGATATTAGCGTTGTTAATATAGGGAAAGAAACATCCTAACTTTTACATAAAGGTGTGGTTATTCATGGCTCAGGGGTCATGATGTGTGGAAATTATTGACTCCCAAAATTATTGATGTTATTGATTCGTATTGCTATTGATTGGTATCGGAACTGAGTCTTATGGTGGGAACTACTCTAAGCGCAGTCAAGCGGTCCATCGAACCTCTAACACGTCCCCTTATAATCTAACAATAAGATACCAAATAAGATCAGATGTGGTAACAGTGTTTCTGCACCTGTAAAATTCTTATTAACGAAAGAGCAACTTTAGAGGTTGAGGCCTGTAATACCAAAGCTCCCCTGCAGTACAAAAACCAGCCTCAAATGTCAGATGCATCCCAGGGCATTTTGTGTAATACAGTTCCAGATGTTCCAGGAAGGGCAGAATTGATGAAGCAAATGGTCAAGGCTACTGTATTAATCCATACATGAAATATTGCTGCAAAAAATGTTGCTGAAGTATGTACATTTGTTTATTACACTTTATTGGAATATGTCACATGCTACCCATAGTATTTAATTTAGTTCATATTTGTGGCCCCACTTGTGTATTTATTTTTTCTCACATTAATGTTAAACTAAAATGGGAGCACAACCATGGACGTCACTTCGATGAAATGCCAAGGCTATCGGAGGTGACATCACACGCCCTTTCACCTCCATTTTCACTCACACACACATAATTATACATACACACAAATTCACACTTACATACACTCTCAAATAAACACACTTTCACCAACCAGCACGCACACAACATACATTTAAAAGCATGTTTTACATACCTCAGCTACCATGGAAGGACATATGCCAGCTAATTGTGCTTCGTTTTCTTATACTAATAGTGAATAATACATTATGATTCACTATTAGTGTGATAAATTGACAGAAAACCAAGAGAGTGGAGCTCTAATTGCCGCTGTGTTCTGGCCACTTAATTTGCCACCTCTGAGGCCAGGGATCGCAAAGGCGGTGCTAGGGATAGCAAAAAGGCAAGCCAGGAGTCGCAGCTGCAACCCCGACGACTCCTAAATGACGTCCATGAACACAACTCATTAAAGTTCTAGAAGATTTAGTGTGGATGTTCTTTTCATTAACTTTCCATTTTCCACTGGTAAGTAAGCATTTCTTGTTTATGACTGTAATGCAGAAGTCCTTGAAGTTCGATTGGAATTTTGATTAAAGGTGTAATACGATTTCAGCATTTATTCATAAGGCATCATTTGTTTTAAATCTGTTTAAGAATACTAATTAGTAGATATTAATAATCGTAGAGGAAGTGCTGATAGTTTTAACTCACTCCAGTGACCTTTGCCACCCTGCCTCTAATTTCAGTCCGCCTGTTTCAGTGACCTGCAAGGCTTCCTATGCACTGCATGACCATTTTTGGAGACCAAGAGCTTATTTTTAATCGTCAGCCTTGATCCCAGAGCCAGAGAGAGAAAATGAAGAAAAAATAGGAAACAGTGTAAAGGTTATAAAGAAAGGATGAAAAAGAACCTCCAAGGGTGGGTTAAGATACAGACTGTGCAGGGTGTTGGAAGAAAGAGGTGAAATCAAAACTAGATATCCCTGGGATTTGGAAAACTTGGTATTCAGCAGTGCAGGCGGCGAGCTCCTGAGACAAACCTAGGGCCCTTGCACTTTTTTTTTTAATTCAGTACTAGTGAAGCATATATTGCTTCAACTAGTGCTGACCCTAGTTTCTGAAAGGGAACTTTGTGGGGATGCATCTTCCTTTGGTGTCTCCCCTGTTGATGCTTTCTCTTTGGTGTCAATTTGAATTGCCGTTTTGGAGTTGAAACTGGTGATGTTGCCTCCAAATCACAATGACCTCTGGGGTGCACTGATTCGTTCCAGTCATTTTGAGTAGGAGCAGTGATTCTTCTAAGGGAAAGGACTTATGTGAATTTAACGTCTTAAGTTGAGGATCCTCCTCTGATCTTAATACACACCTGGAAAAGAATCAACCAAGGTGTTCTTTGCTTGTCAACAAAAAGCTAAACTCCTTCAGAGTATTAGGTTACTTACTACAAATTCCTGCATTATAGACAACTAGTGCAAAGTGCCTAGAAGGCGTACAGAGAACCTATTATGTACAATATAGGCTTAGTCTCCTTATTAAGAAAAAAGTAGTATGAACCACTGGAAGCTTAAAAAAATGAAGATCGTTTTGGAGGATGGTAGGTAGGCTTGATAATGGAATAATGTTCCCATCATCTGTCAATTTTTGAAAAATTCTTGAAATGATATATCAAGGTGTTACATAGTAGTCACTGTAGTAAAGCAATAGAGTTTACTTGGCCTTCTGGGTAGCAGATTATTACAGTTGGCACAACAATAAAGCTGATTGCTGCCACAGAGCCCTCTAAGTTCCATGCTCATACGGTTTGACCACTGCAGTATTTACAATTAATCTGTGATATTGGGTCAAGACCCCCACTGCAGCTTTCAACCAAGTATAGCGCGAAGAGCATTTCCTGAGTCTTGGTTTTGGATTTACTGTTTCTTAATTGCCTTCATGGTTGTATGAAGCTATATGACACAGCTATATAATAAAGTCTCATCCAATTCTTCGCTTACCACTATGTCACAAGGGAAGTATATAATTATTATTCTTAGTCCACCTCTTCTTAGAATGGGATGTAAGCGTAGGCGGAATTAAGAATAGTAATTATATACTTACCGTGTTTTCTAGTGGTAAATCAATGTAATAGATATGATATTATTGTCATGCAGTATATCAGATCTGATATAGTAATCCCCTTACCTCCCCCTCTCCCCCACTGCCTTTCGTGGTGTAAAGAGGAAGGTCAGAACGAGTTCAAAATGGGACTATGGTCTACTCACAGTGTTATGACTTTAAGCATGCTTGCTAGTAAAGCAATAAATAATCATCATACTTGGCCACATTAATAGCATCTGAGCAGGGTATGTTTTACATAGAACCACACTGATGGTATAGGGCAGACAAGCAATGTGACAATCAATGAAGGCGTGAAGATTTGCAGTTCAGTGCAAACAAGGACCTGCCTGTGATAGATATCTAGAGAGTGTGAGGGAGTGAATGTCTAATTCACTCTCAGTAGATTTTTAAAAATATAAAAAATGGTAATCCCAGAACCCCTCCAAACACACACAATAGACATGTTTTCGAGTTCATGTCATTCATTTTAACTGTGTGGTTAAATTCAGGAGGGTGTGTTTACAGTAGCTATTTGAAAGCCTCTGAACCTCCATTGTCTGTGAAATTACGAGTCAACCTCTTGACTAAAAATGAGGGTTCAGCCAGAGGTTTTAGGTGGTGATTTCAATAAGGTACACATAGCCTGAACAGCTCTTGCAGGGCGCTATAGTTTTGTCTGGCATCTCAACAGAAGTAATAAAAAGGATGACACCTGCCAAAATAGGGTTAGTTGACAAGGATGTTGGAAATACCCAGGAATTACAGTGCATCCTCAGACTTGTGGATTCTGCGCCCAAAAACAGATTATTTATCCCCTTGAAGTTGATGCTGATTCTCTTTATTATTTCTGCTTCCTTCTGTTCCTTCTCTGCCCTCTTTCAATCTAATAATCTGCTAGCTAGCGTTCTCTAGCTTCCTCTTATTTCCTTCACCATCCAGCCATCTTGTTTACCTCCCCCTTTGTCACTCCTGCGCCTCAATCAATCAATCAAGAATTTATAAAGTGTGGCAAATCACCCGTGAGGATCTCAAGGCACCCTGCTTCCCTTCTTTTACAAACTATTCAAAAAGTTTACCTTGTTGTGGTCCTTTTTTGTAACTAGATTCCCCCTCCGTTCACCAACATTATCCTTTTTTAACTCTATTCTCAGTTATGCCTTTTCCTTTCTCTTTCAATAAGGTTGTCCTCATTCTTCTCTATTGCTAATTATTTTTCACTGCTATGTCATCCCTTTCTCTTTACGTATCTTCCCCTATTGTATCCCTCATCTGTTCTATCCTTCGAGCTTCTACTTTCTTCCCTTTCCTTCTATTTTTTATCCTCTCGTTTGCCCTAGCTATATCTCAACTGCTTTTCCACCCTCTCTTCCAATCCCGCCAGAGAAACTGATTATAGTGTTGCATTGTCTGCTTTGGGTCGAGTGCACAATTAGTCAGCCTGATAATGAAGTTACTGGACTGCATGGAGTAAATTCAGGATTTGCAATAATTGTCAATGAAACAAATTTCTCCCTAGCCTGTTGCATTTTAATGGAAAGCTCAGGTTTTAAATCTGGCGAGTTTGGAGTTATGGCTAACAATCAATTGTGAAGGATTTACTAAGGACAAGTGTGAGTAAACAATTCAAACACATTTGAATGCATTTTCTTGGAAACTGCATACCGAGTCATGACCTGATTTGTCCAGCATCTCACAATTTCACCAAGTTTGAAACCATGGGGTTAAACCAGCTCTTCTTCTTTCAAGGTATCTAACCAAGGGCCTTATTTGGAGTGTGGATTTTGGGAGAAATGGGGCTAATATACCGTCTGTCGTATGACAAGTGTCATCGGATTTGGATGCACAGATTCGGTAGCTGGAATGAGGTTCTGACTTCAAAAATGGAAATAGTACATAAAAAAAAGAATGTTAATAGTTACAAATGCTGAACATGAATGTTTGTAACCATTGAAATGCTTAATTTGTTTCGTCCTTATTCATGAAACCACATCATCTCCGTAAGAATCATGTAATGCGTAACCGCAACGAACCAGATTAATTGGTAAGTAATTTCACTCATTCATAACTATGATCTTATTCTCATAATTTATTCAGATATAACTCCTAACTTTTTTTAAATTTAATTTTAGAAGGTTTTTGTGCAAATTTACGTATGTAATTGAGTGTGTAAAACTGCATATTTCCTAGTTTCGATTGTGTGATGCATTTTTTCATCTATTGGCAGAAATGTCACCAACAGAACTGGCACCTAACACAGGTCAAATTTACGGTTGGCTTGTGGGCTAGTTGAGGCCCACCTCTGACACTCCAGCAGAGGACCACCAGTGAGGCAGAGGCATCTTTGGCAGGATTTAAATGCTTGATGGGCCACTATGTGGTTAAGGTGTGTGTGGCATTCTTTTTTGTTTTTCGGAAACAGTTCCCAAAGCAGTGGGTTTGTTTCTTTAAAAAGTCCATGGCATACTTTCTTCAGAAGTGGGCCATTTTTGTCTTTTGCGTGTTCTGTGCAGTGAAAGATCTGTGACAGGAACCAGCCTGGAACAGGGTGGGCCCCCAGGGTCTTGATCAAGGATTAGCCTTTAAGGGTATGTTTTCCATGTTGTGCAGTTGTGAACAAAATAGTTGTACATCTGCAGCTACTCTGGTTGTTGTTCTCTGTGTAATGGAGACTTGATTTTCACATGTTGAGTTGACCTAGCTCAACTGAGAAGATAGGCACCTGGAAACGAGCGATGCTAGTGGAATTAAGAACCAAATTATTGGAATATATATTGGTACAACTATAGTTAGAGGGCACATTTTTATGGCATAACATTGTTACATTTCAGTAGCAAATGTTGACCCACAGGACCTAATTTTCTCAGTAAGTGCTTTCTCAATAGGTGAAAATGTATTGTATTTGATTTTTATATCTGAACTTTGTGACATTTGATAATAATTGCACTGTGATTTTTTTACCTGTGGCTATAATGGCCTACCATCAACTTGTTTCAAGCACTCTCAGCAATTAACCTCTGAGAAACAGACTAATTGCCATATAGTGCGAGGAGTAGAATTCTAGAATTAAAACCAAAGGAACTGGTTGTGTAATTTGTTTCATGAATCATTCAAACCGTTATCTAAGTGATCTATTGTTACAGCTTAATGTCCTAATGGACGTCAAGTGGTCACTTCACATTTACTAGCGAGTAGGACAGTTACTCTATTGTGACTAATAGTCATGGCCAGCACCGGGTGCACCTTCATGGTACAGGAAAAGATGCGCTCTCTACAGCACTGGATCAAATTAATGAGTTTTCAAGGATACTCGGGAGAGCACAGCAGTGAGAGAGCCGTGGTTTCAAACTGTGGTTCTGCCTCTCTCTGACAGAGAGCCATGTTTGAGTTTCATGAAGGAGACAATGATTCCTGCGGGACTGCAACTGCGTTTGGCAAAATGCATGGGAGGAGCCCCTGAGTCACTCCCAAGGAGTGCCCTTGGAGTAGCACACTGACTATGCACCACCTCCTATCTAGGGCACAGTCATATATCTTATGATGACGTAATTGTTCTAGGCACCTCCCCTCCCTTCTTTAATAAACTATTTTAAAAAATGTACCTTGTTCTAGGTTATTGTGTGTACTACAATATGGGTGCGGTGGCAAAGGTCAAATCTCCATGCACGCCAGGGTATGTACTCTTTCGAATTATTCAACTACGGATTGTGCACCTACAACATTTGTATTAATTAAACAGCAACCCTAGTGTCTGAGGTCCCACCTGTAGTTCCAAAGCTCCCTTGTGGTGCTAAAACCAGCCGCAAATGTCTGTTGCACCCCAGGGCATTTTGTGCAATACAGCTCCAGATGCTCCAGGAAAGCCAAATTGATGAAGTGAATGGTCAAAGCCACTGTATTTATCCAGACATGAAAAATTGCTCCAAAAATGTTGCTGAAGTATGTACGTATGTTAAATGTACACTTTATTTTAATATGTCACATGCTACCCACAGTATTTGAATTGGTTCTTATTTGTGGCACACTTGTGTATTCATTTTTTCTCACATTCATCATAAATAAAATGGGAGCACAACACATTATAGTTCCAGAAGATTTATTTTGGGTACATTTTTCTATGGACTTTCCATTTTTCCAATTGTAAGTAAGCATTTCTTGTTTATGACAAGTTGGATTGGAATTTTGATTAAAGGTGAAATAAGGTTTCAGAATTTGTTCATAAGGCATCATTTGCTATCAGTGTGTTAAGAATCTTATTAGTAGATGTTAATAATCTCAGAGGCAGCGCTGACTGTTTTAGCACACTTTGCCACCCTGCCATTAATTTCAGTCCACCTGCTTCGGTGATGTGCAAAGGCCCCTGAATGGAATTCTAAGTTTTGGAGACCAGGAGCTTACTTTTCATCATCGTCCTTTATCACGTAGCGAGAGATGTTAGAAACGGGAGAAAGGAAAAGATAGGACATTGTATAAAGGTTAGAAAACATGGATGAAAAAGAATCTCCAAGGGTGAGATAAGAGACAGGCTGTGCAGGGTGTTGGAAGAAAGAGGCATGAGGCCAAATCAAAACTAGACAGCCCTAGTATTTTCAAACTTCGGCATTTAGCAGAGCAGGTGGTGCGCTCCTAAGAACAAATCAGGGCTCTTTAACTTTTTTTTGTTTTTTTGTTAAAGTACTAGTGAACCCCGTAGTGATGAAGCTGGTGCTAGTCATATTTACTAAATGGGAACCTTGGTCGGTTGCATCTTTCTTTGACACCTCCCCTATTGACACTTTCTCTTTGAGAGTAAATGTTCAGTGGATTGTTGGAGTTTTAACACGTGGTGAGTGCCTCCCAATCAGCTATGACCTCTGGGATGCACTGCCATCTTTCAGTTACTATGAGTAGGATGAGTGATTCTTCTTCTAAGTGAAGGTCTTATGTGAATTTAACATCTTAAGAGCAAGATCCTCCTATGATCTCCATACACACCTGGAAAAGAATCAACCAAGGTGTTCTTTGGCTTGTGGACACCAAAAAGCTAAACTCCTTGAGAGTGTCAGGTTACCTAATAAAAATTCCTGCATTATAGACAACCAATGTGAAGTGCCTAGAAGGCATAAAGCGTACCAGCTGTGTACAGTAGAGGCTTAGTCAGCTTGAAAAAAGTGGTCTGAACCACTAGAAACTTTAGAAAACTATGACCATTTTGTAGGATGCTAGGTAGGCTTGATAATAAGTAAATGCTGCCTGCATCTGGCAATTTTCAAACCTTTATGGAAATGATATATCGAGGAGCTATGTAGTAGTACCGGTGATAAAAGGATTCAGTTTACATGGTCTTCTGGGTAGCAGATTATGACAGTTGGCACAACAGTGAAGCTGATTGCTGCCACACAGCCCTCAAGGCTCCATGCTCAAATGGTTTGACCACTGCACAAATTAAATTAGTCTGTGATTTTGGGTCTGGACCCCACTGCAGCTTTTAACCAAGTATTGCACGAAGAGCATTTCCTGAGTCTTGGTTTTGGAGCTTCTGTCTCTTAATTGCCTTCAAGGTTGTATGAGGCTATATCGAGGCCGTTAATAATACATCTATATAATAATGCCACATCCAATTCTTTGCTTACCACTATCTCACGAGGTAAATATATAATTAATTATTATAAGTCTACCTGTACTTATAATGGGATGTGAGAGCAGGCGAAGTTAAGAATTGTAATTATATACTTACCATGCATTGTAGTGATAAGTCAGTGTAATAGATATGATATTATTGTCATGCAATATATCAGATCTGATATAGTGAATCAGAAGTTTTAGGGGGTGATTCCAATAAGGTAACCATAGCCTGAGCAGCTTTTGCAGGGCAACATAGTTTTGTCTGCTGAGTCAACAGACGTAATAAAAGGTTGACACCTGCCAAATGTAAGTTAGTTGACAAGGGTGTTGGAATGGCCAAAGACTTACATTATATGCGCAGGCATCTGGATTCTGTGCCCCAAACAGGTTGTTTGTCCCCCTTTATTATTTCAGCTTCCTTCTGTTCCCCCTCTGACCTCCTGCGATCTAATAAGTTGCTTATTGGATTTCTCTAGCTTCCTCCTATTTCTCTTCTCATTCGGCCTTCTCCATTGACCCTGCTTCCTCACTCCTGCTCCTCTCTCCTCCCCACTTACTTTACAAATTATGCTATAGGTTTACTCCTGTTCCTGTGCTTTTTGTCACTCGCCCCCTCTCTCCATTGCACAACATTATCCCTTTCTAATTCTATTCTCAAGTGGGCCTTTTCTTCTCTCTTTCCATAAGGTTGTCCTCACTCCTTTCTCTTCCTCATTCTTTTTCTCTATTATGCCACCACCTTTTCTTCATCCATATTCCCCTCTTTTGTCTCTCATCTTGTTCTATCTTTCATGCTTCTGCATTCTTCCTTCTCTATCTCTTGTTATACTCTCAGTTGCCCTTCCTTTATCTCAACTGCTCTTCCACCTTCTCTTCCTGTCTCATGAGAGAAATTGACTGTAGTGTTCTATTTTCTGCCTTGGATTGAATGCACAGTTCGCCAGCAGGATTATGAATTCACTGGACCGCATGAAGTAAAGTCAGGTGTACATGAATATAACAGTGAAACTACTTTTTTCCTAGTCTGTTGAATTTTAAGGGAAACTTAGTTTGTAAATTTTGCAAGTTAGAAGTTAAGTGGGTAAGAGTCAGTATAGCGGAAATACCAACGTCTGAGTAATAGCTTCAAATATATTTGAATGCTTTTTCTGGCAAAACGTCATAACGTGTCATAATAAGCAGGGTTGGACTGGGAACACAAAGCAGACCTGCCAAGTTTTTTCAGACCAACCCCCGTAGGGTGCCTAGTGAGCGAGCCAAACCACTACAGTGGGGCTTGGGGTGTTTTCCCCCAAGTAAACTTGGGAAAAAGTGGCGAGAACTGGTCATTCTACAACACATTTTTCACTATATATTCAACTGTATTCGTTTTTAAAGCATAGTAAACGAGGACCTTACATTGCACCAGGATACAGCAGTCTTTCTTGAGGCTCTTCAATGATTCCCTCTACATTACCTTCTAACAGTGCCTCTCATCTCTCCATAAGCTCTCTGTCACATGTATCTCAGTTGTTTTACAGCGCCTCTCTTACCAGCGGAGGGTGTTGGAGCACTTTCCATTGCACACATACAGAGACAATGAAGCATACGTGTGTACATCAGGGTAAAGAAAATGGTATATAAGACAAAGGGAGTAGGACTCACGTCATTCATGCTGGTAGATATGTTGTGTACGAGTGCTTGGCTGGGGAAGCATAAACTTGGGATTCAAAAGGTAACACAGTAGTTAGGGTTGACTTTATTAATTACAATTTATTTTGTCTCAAACAAACCATTTTAGCAAAACTAGGATAATCAAAATCTGGAGAAAAACATAACTTTCTAACTTGTACAATGCAGTTTGCATGGAGCTCCTTGAAGGCAGTTCATAGCACACTGTGCTAGATGATGATTGTAACTTATGAACTGCACAGTAACAAAAGGATCTATGTGACAAAAGCAGTATCCCACTGAACAATGCACATAAATTACTGTTCAGTGACCTGCACAGTACATGTTCTTTGCAGCAGACATAGTAACACTCTGTGCTACGTTAGATGAGTCAAAATTGCCAGTAGACAATAGTCTGATTTCTTTTCAGCAGGTACATTAATCACCAGAGTTATCTTGGCACTTTTGTTGTTTTCTGTAAACTGTTGGATATATAAAGAACTCTGCGTGCTTTTAAAATTGCTTCACTGCTACAAAATCAGCCAACCATTAACAAAAGCGCCCCCCTCCCTTCCAGCATCAGGGGAAACACCCGCTGCCTGGTTCTGCCAGTCTGGCCTTGATAACAAGTCATAACTTATTTTGTCCAGGAATCCACACTTTGACCAAATTAGGAAACAGGATAAACCGCCTCTTGTACTTCCAAGGAATGTAACCGGGAGCCATTTTTGGAGTTTGGCTGATGGGATAAATGTGGCAGGTACCCCATCGGCCACATTGCAAGTGTCATAGGCTCTAACGCTCTTGTATTACACTGGACGAATTATCTGCCACTTTTGAGATGAAGTCCCACCCAACAAACTCTAAATAAGGCTCTTAAGAGTCAGATGTATGATTATCTGGGCACAAAATTCTGGTTGGAAATTGTGATCAGTATTTTCAGTAAAGATTTTTATGATCCAATCTATGCTCTAGTAGGTTAGTGTTACACCTTGCATCCTTAGGGTGGTCGTACCCCAGACTTTTTGCCTTTACCTCCTGTTTTGTTGCTGTAACTATTTGTTAGCGTTAGTACTCCGAGCACTTTAGAGGGGGAGCCTGTGCATGTTCTCCAATCTGCTGTGCAATACAGCTGGGCTGAGAACATACAAAGTGTTCATGTCTGTTTGGCCGGTCCAACACGGAAAGCCAAACAGACATGTGGACTTTATAGTGCACATACCCCTCCTCCAGTCCTCCTCCGGCCCCTTCAGCCCAGCACTCCCCCCTTACTCCAAGGAAAAATAAAATGATAATAACATAGCGTTGTTATCATTTTATTTTAACTTCTACAAAAATCCAGCGGGGAGATGCTCCTCTACCTTAGCGGAGGAGCCGCCCCTAGTCACTCCACATTTAGAGGTTTTATTCTGCTTACCAAGGACACTCAGTGGTTAGCCCTTTCAGTCCCCGGATGCTGTGGCGAAGCGAGGAAGAGCAGACTAGCATTTTTTCATTCAAACGTCATCTTGTGTTAAGTAAGTATTCAAATAATTTGGCCGTTGGTCAGCGTGAATTTCTTTGTCCGTCCCCGGATGTCTTGGCTAAATGAGAAAGACCTGTGCAGACTTTTTACTTACTACACGTCACCGTGTGTGATGTAGATATTAAAATATTTGTGCAACTATCGGCTGTGCAGGAAAATCGTTTCGTGATAGCTCTCCCTGGGAGGTAAACTTTTTTTTTGTCAAACTTTATTTTACATTTTGCAGGTGTAGCACAATAATCAAAAGTAAGAGCATCAGTTGACATCATTGATGCACTGATGAGAAGCTAGAGCAACAGTACGGGTTCTACAGTAGAAGCGTGTATTGATATGCAAGCTTATATGAACACAGTAGGTGTCTGTCAATTGAAAAACAAGTAACAACTGAACATGAATACCCCAGTACCCCCACCCCCGAAGAAAAACACCTATAATCAGGCTCAGGTGTGCAAGGGTGGTATAGTTAGTGATACCAAATAAGGCAGTATATCAATAGTGTTGAAGGAGGGAAGTCCCGGGTCACAGAAAGGGTGGCAATGGAGGATCGAGGGCAGGTGTTCACCAATGTTTAAAACTGGAAGAGATGGAGTGCTTGCATACGTGCAGGGGCATGCAAATAATGGGTGCCCCTTCCATAAGTATTCACTAATGGGCCCCAAGTGCATTCAACATTTTTATATTTATCTAACATAATATCTACCATTCTCTCCATAGTGAAAGCTTGCCATAACTGGGTGTTCCATTGAGTAAGTGAGGAAGGATCTTTTATCTTCCATGCCAATAATATGGCAAGCTTAGCTTTGACCAACACACCCATAGTTTCGCTTTGTCTCCTGGCATTTGGCGTTTAAGCAAGGCATCTTGTAGGCCCAGCAGTATTAAGTCAAAGGTGGTCGGGACTGGGTTACCTGAAATGTCTTTAATTTGAGCAAGTATCTCCGTCCAAAAGGGGCGAATAGTCGGGCAGTCCACCGAGATATGTCTAAAATCTTCTAAAAGGCCCCATCCTCTCCAACATAGGCCAGAAGTTTCTGGAATTTGTTTCTTCAATGTAGTCTGGTAGAAGTACCAGTCAAATAACAGTTTGTAGTGTGCCTCTCTCTTGTGGACAGAATGGTTAAACCTGAGGAGTCTCTCCATAGTGTGCACCATATCTCTACTGGAATCGAGCTGTCTACAACATGTTCCCACAAAGCTATATGGTGAGTTTGGAGGGGAGGAGCTGTAGAGAGGAGGAGTGTGTAGAGAAAGGAGATACATCTTTTCGAGCCTCCAGATCAACTAACAAACACCTTGAGTGGGGTGAGGTCTCTTTCAACTGGGTGTAGTGGAAACATTCAGAGTCTGGGAGATTGAAGTCTTGTTGGGAATTCTCAAAGATGAGGATGTACCAGCCATGAAACAGATTGGAGATAGTGAGGCAGGCGAAGCTTGCCAGCAGTCAAAGGGTGACCAGTGCAAAAGCAGGAGGGAATTCTGGGTTATAATGGATGAGGGTGAAAGGGGAGGAAAAGGTCGTCAGCTCACCTGTTCATGTTGCTTTGTCTCAGATTTTAAGGGTTGTTCTAAATTGGGTACTCACATAAGTGTTGGGTAGGTGTTGCGCCTTTGGTTTCGAAAGAAGATTCCAGATGTATCTGCCGACCAGCGTTCTGTTCATATTCATGGTTGAATCACGACCATGGCGGAAACCGCCAACACAGACAGCCACTTTAATACTCTGACTGCCACGGCAGTAGAAACAAACACCATGGCGGTAACCACCAACAAACAGGCAGAATACAATGTACATCCCACTGTATTACAACAGGCCCATCTGCCACCTTTTCTGTGGCGGTACCAACACCATCAAAAGCACAGCGGAAACAGAATTTGGAACGGAAACCACTCATCTCTCGACACCCAACAAGGAACCAGGATGCCATGGAGCCCGAACTTCAGGTGCTACCAATGTTAGTTTACCTCCTCTTCTACCAGGAGCAGCAAAGACGGCGGCGACAACCACAGTGAGTACTGCACCTAGCACACAGGAAAGGTGGGGAGGAAAGAGAGACTGACACACACACGCAACACCCCCACCCCCACCCTCACCCACAACACATGCACACAAATACATGTATCAACATTACATTTACACCCGTCACCCCCTGGAAGAATGCACAGACAAAATGAAATGATTGTAACAAGTGTAATCATCGAAAATTCAGATATGGAAACATCTCTGTAACAGATCATTATATACAAATATGTACAGCAACTACACAAGTCCGGATAGTGTTCCAATCATTGTCCGTGGACCAGTGGTCCCAAAATGCATAGGCGAAGCACACACATGATACCTGACTCTAAACGGAGAGAACACCGCTGGGGCATTAGCTCGAAAATAAACAGGCACCTCAGGGGGAAGGAGAGGGGGGCACCTCAGCCAGTTGAAGGGACGACACCACTGCTCCACGAGGGGGCTCCATGCCCACTGCTTGGTCCTGGGGAGTGCAAAGCCACAGTCTCTCAAGTCTCCCAAGTGGATGGTTTGCCCACTGCTTTATCCTGGGGAGTGCAAAGCCACAGTCTCTCAAGTCTCCCAAGTGGGTGGTTTGCCCACTGCTTTATCCTGGGGAGTGCAAAGCCACAGTCTCTCAAGTCTCTCAAGTGGGTGGGTTACCCACTGCTTTATCCTGGGGAGTGCAAAGCCACAGTCTCTCAAGTCTCTCAAGTGGGTGGTTTGCCCACCGCTTTACCCTGGGGAGTGCAAAGCCACAGTCTCTCAAGTCGGTGACATGTTCCACTGGTTCTGGAGGGGGCTTGGTGCCCAGAGTGCTTCATCCAGCCAAGGACTGGGGTAGTGGATGTTTTTCTCCACTGGTTCTGGAGGGGGCTTGGTGACCAGAGTGCTTCATCCTGCCAAGGACTGCGGTAGTGGATGCTTTTCTCCACTGGTTCCGGAGGGGGCTTGGTGCCCAGAGTGCTGCACATGCAGTGTGGCAGGTCCCATTCCCTCACCTGGGTGTGTGTGTGCCACGAGATTTCCTGGGAACAGGTAGCATGATACTCCATGGAGTCAGAGACACAATCCACCCTGCTGCGACTTTGCCTGCCACCTGCTGGTACTAACAGTGCTGGGTGTGGTGCCTCGTGTATGCTGTGCAGGGTCCAGGATGTCTCCTGCAGCCTCGGATGGCTGTTCACTGGGAATGTTTGCCATGTCGGCTGTGGTGGCACTGTCTGTGCACGTCGGGGGGCTGGTGGCGGTGGTTGCGGCAGTGTCTGTGGCGGAGATGCTGCAGGTGGTGCATGTGTCAGCACCTGTGGAGGGAGACAGCAGGACGTCTCCTGGAGCCTTGGACGGCTGCCAACTGGGGATGATGCTGGGGACTGTTGCTGGGGCAGCAGACGTGCAGGTGGCCATGCAGGGGGCAGTGCATGTGGTGGTGTCCACCACCGTACAGGTTGCTGTTCTCTTTGCCAGAAGGGGTGACACCAGTCCCTCAGCCAGAGTCTCCGTGCCCTGTGCTGATTTCCCTTTAGCCTTGGGTCCCTTCCCCACCTTGGATGTCGCTGCTGGGCCCTTGGCACTGTCCCCTTTTGGCTTGGAGGATGCCTTGCTGGGAGGTTGGTGCGGCTTTTCCCTATGGCATGTGGGCCCCTTCTTCACCTTGGCAGGTGGCGGAATGGGCTGATTCTTGGCCCCGCTAGGTGGCACACTGGCAGACCTGTGGGTGCCGCCCGCGATGTTACAGGACTTGCAGGGACCACAGAGCTGGAGGATTTGGTGGCTGAGGTGCTGGACTGGGACCTGGACATCCTGGCCCTAGGGGAAGGACGGGGGGGGAGGTGTAGGGAAGAGGTCAATGTTAGCCAGGAAAAGTTTTTTAGACACACTGGGACAGGAAGATGGAGTGGGTTTGGGAGTGGAGGAAGAGGTAGTGGTTGTCAGAGCTGTACTTCTGCTGAATTTGGGTGAAGGTGCATGGGCTGGAGGCTGTTGTGAGGTGGATGGCTGTTGAGTGGGTATGTGCCTGCGTTTGTGGAATTTGGGAGGAGGGCTCACAGACACACTGGGAGAGGACACAGTGGACGTGTGGATGGTAATGGGGGTGGTGAGTGCACGTGAGCGGTGTGTGGTGATGGGCGTGCTGGTGATGGAGGTAATGGCTGAGGATGTAGTGCATGCAAGTGTGAGTGAAGACGAGACTGGGAGGGAGGAGGAGGACATGGAGGAGGGGGACCCAGTGGAGGCAGTGGATGTTGCTGTGTCTGCATGGGGATGGTGCTTGTGTGAGTGCCTGTAGGATGTGTGCTGCTTATGTTTGCCATGTCCACTCTTGTGTGTTGATGAGTGTGCATGCTGGTCTGATGGTGTGCCTGGGATAGGCTGAGGTACAGGGGATTGGGTCTGGGTAGTGGAAGTTGGAGGGGCGAGGCTGGACACAGGGACAATGGCTGTCATCAGTGCTGAGGACAGAGCCTGAAATGCTCTCTGTTGGGCTGCCACGCCAGATTGAATGCCCTCCAGGTATGGATTTGTTTGCTGCAAATGCCTCTCGACACCCTGGATGGTATTCAAAATGGTTGATTGCCCAACAGTGAGGGATCTCAGGAGGTCAATAGCCTCCTCATTGAGGGCAGCAGGACTGACTGGGGCAGGGCCTGAGATGCCTGGGGCGAAGGAGATGCCCACCCTCGTGGGTGAGCGGGCACGGGAATCTCGATGAGGGGCTGCTGGGAGGGCAGTGCTGGTAGGGGGGGTGGCGACTGTACCTGTTGTTGCCGTGGGCACAGAAGTGCCCTCCACCGCAAGGGAGCTCCCATCAGAGGAGGAGTCGCTGGTGTCTGCTCCTGTCCCTGTCGTGGAGCTCCCCTCGCCCTCCATCCCACTGGTGCCTTCAGACTCAGTAAATTCACCCTCCTAGGCCATGTGGGTTGCAGATCCCTCCTGCTCCAGTGCCAATGCTCCTCCGCCAGATGATGCTAATGCACACAAGGACAGGGGGACAAAACAAAAAGGGGGGAAAGACAGAAGAGACACATGGTCATTGCTTGCAACACCACTAACGTTGGCAGACACAACACACAGGGAGCGGCCCTATGCACTAGCCTATGCACTAACAGTGCAAGGGAAAAGCACATGCCCCTGGGGAACTCTGCCTAGTCCCATTTGATGCACACCTGGAACCCATAGGAGCCTGACTTGGTGTAGAGGACCACTACCACCTTTGTGGTTGGAGTGGCACTGAGCCTGCAAAATAATGGCTCTACCTTGGTGTGTCTGCCCTGGTCTAGGGGAACACACAGCCCACTTCCCCCACCCAGAAACCTCATGAAGCATGCAGAGTCAGCTGAATGTGACTGTACCCACCCCCTTGTGGCTGCTGTGATGCCCTCAAGCGCCCATCCAACTCAGGAAATGCCACCACCAGGGTCCGGTACATCAGTGGAGTCATGGTGCGACAGGCACCCCTTCCACGTTGGGAGGCTGTGGGACCTGGCTTTCTGACAGGGTCATCCCCAAACTTTTTGCCCCCTTCCTCCTATTTTTTCTGACCTGTTGTTGTTGGCTTTTGATCTCTGGGCACTTTACCACTGCTAACCAGTGCTAAAGTGCATATGCTCTCTGTGTAAATTGTACTGTTGATTGGTTTATCCATGATTGGCTATTTGAGTTACTTGTAAGACCCTAGTAGAGTGCACTATATATGCCTAGGGCCTGTAGATTAAATGCTACTAGTGGGCCTGCAGCACTGGTTGTGCCACCCACTTAAGTAGCCACTTCACCTTGTCTCAGGCCTGCCATTGCAAGGCCTGTGTGTGCAGTTTCACTGCCACTTCGACTTGGCATTTAAAAGTACTTGCCAAGCCTAAAACTCCCCTTTTTCTACATATACGTCACCCCTAATGTGTGCCCTAGGTAACCCCTAGAGCAGGGTGCTGTGTGGGTAAAAGGCAGGACATGTACCTGTGTAGTTTATATGTCCTCGTAGTGTAAAACTCCTAAATTCGTTTTTACACTACTGTGAGGCCTGCTTCCTTCATAGGCTAACATTGGGGCTGCCCTCATACATTGTTGAAGTGGCAGCTGCTGATCTGAAAGGAGCAGGAAGGTCATTTTTAGTATGGCCAGAATGGTAATACAAAATCCTGCTGTCTGGTGAAGTCGGATTTAATATTACTATTCTAGCAATGCCACTTGTAGAATGTGAGCATTTCTTTGCACTTAAATCTTTCTGTGCCTTACAATCCACGTCTGGCTAGGTTTAGTTGACAGCTCCTTGTGCATTCACTCAGACACACCCCAAACACAGGGTACTCAGCCTCACTTGCATACATCTGCATTTTGAATGGGTCTTCCTGGGCTGGGAGGGTGGAGGGCCTGCCCTCACACAAAGGACTGCCACAACCCCTACTGGGACCTGGCAGACAGGATTGAACAGAAAGGGGACCTGGTGCATTTCTTAGCCACTCTTTGAAGTCACCCCCACTTCAAAGGCACAATTTAGTATAAAACAGGGCCTCTGCCCTACCTCATCAGACACTTGCTGGAGAAGAAACCTGAACCAGAACACGGCCTGACTTCCAGAGAGGAAATCGACGCCTGCCGTGAGAAAGAAAATTTCAGCCTCCCGGAACGACGAGCAGCCAGATAACAAGCTGAGGAATCCACGCACAGACCCTGGGACATCTGGTAATCCCGCGAACCATAGAAGGAGTTGGCCCGCGTGCCGGAAAACGACGTACGTCTTCCCCGAGTGAAAAATAATGACGCAAGTCCGTGTGTGAAGGGGCGAAACCGATGCACACACCATTTTTCTTCCCGCAGAACGACGCACTTCTCCCCGTGTGAAAAATAAAGACGCAAGTCCGTGTATGAAGGGGCAAAACCGATGCACATACCATTTTTCAACGCATCTCCTCCTCTGTGGCCCTCTGCGGATATTTTCCACTCCAAACCAGGTACTTTGTGCTTGAAAGAGACTTTGTTTGCTTTTTAAAGACTTAAGACACTTTGGGGGTCATTCTGACCCTGGCGGTCAGTGTTAAAGCGGCGGCCAATCCGCCAACAGGCTGGCGGCCTAAAAATATGAATTCTGACCCTGGCGGGAACCGCCATCACAGGCCACCGCATTAACACTTCCGACCGCCACGGCGGTACAAACAAACAGCGCGGCGGTCACCGCCAACAGGCAGGCGGCAGACAATGTACCGCCCACCCTATCACGACTCACCAATCCGCCACCTTTTCCGGGGCGGGAGCCCTGCCGATAAAAACACGGCGGAAACAGACATCTCCAATGGAAAACGCTTACCTCGACACACCCCACGCGGAATCGGAACAGCATGGAACCCGAACTCCACATCCTCCCAGCCATTGCCTTCCTGCTCTTCTTCCAGGATCACGAACCTCGCCGCAGACGACAACGGTGAGTACTGCACCTACGACACAGGGGAGGGGGGAGGAGGAAAGGTTACGGGCACACACATACGCCACACACCCACCCCCACCCTCACCCCCACCGAAATACCTACACACCTATGCAGATAAAAAATTCAGAGTGACACCTCCAACCCCCCCCCCAAAAACAAATACAAAAGGCAATGAATGTAAAAGTAGAACCATATTATTGCAACAATAAAGTATAGCGACCATAGCAATATATGAAGAATGAATACACATCTAGAACTAAATCCATACAAGTAGCAAAAGTCCGGCCCAGTCATTCAAAGTCCAAATGTCCGTGGGCCAATGTGCAGCAACACATGGGCAAAGCCCACACACCAGATCGAGTCCGTTGGAGAGAACACTGCTGGGCATCACTAAAATAAAATACAGGCACCTCAGGGGGAAGGGAAGGGGGGGCACCTCAGCCACATGAGTCCACGACGCCAGATCCACGAAGGGCCTCCATGCCCACTGTGCCATCCTGAGGAGTGCAAAGCCACAGTCTCACAAGTCTCTACAGTGGGTGGATTGCCCACTGTGCCATCCTGGGGAGTGCAAAGCCACAGTCTCACAAGTCTCTACAGTGGGTGGATTGCCCACTGTTACATCCTGGGGAGTGCAAAGCCACAGTCCATCAGGTGTATTACAGAGACCACTGGTCATGGAGGAGGCATGGTGGGCAGAGTGCGTCGTGAAGGCCTGCCCGACACAGAACCGGGACTGCCAATGGGCCAGCGGTGCTTGACATGAAGGGCCCAGCGGAGCGGTGCTTGAGATGAAGGGCCCAGCGGAGCGGTGCTTGAGACGGCGGTGCCCAGCGGAGCGGTGCTTGAGATGAAGGGCCCAGCGGAGCGGTGCTTGAGATGAAGGGCCCAGCGGAGCGGTGCTTGAGATGAAGGGCCCAGGGGAGCGGTGCTTGACAGGAAGGGCCCAACGGAGCGGTGCTTGACAGGAAGGGCCCAGCGGAGCGGTGCTTGACATGAAGGGCCCAGCGGAGCGGTGCTTGAGATGAAGGGCCCAGCGGAGCGGTGCTTGACAGGAAGGGCCCAGCGGAGCGGTGCTTGAGATGAAGGGCCCAGCGGAGCGGTGCTTGAGACGGCGGTGCCCAGCGGAGCGGTGCTTGAGATGAAGGGCCCAGCGGAGCGGTGCTTGAGATGAAGGGCCCAGCGGAGCGGTGCTTGACAGGAAGGGCCCAGCGGAGCGGTGCTTGACATGAAGGGCCCAGCGGAGCGGTGCTTGACAGGAAGGGCCCAGCGGAGCAGTGCTTGACATGAAGGGCCCAGCGGAGCGGTGCTTGACATGAAGGGCCCAGCGGAGCGGTGCTTGAGATGAAGGGCCCAGCGGAGCGGTGCTTGACAGGAAGGGCCCAGCGGAGCGGTGCTTGACATGAAGGGCCCAGTGGAGCGGTGCTTGACACGAAGGGCCCAGCGGAGCGGTGCCTGACAGGAAGGGCCCTGTTCAGCGGTGCTTCTCACGGCGGGGCCCTGTTCAGCGGTGCTCCTCACGGCGGGGCCCTGTTCAGCGGTGCTCCTCACGGCGGGGCCCTGTTCAGCGATGCTTCTCTCGGCGGGGCCCTGTTCAGCGGTTCTGCTCACGGCGGGGCCCTGTTCAGCGGTGCTCCTCACGGCGGGGCCCTGTTCAGCGGTTCTGCTCACGGCGGGGCCCTGTTCAGCGGTGCTCCTCACGGCGGGGCCCTGTTCAGCGGTGCTCCTCACGGCTCCTCACGGAACAGGGGAGTGGGACTGGGTGGAGGGAGTCAGAAGAGGGAGGCTGGAGACAGGGACAATCGCTGCCGTCAGTGCTGAGGCCAGAGCGTTGAACGATCGTTGATGGGCAGCCTGACCCGAATGAAGGCCCTCCAGGTATGCATTGCTTTGATGCACCTCCCTCTCCACACCCTGGATGGCATTCAAAAGGGTAGACTGCCCAACAATGATGGTCCTCAGGAGGTCAATGACCTCCTCACTGAGGGCAGCAGGGGTGACTGGGGCAGGGCCTGAGGTGCCTGGGGCGAAGGAGATGGCCGGCTTCCTTGCCTTGCGGGCACGGGCCGAAGGCCGAGGGGCTGCTGGGAGGGCGGAGCTGGTGCGCAGGGTGGCGGCTGTACCTGTAGGATCGGTGGGCACGGATGTTGCCGCCACCGCAAGGGAGCTCCCTTCCGAGAACGTGTCGGTGTCGCCCTCCGTCTCACTGGTCATGTTGGAGTCCGTTGCATGGCCCTCCGGGGGCCATGTGAGATGCAGCTCACTCTTGCGCCGATGCCACTTCTCCTCCGCCTGATGATGCTAATGCACACATTCACAGAAAAACAAAGAAAATGGGGGGGGGTGGAAAACATAAAGTCAAGTTGAGTGCATGCATTGGGGACACCGTTGGCGGAGAGGACAGACACAGAAGCCCCCTGCACTACGCTGCGCACTTGGGGTACACTACTCATTCACTGGGACATGCCCTACAAGCCTATGGGCGACAACTGGTCCGTGAATCGCGTTACTAGGCACCCTACAGAGGTGGGGGGCGGGGGGACAGGACCATACCTCACGGACAGGCCTATCCTACAGAAATCGCCTTGGCCTAGGGATACCCACAGCCCTCCTCCCCCACCCAGGCACCTCCACTGCGCGCAAAATAGCTGGATTTGCTGGTACTCACCCCCTTGTGTCTGCTGTGATGTCCTCAAGCGCCCATCTAAATCGGGGTAGGCCACCGCCAGGATCCGGGACATCAGGGGGGTCAAGGTACGACTGGCACCCCTCCTAGGTTGGGAGGCCATCTCCAGCAGAGCCTCCGCGGTCTTCCTGCTCCTGCGGTGGATGTCCTCCCACCTCTTGCGGCAGTGGGTGCCCCTTCTGGTGTGGACCCCCAGGGCCCGGACGTCCTTGGCGATGGCACGCCAAATGTCAATCTACTGATGGGCGCTGACCTATGTGACATGTACAGGGGGGAAGAGAAACATCATCACTTTTCTGCATGTTCGATGTGAGTGGCCCCCCCTCCCCAACCTTGCCATGTGGCACATGCTCTCATCTGTCGTGCCATGCATTCGTCATTCGCTGCCCTCCCCTCCATCGTACATCCTCCCCACTCAGCCCAGGCATTGGGCACTATGCATTGCCCCCCGTGTACTCACCTGTTGGTCTGGAGGCCCGTAGAGTAGCGCATACTGGGGGAGGACCCCATCCACGAGCTTCTCCAACTCCTCGGAACTGAAGGCGGGGGCCCTTTCCCCAGTCGCAGCAGCCATTGTCACTTCCAGACCGAGGTCACAGCAGCACTTGCAGTATAGGTCCTCTCCTGTGGATGCTCAGGTCTCGTGTGATCAAGCAAAGAGAAAATGGCGGTTACGGCCGCGGCGGTGCGTACCGCGGCGGTGCGTACCGCGACCGCCGGCGCTCACCGCCATTGGCTCCTGAAACCCATAGGGTTCAATGTTGTCCAATGCGGCTTTGCGCCGCGGACTGCGACCGGCTACCGCCACGGTGTGCCACGCTTGCGCAATGACCTCACTTCACATTGTCACACTTCACAGGTCAGGCAGCCGCCATTTCAAGGGCCCACATGGCTAGGCCTTGCACCGACAATCATACTAGCCATTCAATCCCGACAGATTTGTGTACTGTGCATGCTGTGGGCACTTACCTGTGGGTTGCTTGACTCTGTGCTCCATGTTGTCCTTCCTAGGCATCGTCCGCTGGGACTTGCGAGGAGACGGAGGAATGTTCCCGTGTACAGACCGCTGGTGGACCTGTCGACAATGGAAGAAAGACACGTCATACTCACCTACAGACTCAACCGTGCCACTATACAGGAACTGTGTGCCCAGCTGGAGCCAGACCTGATGTCACCCATCCGCCAACCCACAGGGATTCCGCCTCTAGTGCAGGTGCTGTCAGTACTGCATTTTTTTGCCAGTGGATCATTTCAAACTACCGTGGCCATTTCATCTGGGATGTCTCAGCCTATGTTTTCAAAGGTTTTGTCCAGAGTGTTGTCTGCCCTGATGAAATACATGCGGAGCTACATCATTTTCCCTGAGGTGGGTGACTTGCCTACAGTGAAGGGTGATTTCTATGCCCTTGGACACATTCCCAATATCATTGGTGCCATTGATGGTACCCATGTGGCTTTGGTTCCCCCAAAAGACGATGAGCAGGTGTACAGGAACCGAACAAATTATCATTCGATGAATGTCCAGGTGGTCTGTTTGGCTGACCAGTACATCTCCCATTTAAATGCCAAGTTCCCAGGGTCAGTGAATGACGCGTACAACATGCGAAATAGCAGCATCCCTTATGTGATGGAACTGCTACAGAGACACCGTGTGTGGCTAATTGGTGACTCTGGTTACCCAAACCTGCCTTGGCTATTGACCCCAGTGAGGAATCCCAGGACCAGGGCAGAGGAACGGTACAATGAGGCCCATGGGCGTACCAGGAGGGTAATTGAGCGGACCTTCGGCCTCCTGAAGGCCAGGTTTAGGTGCCTGCATATGACTGGTGGATCCCTAATGTACTCACCAAGGAAGGTGTGTCATATCATCGTGGCCTGCTGCATGCTTCACAACCTGGCTTTGCGACGCCAGGTGCCTTTCCTGCAGGAGGATGGTCCAGATGGTGGTGTTGTGGCCGCTGTGGAGCCTGCGGAGAGTGAAGAGGAGGAAGACGAAGAGGACGACACAGACAACAGGGACAGAGTGATACTGCAGTATTTCCAGTGACACACAGGTAATAATCTACTCCTGCATTGTATTATATCTGTAACTGTAGTGGCTCTCTACTGTTTGACCTTTCACCCCAATGTATGGTAACTTAGTTGTGTATATCACTTCCTATTTCAGTGATCTGATCCCCACGGAGTGCCCTCTGGTTTTCTTCCCCATGGACTACCGCTGTGTGACACTGGTATGTTGTCATCACAATGTAACTAGAATTTTTTTTTGGTTATATCGAATACATTTGGTTTCAATAAATAGATAGCAGAATCCAGTTCGTTAATGTGCAATAATTGTGTTTATTGAAGTTTTCAAATAGGTGTATAGTTCAAAAAGGGTGATGGGTGATGGTGGAGGCATGTCCATGGCAGTGTCCAGACTGTCGTTCCTACAGGTCCATTGTCCATATGCCTGTGGAAGGTGGAGCAGGGGCAGTTCAAGGTTGAACAGCGTTAACCAGTGGGACAGTGGGATGACATCCGGGGGTTTCCGTGCATGGCGGGGGTCTTGACATCCTACTCTGTCTTCTTCCCCGATCTCAGGCCTTTCTTGCGGGGTGGTTCTTGTTCTGCAGGGGGTGGGGTCCGGGAGGGCCGTTGCTGTTGTGTCGGGGCCTCCTGACCACTAGCGCCGGCGGAGGTGGTGGGCTGTTCTTCCTCCATGCTAGTGGCAGGGGCCCTTTGGGGGGCCACATGGTCCCGCAATGTGGTGACAATCTGGTTGAGTGCCACCACGATTGTACCCATTGCGGAACTGATGCTGCACAGTTCTTCCCGGAACACCATGTACTGGCCCTCCTGCATGGCCTGGATCTCCTGGAACCTGGCCAGGACCGTCGCCATCGTCTCTTGGGAGTGGTGGTACGCTCCCATGATGGTGGTGAGGGCCTCTTGGACAGTGGGTTCCCTAGGCCTGTCCTCCCTCTGTCGCACAGCAGCCCTCCCAGTTCCTCTTTGTTCCTGGGCCTCTGTCCCCTGGACGGTGTGCCCACTACCAGTGCCTCCAGGTCCCTGTTGTTGTTGGGGTTGTGGGTTACCCTGGGTGCCCTGTACTGGTAGACACACTGCTGCTTGACCTGTCCTGGAGACAGAAGCATGGGCCCGCTGGGTGGGTGCTGTGCTGGTGTTTCCTGAGGGGGGTAGGTCTGCTGTGGCCTGGGCCTGTCTGAGGGTAACCGACTGTCCAGAGGTCCCCGAAGGTCCGGGCTGGTCATCAGGTTCTAGGTCGACAGAGCTGCTGTCATCACTGGGGGCCTGTTCTGGGGGTGGGATGGACAAATCTGGACCCTCCTGGCCGGTGTGTTGGCGTTCGGGCCCTGCAGGGGTAAAAGAGTATGGTTATTGATTTTGTGTGTGCCATGGTGTGCGATTTGTGAGTGCCCTTGTCCCCCAGTGCTAGCAGTCCCATGTGGGAGGAGTTGTGAGGGTGGTTTGTGGGGGGGGGATGGGTATGTGCAGTGGTCATGCTTAGGTAATGCATGTCCATGGTTTGTGTTGGCATTCAGGGGTTGGGGTAGGGTTGGGTGGGTTGTGCTGGTGAGACATTAACAGGGAGTATGTGTGCTGGGGGGTTAGGGGTGAGGGTGGGGGTGTGGGTTGGCATGCTGGTGGTTGGGGGGGTGAAGTAGTTGAGATTAGACTTACCAGAGTCCATTCCTCCGCCTACTCCAGCGAGGCCCTCAGGATGCAGGATGTTCAAGACCTCTTGCTCCCATGCTGTGAATTCGGGTGGAGTGGGTGGGGGTCCGCCGCCAGTCTTCTGCACAGCAAGGTTGTATCTTGACACCATCGACCGCACCTTCCCCCGTAGGTCGTTCCAGCGCTTTCGGATGTCTTCCCGATTTCTGGGATGCTGTCCCACAGCGTTGACCCTGTCGACGATCCTTTGCCATAGCTCCGCCTTCCTGGCTATTGTGGTGTGCTGCACCTGTGTGCCGAAGAGCTGGGGCTCTACCCTGATTATTTCCTCCACCATGACCCTGAGTTCTTGGTCCGAGAACCTGGGGTGTCTTTGTGGTGCCATGGGGTGGTGTGGATGAGGTGTGGGGTGGTGTTTGTGGTGATGAGTGTGGTGGTGTGTGGTGTTTTGTGCGTAGATGTGGTGTGGGTGATGATGTTGGGTTCCTGTGTGTGTTGTGCTTTGCGTTCCCTGTGCTCTCTCTCTGTGTATTGCGCCTTGTCTCTGAATTTCGCTTTGTGGGGGTTTGTGGGTGATGTGGGTGTGTGTTTTATATGGTGATGGGGGTGTGGGTGTGGTGTGTGTATATGTATCAGGTGTGTGTATTTTGAATTGTCCAATGTGGCTGTGTTTTGTAAAGGTGTGTGTATTTTGACCGCGGCGGTGTGTACCACCAATGGAATACCGCGGTTGAAAGACCGCTGCGTGGATTCGTGGGTCGTAATGGCATGGGCGTGTTTGTGTTGGCGTGACGGTGGAGGTTTGGTCATCTCCAGTTTATCGCTGACCGCTGATGAGGCGGGCTTCAGTGGATGTCGGGTTTTTGGCGGTTTGCCAGTTGTGGGTCAGAATGACCGTGGTGGTTTACCGCGGCCGCGGCGGAATGATGGCGGTCTTCTGACCGGCGGTAAGAGCCTTTTACCGCCAGGGTCAGAATGACCCCCTTTATATCACTTTTCAGTGATATTTCTACAAATTCTTATTGCATCTTTTATTGTGTTGATCTACAAATATCCAGAGAAATATTCTATATTTTTCTAAACACTGTGGGGTGTATTTTTGTGGTGCTATATGGGGTTATTGTATGATTTATTGCACAATTACTTTACACATTGCCTTCTAAGTTAAGCCTGACTGCTCGTGCCAAGCTACCAGAGGGTGGGCACAGGATAATTTGGATTGTGTGTGACTTACCCTGACTAGAGTGAGGGTTCTTGCTTGAACAGAGGGTAACCTGACTGCCAACCAAAAAAAACATTTCTAACAGAGGCCATCCCCAGCTGTGCAAAGAACCTCAAGGCACTCGTGAATTGATAAAGGGTCAAGAGTCCGTGTTCGGATACAACAAAGTCCTCTTCCAAACAATCAAGTACACTGTAGACTGGGAAATATTAGCATAAATCCAATTTATTCTTGAGTTGTGATTTTCGTATACTGGTAAGATAGACAACAGCCAACACGTGTTTTGTCTTATGAGAAGATCATCTCAATGACTTCCTCAGGGCTGTAAAAAATACAATTATGACCAGTATTACACACATAAACTCTGTGTTAAGTCTTAAAAATATGACAAATTGGCAAATCATTAGCCGAATTCCAACACCAATCCCCAAGTGACTTTGTGATGAACATCATTGTGTAAACAACTATGTTTACTAGATGTGACAATTTGTGAGTATTTGACAAAACATGAAGCAACCCTTAAGTGTAACGATTGAATATAGGAAACAGTATAAGAATTAATAAGGCACTCATTTTAAACCAAAAAATAGACATAACCGGTCATGACATAAGCATGAAAAATGAAAGGCGTGGGGCAACCTAAGAGAGCCCCACAATCGAAATTTAAAGAAAAGTGAACCAAAATCTCCCAAGTTTTTTAAGGAAACAGATTCCTAAAAAGGTGAATGTGGGTATCTGTACTGGACATGGTTTGGTAATGGGTGTCCATGCAGAGGTGTTGCATGCAGGGCTTGGTATTGGGATGGGTGGGTTGTGATGGTGGAGCATATGTGAGGTGTTGGAGTGATGGGGGTGAGGGTGTGGGTGGGGGTATGTGAAGGCATGCAGGTGGGGTGGCAGGCTATGGTAGTAAATATATGCCTTACCAGAGTCCAGTTCTCCTGCTACTCCTGCGAGGCCCTCGGCATGCAGTATTGCCAAGACTCGCTCCTCCCATGTTGTTAGTTGTGGGAGAAGCGGTGGGGGTCCACCGCCAGTCCTCTGTACTGCTACCTGGTGCCTGGAAACCACGGAATGCACCTTCCCCCGTAGGTCGTTCCACCTCTTCCTGATGTCATCCTGTGTTCTTGGATGCTGTCCCACTGCATTGACCCTGACGACGATTCTCCGCTATAGCTCCATCTTCCTAGCAATGGAGGTGTGCTGCACCTGTGATCCGAAAGGCTGTGGCTCTACCCGGATGATTTCCTCCACCGTGACCCTGAGCTCCTCCTCAGAAAACCTGTGGTGTCTTTGAGGTGCCATGATGTGGTGTGGGTAATGTGTGAGGTGATGTTTGTTGTGCTGTGTGATGTGTTGTGTTGGGGTGTGCTGTTTGAGGTGCGTGGATGTTGTATGAGTGATGGTGTTGTGTGCTTGTGGATGCTGGTGTTGCTATTCTATGTCTCTCTGCTTCTTCACAAAAATGTCATTGTAAGGGGTTGTGGGTAATGTGGGTGTATGTTTTATAGTGATGTGAGTGTGTGGGTGTGGTGTGTGTATGTGTATCAGGTGTGTGTATTTTGAATTGTCCAATGTGGTTAGGTTTTGTAAGTGTGTGTGTATTTTGAGCACAGCGGTGTGTACCGCCAATGGATTACCGCAGTTGAAGGACCGCCACGTTGATTCGTGGGTCATGATAGTGTGGGCGTATTCTTGTTGGCATGAAGGTGTGGGTTTTGGTATCGCCAGTTTATCATTGACCTTTGATGTGGCAGACTTGGGTGGGTGTCTGTTTTGTGGAGGATTAGGAGCTATGGGTCATAATAACTGTAGCGGATTTCCACTGCGGTGACAGTATGTTGGCAGCCTTCAGCACGGCAGTAATTGGGATTTACCGCCAGGGTTGTAATGAGGGCCTATATGTTTTTAGCCCACATAAATGGGGTTGTATGTGCCTGCGTCTCCATCTCTTGCACAGGTAATGTCAAATTAGGTAAGTAGGATTTGTGGGATTATTATGGAACCCTAACACCCTTTTCATAATGGCAAAGTTTGAGGTGGGGGGCCACCAATGAAGTGTGGGGCGAGGTGAGGAGCAGGAAAACAGAATCTGCAAAGAGGGAGAGTTTGTGCTCTGTCAATCCAAAGGGAATACCCTGGATAGTGGGTGTTGCTCGTAGTTTTGCTGCTAATGTTTCAATGCTCAGGGTGAACAAGAGTGGGGAGAGGAGGCATCCTTGCCTTGTCCCTCTCCCCAGCTGGGAGGGGAGCTCACAAAGTTAACTAGAACTCGAGATCTTGACCTTGCTTACAAAGCTCGCACCATCGCTATAAACTTGTAAACTTGTCACAGAAGCCAAAGTGTCACAGGGTGTGGACCACGACGCACCAATCCACCTGGTCAAAAGCATTTTTGGCATCAAGCTCCATCCAATAGGACTGCCAGTATTGGCTTCCTGGTAGCTTTTTTTGACATGTTGGATCACACTTCATAGGTTGTCATGCATCTCTCCCTTTAATAAACCTGGACTGGTCCTCGTGTATTAGATCAGGCATAATATCTTGATAATGAGTCAGGTAGCTAAACTTTTTGTGTATATTTTAGTATTAAGGTTAAGAAAAGCTGTGGGTCTATGGGATCCGCAAGCTTGAGGGTCGTTCCTTAGATTTGGAAAAACTGTAATTAAAGCATCACTCATGGATAGAGCAATTACCTGGGCTTTGGCATATAATTAAACAATGTTGTCCAATGGGCAGTTAGGTCCAAGCTAAAAGTCTTATAAAATTGGCCAGGGGGATTTGTGAAGTTTTAACGTAGAGATTGTGGCTTGGACCTTTTGCTCTTCTATCGGGATTCATAAGGCAGCGTTTTGATCGTCTGTCACTTGGGTCTCAACTACTTCTTCTAAATAGTTTAATTGTGTTGCATCATCACTGTGGTTGGCAGTGTAGAGTTGCTCATAAAATTGGCCAAAGGCCTTAGCTTTCTCTTCATCGGAAACAGCCAATGAGTCATCTCCTCTGGTGATATTCCCTATGCATTCTTTTCATGTTTGATCCTATGTTGCCTTGCCAGGTGAGGGCCCACTTTCTTGCCATGTTTGTAAGTTGTATGCTTAAGACGCAACATAGTAAATTGGGCTCTATGGGGGAGATTGCAATAAGTTTCCCCTCCAAAGCTGTCACCTTTATATGTAGGGGTAGGAATGTGTTTTCCTTATGTGCTTTTTCAGCAACACAAAGTTTATCGTCTAAGGTGTGTCTATCAGTTGCTCTTTGTTTGTTCAGTGTGGACAGGAGGTGTATACATTTGCCATGCACTAATACCTTAAAGGCATCTTAGGTATTGGAGAAGTAAGTGTCGTGGGGATTATTCAGGTGAAAAAATTCCATGATTCTTTTATGTGTTTCATCCCTAAAGAGTATGTCTCGATTGAGGGATCTTCGAAAAAACAGCAGCAATATTTGGGTGGTGGAGCATTCCATTCCTTCAGCAGTGCCACCGGGGAATGGTCGGAGAGAGCTATTGAATAAAACTGGGCCTCAAGTAGCATTGATGTCAATGATTTACTGACAAAAGTGTAGTCCAACATGGAGTAGGTGTGATGAGAGTATGAGAAAAATGTATAGTCTTGTGATGTCGGGTGGAGAGTTCTCCAGGCACCTACGAGCCCAAATGAGGAAAAGGCTTGTTTTAAGGCCCCAGGAAATCTCCTATTGGGATCTCTGTGAAGGTGTATACAGTCCTTTCCCATATCTCGTGTGAGATGAAAATTTCCCACCAGGAATATCTCCCACTCTGCAAAACTCCCCAGCAATGAATTTAGAAATAGGACTTGTCCCGAATTAGGGGCATATATAGAGACAAATGTAGACATGTGGCCTGCTAGGTGACCCTTCAGTAAGATTATCCTACCCTCTCAGTCAGTTTTGCAGCCTGTAGGCTGGAATATTGAGGCAGAGTGGAAAAAGAGGGCAACGCCATTGTGTTTGGTGGCAGTGGAATATTTATACATGACAGGGTAGGCCTTGTGTCGCAGCCTGTGTTCCTCATTTTGCCAAAGATGTGTTTCTTGTAAGGCTACCACATCATGGCACTTATCAAGTATATATTTTCAAAGCTTATGTTGTTTGCCCAGCGATTTATGGCCTTTAAAATTCCAAGTAAGTGTGTTGACTACCTTAGGGTCCCACCAAGATTAAACTTCAGGCTGTTACTACCCTTGCCCTGCAAGTGCTTCAAAGGGGATCTAGCCACCATATGTAAGGAATAATATCTTGGACCAGAATTTCTAACCCATTTCCCACCGACTGCATTGCCTGTGTCCCCAAACACACCTGAAAAAAAAAAAGTGTTAGCTGCATAACAGTAAAAAAACAGGGGACTAGACCCCAACCGTACTCAACTTTTTTGTGTAAGATATACATACCAGCGTATAGGTCAAGAACCACTAGTGCAGCATAAGAGTAGCCTAAAGACAACTAGGTATACTAACATCAATTAGGAGTGATATCTTGGAAGAAAGGACATTTCGGGTCACTGCACAGGAATGGTCTCTCGGGCAACAGTAGGTGTCCAATCAAAAGTACCAGTTCAACATAAGTAACTCACTGTGTGTGCAGCAGTTATTGTTTCTTCGGGTTACTCGGACGTCACTATTTATGCCATTCTCCCCATCTGTTCATGCCTGCTTGAGTCTCTAAAATCGTCAAGGTCCCCTCCTGGCTTGGGGCATCTGCCAGAGATATACCCAGCAAAGCTGCAGCTGCTGAAAGTTCAATAAAATGATGGGTTTGTTTTGGAAGTCGAATGTAAGGCCAAAAGGATAAGTCCACCAGTACCTGATATGATCGAGATGGAACTTGTCTGTTATAGGGCAGAAATAGACAACGAGCCAGTGTAGCTGGGGATATAACTTGAAATAAGGAGCAGATAGCTCCTTGAAATGAAATCTCCTCTTTCTTACTTGCCGCTTGTAGGATGGCTCCCTTGACTTTGTAGAAATTGAGTTTTGTCAATATATCTTTAGTCCTTTTCCCCCTCCCAAAATCTGCAGTCCTACTCTGTGAACTCCATCTAGCTTGTTCGCTGTCTGGTCAACGTCTAGCACTTTCAAAAACAGGCCCATCACATATTCCTCCAGGTAGGAGCTCTCCGCCCCTTCCTCCAGGTTACAAATGCATGTGTTGTCACATTGGGACCTGTTTTCCAGGTCCTCACACTAGAGCAGGGAATCTTGAAGTTATGTGTTGAGAAGGCCTGTAGAGGATGTCATCTGGGCAACTTGCTGTGCCTAATCTAGGACCTTAGTGTCCAGGTCGAGAGTTCTACTTCCTAGAGAGTCCAAACCTTGCTGGAGGGAGGTGAACTTAGCATTGATTTCCATTTTGAGGGATTTTAGGGTGGATGTTCGATCAGCCCTTTGTTTTTGAAGTATCGAAAGGAGGATAGAAGGTCGTCTTTGGTGAGGGCCATTGTTTCAGTCTGTTGAGGCATCTGGTTACTGTCCCTCACATCTGCCATGGTGAAGTAGCTCAAGACTCTGTTAGTTTAGGCATTTTTTATCAGCATAGAATCTACATGTCTGCAAGGTGAGGGGACTACACAGCTGAGTAATCTGCTGAGGCGGATAAGAAAGTCAGGTTGTATGCTTTGTGCCCCAAGTTCTGCAAAATCACCTTGGAGAGTGCTAGTAATCTGAAGCAGCTATGTCTCCAATCAAAAGGTTCCCCAAGGAAGCCCTTTCATGGTTGGGTCCCTATGGAGAGTCCTCAAGTTGGGTGCAGGCTTGTGTCAGTGATCAGGCAAAAGGAGTCAGGCATATATTCTGGCTGTGTCAGGGAGATGGTAGCCCCTAATCCACTTTATTCGCCTGTGATGGTGAAATTAGGTATTCTGACCTGCACATGGGCATCAGCTATCAGGAGCAACCTCAGTAGGGGGTAAGTGCATCTGTGATCATGCTGTGAGTTAGGCCCAGATTTGTGGGCAGGCAAGGAAGAGTTGGGGAGATCCCAATGTTATTGGCCCCAGTGTCTTCCTTCTCCAATGTCTCAGACCAGAGGGTGCTGGTGTGTGAGGGCTACCATCTTGAAGTCAGAGGACCAGGTCCCAAGGGCAGACACGCCTCTTCAGTGGTACAACATCTGTCAGCTAGAGAAAGGGGTGCATCAACATGATCTCCCTCTCGCCACACACCTCAGTCCCGCAGTTGCCCCAGGTGTGTCATAGAGCAGTTACAAAGCATTCATGGAGCAGCACGTATGTGGAGGAAAACTTGCTCAAATCAGCATCGTGGCCCTACCTGGCATGTGGTGGCCCGCCTGGCAGTCAGAAAGAGTGGTCTGCACTTCTGGTCAGCTCCTCACCACCTCCACTTGTCCCGTTGATGCTTGTCATGCCCATTGGGAGTCACAGGGTAGCGTTCCCTGCACAACTCTCTTAAACAGGGACTGCAGTTCTCTGGGTATGCTGCAACACCATCTTCTCTAGCACTCAGCCATCACGGGGATGGCTATCTCGATGAGAGTCAGAAGGCGCTCAAGACTCAGTGAGCCACTCTCTGGGTTCCCCTCGTTCTCTGTTGGTTGCGTGACATGGGCAGGAGAAAAAGGCCAGCATTCTGGATTGGCATCCCAGTGTTTTTGTTGATGCTTCAGCAAAAGTCTCGTGGATTACACCCACTCGGCTATTTTGGTTGGCCACAGCCCCCCGTTTTTTTGTACTGATGTCTCTTCCACACAACTGAGATAGACCCCACTGTTACAACGTTACAATGTTACCAGGTGCAAGGTGCCAAAGCAGCTTTTATACAGTCATCTGTTACCTTGATTTCAGGGACTGACTTGGTAAAATTGTTTCTTGTTTTGCTGCTAAGGTAAGTTTGAGGCTTCGGTAGCTTAGTTGTGCATTAGTTGTGCATGTGGCACCTGGTCAATATGGTGGGTCGATGCACCCTCAATTCATAAGCTAATACTGAGCACTTGACAACCACTTTATTGCTTTGCCGACACAAACGCTACTTCCACTCAAGCAGAACATCTTCACTAACAGACTTGGTTGTTCCTATGATGAGCCATCTTGTATTTTTCCAGCTTCTAATTAGATTTACTTTTTGGGTGTTGAAACTTATGCTTATTCACTAATGCAGGGCTCATGAAGACATATGAGAATCCTCCGTCAACAGTATCTAAATTTCTTAGGGTGTCATTTTAATTATGATTATTCTCAGATGTTGAGCTTTATGCTAAGTCACTAATGCGGGACTCATGTAGACATATGGGAATCCTCCAATAACAGTATCTAAATTCCTGGGGTTGTAATTATAATTATGATTATACTGGGTTTTCTGTATATTCTTTCTCACAGCCAGATAATTATTTAGCCATATGTTGGGTCTTCCTTCCAGCAAATGGTGTAGGCATAATTTACTACCACACACAGGACATTTAAAATTTGGGCCACTGCTTCTAGGCATAGGTCTCCACAAAGATTCATGATTGTATGAGCCACTTTCCAAGGTTAGTAAATCTATATGGAATTTAAATTCCAATTTCCTAATCCTACTAGATTAATTTTAGTGATGGCGAATTGCATCATTTTAGGTATCTCCTTCAATTTAGTCTTGTCCTGATGATGACCCTTATTTAAATCAATGTTGGGGTTGAGACATCAACAATCTGACAAATTGGACTGGATTTTTGAAGAGGTTTAATGAATGGATTTCAATGCTTTCATGTTAGAGTGTTTTGACTGCTTCACTTACATGCCTATATCAGTCAATTGTACATAATTCTATAGCACTGGTGCACCTTTATTTCACTCAATCACTTACACTGCACCATATCACTTTTAGGAACACCTATGTTTAAATGTCTGATTTGAAGACCTTTTCATGAATAATGAAAGAAGAGGTTTTTTTGTGTTGTGCAATTGTGGGTTAAAATTGCAATTGCTGCCATGGAAGTCTAGATTCATACTTCCCCCTTCAGGGCCATTCATGTCCTGTCATTGATCTTACCCAGGTCCTAAGATCATTGGGTAGCCCCTTAAAGTTTGCAGTATCACCTGAAAAGGATAGGCAAAAGTGCAAGGTCAGTTCAATCTCAACACACAAACATGGGTAGATTTTGTAGATTCTGCTGGTAAGGCACTGATGGGCCCGGGTGAAGGACAGCAATGATTTTGAGGGGCCGTACAACTTATGTTTGAATGAGCACATGGTTGATAATTATTTTACAGAGCTGCAACAACAGCTGATAGATAGCAATCTGACTGATCCTAGGAGGCTTACTGAGGAGGCAGACATCTGGGTCAGAACCAGAATGTCCACAAAGGTATCAGGAGTGGACTTCCAAATGGGTGGTCAGGGTTCCTACTAGAAGAAAGAGGGGTGGGATAAAAAGAAGGAGTTTTCTAAAGGCCCCCAAAACAACTCACATTGGAAAGGGTCTGGTTCTCATTCCCAATCTGACCACTGGAAACAAAACTACACTGACTAAAGTCAGCAGCCCAAAACTCCAAAGTGCTATGAGTTTGGACACTACAAGGTCCAAAAAGAAAGCACCCTACCACTGGAGGTAAAAACCCGGGGGTGAGTACCATAGTGCTGGTGGAGTTTGTCCCAGTTAATAGGGGGAGTTTAGTGGGGTTACCCTAGTGTTCCTGGGTGACAGTGAGATGGTTCCTAAGATAAATGTGCAATCAATACTACAGGCAATGGGTCACCATCGGTTGCCGAGGTGTTGAGGGTCTGAGGGACACAGATGGCAGTATAAATATAATAAGGAGTCATTTGGTGTCCCTAGAGCAGGTGATTCCCAATGCACTCGACCACATTATGTTGGCTGACAACAGGGAGGGTCACTATCCAGCGGTCCTTGTTCCATTTGCATGGGTGTCAGCACTTCTGAAGGTTGCTGTGAGGCATGTCATGTCTGTAGACTGTTAGGTAATGACCTGGAGTCTTCTGGCTGGAAGAGGTGGGGTTTAAGGCTTATGTAGAGATGTTGGGGTTACCTGTTTGGATCTGTGCTACCACAAGGTCCACGGCTGCCCGGGAGGGGAGTCAAGAAGGACTTGAGCCTACAACAATGGCCCAGCCAGATTCTATAAAGGAGAAAGACAGGTGGCAAGGTAACCAGCCTGTGAGTGACCCCTAGTGAGATAGATCCACTGAGGATATCCCTTAGTGACCTGCCTACACCTGCTGACTGGCATGTGAAATGAGGACCCACCAAGAAGGAGTGCTGTGGGCACAGAGGGAATGTCCAACCTTTGAGGGCATGAGGCGACAGACCAAAGCCCAAGGAGCAGGTGATGTCTCTGTGAGCTATCACATTTACTGAAAGGACAACATCCTTTACAATGTACCTAAGGCTCCTGTGCGTAGAACAAAAAGGGCCCTGGTGGTCCCCCAATGCTACAGGGCCTTCCTACTGGAGCTGGCTCATCAGATACCCCTGACAGGTCACTTGGGTCAAGACAAGACCTTTGCAATGCTTGTCCCCCACTTTTATTGGCCTAAGTTTAGGACTTCCTCAGACACATTCTGCAAAACCTTTGTGACCTGCCAGACCTGTGGGAAGACAGGGCAGAAACTGAAAGCTCCCCTAGAACTATTGCTAGTCGTGAGGTTAGAACCCTCTTTGAGAGGGTGGCATCAACATTGCTAGGCCTATAGGTCCCACAACCACATCTGGTCACTGGTTTATCCTGGTTCTGGTGGATCACCCCACAACGGTACCCAGAGATTATGCCTTTGAGGACCACCACTGCACTTGTCGTAGAAAGCGCCCCAGTGGGGATTTGTACCAAGGAGGGTTCCCCAAGGAAGTGGTATCTGACAGGGGCCCCAACCTCATGTATGTACCTCATAAATGCAGTCCATGTGGAAGATGTGTGGTATGACCTCTTCCCACCCCCCAAACTAATGGGCTTATTGAAAAGTTCAACAAGACCCTGACAGGCAGGTTAGATGTTTGCCTGAGGGCCTAAGGAAAAAGTGGGATATTACCCTTCTATGCTTGTTTTTTGCTTACAGGGAGGTACTGCAGAAGGGAGTGGGGTTCAGCCCTTTTGAGAATCTGTACGAGCACCCTGTCAGAGGGCCTCTTGGTTTGGTGAAGGAGGGTTGGGAGCAAGCTCTCAGAAACGCACCCCAGGATGTAGTAAGCTATATGCTGGCTTTCCGTAGCCAAATGGCTAAGTTCTGAAAGAAGGCCTCTGACTAGGGGTGGACAGAGCTCACGGAGTCCCACTACATGGAATTCTGTGAAATGGTAAAAAAACTCTCTGAGCTCCATGGAATTCCAGCAGTGGGCTGAGTTGCTCGGTGCACCTGTTCGTGCTATGTTTTTCATGTTCTGGAGCGCAATTTGCATTGTCGCGTTGCAAATCCTGGGCGAACGGCATCACACGATTCACATGCGCACGGCCATTTTGTTTTCTCTGTCTGTGCATGCTGCTGGGCCTATTTTTTCCATCCACTCTTAGGCCCTCATTATGACGGTGGTTTCACTGCCGAAGGGCCGGCGATGAAGACCGTCACATTATGAGTGTGGCGGGTAGGCCTCTGCCAACCCGCCATATCCCCGCTTATACCGCCAATCCGGTTGGACTTTGCTTGGTTTGCATGATTATCAAATCTTCAGTTCAAAGTGGGGGCATTTTAATTTTCTTTCTTCTCAATTAACTCACTGTAGTTGAAGCAAGGCAGATGTGTGTCCTCCCACCCATCATCATACCTCCCTCCCTATCACTTAGTCACCAATGCTTCTTTGATTTAACTGCAGCGTGGTTCAATACAGCAGTACAATAGTGTCTTCTGTACAATGTGCATCTGCTTCAGTTAATGCAGGATTTAAAAAGTTGTCAATGCAATGTAAACGTAAAGGTTGTGCTTCCCTTCCCTCCGGTGCCCACACTGTCACCTCCTAGTACTTAAGTCCTTAATTTCTTTCCAAATTTCTAGTCCCGCCACTCAAAAAATAATTGAAAAATCCCTTGCATGCGCCACATTTATGTATAATTGATTAATATTTCTTGGTTTACATTATGGATTCATGCCAGTTCAAATTTTACTCTTTTGACATTCATCAACTACAGTAAGGCATGTGTGGGTTAGAAATTACCCTGTGACTCATTGTAATCTGCCACATCAGGTGACTAGCAATGAACTACTGTTGTGCCACTCTACTTTTAAAAAAATTATTTGAAGAGAGCACAGTTTCTAATTTTTCATTTTCCTTTTTC